>NC_138942.1:22273457-23473457 GCF_965226115.1 Aulonocara stuartgranti | reverse complement strand
GACTCCAAGAGGTTTTCTTCCAGGATTGCCCTGTATTTGGCTCCATCCATCTTCCCATCAACTCTGACCAGCTTCCCTGTCCCTGCTGAAGAGAAGCACCCCCAGAGCATGATGCTGCCACCACCATCTTTGACAGTGGGGATGGTGTGTTCAGAGTGATGTGCAGTGTTAGTTTTCCGCCACACTTAGCGTTTTGCTTTTTGGCCAAAAGGTTCCATTTTGGTCTCATCTGACCAGAGCCCCTTCTTCCACATGTTTGCTGTGTCCCCCACATGGCTTGTGGCAAACTGCAAACGGGACTTCTTATGGTTTTCTGTTAACAATGGCTTTCTTCTTGCCACTCTTCCATAAAGGCCAACTTTGTGCAATGCACAACTAATAGTTGTCCTATGGACAGATTCCCCCACCTGAGCTGTAGATCTCTGCAGCTCGTCCAGAGTCACCATGGGCCTCTTGGCTGCATTTCTGATCAGCGCTCTCCTTGTTCGGCCTGTGAGTTTAGGTGGACGGCCTTGTCTTGGTAGGTTTACAGTTGTGCCATACTCCTTCCATTTCTGAATGATCGCTTGAACAGTGCTCCGTGGGATATTCAAGGCTTGGGAAATCTTTTTGTAGCCTAAGCCTGCTTTAAATTTCTCAATAACTTTATCCCTGACCTGTCTGGTGTCTAAATCCAATCAGGAATCTGTGGCAAGATCTGAAAACTGCTGTTCACAAACGCTGTCCATCTAATCTGACTGAGCTGGAGCTATTTTGCAAAGAAGAATGGGCAAGGATTTCAGTCTCTAGATGTGCAAAGCTGGTAGAGACATACCCTAAAAGACTGGCAGCTGTAATTGCAGCAAAAGGTGGTTCTACAAAATATTGACTCAGGGGGCTGAATAATTACGCACACCCCACTTTGCAGTTATTTATTTGTAAAAAATGTTTGGAATCATGTATGATTTTTGTTCTACTTCTCACGTGTACACCACTTTGTGTTGGTATTTCACATAGAATTCCAATAAAATTGATTCATGCTTGTGGCTGTAATGTGACAAAATGTGGGAAAGTTCAAGGGGGCCGAATACTTTTGCAAGCCACTGTATATAAAATAGCCAGTATGAAAAGATGCTGAAAGGATGATCCTCTCGTTTTTCTTTCATTTGTGACAGAAAGAAGTAGCTTATGATCTGTTTCTATTAAACGTTTTTGCTTAGTTTTACAGAAAATTACACAAAAAACAAGTTATGGGAATATATTGTGCAAGATGTTTGAACCAATATAAAAGCCCAGATAAATATCCTACTTGACTCCATCTTTTTTTGTGAGGTGTAGTCTTTATGTAAATCTTTAAAATAAAAAAAGATATGTCAGGAGACTTGATGATGTTTATGTATTTTAATAAGCAAGAATTTGGAGTTATAAATACCTGTCTGACCTCTGCTGTGTCTTTTTTCCCTGCAGGGAAGGATCATTGAATGCACCCACTGTGGATGTAGAGGATGTTCTGGCTAACCCTTACTTGTATTTTTGGACTTATGATTTTTCTGTCAGAACCTTGAAGCAACATTATCTTTTTGGAGTCGCCTTCATGTAAAATAATCTGTCATTTTCCCATCCATCACCCTGAGTTGCCATTATAGGGGAGAAAAACAGTGGAAAAATGATAATACACCAAGAGGGGCTGTGTTGAGTATATAAATTTTCTGTTGCGTTGTTTTTTTTGTTTTTGTCTTTTTTTAAATATCTCGCTAAAGCTTGCAACTCTAAAAGAACCAAATTAAGACCGGTCATTCCAGCAAGACACAGCCACTGTGGCGGTCATTTCTAATGTGCTTGTTTCATTTAAAGCGCAGTGTTTAAATTTAAATTTAAAGAGTCATCACTGTTATAGTGCAGTTTTAAATAAAGTGTTTCAGATTGTCTTGCTGTCTTGTTTTGCTTTTTTGTTGTTGTTGGAGGGGGAGTTGTGTGGGGGGTTTTTTGTTGTTGTTTTTTTCAATCAAATAGACTCTAGACTTTAACAGTCTTCATCTGAAGTTCTGATTCTGTTTGTCGTGTTAAAATAAATCACTGAAAGGCTGAAGGTTTCAAAGATTCGTGTGTAATCATAAAAAAAAGATTTGGATACTTGAGGATGGGTACTTTGCATTTGCATGTTCTAAGTATAAAATATTGATGTAATATTTTGTATGTGTTTAATCGCTACAATGGCGCAAACCTCCACAAGCATGTAGCTTTAAAAGTTATGGAAGTGAAGATTTGCAAATTAAATCAAGACCTCAGTTATATCAGTGAACTTTTAATAATTCAAAATGCCAGGCTGTGTCTCGACTTCAGATTAATAATCTATAGCAAACATATTATGATTATGCATTATATACACCCACATACACATGAACAACAATAACTGTGGTCCAGTAATGAAGTCACTATTAGGGCGTCATATAGTGGGCACATTATAGTGGAAATATAGCTCATGTAACATATGACACAATCTTACACAATCTTTTTCATCTTATCAGAGGTCCCTCATGTACGGAGATCATTTATGTATAAAAAATATTTACTCCAACAGTGACACAGAAATTACAGAAAAAAAACTGCTGAGAATTCAGGATCACAAGTGGCTCATAAAATTAATCATTTTTAAATGTCACAGCTTTCTTACTTACTTTTCTTTTTTAAATGCATTTTTAAACTGAATTACAAATGCAAAACTTTTCACTTGCAATACCAGATACACCCACCAGGGGGAGGTGTACCTTCTTTTGTCCATATATCTTTATGGACAACAATTTGTCCATTAAAATGAGGTAAGTAAGTTGATGTTTTATATAATAGTGGTGCCACATTTTACTTGCTTTATTCATTTTGATGTTTGAAAACAGGGTTAAAATAAGTGTATTTGTAGATTTGATCTAATGTATTTGTCTGTTTGACTCCTGGCTTATTAAAAGAGCCAAGTTAATGTTCCTGTATTCTTACAGCCCACTTAAAAATAAATAAATAAATCCAGTTGTAGTCCTACCTTTTCATGAAGGAGCTCTTGCACAAGGAAAGACCTAATTTTGAGATTTAGGCATAATTTTCCTGTACACAGACATAAACAGATACACTGGTAGCACAATACAGGAAGAAATGCAAGATTCCAACAGAAGCCTACAGTACTGTGCAAAAATCTTGAGCCACCCCACATTTGTTTTTATTTAGAATAACTTTATTATCCACAATTTATTATCAATGGACAATTCTCTTTGGTTCACCAAGTTATAAATCAAGTGACTTCATATCAACCCACATATACATGTACAAAAAATGTCATTACAAAACTTCAATACAATGATAACATATCAGAGCATCTAATTATTCAGTATACTAATTGCTCTGAGCACAAATGTATGTTTGGCTGTTTCAGTAAATAACTGCATCCATTTCCAATTTTTCTAGAAAATTCCAAAGAAATAAGGAGTGACTGACACTATAACATTTTGTAACTTGGGTTTTTCCTGTTGAATTTAAAGATGGATATTACATGCAGACTTTAACAAAGGAAACACAAAGCAGTGACTCAATGCCATCTTTATAATTTTGCTCTTTACATTGCAAAGATCAAAAAGTTTTGAACTTGGTGATTAAAAAACTGCAGATGATTTCCACTGTTTTCTTTAACAAAATCAAGTTTAATGAGAGGAGAATCGGCATTATGAAATAACATCAGTTCATGTTCAATTTCACGAACAAAAGAAAGTGATTTCAGAAGCACAAGTGTGACCACACAGAGCACACCTGAGCACAAAACAGACATGCTACCACACAATGCCTTCATAAGCAATATCATCTGATTTGCTGCTAAAACTCTACAGACATCTATGAAAAGTCAAGTCATCAGTGAAAGTGAAGAAATGTAGTTTTAACCCTAGAACACTATCGCTGGGTGATTTACACCCGAGAAAATAGATTTACATGATTTCTCTCTCCTGCAGCTGTTTGCGTGTCGAGGAGCCTGTGCCTTCACCAGGGAAGTCTCAAATGTCCCAGGAATGGGTGGACCAAAGACCAGCTTTCCAGAGTCATTATTTTGTTTTAGGAGTTTTATTTTTCATTTTGTTAGACATGGCACAGTTGAAAGTAAAAGAAGACCACTCTAATTTGTCATGTGTTGTCATATTTTCATATATTTGATTACTTTTCATTGGTTATATTATATCGGGTAAAAATCACCCGGCATTAGTGATCGTGTTACTATTTATAGCGATAGTGTTCTAGGGTTAAAAAGCAAAATCACAGATAATATTTATCCATACTTTATAATATTGATAGATCTTAATTTTCAGGTGTTTTCATTTGGTAGTTTTTAACCATCAGAATAAAACACAAATGTATGGACAGTGCGGTGACCCTCCTCGGCTTGTATTTGTAGGTCACATAACTATTGGGCGGAGGTGAAGAAGTCTAGCTGCCTAGTTGTCGTCAAGGGGCAACTGTGGCTTTGAGGACATAAGGAGCTGGCCTGACTCTAATGCATACTAACTCATCCAAGCATGCATCACACAGCTGATTCACTCACTTTCCTTGTTGTGCTTAATGCTTCACATCCTTGTGTGGACTCACACTTCAAAGAAAAGCTAGAGCAGGGTGCTTTTATTTTAGATGAGCTTTAGATCATTTGAACAAGACTAAATGTTAAGAAAATTGATTGATTGATTGATTGATTGATTGATTGATTGATTGATTGATTGATTGATTGGTAATTTATTTCAACATGTGAACAATATACAAGTACATTTAGAAAAGAAATAAGAGAGAAAAAAAATACTATACAAATTACATACAAAAAAACATTCTGATTAATTTACATGTTGAAAGGGAGTGGGAAGAAGTATACACTTATTTAATCCCACCCCTTTGCCATAAATTATCAGTGAATATTTAGTCAGCTTCCTTACTGATATAATTTGTAATAAAAATAGTGAACAGATTTCTGATATACTATACTATAATATCACATCATGAATTTTTTGTTTGTTTGTTTGTTTCTAAATAGAGACATTCACTTAATTTAAATATTTTCCTTTTCTTTATAGATCGAGAAGATCATATTTTTATAACTCTTTTTGAACAGTTTTATGTTT
This sequence comes from Aulonocara stuartgranti, assembly GCF_965226115.1. Taxonomy (NCBI): domain Eukaryota; kingdom Metazoa; phylum Chordata; class Actinopteri; order Cichliformes; family Cichlidae; genus Aulonocara; species Aulonocara stuartgranti. The sequence continues at coordinate 23,468,340 of NC_138942.1, read as the reverse complement.
GGACATTGCTTTAATTCCATATTCAGTTTGTTCCACCTTGCTGGCGTCTGAGTCGGACTGGAGCTCTCTGCCCTTTACCAATCCAGCCACGGGCCCATCCATCTGGCCCATCAAGACTCACTCTCATTTCATCAGTCCATAAAACCTTAGAAAAACCAGTCTTGAGATATTTCTTGGCCCAGTCTTGACGTTTCAGCTTGTGTGTCTTGTTCAGTGGTGGTCGTCTTTCAGCCTTTCTTACCTTGGCCATGTCTCTGAGTATTGCACACCTTGTGCTTTTGGGCACTCCAGTGATGTTGCAGCTCTGAAATATGGCCAAACTGGTGGCAAGTGGCATCTTGGCAGCTGCACGCTTGACTTTTCTCAGTTCATGGGCAGTTATTTTGCGCCTTGGTTTTTCCACACGCTTCTTGCGACCCTGTTGACTATTTTGAATGAAACGCTTGATTGTTCGATGATCACGCTTCAGAAGCTTTGCAATTTTGAGACTGCTGCATCCCTCTGCAAGATATCTCACTATTTTTGACTTTTCTGAGCCTGTCAAGTCCTTCTTTTGACCCATTTTGCCAAAGGAAAGGACGTTGCCTAATAATTATGCACACCTGATATAGGGTGTTGATGTCATTAGACCACACCCCTTCTCATTACAGAGATGCACATCACCTAATATGCTTAATTGGTAGTAGGCTTTCGAGCCTATACAGCTTGGAGTAAGACAACATGCATGAAGAGGATGATGTGGACAAAATACTCATTTGCCTAATAATTCTGCACTCCCTGTATACTGCAGTTACAGTACTGTTACAGGTGAGTGTTATCACATGACCGTAACCCACAGTGTCTCAGACTAAAGACAGATCTGGAGAAATCAACAGGCTGACGATGTCACTGATGTTTACATCTGCACTGTGTGCTACAACTCTGCACCCAGAGGCTGTGCACCATTCACTCATTTACACACAGAACTCTGAATAAAGCTTCAAATTCATGTGTCACAGAGAGACAAGGCCACACAGATCTCACAAATCCATATTTCATTCCCAGCAGAACCCAGATTTGATCATTTTGAATTTGATGGCAGTTCCAGAAAATCTGAAGAAATCTCTGTGGGCAAGGGACTTCAATATTGTCCAGTCACAGGCCTCTTATACTGTACTTCCCCAAGATCATGCTAAACTGCACACTGGATCTATTAAAAGAAACATGGCTTCATAGCGGCAGAGTCTGAATACTGAACTTGGCAACATGCGGTGCAGATGTTTCACCATCATGCCTGTCACAAAGTCCAGCACATGCTCTCCTCAGCTCCCAGATGTTTATGGACCGCTGTTAAAAGAAGAGAGAATGCTGCACAAGGTGAACCTGACGCTGTACTTCCATTTTGGAGACATGTTGCTGCCATCAAATTAAAAAAGACCCCTTTTTCTTTTCCTAAAATATAATTTTTTGTCAGTTTAAACATCTGATATATTTTCTATGTTCTATTCTGAATGAAATATCATTTAATGAGACCTGAAAGTCGTGGTATTTTATTTTTATTCACATTTTACACACATTGGGGTTATAGATCAAAAACAGGGTTCAACACTGTTTCTCCTGATCTGTGCTTAAATGCAGAGCATCACAGACTCTGATTTACTGAACTGTTTATGCTGTTCAGTTCAACACTTCTCAAATGATGCTCAGGCCTGCAGAGCTGCAGCACACGTCGCGGATATTAATGACATCATCACTCACCTGTGACGTCACCTGATCGGTCCTTAAAGACACGTTCTGAAAGGCAACAACAACACGTTTTCACTCTGCATCATCAGCTTATCTCCTGCTGTTTGCTTCGTGGTTACATCTGTACAATCTAACAGTGAGAGCCACCTCAGCATAAATGCAGAACTCTGTTATTACATTATTGGAGTGAGTAAAGCAGCGATCTTAGTTGTGTTTTCAGGATGTTTTCAAAAATGAAAAACTCACCAACGATGAGTTTAATGTTGAAACGTTGTTGCTTTGGGTGAAGATGTGGAATAATACAGGAGTATTCTCCACTGTCGACCAGCTTGGTGTTTCTGATGACTATGGAGGCGTTACCAAGCTTCAACTCTTCTGAGAAATGTGAGACCCGACCTTTGAACTGCTCATCTTGTCCCGGACGTCCGTTATTGTATTCGTCGCCAGCAGAGTACAGGAACACCTCCTTCTGACCATCTTTCTTCCAGTCAAAGACCTCATGTTGAAGGCTCAGCTTGGTGCTGAGGGAGCAGGGTAAGATGGCATCTCTTCCTTCTGGGACCAAAACTGTGACAACTCCCCGCCCTGAAGGATGAAGCATATTTTAATTCTTATGTTTCAATAAGTCAAAAGTCCTAAAACACATGTACGTAACCTCCAATGTCTAAAAGACGTTTTTCAAAAGTAAAAAAGTAGATCCAAGTTAATCCCAGTTTTAACATAAAACAATATTTAAAAAAACGATTCAATTTGTCATCACAAATTAAATCTACTCTTGAAGAGCAGCAGAGTTAGTCCTTAAAAAGATGCTTTTTGCGTTTTTCAGTTTGATGTAATTTCACTTTTTTTTTTCTCAGTCACCTGGTTACCCAGCATGCCTCAGTGGTATAAATTTGCAATATGACATTTGTGTCTGTGGTTCTCCCTCATTCAGGACACAGCAGACTTGAGTGCAGAGGGCTTGTTTGTTTGTTTGTTTGTTTGTTTGTTTGTTTGTTTGTTTGTTTGTTTGTTTGTTTCCGCTGGCCAAGGGACGCGTTTAATCCTTCCTCTGACAGAAAGTATTTTTCTATAGTGGAAATACACAGGACTGATACAGTAAACTCATTAATTCACAGTTAAATTGTCCGGTTGTATATACTTTTGTTATTACTACTACCAATACTACAACAACTAATAATAATAATATTATTATTATTAATAATAATAATAATAATAATAATAATAATAATAATAATAATAGTGATAATAATAAAAGTAAGAAGAAGAACCACTGTCCTCTCTTTTCTCCCTAAAACACTAAAGAGAGCTGAGAAATGTTGGAAACTATAAAATCAAACATATTTAAAGTTGTGGTTGATTAGCTGTTATAGTTTGTTCTTACCTATGCTGCCTTTTCTGACGTACAGTTTTCATTGTGGTTGAAAAGAAATGTTAAACCGTGAATTTAAGTAGTACAGACTTTACTTCGTTTTGGTCCACCCGTAGGTTGGAAAGGCAAAAACTTCCTCTTTCACTCCAGAAAGAGGTCGTATCCAATAATCTGAGTAATCCAGTATGTATCTTTTATATTCTGGATTTATAAATTTTAAAATTACACATTTGTAACATAGATTAACAGCACTGTATAAATTTAGCTGAAAATAAAATTTATGATTTTTATTTTGGCCAGCACAGGTGTCACTTTTGGCTTCCAACCAAATCGTCTGAGATTTTCCCTGGTGCAGAACATCTTGTATTTTTTAATAATACTTTGTACTGTAGCCACTGGAACTTGAAAACATTTAGATATGGCCTTGTAGCCCTTTCCTGACTTGTGAGCAGCCACAATGCACAGCTGCAGGTCCTCAGTGAGAGCTGAGAAATGTTTTTTTCCACAATAATACGTCTTGTACATTGTCTTATTTTCTTTCGGCAGACACCTATGTCATTTCCAGTCAAAACAAAACTTGCTGGTTGAATAAAAGTAACTTTAACTAAAAATTTGCCATGGGTATGAATAATTATGGGCTTGACTGTTGTGTGTTTAATCATCATGTTTGAAGTACAGAGTTTCTTCAGTTCTGGTCAAGAGAAATAGGAGAAATAGCGCCCCCAATAGGTGTCCATTGCTTGTGGGAAGTGCTTTGCATCCGGTGTGTGTGTGAGATGAACTCACACACGTCGGAAAGAAGACTCAATGCAAAAATCCGACCCAATAGGCTTATGTTATGTACTTATGTGCCCTCTTGGAAATTAGATTTTTATTCTCAATTAGTTTTTTACCTAGATAAATAAAGGACTAATAAAACAAACAAACAAAAACTGTCTTTTGAGTAATCCAGATACCACATTTTCCTCTACGATCTTTTATATTTTTTAGTAATTCTGATTATGCCTTCCAAAATAATGGCCTGTTGAAAATGCCCATAATTTACCTAACTTTCAGTGATTTCGGAATGCTCTAAAAACAAAACTGGAGGCTGGCTTGACTGCAAGTCTCGAATTGGAGGCTGGCTTGACACAAGTAAATATCTGTTGGTGCTCCAGACATTTTCATTCCGGTAACTTCTAAATATGTTCATATCACTCTTTATAGCCTATTAGTTTTATTTTCTATGCACTCTGAGCTCATAGCAAATTAGAACAAACATCCTACTGAGTGATTTTGCAGAACTACCTTCTATTTATAGAGTTGCTAATTATTTGGCATTATTGCAGCAAACCAGCCTATGAAATGGATAAAACATCGTGACTGGGTTCCAGCGCTACACAAGGGACCTGCTTCAAACATACCAGCATGCCAATCAGATTACTTCTTCCATGTGAGGGTGAAGAGGTGACCCTCCTGGATAAGATGGTGTTTACTGCGTTTGGTGAACAGTGTGATAATAAAACCAGGGAAAATGAAACCTGCTCCTGTTAAATATTCTTAAGTCTTTTGCTGTATAAATACCGTTATGTTTTTCAAAAGATACAGTAAATAAAGTAATGTTAGTAGTGGGTGATATCATGTAAACACTGTCATGATTTTATGTAAACATTTTGTCATTTGTAAACTATAAATGACATGGATTCTACACTGTAACTGATGTGATGTTCTATAAGGTGGTTTTAATAAAAAAAAAAAAAAAAAAGGCAAAAATTAGTTTGTTTCTTTATTCAACAGTGGTACTCAGTCAGTACATATTCAGTAAATGCAAATTATTTACACGGCAGTGCACTACAGGCATACATCTAGACCCCTAGATAAAACATTATGGCATTATAGCAGTGACAACTCCTCCACAGTAGCAGGTGGGATTTTTCTTTTTTAAGGACGGCTCCTTTTACCTTTCAATACGGATGGTCTGTTTATGTTTTGATCAAGAGCCTTTTTTTGGGCAGCTGAAGAGGAGAAGTCTATCTTATAGCCAACCACTGACTGTATCTTGGTCATATTACCCAGCAAAACCCAGTATGCAGGTTCATCTGTAACAGTCCTTGTGCCACGGATCAACACTGTTGCTTCTACATTAAACAGAAGAGCAGTGACGTGGGTGCAGGTCTCTGCGACTCCGGCCATACAGGTGCAGTGGGCGGCTTCAACCTCCCCTGTGATGCTCACAGTGACCCATGGCTGCAATGCTGGTTCATTCAGTCTTTGAGAGTGCAGGGCTCCCACAATGCATTGCGGCGTGACGTCAACTCCAAAGCCCTGTACATTAACATATTTTATTGTGAAAACTGTTGTTGGAACCATACTGAATTTAACCAGATAAATGTTTTATATAGTGAGAGAGAGAGTATGCAAATTGCTAACAAACAGTCATTATAATTCATCATACATTGAGAATAGCAGACAAAATCAACAATACAGCTCTTCCAATTTATATATATATTTATATATATAATTTATAATAATAATTAATATTGTGCTGAACGCAGAACAAAACATTAAATAAGCCACACCAGTGTCTACTGTCTGTCTACTGTTTACTATCAAAGCCAAGTGGCTAATAAAGGTAAACAGAAGTTTTCTTGTTAGTTTATCTTATTTCAGGATACATGTCATATATCCACTTCTGTGAGGACAGCATTGTGCCATCACGGACCAGGGTGAGTTATAACAATGACAAACCCTGGTTTACTCCTAAACTCAAAAAGCTGTGGCTGGAAAAGAGAAAGGCGTTCAGAAGCGGAGACAGGGACTGCTACAGAGAGGCCAAGTACAGGTTCACTAAAGAAGTGGACGCAGCAGCAGATTTCAGAGAATGACTCGGCCTCTGTGTGGAAAGGTTTTAGGAATATCACCAACTACAAGCCTAAAACCCCCCACTCCACTGATGACTTGCTCTTGGCCAACTCCCTCAACGACTTTTACTGCCGTTTTGACGAGCCATCAGGCAGCCTTCACACCTCCAACGGCCCCAACAATAGAGGCACTTTGGACACTAATTCCCCCACCTCTCCCCCCTCCATAGAGCCATCACCACCTTCAAACTGTTCACCTACAACACCCCCCTCCTCACCCCACACAAAAGAGGATTTCACACCACCTCCTCCCACCACAACTCTTCATATTCATGAAGCAGATGTGAGGAAGCAGTCTAAGAGTCTGAATGCTCGGAAAGCTCCCGGCCCAGACGGTGTGTCTCCTGCCACCCTCAGACACTGTGCAAACGAGCTGGCCCCAGTGTTTTCTGGCATTTTCAACTCCTCACTGCAGGCATGTCATGTGCCTGCCTGCTTCAAGTCCTCTACCATAATCCCTGTCCCCAAGAAACCTAGGATCACTGGACTAAATGACTACAGACCCGTGGCTCTGACATCTGTGGTCATGAAGTCATTTGAGCGCCTAGTTCTCTCCCATCTCAAGACCCTCACGGCCCCCCTCCTGGACCCCCTGCAGTTTGCATACAGAGCCAACAGATCTGTAGATGACGCCATCAACATGGCCCTCCACTTCATCCTGCAGCATCTGGACTCCCCAGGAACCTACGCCAGGATCCTGTTTGTGGACTTCAGCTCTGCCTTCAACACCATCCTTCCAGACCATCTCCGAGGCAAGCTTTCCCAGATGAATGTGCCTGATCCCATCTGCCGGTGGATCACTGACTTCCTGACGGACAGGAAGCAGCATGTGAGGCTGGGAAAGAATGTCTCGGACTCCCGGACCATCAGCACCGGCTCCCCTCAGGGCTGTGTTCTTTCTCCTCTGCTCTTCTCCCTGTACACCAACTGCTGCACCTCCACCCACCAGTCTATCAAGCTAATCAAGTTTGCAGATGACACCACCGTTATTGGGCTCATCTCGGACGGGGATGAGTCTGCCTACAGGAGGGAGGTTGAACGTCTGGTGTCCTGGTGCAGCCACAACAACCTGGTGCTGAATGGCCAGAAGACAGTGGAGATTATTGTGGACTTCAGGAAGCACACAGCCCCACTCCCCCCCATCATCCTGACTGACACCCCCATCATCTCTGTGGACTCATTCCGCTTCCTGGGTACCACCATCACTCAGGACCTGAAGTAGGAGCCCACCATCACCTCCGTCATCAAGAAAGCCCAGCAGAGGATGTACTTCCTGAGGCAGCTGAAGAAATTCAACCTGCCAACACGGACGATGATGCAATTCTACACCGCAATCATCGAGTCCATCCTCACCTCCTCCATCACTGTGTGGTACGCTGGAGCCACTATCAGGGACAAACAGAGACTGCAGCGTGTTGTGCGCTCTGCTGAGAAGGTGATTGGCTGCAGACTCCCATCTCTGCAGGACCTGTACACGTCCAGGACACTGGGGCGTGCAGCTCGGATCTTAGCTGACCCTTCTCACCCTGGACACAGTCTGTTTGACCTGCTCCCCTCAGGCAGGAGGCTCCGGTCCATTCGCACCAGAACCTCTCGCCATAAGAACAGTTTCTTCCCCTCTGCTGTTGGACACATGAACAATAAACGTACGACTGTTCCCACCACTAACACATGACCCTACGCTGTGTTCACTGCATCATTCCATGTTTGGCACTGATCACCACCTGCACTCATGTATATATCATGTATATATCATGTATATATCTTTCTATGTAGCACTTTTAATTCTTATTCTTACTTTTATTTTTTCATGTCTATTTAAGCGCAATTTATGACAGTATGTTTGCACTGAAGCACCGCAGCAATTTCCTAATGTTGTAAACCTGCTCAACATTTGGCAATAAAACCCTTTCTGATTCTGATTCTGATGTCATACATAATACTTGCCATTATCCAAAGACACACCTGCTTACCTGTATAAAAGGCCCCTAAGTTCGGATAATTCTATTTGAGTTCTGATACAGGTGTTTGTAAGTTTATATCAGTTAATATACTGTTCATTTAATATTCAACCTTCTATTATTTTGAGCCAGCCCACCATCTTGTGACATCATCCAGTCAGTAAGGTGGGCAGTTTAATGTCAGATGAGTGATGTGAGTCTGGTGGGGATGATTCTTGTGGGATGTGATGTGTGCATGAATGATAAGTGAGTATTAATCTGTGTTGCAGTCTCCTTTCCTAAATAAAGAAATTACCTATTTTTGAAGTATCTTTATGACTTTGGGTGATTGTACTTATATTGTTATCAGTCCAGTTCTTTTTGGTCACTTCAAGTAAGTTCATAGAAGTGTGAGGTTATTTATTTATTTATTTTACAATTTCTGCTGCCCTCTTGGCTAGATCGATCTTGAAAAACACTTTTAAATGTTAATGACACTTTTTACCCAGATATGATATGTAAAAGTCACTTGTCATTTCTGGCTCTACATTACTTGATATTCTTCGTGATATATGGTATAGCTATTTTTTGACAGATTTGAGGTCAACAAGTCATTTATAACAGCTTAAATTTCTGCAGTAATTTTTTGGCAAATACCGGGAATCGCAGGTCGCACACTGGCACGGATAAGCAGCAGCGGTGCGTCTATTTGTTTTTATAGAAAATTTTTATTCAACATACATTTTCCAGCAAAAAGGCAATATACAGGAATAGTTGTCGTACACTGCTGCTACACTGAGGATTTTAAAGTGGAAAAGATCAAATTAAGGTGTGATTCTGCAGGTCATCTCTGTACTGCACTTCTTAACAAGACAAACCAATGCAGTTAGTTTTTAAAAGAAAAACAATCCAAATGTAACAGAGGGGGAAAAACCTGTCAATGGTACATCAGGAACGCAAAACAAACGAACAAAAAAGAAACCTACACACAAGAAATATGAACACCTGGCTCCTTCTGTACCCAACAACAAAGGCGTGTGTTTCTCTTAAATTTTACACGTTCATATTTTTAAATATACAATTCTTAAATGTTGTCTGTACAGAGCCAGCTATGCGCTATTAGGGGTGCATTCCATCTGTGCTTTAAAAGAAAGAAGAAAACAAAACCTGAAATTAACAAAGGAAAAAAGAAATTCATAGGGCTTAAAGTGTTTCTTACAATGCTGGTTTTTTGTCTCCAAACAATCCTCAAACCAGTGGGGCTCTAAGTGTCTGCAGCTCCCTACCAAGCACAGCGCAGTTACTGCTCCCAACCACCAGGGGGCGACAGATTCAATCAAGAAAGAAGAGAGGTTGCAGCTTGCGTATGTGTGTGTGTGTTTTACAAGAGGAATGACTGAGAGGAGGAGGGGGGGGGGGGGGACAAACCTTTAGCAACCCCCCAAAAAACTAAAAAGGAAGTCATCAGGGAGGTAACACATATCTGTGCGTGTCTGTGTGTGCGTGAATGTTACCTAGCAACTCACAATCAGGAAAAAAAAAACAACTACTTTTGCCAGACCTGAGAAACTTCTAAGGTTAATTTCCAACGTTCAAGAGGAAATACAGACAAATCGTATTTTTCCCCATTTATTTTAAACAGATTCTGTTTTGCAGATTTTTTTGTTTTTAATAATACAAGGTTTGCAGAAAGAGACAAAAAAAATTTATTTTTTCCTCCAACCAAACTAAGTGGAAAAGAGAACTTGAGCGTAAACTTGGAAATACTGATTTTTGTTGCTCTGTAGGGATGGGAGCAGAAAATATAAGGAAACCTCATCATAAGAGCAAACCAGAGAACTTCAGGGTGGACGCCAGCCCGCAGCTGCTTTTGCAAAAATTATTAATAATTTTAAAACGACTGCATGTCTCCATCATTTCTGCAAGTCAGTCCTCCAAACAGCACACTCATTGACCTCTCCGCACAGCAGTGTGACGCCCCTTTGAACAACTTTATTTAAAAACAACCCCCCAAAAATTGTGAAGGGGGAAAAAAAAAAAAGCTGTAAATGAGGTGGAAGTGAAAACTAAGCCTAGAAGTTCATATTTATATATGAAAATATTTATATATAGCATACATATTATATATGCTATACTGTGTCGTGATTCCTCCTAATTTTTTTTTTTTAAACCATAAAATCCAATTACACGTCTCCCATTTCTGAACAGGCAACAAAAAGCAGTCAACAGGCAGACAAGCCAGAAAAAATAACCGAACAGCCTCAAACGTGGAGGGAGACGATTTTTAAAAAAGGGGGGGGAAAGGGAAAAGAAATAAAATGTACAACAAAATAAACAGTCAGTGGTTGGTGCGGTTTATTTTGTGGTTGAATAATCCATCAGCTGCAGCAAGATCCCAATCACTGAAGACATAGTGCCGGTGTAGAGCTGTAGAGGTGTCCAGGCGGGGTGAAGTGATGAACACACACACTCTCTCAGTCTTTCTCACGCACAATCACACACACACACACGGTTGTTGGTTACAGTCTGTGGTTATGGTTTGTTAAAGTAGGTAGGGATGAAGGCGGAGCAGGAGAGGATGAGGAGGACCAGGGGAGAAGGTGGGGGTGGGGGCTGCTTTAGTTGTGGATCTTGATTGCTTTCTCCAGGTAGGTGTAGCGACCTCTCTTTGGAGCTTTGTTGAAATGATCCAACCCTAGCCAGGGGCGCGGGTGGGACATGTTACCTACACAGGAGGACACATCAGAGAGGCCATTAGGAGAAGTGACAGCGCCACCTGCAGTACAGAAATCACATGAACAGTAACAGGAGCAGTGGGAGTATTTCTGTAGCCCGCGTGACATCGACATTAATCTCGGGTGTCGCTGACACACCGGCCAATATTAGGAACGTGAAGAAAATAAAGTCCAGTTTTAATGATTCTGGTGACTGGGTTGGGCTACACACATCAAAACTATCGACTGCAGGGGAGCTTTTGGCCATTTTGATGCAGTTACATTACAAATAAGAACCAATCACTGCTGCAGTGAACAAAACACCAGAGGTGCCGTGTCACACTTGTAAAGGAATCACTAGAAAGGCAGTGTGGTAAATACTAGAAATACACATGCCAGCCGCTTTGTTAGGTACACCTGTGTAACTGTTTGTTCTCACACATGCACACGCGCGCACGCACGCACACACACACACAGATCTAATCAGTCAATCACATGACAGCAACTCAGTGCATTTTGCCATGCAGACATGATGAAGGTGACCTGCTGAGGTTCAAATTCAAAATCAGGGAAGAAAATGTAGCATGGTTGTTGGTTTCAGACTGAGTGCTTCAGAAACTGTTGATTTGGTGGGATTTTCCCACACAACCATCGCTGGGGTTTACAGAGGACGGTCCGAAAAAGTAAACAGGGAAGCAGTTCTCTCTCAAATAAGCACTCGTTACATCCAAGGTTACAGAAGAGCATCTCTGATTGTCATAGCCTGAAACAGATGGGCTACAGCAGCAGAAGACCAGCCCAGATGGCACTCCTGTCAGCTAAGAACAGGAAACTGAGACTACAATTTGTAAAGGTTTGCAAAATTTGGACCACAAAAGATCAAACCGTCTTGTCTGAAGTTGATTTCTGCTGTGACATTCAGATGGTATAATGTGGCAAAAACAGAATGAAAGCATGGATCCATTCTGCCTTTTATCTACACTTCAGGCTGTTGGTGGGGGTTTAGTGGTGTGGGGGATATTAGTACCAAATTAGCATCATTTAAACACCACAGCCTCGCCAAGTATTGCTGCCGACCATGTTTATAACCATGCACTCGTCTTCTAATGGCTACTTCCAGCAGGACAGCAAATTATGTCACAAAACTCAAATCACCTCGAACTACTTTATTGAATGTGACGATGAGTTCACTTTACTCAAATAACTCCCACAGTCACCAGATCTCAGTCCAGTAGAGCACCTTTGGGATGTGGTGGAACGGGAGATTCACATCACGGATGTGCAGCCCATAAATCTGCAGCAGCTGTGTGAAGCTGTCATGTCAATGTATCTGAGGAATATCTCTAGCACCTTGTTGAATCTGTGCCATAAAGAATGACGACAACTCTGATGGCAAAAGCAGATCCGACCCAGTACTAACACAAGGTGTACCTAACAAGGTGGCCAGTGAGTGTACATAAAAGGTCTTTAAAGTTCATTATTAGGTGGATAAACTTGTATAAATATGAGCAGCCGTGACATTGAAGTGGTGCATGACGAGGCACTGTCACAGTTTCATGCTTTTGTTTTATTTTTGTGTTTGGCTCTAGCCTGGTGTCGTTCAATCGGCGCAGTATCAGTATCAGCAGCAGTTACACTGGTATCGCTCCCAGTAGCGCCGCAGGCAGTAAATACCTGGCTGTGGTTCAAAGTCCTTCAGGTTGACCTCGTACTCATCCTCATTGATGTACTGATGCCGACCCATCATCACAATTGCAAACTTGAACTGAAAACACACAGAGACAGACATCTGGTGGTTAACTACCCCCCTTGTTAACACTTTAATTATTTCAGCATCAGGAGAACGCTGTTTAAGAAGAAGCAAACCAACGACGACCTACCTTCTCAAACTCTTTCTCCTGGATGTCCAGCATGGTCTGGATCCTCCTCATCACCTCCCGAAACGACTCACCCTGCACAAAGGAGAATAGGATGGCAGTGAGTCAAGAAGAAATAAAATAAATAATAATCCCCACATTATGTGGTACAAGTAAACAAAAAAAACACACCTGTCTGATCTTGAGCAAGAAGGGAATCCCAAAGGTGCCAAAGACCTCCTTATGGAAGTGAGCAACAGGAATTAGCATTTCAGTGTCCTTATCCAAGTCCACCTGGTCCAAAGGAATCTCCTGAAAAAGCCAAGCAGCACAAGAGAGATGAAGGAAGAAAATAAGCTCAGATCAAACCACTGACTATAAAATGTAAAAATAAACACACTGTTTTTACTGACACCTGGTGGTCAAAGTTTTTAACGCGCTGTAATGACGCAAGAGCTACAGAGAAAACTGAGCCAGAAGCTTGGTATTTAACCTTTAACAAGCATGAAGAAGTAATACTTCTACTGCTAACTGACTGGCTGTGAGGGCAAAAATACAGTGTCGGCCTGACGGCGTGTTAAGTGGAAGTTAAGCGGCTAACATAAAATAAACGACACAGTGAAACGCGCTGCACAGGCAACGCCTCGCATAAACACTCACCTCTATTCTGAAGGTGCGGCTGGCAGCAGGAGATAAACATTCTAGCAGCTCGTCCTCCTGGTGAACTCCGATGATTTTATAGCTTACTATCTCTAACAGCCTGCAGAGGGAGAACGAGGGAGGAGGCATTAACGCTCTGCAGGAGCTTCTCAAATGCAGCAAAATCTGATTCTGACATCACACCAGGGAAAACAAGAAATTCAGCCAAACTAAAGGGAAAGGTGCCAGTGCAGTCACAGAGAGCAGGTTTACAGAATGAAATGGGGCTGTGCAGGCCGCGGTTGCTGTGAGGGTTGTAATTGTCAGACTATAATTTTGTGAAAAGTGTTTAAAAAAAAAAGGAGAAGCAGCACACATTTCGCACGTGGTTAGGATTAGATTAAAAAAAACAAATCAAAGGGGTTAAACAAAAGCCAAAATGTTACCTGGATCAAGATGAGTGGAAAACTAAAGTGATAAACTTCACTACAGACAGTCTAGGCCACAACAACAAGCACTCAATCTCTAGTGATTTGCCCAGTGTCAAAGATAATGTTCAAAAAGCTAAAACGGACCATAGTGTGCTCGATTTTTTAATTTTAACTCAGTTTACCATCAGATGCAAACTCCCCGTACGGCAGAACAGCTGGAGCAGCTGTCAAAAAGTTCTGATTGCAACCACTGAGAGGAAGACAAGCAAGCCAAACACAGATGGATACCTGAGCTTCTCAGAGCCATTTTCAGACAGCTCCACAGCCTTTTTACATTCTTCCAAAAGGTCCCGCACACAGCCGTGCTTGTCAGGGTAAAGAGTAATCTCCTGCAACACAAGAAACAGTTTCATGTCTATGGTTGAATCACAGAAACATTTTTCCTTATGTAAAGGTTTTTGGGGTTTTTTGAGTGTCGTACCTCCTCTCTGAACTGGCTGTTGAGCCATATGGATTTAAAACTCCTCCTGTTCTCAAAGTCTGTTATCTTCATCTTTAACTGAGAATACATAATAGAGAAAAGAGAGAGATAAAAACAAAGTTACTCCTTTTGTGGACTCGTAGGATGTGGCCTTCGATTTTCTTCTGCTAATCTGGGGCCGGGTCACTGGGCCAGCAGCCTAAGCAGAGAAACCAAGACCTCCCTCTCCCCCAGCCACCTCCTCCAGCTCATCCAGGGGAACTCAAAAGCGTTCCCAGGCCAGTTGAGAAATGTGGTCTCCCCCGTGTGTCGTGCGTCTACCATGGGGCCAGGGTAACATGAACACCTCAACCAGCAGACATCACAGTCAGATGCCTGAACCACCTCAACTAGCTCCTTTCAACATGGAGGAGCAGCGGCTCTATACCCGGTCCCTTTCAAATAGCTGAACCCCTCACCCTTTCTCTCAGGGAGAAATTAGCCAACCTTCAGAGAAAGCAAATTCTGCCTTTTGTATCTATGATCTAATTCTTTTGGTCACTACCCAAAGCTCGTGACGTAGGTGAGAGTAGGGACGTAGATCAAGATACAAATCCCTGTCGCTCATGAACAAGACACTGAGATAAGTCATCCACCTGAGGATGTAACTCGTTCCTGGTTTGCAGGAAAGATTTGAAATAAATAAAAACTTTCTCACAACCGTTTGTGTGTTAAAAGTTCAGGTAGTCAGAAAACATTTTTACCCCAATGACTTTGTTTTCTATCAGACAGCATTTTATATTTTATAACGGAGGAAAGACAAAAAGACATTTAAGATTACCAGAATTATTACCGGCACTATGAAACACTGAGCTCCTTTTCAGGGGAAACACCAGTTATCTTACTCGAAAGAGAGAACAAAGACAAACTTGAAATCCTGACACAGAAAAAGTAGACAAACCAGTCCTACCTGCTGGTAGTAGAGTTTCTTGGGCTGCCGAGGCTTGAAGAATTGCAGCAGGTCCCGCAGCGTTCCCTCATAGTTGTGTCTGAGAGGATTCCCTGGACCGTCCCTGTACCTGGCCACCACACCACCAGGCAGGGGGGGAGGACAACAAAGGGGAGGGAAGAAGGGTGGAAGGAGAAGAGAAAGAAAAGTGGGAGGAAAAGAAGCAAAGAAGCAGAGGTGGAGGTGAACAGCAGAGCAAGACGAAAAAAAAGAAGCACAGAGGGAGAGGGAAGAGTAGGAGGAAAAACAACAGAAGACAGGTGGAGGGGGGACAGGTTATGCAACATTTCTACTGACAACTGCAAGTAATCAAATCAAAGGCAAACCTGACAAAAGCTACGAGTCACAACACTATTCAAACGCGGTCTACACGTTCCTTTCTACATGTCAAACAGAATGACAGGATTTTGAGTTATTTAGGAAAAAACAGCCTTGAAACAACACTGCATTATTCATTAAACTACAGGCCGTCTTTAGCAGATTTTCCTGGCTCCAAATGAGCCTTCTGGGCAATGACTACGCACGTCGGCGAGATCGATCTATGTACAGTGAAGGTGATGAGTCAGTTATTTGGCCCAAATCCATGTGGTTTCCTATTCTTTCTGACCATCAGATTAAGAAGCAGCATAACACGCTTCAGTAAATAAAACACCAAAAATAACGAAACCGGTCAGAAACATTTTGTCACAGTCCCTCTATGCAGGAAAAGCCTTTGTTTAGTATAACCTTTTTTTTGTCAAAACCACAAAAAAGGGATAATTACGCTACAGCAAAAGCATAATTACTCAGTTATGTGCAAAGCAAGAACTAAAGTGCTCTCCCTTGTAGTTGACTTCATGTTCAGTGTTGTTTCAAAGCCCTTAACTGCATTTTTCCTGACTATAAAGGCCATATTTTGGCTTACAGTGAGAACAACGGCTTAAGAAGAAAAAAGAAAGAATGACAATCACTATTATGCACTGTTATTGTTACTACATTTACGAAGAATGCAGTGTGTGTGTGTGTGTGTGTGTGTGTGTGTGTGTGTGGATGAGACAAGCCTCCTACCCCTGTGACTTGAAGAACTGCAGTAGCATGGGATCTGTGTTCAACCTCTGCGCTACAGTCTTAGCCACCTGACAAACACAAAAACAGACAGTTCATGACGGGCCTGTCAGATTTCACCTGTCAATCAAATTTAATGCTAGCAGGTGGAGGGGGTGGGGGGCAGCAGAAATCCACTCCCGGATTAACAGTAGCAGCAAAAAATAAAAATCAGTCTTCGTATAATGACTCGGCAGCTTCACATGAGTATTTTTTAAAAATAATAAGAGTTAATCAATATTCATCCAAAGAACCTCAACCGATCGTACCTGAAAATAGTTCATGCGGTTCGACAGTGTGACCACAAAGCCGGGGTCGTTGTGGATGGTCTTGTCGCAGAAAATGACGTCCACCCGGTGGTAGAGATCCCGGAAGTAGTCCTTGGCCGTAGGCAGCTCGCTGCTGTCGTTCTCTGGGTCGTCCCTGTGGTGTTGGAGAAAGGTTGGAAAGACAGTTTGAGGTACGGGTTGTGTTGTAATGACGGGAAAACAGAGATCAGTGTGACAGAGGGAAGTGTGAGTGAAGTGAAGGTAGAGGTCAAGCACAGAAAGCGCAGGTCAAGAAGTAAATGAGGGCACAGACATAACAAGTAAAGCTAACAAGTTCTGCAACAATTTCTCAACCAGAGCGTCATCAAAGAGAGACATTTTAAACGAAGGCAACTTGAAGCGTGTCGACCTCGGGAAGATATCAATTTGGCAGATTTCTCAAAGCACAAGTGCCAAAACCCCCCAAAACAACTTACTTCTGGAAGACAATGATGTCCCCGTCCATGAGCTCGTCCAGGGCCTTGTCCAGAGAGACATCATAGTCCTGTATCCGCTCTGTTAGATTGGGCTTTACTTCCTGTAACACACCAAGCATCGGGGGTTATGCAGTCAATTTATCTGCTAAGTGCAAGATAGTATTTATTTTTGTGGCAGATGTATGTATGTACCAAGGCCTACATATGACAGAGTGCAAGTGTGCACATGAGAGCCTAACACAGCTTCTGTGCCAGATAGAGGAGCCTGAGAATGTGAGAGTGTGAGGGAGCAAGTGAGAAAAAGACAGGAGTGTGTCAGCGACTGGGCGTCACAGAATAGATCACCTCATAGAGGATAAGGCTAGTTTCCTGCTGAAATCCTGCTCTCTCACACATGACTGGCAGCAGGTCTCCTGGTTAGAGGGAAAAAAGAGAAGCAGAGAAAAATCTCAAAATCTTTACGTTCACTGCAGACGAAGAATTCACACACTGCACCTTATGAAAGGGTACTGAGGTTATAACAGAGTCACGCTTACTTATTTTGCAGGATATAGGTGTGTAGATATGTCCACAATAATTTAAGCTTCTGGTTTTGGGGTCATACATCTTCAAGAACAACATGACATCATCTAGAAGAGAAAAACAAAACAGGGCAAGGTGAAATCAGCAGCTATACAACACGCCTGCCAAAGAAGTGGTTGAGGAGCAGTATAGCTTCAATTTGCATAAATATTGTTCAACTGAAACACTAAACAAAGCACAAAACGCCACTTATGGTTCTGCATTTGTGTCTGTTGGTGCAGTTCTCCAGCTATGCAAAGGGAAAGATTGAGCGAACTGAGAAACAAAGAGATACGTCCAAGCGTTTGCAGCCTTCGGGTTCACTTAGTTCCACTATGAAAGTTGTTTTTCACAAACCACAAGGATCACCAACACCACGTAAACTACATGTCTCGCATGTCTCTGACGTTGACCCCAAGTGGCAGCAGGCAGCTACAACATCGCACTACAAACAGTAGCATGCCAGAGCCTTTAATCAGCAGCTAAACACAGTGTTAATAATCATAAACACTCAGAACAAACCCATCAACATTCAAACCGATCAGTAACTATGTTACTGAGTAACTAGTACTCTACGTTTATGACTGTGACCTCTAAGGCATTGTGTCGATTATTCTTATCTACACGGTACCAACACAGGCAGCTATGTAAGTGGAATCAAAGACTGACACCTGAAGAACATGTTTTCTACAAAAATGATATTTTAAAAGTTTAGAGAAAAGAAAGTGCTAAGACTCAAAGTCTGATGATGAGCGCCGATGGATGGAGAACTTACGGTCTTTATCAAACTTGGGTAACGTGGCCCCACTGGCTGCCATCTCTGGATCTACAGTCTCCAAAAATATTGTCCAGGGGTTCTCATTGTCACTCAAGTCGATCATCTGAAACACAAAAATGTTCCAATCTTTAAAAAAAGTTTCTTATGTTACATTTAACTGAGTCATAAACTCAGGAGTGGTCCCAGGAATTAAAGTGACATAAAACTGTTGCATTATACGGAAAACTTGTAAAGAAAAAAAAGACTTGTAAACAAACTGAGGATTTTTTTATTTTATTTATTTTTTTAAAAAGAGAGATTTGACAGGTGATTCTATACATGGAGTAGTTATCCAGGGATTCAAATTAAACTCAATTTAGATAATGATTCATAAAAAAAATAATTCAGGGAGTGATAGTTCCTTCTAGAACCCGTGCTCTAAATCCTGCATATTTTTGAACTGATCTTAGCACAGTTGTTCTGGTTCACTGGCAGCTTTCTTTCATTATTTTAATGCAAAAAAAACTGGCTAAAGCATACAGGAATTTTTGAAGATGTGTGCCACAGGTGCAAACACCTACCGACTTGTTGCAATCGGCCTCGTAGTCGAGCATGGCAGGTCGCTTGGTTCCGTTGCTACGGGCCTGCATGGGCCAGAGCCTCATCTGGTCCTGTGGAAAACCCTGCGGCACATCAATACAGTTTCAATTTGCGTATAAGATGTGGGAAAAGCAGAAACGTGTTGAGAAAAAGACATCAAGACTAAAATTTCCAACTGGTATTTACTGATCAACCGCAGGGAGCCAGAATTTAAGCAAGTGTGTGTACATGTGTGCTCCGCACTGTTGACAAGCTAACAAGCCCTCTCTTTCAGCCTGGGGTCCGAGCGTGAACCTGAGACACAGCATGTGCGTGAATGCGGTTTCTTTCACAAATATTAAACTTCCACCGAGCACAAGTTACTTTGATGAAAGATAAGTTTACTGACTAAACATTTCATGCATCTTGAAATCTACAAACTAAAACTCTTCGCAGTTAATCTTAAATGGTTTATTTTATTCTTTAATTTAAAAAAAAAAAGTTAGAAATTTCATCCAAATATCCATCACCATCAAAGAGCATACAGTCCCACAGATGCCTCACCATGGTCTGGGAGAGGTTCTGGACAAACTCTTGCAGCGTGGAGCTCTTCAGGACCTTGAAGACCGTGTACTTCACTTTCTCCTCGTCGTACATGTCGTTGCCCTGATGACCGCAAAACTGGTCCTCGGTCACCATCTGCCCAGAGAAGGAAGATGAACAGCATTAGTATAACTGGACCAAGAACCAAAGTGTGAAAAATAAGAGACTAAAGACTTCATGCAATGAAAACTCACTCCCCCACACCCAAGTTATCTCTAGATCTCGACAAAGCAAGAGCTTCATTCTTTGTATCCACACTGGTGGTGACATTTCACTGCAGCAGTCAGTAGCTAACACACACACACACACACACACACACACACACACGAAATCATAATTATGTCGAGCTTTCTGTTTAGAGGGGTGCTCCACTGCTAAGACTTTCAATGAGGTGTCAGTTCTGATGGCTTACAGGCAAAGTGCAAAGCAAAGTTTCACACAGCCTCATTACAGCCTTTAAATGTTACGCTTATCACCTCTTCAGAGGAAAATAATGAGCGTAATTAGCCTTTGTGCTGCCTTAATACTCGAACAAGTAAGTAAGTCAGTGCTGAAAAGGGTAAACCTTTATCATTTAACAAGCCATTTCCTCATTATCACTGACTGCTCTTCTCCCCATCTCAACCACACAGAGACCGCCAAACCAGAGCGAGAAGACCTGCAGTTGTGCGTGCCACTTGTAGGTTACACCGAGTCCAACAAAACACTCGAACACTTTGCTTGACAGAAAGAAGAAGCTTCCGTTTTCCAGCCCGTCGTTAGCCCGACGATCCGATCCAACATAAATGTCTAAACGTCATCTACTCGTTTTCAAAAAGGCAAAACAGTTCATTCTTATCGCACTGAAATCCAGCATTCATCCACCTATGAAACATATCTGCCCCGTCTAAAGGTGCACGATGTTATACTTTGCATAGCTTCTCACGAACTAAGCTGTTTCTGTCAGGCCTCTTATGGAGGTCGACTTTATTGGGTTCAAGTTCGAGCTTCAACAGAACAAATATACTGATTAATATGAATAAATAATCCGAGAAGTACCGTACGAAGTCCTGCACCTTTACACACTTTAAGCAATAAACACCAAACCATCCAGATTACAGTATGATGGCGTAAAACGGCACAAGCTGCTAGGTGTGGTGTTTCGACACAAATGTGGCTCTACCTGAAATCCACAAACACAGCTTCAATTTTCTCCTGTACTTCCTACACTGTAGGTTTCTCATGTGCTGTATACTAAATTATTCAGCCACCCAAGTATTTTGATCGCAAAGTATCAAAGCACCACAGAGCGCTTAAATAACCTCCGATTCCCTACCTGGACCTGCATGTAGAGGTGAGCCTCTTGGCGTTCCTTCCTCTTCTGTGCCTCCACCCTCTTCTCCTCCTGCAGACGCTCCACCAGTTGCTGGGGGATGTCCACGTCGGTCATCGGCTGGAGCACCTCGCCTGAGTGTGGGTAAAACGGCAGAAGTGATAATTTAGTACAACAGTATTATTCACTACAGTCACCTCCATGTGAAACAGGAATTTTATTTGCACTCATCAGCTCAGAGGATACCTTCATGTGTTGCTGGGAAAGTTTCTCATACCGATGTTTTTTAAATGACGAGTGAAGAAGGACGGATGTTTACTTACTGAGCTTGGACTCACGGATGTAGACCAACATGTACGCGTTGGTGCAGTGGCGGACGGAGAGGTCATCGTCGTGTCCGCCGTAGTTGTGTTCTATGGCCTCCTCCTTGGTGCATCGTGACACTACGTCATCATCAAACTTGCACCACTGCAGAAAGAGACAGAATGATAGACGGAGACAGATGGTGATTGCAGGATGGGGTCCCAGCCAGAGGAAGCCAGAGGAGGATGAGGAGCAGAGGCGAGATAGGGGTGGGGCAACCACCAAGGATTGGAGTGGAGGGGAAAAAAGAGAAAAACCAGAGAGCACTTAAGACAATCATTGTCACACAAACCTAAATGCAGAATTAATGTAACATCACACTGATGTGTGTATATCAGAGGGGTTTACTCGATGAGTATGAGATTAAGAGTCTGAGCTGAGAGCTCGTGTTTACATCCGACTCTTTACACTAACACATCTTTTCTGACAGCGTTTATTCCACTAAACATCTAAATTGTGAAACATCCCTTTTCTTACATTAGGTGATATCGTCTCACCTGTCAGGAAGCTTGTGTGTTCTGTCATTTTCAGTATAATAATCACTGCAGACCTGGGAGGCACTTATTCTGACTCTCAACCCTTGGATCTTAATGCATGCAGCTGTATGTAATTAATAAACACTTAAGGTCAAGAGGTAAGATAACATAGCTCTGAATTCCTCCACAACATAAACTCCTTTTTGTTTTTTTGTAAATTTGAGCATTTTTGGTGAAAAGTGCAGAAAAAAAATTGTTCTCACTATTGGATCCTTGACACTCACTTTGCCGTCTCCTTTGGGGTTAAGATAGACGACGTAGTGACCGCCATGGTTGTCCCCGCTGTGGACTAGCACAGCGTGGAGGATGTAGTTGGCTGGGTCCTTTGAGTCTGGCTTCTGGAGGAACTCGTCCAGAGGTAACTGGTCTGGAAACTCAAATCTAATGAGCACAGAAAGATGGCGAGGCGTTAGAGACAAAGAAATTGAGAAGGGAAAAAAAAAAAAAAAAGGATGAGGTAAGCAGCAGTATTTAAAAAAATGGAAAGGTAGAAATAAAAAACAAATAATGTGAAAAAACAATGTGTAGATTAATACAAAAAGGGTCAAATATCAGCCAAAAAGTAGCATAAAAATGGAAGAAATCAAGAGTAAACTTGAGCATATTCAAAACTACTGTCATTCCACACCCACACCCGTGTCTCCATGTACGTATACAAAGCCCTCAGGATGCCAGTTGGCTGTAGCATCATCACAAGGATGAGTCAGAGCTCATCGAAATGGCACAGCAGAAAGTTAGCACTTCTAAATGGTAGCGTTTGCTACAAGTGTCACATTATTTCTGCTGGATTCTATTTTTAACACCATTAACTGTACACAGATTGATGGCACAGAAAACAATCTTGGTTCCTTTCTCACCGTCTGAATAAGCGAGGTCAGGGCAAGCTTTTCACGAGTGTAAAGCTCAAGTGACATTCCTCCTTTAACCTATGCTACAATGGAGCAGACCTTCTCTAAAATTACATTCGAGCAGCACAGTTACCGTCTCATTGTGTGACGGGGAGTTATCAGGGTGCGTTCTGCACAGTAATTCACAAGTAACCTTACTTCAAAAACTATTTTTAAAGCATCAGCTTGTTTTTTTTCCTTACCTGTCATTGATCTTGATGTTTTGGTCGGTCTGTGGGTCGTACATGAACCTCATCAGCTGCAGATGGAGGATCGGAGGGAAGGTGAGGAACTTCACTCCCTTTTCTGCTTCCTGCGACGCAAAACAAAAATGAGTCAGTCATCTGGTGAGGACATCCCATTGACATTAATCCTGCCATTATAAACCCTTTCAGCTTTAGGCTGCTCATTTAAACCATATCAAAACAAGGCAGGTAAACAAGCTCCAGATCTTATTTTTAGAGCTACATATTTCTGTAGCTTGGCAAGAAAAACCGGAAACCTACTGATCCATTTGAACACGTCTAATTTTTGGAACACCAAATATTTTTTCACAATGACATAAAAACTAAAATTTTAGTCCACTTTGCTTCAATACCAACAGCATGAAAGCAACAAGAGCCAACAAATTGCAGAAATACTTCACCTGCAGCCCGTGTTCTCCTGCGTCATATTTGTTGTCTCCATCTAACTGCTCGGTTGCCACATAATCTTTGAATGACTCAAAGACTGGAAAGAAGCAAAGATTATATTTAGAAAATCGCCGCTTTGATATGTGTGTGAAAATCATGATCATGCAGGACAAATGTGCCACTGATCAATAAAACACCACATTTATGCTACTCACTGTTCTTCTTTCCTTTTATGCTAAGCTGGATGTCATAGTAGTCCTCTATCCGCTCAGACCTGTAGTCCACATGCTTACACTGGATATATGACTGCAGAGTGACACACACACACACACACACACACACACACACACACACACACACGCAGAGTCAGACTATACGATATGAGAGGCGAGTCAGAAACATTATTTCTCATCGGGTCACGTCTTGATTTACCCTCAGTCTATTCTTAAACTGGCCTTGTTCCAGGCTACATCCTGTGCTGTGTTAGCCTACATCATGTCGCTGTGTTTACAGAATCTACTGTGCGAGACGTGCTGCAGAGACATTACTGAGCAAAATAAACACTATAAATTTCCCCTCATAAGAACAATATTGTACAAAAGATATGCAAAATATGACCATAACTAAAAGGGCGAGTCAGCTAAGAGGAGGAAGAGACGGAGAAAGAGAGATGACATACCACCATCTTTCCTCTGAAGAGCTTTGGGATTGTTCCCTCAACACAAGTGCCTTTCATTTTGTTCTCTACGTTGTCCAGGAGCTGCAGTGCGCGCGCGCGCACACACACACAGACACACACAAACAGTAAATACTGTCAGCTGTTGTTCACCGTGCATACAGGACCTTTTTAAACGTGTATAGGAAACTCACCACTCTGCACAGCTCCTGCACATCATGTTGCATGAAGCTATCTAGTGTTTCCCACCTGCACGTAAAAACACAAACACCAAGTGAGAGAATACAACCAACCGTCACAACGCTTATTGTGAAATTCTGATGGTTGACCCACATGTCAAGCATGCAAGGATCTAATAGTTTTGCTTACAACACATATAATATTCTAAGCAAGTCCTAACTTACCCAAAGGACTTCGTGAGCTTCTTGGTGCCAACCGGTTTGTCGCTGTGTTGCAGCTCGTAGAAAACCCTCTGCAGTGCCAGGGGGACGCTCTTAGAGGAGTCATCTCCTTCTGTGGGCATCATGTAGACCGCCTGGGAAGGATAAGGATGCTCCAGGATTACAACTTTTATATAAAACTAATCATCTTAGGCTGACTGTACTATTTTTGTGAAAACATTTACTATATTTAAACTCCAGATATGCTACTGGAAAATTTCAAAAAGCACTTTGATCGTAGAATTAAAAGAGCCAGCATGGGAGCAATGAAACAAAAGCAGCAACTATAGTAGAACGTTACAAATAAATAAATATGCATGTCATAAAAATATATATATTTTTCAATATGTAGACGATGATATTTGAAACTGTTTCAATGCTCATTTCCACCAGGGTCATTCGCCCTGGGTCATTCGCCCTGGGTCAGTAGCATTTTCTTGGCAGTAGAAAGTTGGCACGTGCAGAGCTTAACAACTGAGCTTGTTGGCTAAAGAAAACAGCAGTCGTGTCTATTGGAAATATTTCGCATTTGGGGGAAATAAACACAAGAAAGCCGATATACAAGATCCACTCATTTAACCAAGCACCTGAAAGGTGGAACTACTATATCAAGAATTAAGAGCTTTGTGTGCCTCATGTCACATTACAACCTGCTTATTCTTACTTGGATGAAAAATTAAAAGCTTTATGACCGTATTGAAAGTGGTGCTGAGAATCAGGGGGTTTAAAGGTATTTTAAATAATCAAATCTATTATGTTAAGAACCCTATAACAGATAAGAAAAACAGCCACAGCCACACACAGTCATTAGAAGCCACAAAACAAAACCTTACCCGTCGTAGCTGGTTGGTGAAGAAGAGTGTCTGTAGCAGGCTGTTCATGTAGCAGGTCGCTCCTTGGTTCTTAAGTCCAACATAGCCTGTGTGTTTCTTTGAATCCCAGCTGGTTACAGAGACCAAAAACTTCAGTTAGTTATAAGTCATAAACCCTGAACAGAACAGAGAAAATGCACATGGGAAATAGTTTATAAAGACAAAAATAAACGACTCAAATAGAACACAACATACGCCACTCCGTGTGGGGCATCCGCCTGGACGTAGACTTCGAATGTAACTTTGTCGTCGTCGATGAAGCCCCTCTCTGGATCGGTCACATCCTGAAATGCATCATTGCAAAACAGTTAATCTTTTTAAGAATAGCAATTTGTAGTAATGAAAGAATACAACCAGGCCCAAACAAAAGGTTAACAAAGTGGTAACTGCTGAGCGAGAAGAAAAAAAGAACCCCACCAACACTCACAGCAAAAATATTCCACTGTTTCTTTGACAAAAGTAACAGTACATTAATTTCTGACAGGTTTGTGTACTTACACTCCAGGACATAAAGTTGGAGAAACCCCAATCGTTCTCTTTGTGGAAGAACAGGTGACTGATCCTGCGGCTGAATGACTTCTCGTCGTCTTTGTGGTTAATGATCTTTAGCATGGCCTGTGCGTGGCAAGACCATGACCTGAAACACCAAAGACACGACACCTGAATACTAAAGAACTGTTTAAAAGTTGTATTATTTCCTCAGGAACATTTTGGCGGCACTGAAATCGGCACATTTAGAAGACTGCGTAGGCTACGACGTTAAAACATAGGAGAGCAGGACCAGCAACCTGTGCAAACTTATGAGCCAAGTAAGCCATCCAACACTGTTCCACTTCAGCTACTGAAAAACATAAAACAGTGTTGTGCACGGTAACAGGATAAAGCATCAGATGCTAATTTTACATCCTTCCACACCATTAACCAAGATATACCCAAATCACCAACAGCATCTATGCATCTCTCAGAGTGGGATTACAAACTGAATCAATCTATAAGCCTCACATTTACATCTGTGCCCTCCCAAAGATTTCAGTTTACACACCAAAGATATATTAAGAAGAGAAAATATAAACCCAAACACACAAGGGTATTTAAAAACCAACAACCCCCACCAGGGAAATAGGGCTGACAGCACATTTTCTAAATGAAGTTACGCAGCTGAGTTGCACCAAAAAAAAGAAAGAAAAGGGCAAAAAAAAGTGACATTCGATTGTGAAAAATGACATTTCATTGTGGGAACTGGCAGCTGTTTGTCTCAAGAGAGGCACAGAAAACAAAAGCTAGGTTGCCACCAGAGCAGTGGTTAAAACCAGCAGCTGTGACCCCGTTAATGCAGCAATACCCAACCGCAACACAGGACGGCTGGGCTGTAATGTCGGAGCACGAAAGCTGTGCAGGTTTCAACTCCTGCTACTTCACACAGGGAGCGACGGGAAAGTGGTGAAGGCTTTAGCCTGCCACGATCAGCGAATATGAATCGTCTCGACGACTCGATAACAATAATTCAACAACCACTGTGTGGCAATGATGAAAGAAGGTTCCCAATCCAACTGTGCTCCAGTAATCAAAGCAAGCCCCCCTTTACATCAATGCACCTACAGGAGCAGTTATGATTGCGCCATGTTGTTTGGAATTTTGCAGCTATAACACAGACAGTGAAATGGAGCAAAACCTGCGTCTTTTTCTTGAGGAATAATTTGCTCTGATGTTTTAAAGTATTTTGACAACACCAGTAAAAAAACAACAAAGATGTCATAGGTGTAAACCTTCAAACAGCGGGCTGCCTGCTGCTCTGGCAGGTATCCTACTGTATAGGACACGAGTGAAGAAAAAGAGCAGAGTATTTAAAATTGGTCTAATTGTGTAGTTAAGTTAACATTAAATACCAGAGCTTTGCTAGTCCCAGCTATTAAGCAAACTGGGAAAGAGAAAGATGCCGCTGAAAAACTATGGAAGAAGCTTTGACTGTCTAATAGGACGTCGAAAAGCCTCTTTACCTTTCACTAAATTAAAAACATAAATCCAGTTCTAATCTAATTTCACCAGCTCCAAACTTGACTGTGTGCAGTCTTAACAAATATGTTTTCCCATTAGCAGCTGCATTTTACAAAACAGCAATAAAAAGCATTTCCACTGCAGTCTCACAGTATGGGATAACTGCGCCGAGCTGCTGCGGTCCTGCCAGGTACCAGAGACGACCACAACCACTGTGCGTCAGGCCTCCTGGCTACACACTAAAACCTCACTTTCACTTCATTCACTCAGAACATCATATATCACATGAGATACTTGAGAGTTTTTACTGCAGCTTTGGCACATTTCAATTCGGGGCTCTAGGTAAACTACATCCCTCGAAGCGGTGTAGTGGATAAAACATCTGCAGGAAGTTCTTCACAGCACCACTGATCCCGACTTACAGTAGAAAAACCTACTGCAACTTTCAAAGCAGCAGAATTTCCAAGAGAGCATAAAGTGAGTTGATAATCACAGCTTATATCAAAAGGCCCACATCCCAAACCCCTCTTACGTACGTGGAATCTGACTCTGCATTACACTGCAGGAAGAAGCCCACGCTCTTCTGGTGTGGTCGGTCAGGATAGAAGCGCGGCATCACCATTATCTTCCAGGGAAGGTTCCGGACAAAGCAGGACGGGCTGAGCACTGACTCGCTCAGGCGGCTGAAGCGCTCCACCACGAACCGGAAGGTCGCCTCCGACCGCCAGCTAGTGTCTGTGAGAAGACGGGAGGGTGACGCGTTAAGAGGGGGAGGAGAAGATTTGGTGTGTAACAGATTCCCTCTGATTCACTGAGAACTTTTAATTCGATACAGCACTTCTGCTTTATTTGCCCAGTGATCCAAATAATTGGGGTCAGAACTGTCATTATTCCTGGACACCTGCAATCCGACAACAGAAATACGAGACAGAGTTCCACCCCACATGTTTTGGCAGTAGACGGTTGCTGCAGTCGAGCAGGGGTTAGCCTAAACTGCCCACTATGATGCAACAGTGGTGCAGCACAGTGCTGCGGCACCATTTGATTTTTATTAACCTCATAAGTTATGTTTAACTCACGCTAAAGAACGTAAAAGACATAATTACAAGTTACTTCAAACAACTTCTGAAAACTGGCAGAAGTAAGAGAGCTTACAATTACATTAAGTTAGAGAAAATACCGTTTAAATTTAATTCATACACTGCCAATAAATAACATGGACAAGAGTCTTTATGTTTTCCCACTGACAAGCTGTCAGCATTTGAGTTACTACATATAAAGACATTAACTTCAGGTGTAATTTCAACCAGACGACCTACAGTTTCTTCTACTCGAAAAGCTTCAAAGAAACTAAAGCGTTTGCAGAGCTGCACATAATCCTCACCATCCTCCATGTCCTCCTCTGTATTGTTGTGTCCGTCTGCCATGGCCACGTTACCATTGATCACTGGGTTGGCGGGGATTCTTGGAGGATCATCTGTATCCCCAGCTACACAGGGAGAGATAAGCAACATAATAAGACTGCATGGATATGGCGTTCCTGGATAGATTAACATGTTAGACACCCCCTTTTTTTTCCTCTTTACTTGGGGTAAATGTGGCTGAAAACTGCATTCCCAACTTGCAGGTGTCAAAAGGTCAGGAACGTGCAATCGAAAATCCCTCTAGGATTAATAAAGCGTGGCAAGTACTTTTATATGTTCATTTTGTAATTTTAAACCAAAATAACAAATCTGGACAATGTGAGTAGACAGAGAAGTACAGCTTAAGCGTCCTCTTATTCTCCCATTAATGCCATTTTTAGTTTCACGTTTGGGTCACACAACTGATATATAAAATTTTTTTTTAATTATATATATATATATATATATATATATATATATATATATATTAGGGGTGCAACGATATTCGTATCGATATTGAACCGTTCGATACAGTGCTTTCGGTTCGGTACGCATATGTATCGAACAATACAACATTTGTAATTTATTTTATCAACTTTCCTTCTGACGATGCTGTCTGTGTTGAGCGCTCAGTGAATCTGCGTTCGACTACTCCGCCTAGACTGCACTGTCGAGCGCAGATCCACTGAGTGCTCAACACAGACAGCATCGTCAGAAGGAAGAGCGCAGGGCAAGCTAGCAAGACAGAAGTTAAGCTCTCCAGATCTGGCGTTTGGAATATTTTGGTTTTCATGTGACGTATGACCCTGAAGGTAAGCGAGTCATGGACTAAAGTAAAACAGTATGTTGGATGTGCCGTGCAATGCTCAATTACATGGGTGGGAGCTAGTGTGTTAGCGCAGTTAGCTCGTTAACGTGTTGGCCGTCTAGCCCCATGCACGGGGTGATCGGCGGTAGCTCGTTAATGGAGATTTGCCGTGTTGTGGCGTTAAGGTCATTTCAACGAGATTAACCTGAAATCACTAGTGGGAACACAACGAATATGACTGCACATTTACGCCGACATCATCCTAGTGCAAAGACAAAAACAACAAGCATGCTACTAACTTTAGCCGAGTCATTTAGACAGCTGTTAGCACATGATTCTCCTTATGCTGCTGAGAATATAGCCCAGAAGAAGCGGATAGTATAGCTTTTATTTTGGAAAGAGCCATTTCTCTGTAATAAACTCTCTTTTCCAAAGATGAGTGATTCCTCAATCAGATACAGGGCTCGCAATATCGCTAGCCCGACGTCCTGGGGCTAGCGATTTTTTTCAGTCGGGCTACCAAAATCTATCTCTGCCCTGCCCGTCGGGCTATTGTAGGAAGAAAAATATATGTCAATGCTTTTGCATTCTTTCAGAAATGTAGCTGGGTAATTATGTCATTGGCATCTGTGAGCCACTGTCAATATGTGACATATTGAAATCGCGTTTGAATTTGCGCTTGTTTTTTTGCTTTCACTTTGCAATCGCGCGAACTGTGTATAGAGAGCGACAGCACTGATCTGTGAGTGATGAAAATTTGTGCACCAATTCCTCTGACATCGTCTTATTAATCGTTAGCTTACTATGCAAACATGACAAGTGAAATCTCCCGCAGCAAGCTTAAACATGTGAGAGGTTGATCGCGCAGAGAATCGCTGAGCTTATGTGAGTGCGTGTGTAAAAGCAGCAGTATATATATTTCATTTCTTCTGAGCCAAATAAGACAGGTCAGGGTGAAGAAGTGACAGCCAAAGAAAAGCTTACCACAAAACGGAGAAGTTATGACAAATCAGACTATAAGGCAAAAAGAAAGTGCAGCTTTATGGTTTCATGGACAAAAGAATTTCTGTGGCTGCAATATGACGAGCTAAATAACCAGGGCTGCACATAAGTGGTCCGCAGGTGCGCATTCGCTGTCAAAATAAAAAACGCGCACAAGGGTTAGGGTTAAATTTAAAAACTGTACTTTTGAGTTAAAATATATATTTATAATTTTAATAAATGACAAATTAAAAAGGCATGAACATTTTTTTTGTATCGAAAAAATATCGAACCGTGACACCAAAGTATCGAACCGAACCGAACCGTGAATTTTGTGTATCGTTGCACCCCTAATATAAATATATATATATATATATATATATATATATATATATATATATATATATATATAGTGGGGGATCCTTCTTTTACTTTTTTCTTCACTTTAATGGGAAAACCCCGCTGACACGGGATTTTAAGCCTCCTTTCTCAGTCTGTGTATGACAGAGTGAGAGCAACAGAGAGCGAATGTGTGAGTGTGTATACGTGTGTATGAGCATAACAAAGGCCCAGCGACACCAACAGTAGGCTGGGTAATTACGGATACAATGCAGGATTAAGCAGCAAGTCATCATTCAGACAAAACACACGCGTACAGGGGACAATAATTATCCCAGCTCGGCAGCTCGACGCACAGTCTAATTTACCAAAACACGCCGATGAGGGAATCAGATGCGCGCTGAATCGACTTCAAGGAGTGAGTGAAATCTGCCCGGATCCTGTGATGTCCCAAAATGGGTTGCTTTGTCACCTCGTCTCTCGCGCAAAGTTTTGCGTGTGGCACTCCTCTGTGTCGGTCTACAGGTAACGCTGCTGACCGAATCCTCCAGGAGACTGACCTCATTTACCCAAGCAGATTACACCATGCTATTGGGCTCCGTCAGTCAGCTCCATGACAACCTTTTGTCCCGCCCACTGTGTCAACCTATGCTGAAATGTATTTATTAACGGATCTGTCACCAAAAACTGCAACAGTAAGAGCTGGGTGTTTTACTTATGGGACAAAAATCCACAAAGAGCAAGACTGCAGAGCTTACCCCGACTGGCTTAAACTATAAAGAGAATAAAAATGAACCCCTGTGATTTAGCTTAAGTCTCACTATAGCTGCAGTAACCCTCAAGTGAAAAGTTTTTAGAGAAAAAAAATGCTAATCTTTTCTAATCTTATGAAGCTGAAATCCTTTGGACTAAAAGCAGCAAATGAAAGTTTGTCAATAATCACACTCAATCTTCTCCTCTAATATACAAACTTTATGCTGAGCAAATGGAAAAAACACTCCAGATGTGTGGTTAACCCACACCAAAAAGGTTATAACTGCATGGTTGATCTTGTTACAGTGACTTGGCACTAGGAGGCTACAATGCAGTTTGCTGCATCAGGCCACACTAAGCTGTGTTCCTGTACTTTGAGCAAACTGGCCCTAAATGCCCATAAACAATACTAAGTCCTCACCAAGGTGCCAATTGTACCCCTTAGTCTTGTATTTCTTAGAACCTTTTGAATATAAAGGCATTAAGATTGTTCAATATTCATTTTTAGAGGGACCCATATAAAAGCTTGGCCAGCTATGTGACAGCAACAGCCCTGCTTTTAAATTAGAGTGCGGAGACACACAAAAAAACAAAAACACAAAAAGAGGCAAAATGATTTAGCTTTGCCAAATGAGTGATGGTGGGGCTGCAACTGCATGGCGCCTCATACCATATCGGAAATGGAGTGTGGGAGTGTGTGTGTGTGTGTTGCTTCTGAGAGAAGTCAGAAGCACCAGAAAAAGTGAGCAGTTTGTTATGTCAACTTGTCTTCACTGTCCTTGTAAGGCTTCAGTGCACCTAAGGATAAGGTATGATAGGAGAGGGGGTGGGGAAGTCCGCTAAATGCACCTGCTATTAGTGATTAGTGTTACAATGAATCATCAAACAATGGAAATGTTGTGCCTGGTCATTTCTTTATTTACTCCACAGCATGCATGTAACTGCTTAAGGTCATTTGTATAATACGTGCTCCCAAATAACAAGCAAAAGCGTGTGAAAACATAGTAAAACTAAAAGGTCTGAATGACGCAGTGAAAGTGCCCACTGGTCCATACTCAGCCCCAAGTTGACATCATTGTAAACTTAATAAAAATGCTGGTAGTGCTGGTGTTGTGTGTGCAGACTGCTTAAATGACCGCCTCGGACTCCAAACTGAACCCCAAAAACGAAAAAAAAAGAACAAGAAAAAAAAACAGATCATTAAAAATGGCGAGCTCCATGCCTTTTGGTCTTCCATACAATGAAGCAGCAAATCCCCGCGCTGCCTCTGTGCGGGCCTGGCTTACCGCAGCGGCAACTACCGTTACTTGCCAGCGTTGCTCCACGTTTCACGTAACGACACTAAATACCAGGATATAAATTAACATAAAACGGGATAATGTACGCTTGGTGTTCCACATTGTTATAATTTCAGCAGGGATAGCTAAAAATGTAGTGTGTTAGCTAACACAGGATTGACGCATATGCGTTCCCGTTAGCCACCTTAGCAAACACTAGCCACAGATTCACCTCAAGGCCTTTATTAGCCAACATTAGCTGGAGTCAAGAAGTACCAGCTATTGATGTAGATTTACTGTTAGAGGAATCGTTTTACCCTCAGCTGCTAAATTATAACCGTGAGATAAAATTTAGACACAAGCTAAAAGCTCGGAGAAAAAAATGCAAGGCCCGGCTCTCGGGCAAAAGGCAAAATCTTAACGATGCAAAATACAAGCCACCATTTTGGAACGCCACACACCCCCTCCGTGCACTAGTTGGCTAGCTAGCTAGCATGCTAGCTAGAGAAAGAACGTAACGAGGTGCGCCTTGGAGCTAATTGACTAGCTCAATATTAGCAGCCGCGCTAGCACCGTTCTTCGCGTTTTACAAGGCGTAACGCGCAAAGTGGATGTTAGTGAAGCAGATACTCTGTTACAATATGGTAACATGTCAAACTTTGGAGACACACCTAACATATTTTTACCCAAATGGTCAACCGATCTCTTTAGCCATTTAGAAACCAGCATTTAATGTACGAGCAATCACACGATGCTAACGCACACGCTCTCACTGTTAGAGGCTGAACCAACGTCACTTGTCGAACAACAACTAACAGACTAAAGTTTAACGTTATCAGTAAAAAATAAAAACATATATATCACTACTTTATTCGCGGGAGAAGTGATGAACGCAGCTAGCGATAGCTGTCAAAATCACCCCAAAAGCCCACACAGCCAAGTCAGAGCAGAGAGATTAATTTACCTTAGCGTTGGATCCGTGTTAATTGCAACACTAAGCAGACTGTTTACAAACACTTGGGCCACCAACAAGCATCGGGCCCGGAATTCTGTGAGTGCAAGCGGATTCTAGACGGCGGTGATTTGGCAATCTCGAAGCAACAAGCCGATGAACTGTTTATTTGGAGATACGGTTGCCGATCAGAATGAATGATTTATGCGGCTAATCTGCGACAATGTGCGGGGAAAATGCCACCGGTTCTGGATAAACCTGCAAACAGCTGAATATCGCAAGCAAACGAAGATCGTTAAGGACTCGGTTTGCTTGTAACGCAAAATGAGGTCAGCTGAATACAAGTATGCTGCATCGGACGCACAATCAGCAAAAAAAAAAAACCAACCGGCTATCTCTGCTAGCTGCAGGCCTCCGTGTTTACCGAGATGTTGGGCTCAGTTAATGCGGATAAAATTCCGTGCATTTCTCGTGCAAATGTTAACTTATGGCACAAACCTGGTTAAAAAAAAAGATTAATAAAAAGTCCGTTCACTTTACTCGGGGCCATTACTTACCTTCCATCTCCATGTCCTCCGGTTCACTGAGCTGCTGCTCGCCGGCTTTCTGTTGCTGCTGCTGCTGCGTGTGGTGATGGTGGTTCATGTTGGCAGGTGGCGGTGTTGTTGTTGTAGGTGTGATGCGGTGTTCCCTGTTTTCTCTGTTGCCCTCGACCTTGTCCAGGGTCGACTCGGTGGGGAACCGGGTTCTGGACTGCTGGTGAGGTGTAGTGGGATGCGGAGGTGGGGACAGGTCGAGCCTTGGCGGCCGGGCCTGCTCTGTTGCAAACTCGGCCTTGTCCGCTGTCAGCGCCGGGGAGTGAGGAGGGGAGGTCGGCGGGGGAGCGGGTAGAGAAACGCGGACGTATTTGCTCGCTATTCGCCCAATCTCGGCGCCTTTGGTGGGTGCGAGTCGCTGGTTGACGGCAGGGGTTGCGATGGATGTAATTAGGGGAGGGCGGGGGGACTCCGAAATCGGAGGCCCGCTGAAATTAGCTAAATCAATCCGGGTCTACCCCGGGAAATGTGGGGCAATAAGAGAACTCTGAGCACGACCTGCACCGTCAGGTACAAATACCCTGTTTCAAGCTAGCGCTAAGCTACCTGACACTAGGCAGCCAAATGGTATTAAAGGTACGACAATGAAAACAAAGGCTCATTTGCTATACACACACACATTCAACAACTTTGCCTGCGATATCCCCAGTCTGTGTGCTCCTCCGATTGTCCCTCGTCTGGGGGAGAGCGGAGGAAAAAGCTATCCATTCAAACCAGCTTCCCAATACGGAATAGCACTGATGTTAACGTTAATTTAGAAGTTCACGGAGACGAGAGTTTGCGCGGCCCGACATAAACCAAAATCCTCCAAACCGCCCTAACACGACAGACGACGAAACGCTGCAGCAGCTCGTTGCATTTCTAGCTATTCCCCTCGCTTCTCGTGAAGAATGTGCCCGGTCATACAACGCTAGCCTGAGCTGTGCGGCTCCCTCAACCCGCTCCTCCCGTTTGGTTTGTGATGTCTGAGGTAAATCTCAAAATGGCGGTCGCGCTTTTCTCTGAAATGTCACATCCGCATGGAGATCCAAACACGGGCCCATCCCCGAGCCAGCTTCTCCATCCACGCGAAATCACACAGGCCGGGTCGTGTGTGTATTAAAGGGAGAGGAAATATAAGAGCTAACGACAATTATTACACGAGTGGGATTGGTTTAATGGCTGTACGTGGCGTGACATTGATTTGAATGGGAGAAATCGCTGAGCTGTGGGGCTAAACTGTGTAAATACGTGGTAATAGCGTGTGTGTGACGTTTTACCCAACAAGGTGACAAAACCAAAAGTTTTCATTGAGCAGTTCTGAACAGATTTACTTAAAAAAAAACAACCGTGCTTTCAGAAACATTGTATGGAAACACAACATGATTCAGCCAATAAAACTGTAAAACCACGTGGTTTCCACTGGCATTAAAGACAGGAACCCATTTACACAAGCGGGACTTTTATTTTACAGTGAACACGAATATTTATTTTCCAACTATTGTGCCTGCACAGCTGTGTTAAATTAACTTTTAATATCACACCATGGACAGCTCGAGTCATTGCCAGTTATTTTATTTATTCAATTTTGTATTTTAATGTGTGTTTACCTGGTTATCAGTTTCATTCAACATGTGTGTTAACTTTATGGACTTGGGTTTTCAAGAACTTGCGTGCACTTTCATGCTTGGATGCACTATATTACTCGAGATTTAACTAAAACAGGACAATTAAAAAAAACTGAAATGGAAAAACAACAACTGCGCAATGTATTTAGAATATAATATCATATCCACCAAATAAAATCTACTGCCTTCAAAGGTTATTATAATAAGAAGTCCAAAGTAAACTCGATTCCAGTGACAGTTAACTAAAAGTATAAAATAAACTTTTGAAAAAAAGTAACTAAAATCAAATTTAAAAAAATGAGGTTTAATTTATAGTTTGATTATAACAACAACAACAATACTACTACTACTAATAATAAAGACTCTTTGTTTATTCAGACTCTTGATGCCTGCAACAGTGGGTCAAATGAGTCAGATTTTCCTAGGTTGTGCCTGGCAGTTGCCCTTCATGCAATAGTAATGAAAAAAGACTAAAACTAACACTGAAACTAGTAAAAACTAAACTACAACGTAACACTTTCAAACAATAAAAAATAAACTGAAACAGGAAAATCAGCCGACGTGAACTAAATTGAATTTAAAAGAAAAGTCAAAAACTAATTGGAAAATACAATACTATAGTAAAACTGCTGCCCTCCTGCTCTAAGACCATGTTATTTACTTAAGAGCTGATCGCCTGCCTGGTCAGGAACGCGTTAATAAAGTAAATCATCATCATCAACTTTATTTATAAAGCACTTTAAAAACAACCACATTTTGTGGTTGTTTTTTGTGCATTTTAAATGCACATTTTGGATTAATTTCCAGATTTTACTATTAACAAGTATCTTTTTCTTCTTCTTCTTTTGGCTGCTTGCTTTAGGGGGCTCCATCTCACCTGTAACCCCCATCATTCTCCTCCACCCATCTTCCGTTGTGACAGATATGATATGCACCAACCTTCTGCATATCATCCTTCACAACATCCACAAATCTTCTCTGAGGTTTTTTCTCTTTTCCTCCAACATCTTCTATCCAAGGCATCCCAAACCCCCTCAGCCTTGGCTCTTTAACTTTGTCTTCTGTCGTCAATCATGTCCTCCTGATGTACTCAACCAACATATATTACAAACTATTACATTGTCAAGAACATTGTCAAAAAGCAACAATACTTTTAATGCATATATAACTGTGTGGGACAATACGGGTTCCACTAATCGTACATTCTTTTTTTTTCATGTAGCTGGTTCTTCTCAGAGCAGCAGGTCTGAAGAAGAGTTTCATGACATGGCGCCATCTAGTGGACATATGTCAGTCCTACACTCGGCTTCGTCTAATGAACTTGAACGCTCATGGGTTTAGAAAAGTCTATTTTTTGTTGTTGACGTATATATTTTTAATATACTTACAATGCAGCAGTTCATATATTATAAGTCTGTAAGTTATGCCTAGATTAATAGGTGATAATTCGCTATATCTAATGCTATAGAAATGATGAAATATAATATAATATAATATAATATAATATAATATAATATAATATAATATAATATAATATAATATAATATAATATAATGTGTTTGCTCTCTGAGCTCCGTGTCTCTTGCTAGCTTAATACATTTGCCAGCGAGCACTTAAAGTGAATTTTCACTGAGCTTCTTTTGTGTCAGCGGTGTGAGGGACGTGTCTGAAAGCCAATTAAACTGCGTGCACAGACCCAGAGCCCACCCTGCAGCGTTCATGTGGCCATTTGTCGCTGACATGTAGAGTAATGGGGCGGGAGGAAGTGCATAACAGGATAGTCTGTGGTGCATATATCCCGACGTCGGCAACTAGGAAAAATAGTTAGCTAGGTTTATGATGGCAGGAGTAGGTGGCGACGCAGTATCGTAGTACGAAATAGAAAAGAAGAAAAAAATAACAAAAACATAAAAGTACTCATGATTTCCCCTCATATAACTCTTTAGACGGCGTCGAAACGGCCATCTTTTCAAGCTAAAAATCGAATTTCCCTCGAGTTTTTGGCGTATTAAATGGAGGAGAAGAAGGAAGACGGCGACTCGGAGATACAGGAACACGGACCCGAGCACTGGTTCTCAAAATGGGAGCGACAGTGTTTGGCCGAAGCGGAGCAGAGGGAGCCGAGCGAGGAGGACGTCGACAACGAGCAGGATAAACTGTGGCATCTCTTCCAGAACTCCGCCACTGCCGTGGCACAGTTATACAAAGGTCCAGCCCAGCGCTCTCCTTTTTGCTTGTCCGTCTAACGGTGCCTGCATCCCCCCTTGGCTTGTTTGTTAGCAGCCTGACTGTACACCGAGCCCTATAAACTAACATTAACGGCAGTGTAGC
This sequence comes from Aulonocara stuartgranti, assembly GCF_965226115.1. Taxonomy (NCBI): domain Eukaryota; kingdom Metazoa; phylum Chordata; class Actinopteri; order Cichliformes; family Cichlidae; genus Aulonocara; species Aulonocara stuartgranti. The sequence continues at coordinate 23,430,206 of NC_138942.1, read as the reverse complement.
TAGCTCTTTAGGAAACTCCTCGTCTAGCCGGGTACTGGGGAAACTATCGTTTACAGGTGAATTTTGCAATGCTACATTTTTTTTCTAGCTAGTCCGGGCTAGCTGGTGACAAAGAATTGTGAGATATAACCTGGCGTTGTGTAGTTACGCCGAGCACCAAATAGCAGTGGCCACATCGACGAAGCGATGAGGTAGTTCGAGTTAACGCGAATACTTTGACACTAAAGTTTGACAGCCGCTATCGTCAGGTTAGCCAGGCTAGTTACAAAATGGCGATGGCAACAACAATCGTAGCTACGCGACATTCCCAGATGACAGTCTGCTGTGTGCTGTCAGTGTTAACATCTGCTACACCGGTATCGATTGGTTGCAGACGTTGTCCCCCCAAACGCGTTGAAATAAGAGCCCGCACATACGTGTCCACTGGCTTTGTTTTGTTTTTTAAACAGCCGACTAGCTGGCGAGTTGAGCCGATGCGAAACGTTATAATCACAAGATGGCGAGGATAATATTGGTTTGTCTACAATCTGCTGTAGCTTGGCTCTTATCGGTCGGGATAAATCCCCGGCACGTAGAAACAGGAGTTTGGCTTAAGTCTTTACCAGTGTGTGTGTTTGACTGGGCTCTGCAACTTAACTGCTGAGAGGGCAGTTAAGTTCGTGTGTCGGCACTCTCCTGCTAAACAAGCTGCTGCCAAGCTGGCCATCTAGCGCTGACTGCCAGTTATTTTTATGCCAAACCCTGTCCCCCTTGCAGTTGTAGATGCAAGACAAAATGGCGAATGAAAATGATCCTCAACTTCAACCCCTTTGCTGTCATTTGACCACCACTAGTATGGCACCATGGTATTTGCTTTAAATTACAAGTGTTTTTTTCATTTTTATTATTCCTCTCTCACCTTCAGACAGAGTATGCCATCAGCAGGGCCTGTCATTGTGGGTGCCATTTCAGAACGCTGCTACAGCAGTCACCAACCTTTACAAAGGTAACCAACCACATCCTCCTCCATCCTTGTTCCTTGACTACCAGGTTCTACACTTCCTGTTGTGTCTGTGCGTTAAGCCAGCGGTGTAGACTCTGGCTGTAACTTTGTTAGTTTTGGGAAAAGTTTTTGATCTGTCCCCCCACATGAAAAGGTAAACAGAAGTGGTTATTATCGCTGATCAACTCCGTGTTAATCAGCTTGTCACATGGTTTAAGGGACCAAAAACACACAGCACAATGTCAGATATTCACTAGTGAAACAAAGCCTGTCTCTTAGTAGAGCATCTCCACTTCTAAATACGTAATAAATAGCGTACAACATGAGAAATGTTAAATAGAGGTCCATATTTGGTTGGCTTTGTTATATATAATCGTGAACAGCTGTTGTTGTCTTTCACTCTCACAGAGAGTGTCGAGGCCCATCAGAGAAGCTTCGATCGGGGCATCCAGATAGGACACCAACGTCGTAATAAGGTGGGTCTTGTTCCTCTGCTTGTGACTAATTGTGACTTTACAGTTTCCTGTCATAGACTGTCGTTTAGGAAACAAAAATTAGCTATGCACGACAGGGTCAATGAAGGATATTACAAAAAAAAAAAAAAAGACTGGATCGGTGTTTGTTGATAACAGATGCCTGACTGTAGAGCCTGTGACGCAGCCTTCCCTACTCTGAGTGACCAACGTCTTTGCTGACATTTATGCTTTTACTGGTGCATTATGTGTTAATTACCATGCGGTTTACTGCCAGTGTTTTTGCAGTGGCACACATGATAGAGAGAAATTAAAATGTTGGGACTTTAACCCTCCTGGGTCCCTTTTCATTGTTAAACAAAGAGTAAACATTTGTCCCTGTATTTTTTCCACTTCTTTGTTGAAACTGTTGGAGTAGACCTGAGGGAATTGATTATCTCCCTCCAGGAATTTACAGACATTTGTGAGTCCTTATATTGATGCTGTGATTAATATTCCTTATGTTGAGATGAGTGTTATTCTTACTGATAAGTTCAAAAACGCAATGGAAAAAGTAGCTGGAAATGTAACCGTACTGAACAATCTCAACAGTCGCCGCCTGCTTCAACCTGCCGTGTAGTTAAATTTCTTGGGAGATGTGCGTCAGGTTGTGCTGTAGGGTTTCAGTATATGCTTCCTTTTGAAGCATAAATTCTCAGATTTTTATAATGTGCATTGGATTACAGGACATGTTGGCCTGGGTGAAAAAGCGCCGGAGAACCATCCGCAGGGAGGATCTGATCAGCTTTTTATGCGGCAAAGCACCACCGCACAGAAGTAGCAGGGCCAACCCTCGGCTGGCCATGGTGGCCCCCAGCCGCGCTAACTCACCAGCAGAGACTGGCTCATCTGTAGAAGCGGACCTCCAGCCCTTCAGGGAGGCCATAGCACTGCATGGTGAGGACATTTAAGTGCAAGGCTGACTCGAATGCCAACTCCATACCAAAGAATCAGAATTGACTTACACCCCCTCAGTGGTAGCTACAATGTTAAATAACTTGTGTGTGTTATTTATGCTCGTAAACGTATGTGTGTGACCTCCTGGTTCCTAAGTTTGATAGATAAATGGTTAATGTTCCACAGTGACTGTGAGATGAGGACTTTCATAGGAGACCTTTTAAACAGGTCTGTCATGTCTGAGCATTACAGTGCTGTGTTTAAGGCCTCTCATGTGTTCATGAGAGGCCTTCTGTGTTTATGCCTGTGAGAGATTGGAGGCTTGTCCTTCTGCTACATGTGGCTCAGAGATAAGGGTATTTTTGTGAAAGCACTCTTTATTTTTTTTTCTCTTCCTTTTTTCTTTTTCTTTTTTTTTTTTTTTCCAGGTCAATTCCTGTCATTTGTGTTTGCAAGACACTATTTGACTAATCGAAAGACAGATTGTTTCCTATTACTCACCTTTCTATAATTAAGTTCCATTTGAATATGCTGGTAGTTTTTGCTGTGCTGTACCACAAATAAATACTCAGAACTTGACGAGCGTCACATTGTGGGTGCATCTGAGTTCAGACTGGGTCAGATTACAGAAACGGAAGTCTGACATTTCAGTTCATCACAGTTTGTCACCTGTTTGTATTTTGCTGTGATCATCAGGCCTGATAGATTAACTTTAACTTGGTTGAAATTAGGGAAATGGTGATTAACTGCAAGCCTTCTCTTTTTGTATATCTCTGTCAGATTGGATCATGCGCTATTGGTGGGTTTTTTTTAACATGAACAATGTGCTGAGTGTTTCATTCCTTTTTAAATAGATGAATTCAGCCTGAAATTATTTCATTTGTTGCATTGGAAATGAGAAAATGGCAATATTACTCAGTGCTGTCACTTTCTCCTGAAATAGCTGCGTAATCAGGAGCTGATAGTTAGAGCTTTCTTTTGACGGGAACAGATGCTGATGGTTTTGGGTTTTTTTTTGGCTTTTATGAAAAATGAGTTTGTCCATCAACCATTTAAAAGATAAACAAAGTTGAATTTTTAAAAAAAATATATTATTATCATTTTTTTTAATGGCCTACTGGAAGCTTTCTTCTTATCAGAGGCTGTAAATGAGATGTAGACGTCTACCTGCTGCTAAACTTCCTGTTCTTTCGTCTCCTTCTTCAGGTCTGAGTGGTGCCATGGCGAGCATCAGCGTCCGCTCCGGTGCTCCGGGTTCTCCTACGCATGTCAGTGGGAGTAGCAGCAACGGAGGTGGTGCGAGCGGAGGTGCTTCTTCCGGCTCTGGGCCGGTGTGCCGCAGCAGGCGTAACGGGCTCCAAGACGTCGACCTAAACACTTTCATCTCAGAGGAGATGGCGCTGCATCTGGACTCTACTGGCGCCGCCTCTGCCGGAGGGGGGGAGGAACCAGGAAACGAAACTCCACCCAATGTAGTGATGTCATCACAGACTCCCCAACGCACAAACGCAACAGGATGATTTGATCTGCCCCTGCCTACATGCGAGGCGAGGGGATGGTGGGTGGGTTAGCCTTCAAAGCCAAGGCTAGGAGAGGGGGCGGGGGGATGGATGGGCTCGTGTGGGACATGTGCAGATGTACAGTCACGCGCACTCGGATGCTTCGGCTGAAGATGAAAACGAGGACTGAAAGCTCTCGAATTCTAGTCCTTGTCTCCTTTCCCAGCTCGTATACTACAAATCATCGATCTACAATCAAGAACACTTAACGAGTGGGCGTGAGTGTGTGCACGTGACCAGGAAGCCACTTCGCACATTCCTCAAACACCGCCCTGGAAAGGAGACAACGAAGAAAGTTCCCGACTTATCCTGGGATCCACACAGTTCTTGAGAGGGGCAATAACGCTCCGTGCTGCTCGACAAGTAAAAGCCACTTTGATCTTTGACACATTTGTGCCCTTCCCTCCCTTAACCTCACTCATCCTCACCCGCCACCTTAATAAGGAAGTGAGGGCCATGATCAAATCGCTTCACTCAGTGGATTGTGTCGCTCGCCAAACGTTGGACCCGAGTCACCCCTGCGTTAACCCCACCCCCCTTTTTGTTACTTCATCATTGCAGCTCTTAGTTGGCGTAGCCTGTCAGTGGTGGCGCTAAATCGCCTAGTAGGAGTACGGGTGTGTGTTTGTGGCATCACGCTGCCTCATCTGCCACTTTGTAAGCAGTTCAGTTTGTCTGGCTACTAGGTTGACGGCGTCTAACTACAACAGCAGCAGGCTGTCAGTGTTTGGACATCCATTCAGACTTTATTCTCTGCTAAGTGCTCTGCTTCTACGGTGGCTCGATTTGTACTTCAGGCCGTCACCTTTTCTTTGTTTGTAGTTTTTCAACCACCAGTGTTAAAATTCTAGGTTTGTTGCCACTGTTTGCAGCAGCTATAGCCAAGTTAATTTTCCGTTCTTTTTCCACTTTTTTTCCTGTTGTTGTTGCTGTTGAGGATAATGGAAAAGGAATTGTATTCTCTTTGTTTATGCAGCTTCTCCAACAGCCCCTTACCCCCTCTGCTCTGGTCTTATTATGAAAGCAGCTGCTGTTTTCCCGTCGTCGTGGGATGATTCTGATGAGTTGCAATAAGGATTTTTTTGCACTTAGTTTTCACTTCTGACTCATGCAAATAAATCGGCTCTTCCATTTTTATTCCAGCTGTACCTTTGTCCGGCCCTAAACGTGCACACTTATGAGTTGTCCACACACTACATTCACCTCTTTTCTACAAATAGCGGCGCTGATGTAATCATGCATTTCAGCCAGGCGCCACAGCACCGCTCATCAAAATTAGAACCACTCATGCTGATGGCAGTCGTCAGATTCAGTGTCCACCGTGCTTTTCAAGATGCTCGATAACATTTAGCCCTCTAACTTGATTAAAAACGTGGGCAGTTTCCCAGGAAAAACTGGCTCGGCGCCGCTTTTGTGGAATAGAGGTTTAAGTGTGGGGATGCTTAGAAATAAAACAGGAGCTCTCGCACTCACTTGATTTTTGTCACTTCTTCAAAATTATTTGAACACGTCGCAGAGACTGTTTGACATATGGTGTAAGATATTGGAAGAAAAAGCCGAACTTAATTTTTTAGGCTTTAGAAGTGGTGGCACGCTCAAAAACAACCACCAAACATGCCACCCGGCGCACACGAGGTAACTGGGCCAGCGTGTCGGATGGGAAGATGGATGCTGTCTGTATTTTGTGAAAGGGGTGTGTGCATTAATAAAATGTGGATGGGTTCGTTTTTTTGTTTTGTTTTTTTAAACTTGGTACAGAACGAAGTAACATGGGGTTGAGTTTCATTCCTACAATGGTTGTTTACTTCCAACATTCAGTGAGGGAGCAGAGCAGGAGACATTAATGGCACATGAGTCAATAAACGGGGTAAAACAAAGCAATAGGAATCGGTTTGTTTTAGGATGTTAACGTGATGTTATCAGAGCTAAACCTGAGCATGTTTGTGGGTGTAAATGATTAAAGAAATCTTGAGTTGTCTCAGTATTACAGCGCGCTGTTCTACCTGTATTACGCACAGGAAGTGACCAGTGTGGTGTTAATGTTTCCTGCTTTCTCCGTTTGTTCCTCATGTTGACTCCAGTTCTCTCCCTTTCACATTTTATGGCCTGTGAAGTGGCCTTTATTTAGTTGTATAAAGCATGCCAGTTTGGTTTTTTATTTTGTTTTTTTTTAACTTAAATTCTGGTCACCGATTTCATTTTGCGTTTTCTTTTTTGTGCTCTAGGTTGCCTTTTATGTTCCTATGATTTCAGGCTTTTCAGTAGGAAAAAGAACCCGGGTGATGTTTGGCGATCTGTCAAAGTCCTGGATCTGTGAAACCGCTGAGACTCAAAATGTAAGCTTGGTATTGAACACCTCAGCTTTGCCTGCAGAGGGCGGAGGGGAGGTGGGGTTTAAGTGTCTGGTAAGCTGAGCTGCTTCAGCCATCACTGATTCAGTGAATAATCTTAACATAGGACCCAACCTTGATTCTTAAACAGACAAATGTGCCGTAAAGTCACATTTCAGGTCGTGTGCAGTTAAACCTCTGAGTTTCAACTTTGGCAAACAAAAAAAAGTATTTAAATTTATTTTGTTTTAGGTGGTGTAGCTCCTGAGGACTGACTGGTCTGCTTGCCCACACGCTCTTCATTAAAGCAAAGGAATGCATTTCAAAATGTTCTAGTTTTCTTCTCTTAGACGCTTTGGCTCGCTGTTCTGTGTCTAACACTTCGGCAGTATTGTTTCTGAAACGAAACGAGGTGTTCGGCTACAAACTAGTAGCTTCACCCGCCTGCTGTTTCTGTTCCACGTCATGTCAGTTACAGGGAAGTGTGTGTGTTGACAGGAAAAGCACTTAAAGATTGAGCCTATCAAAGGATGTCTTCTTCCCAAAGGTTTGATTGAAGAGTTTGATAAGAGCAGGATTGTGCCGTCTTTGCAGTCCCACTGTTAAACCTGCGGAGTTGACCCCCGCTCCCCCTCCTCAGATCAGCTTGGGGTCACCCTGTTTTCTGTTTCTTCCCTGAGCCAGTCGCAGCCTTCATCCGCATTGTTTCATCAGGGTGACTCATGCCACAAAGTCTCTGGAGCCAACACTATCATCAGCTGTTTCTTATTTGTTTAAAAAGGTAATAAATGGCTAATCTATATACTGAACATTTAATTGTTGGTATGATATATGTGGTTCACATTGTAAAGGAAATAAAACCATTGAATCGCAATCGGATCGGCTGTTTCATTTTAAAAATAAGGACAGCGTTTTCAGAAAGAAGATGCTGTAAAATGGGAATAAAGACAAAATATAACCGTTAAAAACAGGCAGTAAGGCCTCTTGGTGCCATTTCCTGTTCTAAACAGTGTGTTCTGTTTTAGTCACGTTTCACAGCAGCACAGCTCTTCTGCTTCAGATGATCTTCACGTCTACATTTCCCTGTCAGTTTGCAGTTCTTTAACTTCGTCAGTAAATAAGCAAAGTATCGAAACTGTTTTTTTCTTCTCAAGCATAAATGAGGAGCAGGTTAACAGTATTAACAGTTTGGAGACTTAGAAATGTTTCTGTTAACAAAGCTGCTGACATTTGACTAACTTGTCATTTAGCTCACCAGGTTGAGCAGATGACTTGCATGTTGTGAGAAATATGCAGCTACCGGGGTTAAAGTCCACGCTGGGTCATTTCCTGATTCTCTTCCTGCTTTCTTGTTTTAATAAAGCAATAATGACCAGAGGCGTCCCTGAAACTTCACACCTAAAAAGCCACTGGATGCAAACCACTACGGGCAGCCAGAGGACAGCGGTAGAACAAACATTTCTACTAGATCAGTGACATCAAATAAATGATTACGTCATATAGAGACAACTTTGATCCTGAGTGAGCTAAACTAGTGAAAACCTAAAAACTTCACATTTAATTTGTGAGATATCTTAATATAAGAAAAATAAGGCAATATTCAACAGTGTGTCTCAGTTTTCATACATGACAAAAAAGGCCTTTTTTAAATGTAAAACTAAAAAAAAAAAGTTTTTATATTATAAACTGAAAAAGAGGAACTTGTCTGTAATGTAACCATTTATTACTTAATTATGTTGTTGTAATATGAAAGAAAGCTGTAAAACTGATAAAAAAAAAAAATACAGTGTAAAATGTATGCTCTCCTTTGCATTTCCAAAGCAGTCAAGTGGGCCAGATTAGAGTGTTTGCTGGGCCAATCCTGGCACCCAGGCCTTAAGTTTGACACCCCTGTTAATAGATGATCAGCAGGAAACCTTTGCAGATTCTAAATCAGCAGATTGCACATTCTCAGGAACATCAGTAAATAAATAACATTACTGTGGTAAAAAACTATCATCGTATAATCCAAAGTAAATGATCCCAGATAAAGTTAACACCTTTGAGACGTTTGTAGGGTTTTCAGTCATTTACATTTATTCATATGCTTCACTATTTCTGACTTTGTCTCACAGAAAACGGCAGAAGCGGAGCAATGAGGGCCATCCCCCAAACATAAAAACAATATTAAATACTTGAACAGTTTACAATGTCCAGCAAGGGACAAAAAAAAGCAAACAATGAAGAAAATTACAGCCATAGTAAAATTAATGTGTCTTCTGCTGATATGAGTGATACGCACATTCAGCCTACATCCTCAAAGGACTAGTGTTGCTACGGTTTGGTCTGTGGGTGTTCAATATTAAAAGCCATGTTCTTGCATCCTTCGTAGCTCCTCCACCTCTTCATCCTCATCTGCAGCTGCTCTCAGAGAGCCATCGGGTAAAGACGGCAACGATCAGAGGCCACACAGGGGGTCCACGAGTTTTTCTCCGTGATGCAGTGGACAGGGCAAAGCATCAGAATGACATCTAACGGGATTTCATTTTATTTCTCAGAAATTTGGAGATGCCAACACATGGTAGCTTTGTGCAACTGAATCTGACTTTAACACGTGATGTTTTTTTTCTTGGGAAATTAAACTCAAGGCCTCGGGTCGATGACAGATAAAAGGTGAGCTCTTAAGAGTCTGATGAGAGCCCCCAACGTGCGGCTGGCTGAACAAAGGAAGAGGTCCTGGCTGAGAGTTTAAGAGTGCGACTCATATCTGGCTGAGGGGCATGAACTTCTGGTAGTAACTCTTGGTTACATCAATCATGAGGTCCTGTGTACACTCTGGGAGCTCTCCTGAAAACAGACCTGAGAGAGAGCGAGACAAACGCAGGTAAAGACCAGACATTGAGGAGAACGAAGACAGAAAAGTAGAAAGATGCTGGTCTATTGATTAGTTGTGTGCGTTTTGCTCACCTGGGCATCCAGAGAAAACGGTGAAAGGTGGCACCACTGTCTCAGGAGGAAGCACGGTGTTGTCTAAGATCTTGCAGCAATCCTTTAGCACACAACGGCGACCCTGCACACATAATGGGAAAAAGAAACTGAAACATCATCAAACATCACAAAGTCATGCACTTTCATATATATACATATATGTATATGTGTGTATATATACACACACACACACACACACACACACACACACACACACACACACATACATATATATACACATAATGACTAATTTGTGATTAAGTGAAGTCCCCATTTCTGTGATCCAAATCAACAGTTTGGAAAAAAAATGCCAGCTTGTGTTTTTTTGTTTATTAATTCAGCCCTCGACTGCCAGCAGAAGGTTGCATGACTGCCATGTGACTGGTTCACCACAGGCAATAAAGACATGCTTTCTGTCTATACCCCCCGCCCCACCCCTTCACAGCAATGTCCTTTCACTGCCGAGGAGCTAGCTGTGTGCGTGTGTGAGATTTTATTTCACTCACTATGACACAGTTCTTCCCAATGTGGACGTAGGAACCAATCTGTGCTGCATTGACCACGCAGTCTTCCTCAATGAAGACGTGGTCTCCAATGTGCAGTGGGAAGAAAGCCACCCTGCAGAGGGGGACAGGGCAGTGATGAGACAATATGCTTTTCTACTTAGCATATTCTCTCCTTTATTCATTTGTACAGTGACTTTAAATATATTTTGAGTGACAATAACTAAAAACAATCTCAAAGCATCTTTATCTAGAACACAAAAGCACATGGCTGGCCTGAACGTGTGTCAAAGATACTTTACCCTTTGCTGAACTTTTTGAAAGGTGGTCGAATAACACTCCGGCTTTTCACCACGCAGTGTCTGCCCACCCTGACGTTAGCCAGGTCCCCCCTGATGATGCAGTCATTCATAACAATAGTCTGCAAGAGAGAACATCCAAAGCTTTAGCACAGCTGGACACTTTCTATTCACAGTGTCGTTTCCAGGTGTGTGTTTTCCTTACTTTGCCGTTCAAGACTATGTTTTGACTCCCACATAGTACCGACTGTCTGCTCACTTTGTTGCCAGAAGCCTGAAATAAAACAACAACCACTGTTTATAATCGTGTGAACGATCGTGTCTGTGTCTGTCCACATAAATGAGTACAAACAACCGTCTCTGCTATCCGCCCAACGCCCCGTTCACTTTCTGCTTGGACAGATAGCAGGCTACGTTAGCTTAAGCAGCGGTGATTAAAATTCCACACAGTACCGTCTCAATGTACTCCGCTTTGTTGTACAGTATTTCAGACAACTCCATGGCTGGAAACCCGCTGAACTATCAAACGGCGTTTATTATTCTGCGATACGATCTAAAGCATCGATACGGATTTTCTCTATGGGAAGCTCCTTCTCCTTCTTCTTGTCTTCTGCGCAAGCCCGGACGTGACGCCATCAAATAACTTTATTTAAAATATCAGATATCGAACAAAAAACAGACATAATAAATGTGCGCGTGTAAAGCTAAAAAAATAAAAAAGAAAAAAGAAAAAAGAAAAAGAAATTATTATTATTATTATTAATAATAATAATAATAATAATAATAATAATAATAATAATAATAATAATAATAATAAGTAAAGCTTTTATAAACCCTGGAATAATTGTCTGTATATTTTGTGATAGTGTCAGGGATTTTCTTTTTTTTTTTGCTGTTATTCTTCTTTTTTTTAATGATATGGACTAATCTTGTCTGACATTTTTAAAAATAGGGAGCCACATATTGGTTCTTTGTCAAAAAAAAACAACAACTTACAAAATGTATTATTATTTTATTATAGATATACATATCCATATGTAAGTTTTGTTGTGTTTTTTGTTTAATGAACCCTGAGACAAACAGTAAGACGGCTCCTCTGTGAAACAGCTCCACGCCGTGGAGGATTGTGATAAAGACTCTGGAGTATCTCCAATGAGACTAAAGACACTGAGAGGGTTGAGCTGGGTTTAACTGAAGTGGTCGCATGAAAAGCTACCTGCGCTGTGCAGCACTGATGGGCAAAGTTAAAAACAAGAGTTTTTTTAAGCAGCTGGAACCTTTAGAGAGAGGAAGAGCACTTTGGTGTGATTGTGGACACTCGAGGGTTTTTTCAGAGGATATGTTATTCAGGCAGGTGGGACGGATGCAGAAGAAACAGGAGGATGAAAAAGACTGTCGCTCTTACTAACTGAAGTGTAATCTGCCTGAAACCCTGGAGACATTACTGCTACCTGGATCTAGCAATCAAGCAGTCAAAGCTACCAGAGGAGGCAGAGAAAAAGGGAAAAACACAGCTTAATCCAGAGAAACTGAGAATAAAAGTTTGTCTTTGTCCATTTTTATTGTCTAATTTGTGTAGACTTTATAACTTCATTTTAACAGGAGCTCTTATTGTACACCTAAAGAGCTGAAAGCAACATCTTCTATACTTGTTTTTGTTTCATATGCACAATCAACGTCTTGTTTTATGAATGTGAAAGTTCATTTTTACTTTCCAGTTAAATCAAAGTCATTGGCAGTTTCTCAATGCCCATGTGCTCGTGGTGAGAAATGTTTAAACAGTTTTTAAAAAGCGCAGATAAAGCGACAAATTAGAAATAAACACAAGGTTTGCACTGTGCGCATGCGCAACACGGAGCCCTTGACCCGCTTTTCTTCTTCTTCGCCTCGCACGCTGGCAGCTTTCAGTAACTGCTTTCCGTCATGGCGGCTCGTGTCCTGCAGCAGTGTGTCCGCTCCTTTGCTCAGCCCTCGTTGAGGCTTTGCTCCAGTAACCTCGCATTAAGAGTCACTGCCGTCCAGGCGGTGGCCGTCCACCGACCTCTCTCCTTCGCAGCAGACAGCCGGAGGACGCGGTGGCTCGTCCAGAGCCGGGTGAGTCTCCGGTAACATTGAACCATCGCGGCCTAGCCGCTGTGACCTACCGATGTCTTTCAGACCTGCGGAGCCAGCCTAGCCCGCTGAGAGTTCACGGTGTCACACGAGCAGCTTATTTCGCTTTGAACGACTCTGTGTTGTTGTGGCAGAGAAACACGAAACACGGAGGCGTTTGATTTTAAAAACGGGACAGCCATGTTTGCCCTGTTGGTTAGCTAGCTAGTTAGCAAAGTCGGTGATTTCATTGACAGACTTCATTCTTTATCTTGGCATTGCACGGCTGATTCTGGCTAAACATCGGGTACTAATGTGCAGAAAGGTAAAAGACTGTTGTAGTGCGGATGTTATTGTGTATTACGATAAGTGTGTTTGTATAACACAGAAAAAATGTTACAGGTGTTTTAGCGAGCTGTGTGCAGAGTTGTAAGTGAACACTAATGCGCTGATAAATGCGTTTAATTGCAAATTTAGTCAAATGAAACCATAACGCAGTAATTACAGACGAGATAATAAAATCAGCCACACATTAAAAGCTTCAGGACCAGCACAGATTTCTTCTTGGTCAAAGTTCCGTAAGATTTAAGTTTTATTTTGAAACTTGGATAAACCTTTTCCAGCCTTTACATCTGTACTGTTGCAGTATACTGGAAGATATTGCATCTTTTCACACTGTATGTAATACACACTCACTTAAGGCAAGCTAATGTACAGGCTGCATGATCACAACCCCCCACTCCCTTCTGCACTAAAACTCTTCCTTCTTCTTCTTCCTTAGATCCCCTCGGTGGGTGTGCTGTGCCGACAGTACGGAGACCTGCCCCCCCTCACTCTAGAAACCATCAAAGAACGAGTCATGTATGTACTCAAGCTCTACGACAAGATCAACCCAGAGAAGGTGAGAACAACAAGAGACCTTCAGTGAATTCTAGCTGAAACATGTATGAATAGAATACATTCGCAGGCATCTGTGAGGTGAAATTAGGCAATCGTGACTCATCCCTGTCCAGAATGGCTCATGGAAATTGTTTTTGAAAAGTTTACTGATTTTAATGTATTGAATTTAATAACAATTAGATTTTTAACTTGGAAAAACAATCTAAAATTAATACTATCATTCCTCATGTAGATTTGGTTTTGTTTTTATTTTAAAGCACCCTGAAATGCCTGTAGTGTTTGTAAGTTTCTGTATAAGTAAGCTTGGATTTCTAACGCTCGGGTTGGTTTCTGTTCCACAGCTGCAGACGAGCTCTCACTTCATGAAAGATTTGGGTTTGGACAGCTTGGACCAGGTGGAGATCATCATGGCCATGGAAGATGAGTTTGGTGAGAGCAAACCTCTTTATACTGCATAGAAAACTATTCCAAACTGTGGCTTTAGGCATTAAGTCAGCAAAAGAGATGTTTCTGACTCCTACGATGCCTAAAGTGCAGATTGTGACTGCTGTTGTACAGCCACAGTGGGAGTATGTGGATATGAAACATCAGTCTTGCAGTCTTCCTGCCTGTTGAGCGTCTGCAGTGTCAAAGTGCTGTCAAGTTTGTCTTCAGAGGGTAAATGCGACACTCTGTGTGGACGTCCCACATAAAGCAGGATATGCTCCGATTATATCCTGTGGTAGAAACACTGTAGTACACCTCATTCTACAGTATTTATTGGATTTATCTTGAAAATTGATTGAGAAGGTTAATGAAGGTTGCAGTTTGTTGCTTTTTACTTTTTGACTTGTAATAATTCAGCTGATTTATATAATCTGTTTGGGAGGTAAATTTTAAACAGGGGTGGCTGTGGATCAGGAGATGGAGCAGGCATTCTGCTAATTAGTAGGTTGGTGGTTTGATCCGAAGCATCTTTGGGCACGATACTGAACCCGAAACTTCAGTGTGTTTGTTGGAGTGTGAATGAGGCGTGCTGTTAGTGCTTTGAGAGAGAAGAATTAAATCAGAATCAGAGGACTTTCTTATTTTGATCAGTGAAGATAATAGACTAACAGCTTTTAATATGTGTGACCTACAGTTGAGGACGTAGTACCAGCGAGATGTTTGTGACCATCTGTGCAGAAAGCTGCTTATTCGTCCAGCATTATCGATGCATGTCACATGGCTTCTTTAGCACACGCCGTAACCAGTAACTTGTTTGTGCCGCAGGCTTTGAGATCCCAGATGCAGAAGCAGAGAAGTTGATGACTCCTGAGGAGATCGTACAGTACATCGCAGACAAGAAAGACGTTTATGAGTAATATGCTCTGTAGCACACCAGAGGCAAGTCACCATCAGGCCCCGTTTTCTGTCTTTGGTCACACGTTGTGTCGGTGCTCAATTTATATTCCTTTGTGCCCAGATAGGGTCACCTCCACCCACCCAACAGGAAGTTCTCGTGAAGCAGATGAGCACCAAACAGTTTCCTACTTCAACTCTTGTGTCCATTATGGCGACGTTGGCTTCAGCTGTCTCGTGTTTGACTGTATTTAAATGAACATGTTCAGGAGAGCTTGGAGATAAAAAAAGAATTAAACAAGATTATATCACTGGTTTGCTTTGTTCTCATTTCAGCTCCGCCCTGTGGTCCCATGTACAATTTGTCATTAATAGATCAATAAAGACACATTGTACACTTTCGTGTCTGCTGTTACTCCGCTTTGGGTCCAGTAAAAAGGACCCAGATTCAGCTGCACTTCTTTTCATTTGTTTCCACTGGCTGGGATTTGCTATAACTATCCATCTATTTTCATTTCTCATCTACTTTGGGTTGGAGGTAGACCGAAGCTTGATGCTGGGAGGTTCACACACCACCTGCATCCACTACTGACCTGTCAAAGGAAAAAAGCTCCCAAAAATACAGCTTAAGCATATAAGCCTGTGGTTTCTAGACTGTATATAAAGCTAAACTAGCTCCACATCATTAATCAGTAAATACTTTAAACATACAAAGAGATTTCATCTGCAGAACCAGAAGATTAACTTCAGCTCCATCCACCAGCAGCTCAGATAAATCTGTTTTCTCCAGGCCAGGGGTCTCCAACTCCAGTCCTTGAGAGCTACTGTCTGCACACCTGAATAAAATAACTGGCTTGTTATCAAACCCGATGACATGCTGAAAATGTTAATCAACCATTTGATTCAGCTGCATTGGAGTACGGATGCATTTAAAAACTGCAGGACAGTAGCTGTTGAGGACTGGAGTTGGAGACCCCTGTTCTATGCAATAACCCTGTTAGTGCACTGATTTAAAGGTAAGCTTCATGTTCCCTCACTCTTTACCTCGTAAGATGAGGACAAAACTACAATAAAGACAGTTCTTGAGTTTTAATCTTGTGTCCACACATGAAGAATGAGGTGCCATTGTTGCAGGATGTTCACACAGCTGGGACTGAAGTGTTTTTATTTCAGTACCCGACCTAAATGCACCTTTACAAAAAAAATAAAATGTAACCCTTTAAAACCTGGCCAATTAAATAATTGCGAGAAAATTCTATTGTGTGCTTTGTGAACCTCCCGATGAAAAATTAATAAAATATGAAGTAAAAAAAAATATGCAATTTTATCATATTTGTTACATCAGGTATGTTTTTGTGGTGCAACTTTTTTTTTTTAAAGGGAAAAAAATAAATGTAGAAGTCTCAAAAACTTGCGTATAAAATATGATACTTTGGTTTAAAGGGTCAAAAATAAACTCACAACTAACACATTTACACAATAATAAAATTAGCAAACCCAGCGTGGGAGTTTACCGAAACAGTTCTTTCAATTTAAGACAGATTTCTATAAACCAGACCAAATTAAAAGCTTTTCTTTGAGTAACCAAAGCATTCAGAGGGCTTTAAAATCCTGATGTCACAGGAAACATCACCTTGTCTTGAGAGATTGTCCAAGCAAACAAAAGCAGCAGCTACTTTCAGCTGCTCCCTCATTTACAGCAGCATGCCTGCGTCTTCTGAAGCCAGAGATGCTGTTGGGAGCACGAAGCAGAAGTTTTCAGTCACACGGAGAGAAATAAAGACTCTGGGAGGCGGCCGCTGTGTATTAGTCTTTTATTGAGGGTTGTACCCAAGTTATACAGCTTTGTATGCTGGCTGCAGAAGCCAGCGGGTTACAAACAGTAATTCAGTATACGAGTACAGCCAACAGAAGACCTACTACTCACTACTCTACACCTTAGTACAGATTCTCTTAAGAGCAGTAAAATCCAGAAAGAAATAAAGAGGAAAAAAATACAGAACAAACCAAGCAACAAAAGGAAGGAGAATAAAAGGATTAAAATGAAACCAAACAAGTAGACAGCATCAGAGGAGACATTCATTATTAGAGCACACTGGAGTTGGTTTTTTATACCATTAATATCAGGCGACTTCGTTTATTTTGTCAATTTTTATACCCATACAAATAAAGATTGTCCTTCAAAAAGTGCAGATTCCACCGAAGTTTAAAGATAAAATCCTTTGATGACCCGAGGAAGACATTTGAAAATAAAAAGGTACTTCCTGTTTTTGTTTGCAAGAGAGGAAGACGCCCCCCTCGTTGATTATAGACACTGTACGATTATATTCTCATATATATATTTTATATATAGTTTCAACAGTCTCCCAAAGCGATGTGCATAATAGGTTTACAGGTGATCCAACTACACACTGGATTGATAGAATCTCTATAAAAAGAAAAAAAAAGCACTGTAGTCGTGTAAAATTTGCAGTTTCACCGGCCTCGCTCGAGCTGCGAGAAAAATCGACAAAAATGGACTTTTGCAAATCTTAACCTGTCCTCCTCCTGCTACAACTGGCCCGCCGTTTGCTAGGTAATAAAGGTTTTTCAGTTTGTATTGTTATTATTAGTAGCTGTACTAGCTGTACAATTTAACGATGGCACGACACGTTTGAGGAATATTAGTGGGAATCCCATTTCAGCGGTTTTTACTCATTTTTTTGGGAATTTTTTTTGTTTTTGTTTTATTTAAAGACAGGGGAAAAAAAGAAGAAGAAAAACCCAAGGTGGACATGTAAGCCTGGGTTCAAACACTCCACTGCATAGTCTCTCTGAGCGACACCCACCCTTTCCCCGATAAACCCACCCTTCCCTCCCCACCCGCCCACATCTTTGTGCTGGTTAGACTAAAGCTTTTCAGGGTTTGTTTATGTGTTCATACTAAATGTAAAACGACAAAAAAAAAAAAGACAGCAGATTCTCACAGTTTTTGTATTTTTTCTTTTTTGTTTGTTTTTTTTGTTTGTTTTTTTCTGTTTTTCCTGTCAAAAAAATAAGCCTTAGCGCTTTTTGATCGACTGTAGGAGCCGTCAGGTGTGTTATGATATAATATAGCATTTACTCACAGGATATTTAAGTCAAGAGAAACACAAAAAAGTCACATTTTTTTTTCTTAAACATTAAAAAGTAGTAGAGTATCACCAGCCAGCTTCCCTCCTGCCCGCTACTTCCTTTTCCTTTCCTTCCCCTCGTCTGGCCCTGTCGGGAAGCTGCTTGGCAGCCCTGGGGATTGTACATTGCTCGTGGTGGTTTTCACTTTACTAAAAAGGTTTTCCTCACATCATCCTTTTGCAAATGACTTTTTAAATTTTTTATTTTTTATAATCTTCAAGCATTTAATATTGTCCAGCTTTTTAAGTACACGTATGCACACGTACACAACTACAACCAAACAACAACAAAAAAGGATTTATCCCTTTCCTTCCCTCCCTCGATTTGGCATGATGATGTATTCACTCACTCACACACACACAAACAGTCTCACGCAGGCTGACAGTAGATACAAACACGATTATGGAACCAAAACAGTAACGACATTATTGAGAGGCGTTTTCCAGACGTTGCTTGTCCCTTCTCTAACAGCACAGCAATGCTGCCACCTGAGCTGCTGATCTGGGGTCAGCCTTTGTCCCGGTAATAGTTAAAAGAAAAAAGGATACTGAGGATGGACAAAGCTGCTCTCAAATCAGCGCCAGGAACGACAGCGCTGCCAAAAATCAGAATGAACAAAGTGTAAAGTAATGTCATTGAGCAGTAAGGGAATATAGACAGTTGAGAGCCCACCCTCCCCTCCCCCCCACCTCAGACCTCCTGTCAGTTATGAGTCTCCTCTCCCTGTAGTTAAGCTTAGGAGTTGGAGAGGAGGAGCTGATCCTGGATAAGCCGGCGAGGAGGCAAAAGTGCAACCCTTTATCCCTGAAAAGCCAGGAAGAAGCAGCCAATCGCGAGTCCCGTCCCCTCCTAGCCTCGTTTCAGTCAAGCGACACCACGGCAACAGTGACTGCTGCTCAATTTCTCAAAAAAAAAAAATTTACAAATTTTTTTTGTTGCCCCTCATGCACGTTTGAGGCTGCGCTGTCTTTTATACTTTTACAAACCGTTTCAGCTACATTCAGGCCCAGCTCAGAGCCGGAGGTGCACCAACCAAGGGAGACCAATAAAGCACCATCTTCTCAAATCACAGTACACACACACACACACACACACGCACACGCGTGCGTGCGCACGCACACACTCTACCCTGTCGAATACTCACAGGCGCACCTTCTCCATCAGAGAGACCTGAAAATCTAAAAATCTGTCTCAGCTTTGCTTTCGGCCTTTTTCCTCTAGAATCCACCCAAGTGCAAAATCCAAGTCTCCTCAGTTCAACGTGTCAGACTAAAACTAACAACAACAACAACAAAAAAAGCTCAGATGTTCCACTTGATAACAACTGTTCAACACAACGACAACAAATACAAATAAGAGATATATGTAAGTATGTATTTATATATATTTATAAGCAAAGAGATCTGGAATTAAGTAAACTAATTTTTTTGTATGATTGAATTATTTGGTAGAGAGCGGTTCAATACTGGCACACATCACTGTCAAGTCTGGCTAATACTCAAGGTTCTGTCTCACTGCGTTTGCTTTGAAGTTGTTAAATATTCACGGGCTAAGCTTAAAAAATAAAAACCTAAAGCTTCTAGTACTTCTGAAATAAAAACCTACATGAGAGAGGAGAACTGGGGGGGGGGGGGGACACACGCACAAACACGATGAAGAAAAGATAAGGTCCATGGCTTCGCTAATGCTGACTCGTCGTTCATGCACCCCTCTGACACTTCTCTCCCCCCCCCCATGACCCTAACAAACAAATTGTGCATCAAAGTAACTAAACAATCACTGGTAGATAAATCTGTTATTCTCTTGTTGTGAAGAAAAACGCCACTGGTGGATTTTACATTCACGCTGTTCTCACACAAAACCTCCACAATTCACATTCACTCACACTCACACACACACACACACACACACACACGTACGTCAGGAACTTCAGATGAGTACCCCACCTTCCCCCCCTTTGCCCCAAAGGAAAGAAAATAAAACAGTACAATACAATCATATTCATTTTGTAAACAGGTAGAAGCCACTTGACTTGTTGTTGCATCTTCGGACACAATTAGGATCAAGGCAATGAAATGTGGACGACTTTTTTTACTGTTAAAATATTTTCTTCAACCAAAACGAGAGTTTTGTTTTTTTTTCTGATTTTTGTTTTTCTCTTCGTTCCATTTTTTTTTCAAAACACCATTTGTGGCAATGAGAGAAATTTAAAAAAAAAAAAAAAAAAAAAGGAAAAGCGAGTAATGTTTGTTAAACAGCTAAAACATTGTGACACATGGTCGAAGAGGGAGAAAAAAAATAAACGCCTCTCAGTAGGCCATGTGAATGCGAGAGGCTACAGTATGCATAGATACAGAGTCGCCTTTCTCTTGGTTTATAAGTCTGACGAGACACGACGATTTCCCCGCTCACAGTCACGCGCTCACGCATTAAACGATCCCCACTCTTGATTTTTTTTTTTTTTTTTTAAACATCAGTGGAGTGGAGGAGGAGGAAGAGTAGGAGGAGAAGGAATGCCGGGAGTGTCCTCGACCTCCCCCTCCCCGCACACCTCACCTCCCTCCCTCAAAAGACAGCATATTGAAAGCAGTGTGTTGAGCTTCTCCAGCTTAAAGCAGTTATTTGGCAGAGAGAGAGAGAACAAAAACGAAAACTTACAGACCTTTACATAGTTTTCAGTGCTAGAAGTTGTATTTTCCTTTCCTACAAGGAGTAGTAGTTTTTTTCTTTAATTCAAACTACAAGGGGGGAAAACTGGCTTGATTTCCTGAGAACCATTGCTGGTTATTTAGCAGACAAAAAGAGGAATAGTTCAAAATAACCAACGCCATGGCCAAAAAACACTGATCCGAATTCCCAGAGTTACAAAGCATCGTCTTCATCCTCAGTAAGAGTTGTTTTTGTTTGTTTTTTTTAACTTTTTCTGTTTTTAAAAATTTTTATCTTTTTTTTTTTTTAAAAGCGTTTTGAAATTTTTTTTGTGCATTTTTTTTAAAAATTTTATTCCATCTTCTCTTTAAAATGAAGAATGAACACACTTTCTGCCTCCCAAGTCTTGTAAACAAGAGGTTGCAGTGTGGCACCTCCAAAACATTGAAAGCCTATTCTGAAAGTGCTGTTCCCCCCCCCCTCCCCCCCACTAAAACCTGCCTGCCAGGGGGCTAATGAGAAAGGGGGGAGGGGCTTGCTAGATAGCCCCCGCCTCCCTATATTAGGATGGGCGGGGCTTACTAGTCCCAGCTGCGGCTACAGTCCTTTGCACTGCAGAGCTCAACTTTCTTTAGTTTTAAAACAAAATTGGTGCAATACTTTTAATGTCACTTGAACTATCACCAGATAATCATCCTAAGTCAGGTTTAATTCTTTAACTATCTGTTGATCTTGAACTCCACGACAACGCAGTAAGGTAGGCGTGCCAAGGCAGAGAGGAGCGCACACGTACTCATTCACAGCTCGCGCGCACACACACAGTAATTCTCACAAACACACACAGTAAGGACCTCAATGAGTAAACAGCTACACTGGAAAAAACTGGCTGCTCCCTCTATATTGCAGATTATACTGAGAAAAAAACAACACATTCAGTGCAAAGTTAAAAAAAGCTCATACTCCAACATTGTCAGCAAACAAATGCAAAAAAAAAAAAAGTAAAACAAAAAAATAAAATGTTAAAAAGAATTGGAATTCAAATAAACATGACGAAAGAAACAAAAAATACATATAATAATAATGAGCTCGATTGAAGCTTTTTTTCGGTCTGAAAGAGCACTACCTGGAGGCAAATATCCATCCGTTCACATTATAGAATTGGCCTGCATGATTCAAGTATTCCGACTGATATGTTTTTGGGCTAAAACAAAGTGGACATATGTGCAGAGAGAGAAACGTAACTTGTTTTCCACAGGGGAGACCCCGTTTTGTTGAATATCTTGTAAATGAGAAGGAGTCCAACTAGTGCCATTGCATTTATAGAACTACATTTGTGTCTCTATTCTGCTGATTATTGATAATTCTCTACTGACCCTTCCCCGAGCCCGTTTCACTGGCGGGCAGCTCACATGGAGTCCCCGCCCCCTGTCAGGTGATCCACTGGGAGGAAGGAGGTGATTGGAGAAGGGCTGCTGATCCTCCCTGCCTCGGTGCCACTGGGAGTCCCCCACAGGCTACTGGAATAGTTGGGCCCACCCCAGAGGGAGGAGCTGTGAAGGTCGCTGCTGTTCCACTGGTTGGGTTCAGAAGCGCGGCTTGGAAAGGGGTGAGACTGATCCATTCTGCTCTGAGAGGAGCCGAGGGTCTGCCAGCCAGAGGAGGGAGTGGCCATTGACTGCCCTTGTGCAAAGAAACGGCTGATTTCCTCCTCGCTGGCAAACTCAGCCAGAATAGTAGTGTTCCCCAAAACACACCTGTAGAAACAGAGCAGGTTAGACAAGAGTGAGACTTTTTGTCTGTACACAACATCATATGGCTGTTTTTCCATCCATTTAAACAGCCAACTGTCCACTACTGCAATTCCCCACTTAATTTTGGGAGGTTTTTTTTTTTTTTTGGGGTGGGGTGGGGGGGGTGTTATATGCCTGGAAGAATGCATGTGTTATCTGTAAAGGGGACATCTGACTGAGTGTCAAACAAATCTGTGATTAATCTGTCTATGACAAGTTAATTTGGCATCAACAGCCTGTTTTTATTCAAGGTCATCTGCTCTAAGAGAAGCTGAATAAATAAAAGTAAGAAGTGCCCATATTTGCGTGTGATGGTCTTACATGTGCAGGCTCTTCTGGGCCTTAGCGGCCTCATCCTTGGAGCTGTAGCATACCACAGCGTTACCATGTGGCAGGTTGAGGTGGAATGTGATCAGAGGGCCGTGCTGCATACACAGAGTCCTCAATGTAGAGCCGTCAATCTGGAAGAAGGGGAAAGAAAAGTTGAGTTAAACACGGGAAGTGATAAGAGGTGAAAAATATGTGAAAAAACATGGAAGTAATGATTGTGATAACGTTAACAGAATGAAAGTACAACTACCTGAGGTGTGAGATTTTTCAGAACGAGCCACTGGGTTCTCCCTGAGCTGCTGCTGTCACCCCAACTGGAACCTGTCAATACATACACCATAGAGTCAATCATCAGCTGGGATAGGATGCTAAAGCTGGTTTTGTGGTCAAGTTGAGGCTGCACAGGAGAGGAGCCGTGCATTTTAAAATTTATCGCAAGCTTCTCTATACAGTCTTGAAATCTTTTGAAAACAAAACAAACAAAAAAAACAACAACCCCAAAGTCTGTTCTGCTCATTTTGCAGCATGGAATTAAGGTTAAAGGGTGTGCTTCTCTTACCAGGTGTGTATCTGGACTCAGCGGTGCTCCAGCCCCCCAGCCTCAGGGCAGAGCCATCCCAGCCAGAGGAGGCAGGGCTGGGCTTCTGGCTGGTGAGGCCAGGCGGTGGTCTGGAGGGGGCCGCCACAGACAGCGCCTTGGGAGGCAGGGGGACCTTCCAAAGCTCATGAGCTAGGGAGGAGTTTGACACACTGCTGCCGGGAGACCACTTTGACTCACTGGGTCTGGCTGCAAGGCGAGAGCAGAAAAACAAAACCCGTTTAACAAAGATTTTCAAGTTTACAATAAATAAATAAATAAGGTAAAGAAAACATTTAAACTTCACTAAAGCAGAGCCAAACTACACACCTGAAGTGCTTTGTGCTGTACTGGTGAGGGAACCGCTGTGGCTGGAGGCACGAATGGATGACCAGGCACTGTTAGAAGGCATCGTGGTGTTCAGTGATGAGGATGGCCCTGGAAACATCAGCAGGAGGGGTCAGTGTGGGTCTGTGCTACCATTACAGTTATTGGGAGGGATCTGGCATGTGCGTGGCCTACCGTTGTTCCTGTCCCTGAGGTGGTCTGTGTCGCGGACGGTGTTGATGGAGAGGTTGTTGATGACACTGCCGGGGGTCACATATGGGTCAGTCTCAGGGTCAATGTTGGGGTAACCTTTCCAAGGCTCCCCGGGCCGGAACTCTGAGAACAAAAAACACAGGCAGACATCAGCAGGGTTCAACGCAAACACTTCGGGGATTCTGGTGGATTTAAAGGCGTCTGTACCTGGGGGCCAGGTGACAGTGTTTCCATGGGGCGGGGGGGAGTTGGCACGAGGTGGCCAGCCATCGCCCACCGAGCCCATTGATTGGCCGGGAGGACTCAGGGGAGAGGGGCCAGGAGAAATTAAGTCATAGAAGGAGGAGTCCTCCAGACGCAGCCCAGACGACATAGCACCTGTGGGACAAACACAAACATATAAACCATTAAAGCCAGAGTTTAAAGTATGCAGTGAGAAAAAGTGTGGGGATGCTTTAGTCACTTTAAAGACCAATATTTTTTCACTGTTTACATAGTAAACACCTCATGGATACCTCCCCCAGAAAGCCAAACAATACCACAGCATGCAGTGTGACAAACTAAATGCTTTGTCTGTACCAGGTTTGCTGGTCTGCTCCGGAGGGTCGGTAGCCCAAAGTTTCTTCAGTCTGGACTGGGGTGGCTCTTTATAGCTCACTCCACCACCACTACCACCACCAACACCCATGTCCAGGGGTACATTCAGGTTAGAATTCAAGTCTGAGAAACAGGACAGAAGAGTACATGTCAACAGATAATCAAGAACTCTCTGCATATTTTAAAAGGTAAAACTAAAATGTAATCCCCAAGATCTATCCTGCTCATGATCATCTTCTTACAAATCTGAGGTCTTAAGTGTCAAATAAAAAGTATCACCTCACTTCTCCACCCAGTCAAACTAGTTTATGATTAGGGTGCCTAATCTGTAATAACAGCAGTAGCAGTTGACTTACTTAAAGGGAAGTTGCTGAAGGATCCAAGAGTGGCAGCATCCTTCAGCATCTCAGGGGTGCTGTGGGACATGTAGTTATCCAGGTACGGCTTGAGGGGCGCGGCCGGCTTCAGCAGCGAGGGGTCCATGTGTCGTGGTGGCTGCATCGGTGATGGAGAGGAACCAATTGGACGTGTCTAAGGACACAAGGTGCACGGTTAGAGAAAGCAACCAAGGAGCTAAGACCACTGGGACAACGAGTGCAATTTAGTAGCACCCAGACACACACCTGTTCAGTCTGACGTCCCATAGGCATGGGTCTCTGGCTTTGAACCTTCTGCTGTTGCTGCTGGAGGAGAAGACGCTGCAGAGAAATAGAATAATGTAAACCCATCGTGTTGTTAATGTTACAGTTAGGAATTATGGCTCCATTTCTGTCATGTTGTTTTCATGTAAAAACTAGAAATAAAAATCTAAAGCTATACACTTCTTTTCCGCCGGTATTCACCTGTAATTGGTTGATCTGGTTGATCTGGTTTAGCTGTGACAGCTGGTTGAGAACAGCCATCTGCTGAGGGCCAAACAGAGGGTTCAGACCGCCATTGCCTCCCGGGTACTTCAACAGGGATGAAGGAACCTGAACAACAACAACAATTTGGGACTGAGTGTTAGAAAACAATCAGGAGTAACAGAGACAAGAACTCACTCTGAGTGTGACCTTTTGTGCGTTTTATTTTTATGTGGGGTACCTGAGCGGGCAGGATGGGTGGAGGCACTTGATTACGAAGACTGGGTTGAGGAGGGGGCTGGGACTGGGGGCCACCTCGGCCCTGTGCTACGGTGTTGCCGCCCAACATTGGGTTTACATTCTAATCGGGGGGGAGACAAAACAACAAAGAAGAAAAATGTAAAACAGTGTAGAAACAACCCTGACAAACAATGAGAATGAACCACACAAGGTTAGACGCTTGTGTGCAGTCAAAACTTGCCATAAGAAAGAAAACAAACAAAAAACCTCCCCCACCATTTGAATATCCCATGACGTCCACTAGAGGGCACACCATTACAAAAAGAGAGCTATTTTTATGGATGAGGCTCAGAGCCAACATCAGTTTCTCTGGAGCAGAGTTAAAGTGGGAATTCTCCACCACTATTACCACGGTTGTTGAATTATTCCAGGCATAAATAGAGCCCATGCTGTGGATAAACATAATTTCTAAACAGGCTAATATCGTTAAAGTTACTAATAAAGCAGCCTGCTGTCGGCATTTTCTTAACCATAACTGCCTGAAAAAGTTTGATCACCCCCCAATCATCTCTCTCTCTCTGATGTCTTAGGTTAGGACTTCATCACACAGCTGTCCCACACCATAAGCAGTACTGCGGGAGAACAGAGCATCATTAACCCCCCAGCAGTGCTCTGTGTACACTTTTCTGGTGGAAACACAGCTTTGTATTCTTTGCTGCTCAAAGGGAAGACTGCCACCGGTAGTCTTGCCCCTACCTAAAAATAATGGCAAAGCTTTGGTATTACCCATGTGAGCAGGGGAAAAATCACTGATTTAATTCTTTCTTCGCATCAAGTGAAAAATCTTCATATCAAACAGGGAATTTCTAACGTCTCAAGACAACTCTCTCTTCATTCTTCTCCACTCACCTGCCCAGCAGCCCCAGAACTAGAGTGGGAAGCAGACGGCCCAGAATTGAGACAAGAGACAGACTGAGCAGAATTGGAGGGGGAAAGGCTCATGCTTTGATTGGAGGAGAGTTCATCAGAAGCTGGGATATCGTAAGCAGAGGGTGAAAGCTGCAGAAGCAAGGCCAGGTGCACAGCAGATGGACGGTAAGCACACAGGGACAGGAAGCACACCAGCAGCAAAAGAAGCACAGAGAGGGAAGAAAAAGAAGAAAGTTAATTTTTTTTTTTTCAAAACCAAAGACAAGTTGAAGGTCGAGGAAAGAATCAAATGTGTGGAAATGAAGGAAATAATTGCAGGGAGTGGACAGTGTGGGGAGCAAAAGAGGTACGAGAAGAATGAGAAGCTAAAAATAAGGACGTGATGGTAGAAACGAGATAGCAGGATGAAATAAGAGTTAATAAGAAGGAGCACACTGTGCTAAAGGAAACGCAGCAAGCCAAACTGAGCCGGAACAGTTTGTACTGACATGTGCTTGCTTCTAATGATAATGATACAACATGATGAGGAAAGAGTGAAATAAAACACTAGTTTTAGACCAGCAAGCTGCACTGCATTTAAACCCCCACTGTGAGGCACTGTACAGCCAGAGGCACACTTCATTCTACACCTACCCCACCATAACAGCAGACTAAGACATTGCCCTTTATGAGAATCAGTTATTTACCTCAAGCCTGCATATACAGCACAGCTCCGGAAAGAATACACCTTGTACATGTAACTCCGCTCATGCTTCTCCATACCTTGTCATAGTAAGAACTGCGATCCATGGTGGAGTCCTTGTGGAGGTGGTGCCGAGACCCAGAATTCTTCCCCATAACTCCATTGAAGTCCCCAATACTGCCCATGTCCATACGCTTGTCCTGCACCATCCCTGCTCCAGTCTTAATGGAGTCATCAGGGGAGTCCCTCTGCAAGAACGAAGCCAAGAAAATGTGATTACGGAGACGGAACAGCATAAATCTTGCATTCTTTGAATCAGGGCTTATTACATTTGAAAAACCAAACACTTCAGCATGCTTTAACGTAGACATGAGTCATCTGTAGGGCTGTTCGATGTAACGATATATATCGGATGACGATATAAAAGCGTCTATTGTTTCATTTTACGCTATCGTTTGTTTCGTGGTGTCGCAAAATAAACTGTTTACGGCAATATTTTTTCATCGTTTTGATGGTCACTGTAGTGGCTCTATTCATTTAAGTTCTCTCTTTCTCTGTATTTTATATAACCACACTACGGACGGACAAGCGCCTGTTTTTATGCGTTGTGGTTAGCAACAACAACGGTAACAGCATCGCGTGTCCGCTTGTTTATGTTCCACATAAATCTTTCACAATAAAGCTCAAGATCCTGTTGAGACTTTTCAAAATAAACTGAATCATGTGAAAGAGCAGATTATTTATGGATGAGAATTAAAAAAGAGCCGCCAGGTGCTAAAAAATAAACCTTAAACTCAAACGTTAGAACAGGCTGTGTAATAAATAATCACAAAGAAAACAGCGGCCTTTACAACTTATGTCTAAAAATGTATAGTTTCATGCATCGGTTAAAACACTCGACTCCAGCTACATGACGCCCAGCTGGAAACACTTCCCACAAGTCGAGCTGCCCGAGATTCACAGAATTTACAGAAAATGTTACATTTTTGTGATTTATATCGTTATCGGGACGATAGAATTCTTATATCGGGATATGAGATTTTGGTCATATCGCACAGCCCTAGTCATCTGGTGGAAAACTAACTTAACGAGTGTCTCATAGTGAATAGAAAGCTTTCCTCTGTACTTACAGCTTCTGTTTTTGCTTCCGAAACACTACTTTCATTAAGAAAGTTATCAATAGCTCCGTGTGTGCTAGAGGGACACAAACACAGGGAATATTTAACTGAATGATTAATAATATTTACAGAGAAGTTCATGCTGCTGAACTGGCCGATGAAGGGTTTCATCCAGGGATCATCCTGTTTGTTGACTGGTTTGTTCATCTGAAACAGAGTGGACAGAGGGGAGCACTGTTAGGACGGCTTTAAAAACTTCTAATAAATAAAGAAGACTCCATCCCTTTATTAAATGGCCTCATTTCAAATAGAAAAAAGTGCAAAGATGAGATAAATGTACCTTAGTAGAGCTTTTATGCTTGTAGTTCCAGGTGACTTGGTCATGGGATCTGCTGTCCTGTTGATTGTTGCTCCACATGCCGATCTCCACTTCCTCTTCCTGGTCCCAGCTATTTCCCATCTCGTCACTACACCATGTGTCCATGCGCTTGGGACCTGGAGCTATCATGAAGGGAGGGAGATGTAGAAATAGATTACTAGCAAGTAAATTCACCTCTTTTCTGCCACACTTTAGTCACACCAGACTGCTTATTATCTACAGATGTTGCAATCAGATGTTTGTAGGGTTTGCTTTGTGCACATACCAGACTTATGCTGACTGCCCCATCCTGACCCAGACTCCCTGCTATCCCTGCCGTCACCCCAACTGTAGCTCTTGTCATTGGGCTTTCCCCAGGCAGACGTCCCGTTGTCCACAGTCACAGGCGGAGCAGCACTAGGCTCCCCCCATGATGCGGATTCCTTCTGTTGGGGGTATGGCTCACCCCAACCTGAAGGAACAAATGAGATGATCACTATGAGGGTACAGTTTCTGTGGTTCAATCTACTTGATGTACTTAAACACTATTTAACATTTGTACAATTCCAATGTTAGGCCAGTGGGAAAGTGGGCTGCATCACATTAAAGGTGGCAAGACCCAACCTGTTTTCCAAATGTACGATAATGTTGCAATTCATATAGATTTCTCCCCACTTAGCTGAAACTGGAGACCAGAGCTTAGAGCAACACTCCCTGGGGAACCCTATATCCACTCACTTATGTAAGCAGTGTTTTTCTTCCACGCTTGTGGATATGCACGTGTCATTGCAGGACATTATACCCTTTGAAATGTAACAGAATGCATGCTCAAGAAAGGGCACGTATGAGTTCAAAAGGCTCTTGTTACAGCCGACCACCCAGGCCCGTTACTTTCTCCCTGCACAGGAGACGTTTGGGGAGATGCCAGGGATGCCTCCCTGTAAAAATAGGACAGATCATGGGGTGGCCTCTGGCACTGATGTCCTGCATCTGACTTGGCTTGTTCATCACATATGCACGTATACACACACAAGAGGACAGACTGACACAAACAGGTAGATACATGTAGCCACAAACAAGCACATCACACAAATACACACAAACTGCCAATCAATAACCCCCAATCTATCACTCCATCCCTGTCCACTTGAGTGCATCAGCTGATACAAGGACTCAGAGGAAATTTTAACCAGTGTGTGTTTGCAAGTGTGTATGAATAAGCCTGAGCATCTGTTTTTGTTTGATTACACGTACATTTTGCAACACCATGAAAGTCTAATTTAGCTACATTTATTGATCATTTCCTTTAAGTGACCCAGACTTTTTACTTCACTAGGTAATAACTGAAATTAAGATGAATCAAGACCCATAAATTAATTTTCTCAATGCAGTAGCTAGGGAGAGGGTCCCACCCTTTCCAGACATCCACTTAGCGCCTCCAGTTAGCTCACTAAACCAGAAACCTTGAATAACCCTAAACAGCCCCCTCCTTTTCTCCTCCTCCGGCCCCTTCCATAGAATAGCTCTCCTACTCGTTTTAGTTTTCCCATCTCACATTGGAACCTGTCCTATTTCCAAGTCAGCAGACCATCTCCTGTGCTACTCACGGTCTCTCTAACTCTCTTTTCCTGAAACCCATCAAAAGCCTGCGTTTCTATAGCAAGCACAATTGGCGGGTGAACAAGAAGAGGAGGAGGGGGGAGGGAAGGGGAAAAAAAAAAGGCGAATGAGAGAAGAGAAAAATCGATGCTCTTAGCATTCCAAAGGGATGACTCAACTGGCTTTTCAAAAAGCCTTCAACACAGACAACACTGTAGGGAAAATGGGAGGGAATGACTGTACGTGTTTGGTCTCCAGCCATGCTTCTGTGTAAATTGGTGTATGCCTTTGTATATATTTGTGAGCGCGTGTATTTACACTGGCTTTGCTTGCACTTTCTCAACCCTTTTAGGACTTCTTCTATCCATCTTAATGAGAGTCTGGGTTAGCCTTGTTCCTCTCTTACAGACTCCATGACGAGGTTTGCACTTCTACCATTTTAAATACTGCCCCAGGCTCCTGACGTAGGTGTTAAATCACATTAATATATTTTTTTAAAAACTCAAAGACAATCTGTGCAAGAATTTGCACATTTTGATGATAAGTTTCCACTCTGGCTAAAATAAAGTGGAATATGTGATTAATAATATATGCTGTAACCTGGCAAACCACATTTTTGTGTGAATAGACGACACAATGAAAAAGTGCGAGTCTGTGGTGTACCGATGTTTCCACCTGTTTTAATGTTGTCTGGGCACGTGCATGCATTCTTCTATGCACAGTCCTTTCCTGTTCTCACAGTCAGGAATGTAAAAGCCACAACTGTGCGTGAGTATTCATATGGTGTGCAAACATTATCCAACCTACCAGAACCGGAGCTTTTGTCCTGGTTAACATGCTGCATTGACATGTGGGTTGGGTGGGACTGGTGCTGAGGGGAGGGGCCCACAGCTT
The DNA here is from genome assembly GCF_965226115.1 of Aulonocara stuartgranti. Classification (NCBI taxonomy): domain Eukaryota; kingdom Metazoa; phylum Chordata; class Actinopteri; order Cichliformes; family Cichlidae; genus Aulonocara; species Aulonocara stuartgranti. The sequence continues at coordinate 23,399,547 of NC_138942.1, read as the reverse complement.
CCTGGTCTGGTTGACCAGTCCTGTTCCACATGTTGACAGACCCACCGCTGTATTTGCCTAGGAGGGAAAATAAATACAATTTTATCAGCTGAATTTATTATTATTATTTTTTAAGTGGAAACAAAGCTAAAGTCTCCGTTTCAACTTGTGTCAAAAGTGCAGACTTGAAACTATAAATCAGTTTAAATTGTGCTGACAGACCAAGTAAAACCAGACTTGCGGCAAATAATTCCCATGGCAACAACATGGCATTTGGTTGTTTAGGAAGAAGAGAAAGGTGTGGGAGCAAAAGAGCCATATCGATTTCGAGTGTTGAAATGTGAGATTTGTGACATTTTGAGTGTTTGGAGTGTACAGTTAGTGTGCATGTTCTGTGCTTGGTGTGTAGTCTACTTGTTTGATTTTGTTGTGCGTCAAAACAATGAGGCGACTACTAAATGTCACAGATGCTTGCCAAAAAGCCACCAAAGGCAGATTGAAGATAAGACACACCCTGGAACTGGATGGGAAATGTTTCTTTTGGAGTGGCACAAATAACTTGTGTGGCATGTTTTTTTGACACCTGGTTGTTTTGTAAATAGTTGTACACAACAACAAATGCCTGAGACACTGCCTGCAATTTAATGCAAATAGTTGCATTGAATTTTGTTATTTGCAAAATTTGTACACAAGTTGTTGAAATTTACTGTTTATATTTGAATTTCAAGTCATAAAAACAGATAAACATGCTTATGGTTATTACAGTAAAAAACAAACAAACAACTTTCTTACTTGGATTTTGTGTTTTTACTTGAGCTTTTAGGTCCAGGTTAGGATAGTGTCAAAAACAGAAAAACTACAGTTAGATGTGAGGTTTGATGAAAAGACTGATCACAAACAAGAGAAGTTAAACACTTTTAAAAGGTGAAATATAAATCTAAAAATCAAAAGTAATTAGTCATCAATTATAGCCTTGAACCCAGCGGGTTGGGCAAACTTGCTGTAAAGTGAGTGTCTACCTGGGTCTCCCCAAGCTGCAGTTCCATCATCGATCTCCATTTTTCGGCGGATGGACTCTGGAGAAGGCTCTTCCCACCCAGTCGACACTTCCTCCTTCTGACCTACTGTGGGCATGGGGCCTCCCAGCCAGCCTGTGATACGAATAAATGAGTGAGTAATCAACTTCTGGTCCTCCCACTGAAAAGTCTTTTCTAAACAGCGTCAAGTCTCTTCCAAAGTTAGCATTAGATGCGATAACTACCTGTGGGCTTGTTTTGACCTTGACTGCCTCTGGACATGTTGGATTCAGGACCTTTTCCCCACTCGTTAGAGGGCTTAGGATTGGGCTCACCCCAGTTCTGGGCTCCAGTGTTGTTCTTCGATGGCTCAGCCCAGCCCTGAGTGGTACTCTGAGGTTTGGGTTTGAGGACTGGCTCTCCCCAGGTGGAGCCTGGATTTGGAGTGCTCACGTCTGGAGTATTTGATCCACCGCTCCCCACCCAGGTGTTACTGCTGCTGGTGTTGGTACGGCTCGGCTCGCTCCAACATCCAGAACCAGACCGGTCACTGTCGCTATCCCAACCTACTGAGCCTGCGCCTTTTTGGGGCTCTCCCCAGTGGCTGTTGGAGCTTGGTCTGGTGGTTTCTCCACTGGCACCCCAGGTGTCACTTACATTTGCACTGCTGGAACCCCAGCCCTGCTGTGGTTTGGAGGTATTACTCCAGGTACTGGATCTAAAACAAAAACATGGGTTTACCTGAAGCCTTTAAAAATATGCCAAGCTTTGAAGCTCCCTCGCTCTCTTTCTTGTATATTTATTTAATTTGATCAATTACCTGTCATCTTTGTTAATGTTGTTGCTCCAGGTGTTGCTGCTGCTGTTATTACCCTTGCAGCTGGCTCCATCATCCCAGCCGCTATGCCCAGCTCCTCCATTCAGTGGGCTTTTGCTGTCCCAGCCAGAAGTTGGTTTCTGCTCTCCCCTGCCAGAACTTCCTGTATCTATGCCTGAGCTGCCTGGCCCACCACCCCAGCCTGCAAATACAGGAAAGATGCATCACTTTCTGTCCTTGTATTATCTAATTTTATTCTTAATAAGATTTATTTATTTATTTATTTTTATTTTAAAAATTCATGCAAATTACCTCCAGATGTCTGGGAGGGAGCTGCCGGTGTCGTTTTGCCCCAGCCGGAGCTTCCACTGCTAAGCTTTCTTTCATCTCCCCTGGTGCCCTGGTTCTGATTGTTATTTGGAGAATTGACATCCCAGGCAGTGTTCTGCCGTATGGGCGTCTGTCCCCATCCAGTGTTGGACAGGACCCTCGGGTCCACTTCAGCCCGGACCAGAAGTGATAGTACTGATGCAGGATTGGGACTTTTTCTGCTCCTTCCCCCCTTTGTCTGGATGCTCTCTCTGTCTGAGCTAGAACGGCCTCCGGAGCTCTCACCGCTTCCCTCGCTTCCCCCAGAGCGACCCCAGCCTCCTGTGACACTCCCCAAGCCATGGCTTCCACTGCCTCCCACTGCTCCTCCCATTCCCATGGCGTCATCCTCCAGGCTTTTCCAGCCATTGTTAGAAGAGCTTCCTTTGTGACTTCCAGCATCTGAAGGGTTGTTACTAGGCGTTGTGGAAGACGACGATGAGGACAAGGACGCACTGCTCCCCCAGGGGCGAGGTATTGCTGCTGGGGGCCCCATCGTCGTTTGGTTTCCATTTCCTGCTGTTTGGCCTGTAGAGCCAAGGATTTGATTTGAGCCAATGCCACAGGACAAGTTGCTCTGAGGCTGGTTTGGGGTGTTGGAGGGCCCCTGGTCCCAGCGTGGGGCCCCAGTGTTATTGTGGTTATTATTACTCTTATAAGCAGCAGTAGAGGGGATTTGGGGGTTCACAGTGTCTGCATTTGGGGGGCCCTTGTCTACAGGGTAGGTAGCTGCGCCCCAAGGCGTACCGAATGCCCCACTGCCCCCCAGTTCTCCTTGGGGGTGCTGGGGTGCTGACGAGGGGTTTCCATTGGCCAGCGGACCCCCGGTCCCTCCTCCAATGGAACCCCAAGAACAATCCCCGCTGAGTTGGGGTGAGGCGGTAGAGTTTGGTGGACTAGAGGTCATTGTGGCATTAGTAGTAGTAGTAGTAGTATTCATTGTGATAGTGTTATTTGGTCCATTGGATTCAGTGTTAAGGTTGGTAGGCTTTAGGCCACCATTTCCACTGTTGCTGCTTAATGTACCATTATTCACCTCGGTGTCTTGCATCATACTGCTGTTGTCTGGAGCTGCCATGCCGCCCCAGCCCAGCAAGGGGGCCTGCTGGGGAGCCATACCTAGTTTGGAACCTATCCCCTGAGCCTGTGGAGGCCGTTGGCCCTGGGATGCTGGATTTGGGATTGAATTTTGTGGCCAGGCACCATGGTTGGCATTTGGGTTTAAAGTGTTTGGGTTTAACCCTCCATTGATGCAGGGGGTGCTTCCGCCAGTGGGGATCACATTGCTGCCTGAAGGGGTGCCCCATACACCACCGTTATTGACAAGCTTGTTGTTGTGGTTGCTCATGTTATTGCTGCCAATACTGTTGGACCCAGCCATGGAGTACTGTGAGGGCTCAGACATGTTATTTCCATTATTTGCACTGCTGATGGTTTCCATACCTGCGCCAACCACCTGATGACTGTTGCCATTGCCATCTCCGTTCATTGAAACGCTGACCATCATGGCAGCATTCCCCAAAGAAGAGGTGGGGGAAGAAGTTGCAGATGACGAAGAAGCATTTGCTGACATCATCATCACTGTTGTAGCAGCAAGATTCCTCTCTGAGCCGATTGAGGAACTAGAGTCTGCGTCCATGCATTCTGATGCCGACTCGGGGTCTGATCCTGATCCACAGCCAGAAGAGGAAGAAGAGGATGAGCAAGAAAAAGATGAGGGAGGCCAGACGGAAGAGCTGGTTGAAGAAGGGTTATTGGGGGTGTCGGTGCTTCCGTCTACTAGGGCTTTGCCCCAGTTGCTGTTGCCGTCACTGCTGCAGGGAGAGCCAGACGACCAGGGGGGAGGCTCATACTGCGAATCCAAGCCAGGATGATCCAGACCTGGTGAGAGATTGGAAACAGAAGATATTGTTTGAACACGGAAAAAATAAAGTTAAAAACACAACATTAGTAACATTTACCAAATTTAAAAAACAGGATAATTAAATCCCTCAAAGTTGCATGCATATATATATATATATATATATATATATATATATATATATATATATATATATATATATATATATATATATATATATATATATATATATATATATATATATATATATATATATATATATATATATTTTTTTTTTTTTTTTTTTTTTTTTTTTTATTTATTTATTTTAATTTCCCTCCAAGCTTCAGCTGCCCTACTGTTCTGGATGTGCTCACTGCCAGGGCTGAGCTTGGACACAGCTGCCACCATTTTGTAACCACAGCAGGACCCAAAAGCATGCCAAAGCAATAAAACTTGGATTCAGTGAGGTGGAGGATGAGCATCAGCAGGAGAGAAGTGATGGAGGGAATAGGGGAGACGGCAACAAAGTGTGAAAAAAGGAAATATGGAGGAAGAAAGAGGGGAGCAGTTGGCAAAGGAAATGAAGTGGTGGCAACTTAAATTATTCAGACTTTTAAACCCTTTTCTCACCCAAAATATAATAAAAAAATAAAATTAGACCTGGCATGTTTCTAAAATTAGACTGCATAGAACAATGCGATACAGGTTTCTGTACAAACACCCATTGAGTCTCAGATGTGAGTGGAAAAGCAACAGAAAGTAACTTTACTGTGCAAAGAAGTATCAAAGGAAAATTTTATTTAGACAGCCACAACCAGGCTACCACAGACTACGGCTACGTACCAGGCTACGGCATCGGCTCAACAAGGCACCGTTTTACAATCTGAATCAGAGCTTACAACATTCTTCATTTAAAACAGCAGCTGCCCTTTTCTAGCCATGTTTCTTCACCAGATGCCTGAACCTAACCTGGTAACGTGCGAGTCTCTTTAACCAAACGGCTGCCCACTTGGTCCCAACTTAAAAGTCTCTCAAACATAAAATGGTTGCCAGCTCTCGCTGCTTATCGCATTTGCTTGCCAAGTCTTCTTTTCCACCCTTTGACACCCACTTTCTCTCTCATTCATCTCTCTCTGTCTCTCGTATGTCAGAAATAAAATTATCAGCCAAGGTCAAGTCAGACTGAGTCTAACTCATCTGATGACTGCTCAGAGACTAAAGAAGGTACTTGAAGGAGGACTGAATTGCAGAAGACAGAGTATCAAAGAAGACCATGTGTAGTCACCTGTTTGATTAGGGGAGTGGCTGACGGAATCCCGAATGGGAGCCATGCCTGGAAACAGAGGAAAGACTGTCAAAAAGGCTGAGGGGCAGAAAACAGAGCAGAGAAAATGTTAGAAACAGTCATGGCAAAAAAAGGAAAAAAAGAAAAGAGACAAGCAAAGACAAAAGAAAACGAGAGCGTGAAAGTAAGAGCTTAAAGTAAGACAAGTGCAGAGGGTTTAGTGGTGAGATGCTGTTTTCTGAATCTAAGTTAGCAGGTAAAGGTGGTTATCCAGCTCAAAGGAATTAAAAACCCAATTAAAACTCCCCATTCGGCATCTTAACAAAGATAAGCAATTTTTTTTTATAAAATAATACTCAGGATCTTTTCCTTTTAGCGCTGGTAACAGAATGACTGCCGACCTCTAAGTAGCAACAAATAATCTTATAACATACATTTTTGTTGGATTATAACCAATTTTTAGAAATGAACCATCATTTTGGATGCAGATGAGGACAGCTGCCACTGTGAATCAAGTATAGCCTCATACAAATTTCACAAATCCTCACTTTGGCAGAACAAGAGCTAAGACATCAGGAGCTATGAGCGAGAACATACCTACATGTTAATGTTCAGTGCCATTTAAATATAACAGCATAATCGTTTTCTTGCTTTATTTAAAAGACAATGTTCTTGTGTGTTAAGCAAGTGACATCTGTTCCCTTTTCCTTCTCTTCACAGGTTACCTATAAGTGCCGCTGGTGGCTGTGACACCTGGCTGGGCAGGAGGGCGTCCCCGGGCTGACTGGAGAACAGGTGACCTCTGGATCCCAGGTCGAAACAGGGGAGGTCAAACGTCAGAGCTCAGAGAGCACAGCCTCAAGGGTCTGAGGTGAAGAGGCAGGGCTTGTCAGAGCGGGCAGCAGGCTGATCAGCCCCCCTTGGCATCGCTGAGGACTGTACGTGTGCGTGTATGCTATGTGTGGGGAGGGGAAAAGGGGGGAGGTTGAGTAGAATAAGGACTCTGTCTTGACTTGGTATGCTCTGGCACTGCAGGAACAGAAAGAGAGAAGAGGAGAGAGAAAAATGTGTGAATGCTACAGGATATATCCATTTTAAATCATTTCAAAAAGACTGTCAGCAACTGGTAGGGATGGGAACCGATTATCAATATATTGATATGATAAATTAGTCATTCAGATTTTATATCGATATCTATTTTTGATTGCCATTGGATTCTCATTGGCTCTTTTTTGAGAGTAACCACCATTGCAAAGCAGCAATAAAGAAATTCATGCACGTTATTTGCATGTTGTGGGTCAAATGTTTGTGCATGTTTGTTGAGCTACTTCTTTTTGTGATCAGTGATGGAGTCATTACTCAAAAGTAATTTTTACACATATTACACAGAACACTTTTCTTGAAAGTAAAAAGTTTTTTTTATTTATTTACTCCCAGACAAAAGCAATTAGTTACACTACTCGTTACATTACTTTCACGTTACTCTGTAAAATTACTGAAACACATCATCTCATATTCACCATTTAACAATATAAACCTGAGGCTCCAACCCCCCACATACACCAACAAAAATCCTTGAAGACACATCTCTAAGACCTTTCTCTGGGTTTTTGGCTAGCTTAGTGTTAGCATGCTTGGCAGATGCTTACAAAGAACTAAACTTGTGTTAGCAGCATAATGCGGTCGTTTCTGTCCGGGATGCAGTTTTCCACTCCATCATTTATCTTGTCCTGTTGTGCAATAAAAATAAGTGTCCGTATCTCTAGACTGCATCGCTATTTTCTGGGAACCGGTTTTCTACAAGAACCTGTTCTCGATTCCCATGCCTACCAACCACTAAACCACAACATGCTTAAGGCACATGATAACTACCAGAAATCCACTGCTCCTACAGTCAAAGCCTCAAGAGGTATCGTTTTGGTCAAGCACAGCTGTAAAGGAAACATGGTGGCTACCACTTTCCCTGAGCCACTGTATTTACTTAAGGGATTGAATGAAGACTACTTTGTTTGGATTCTGTGTCACTAACATATGAAGATGGCATTATCCTTTCTCCTGTCGAGAGACTATGGAGCAGGTGGAGTCAGCCAGGTTAGTCAGAAATCCACTAGCAATAAGCAGACACAGACACACACACACACACACACACACCTTCTCTTGGTGAAGGGCGGGGTAGGGTGAACATCTACAGGGAAGACTAGATTAGGGTTATACAACAAGCTTAAAGCAGCTCTGCACTAGGACACCAAGGCAAGGAAAACCTCTTACCTCGAGCAAAGCAAAAGGACGAGTAAAGGGACAAATGCAACACTATACATTGAGATATGGGGATACAAATAAAGCCACAAATCAACAAAGGGGAGAGTGACATAGGCAACCTTCATTGAAAAAGGCCCAGTGCATTTGACAGGAATAAGTAAAGTGTTTGTGCGAGTCTCCTGACCTTTTTCTTGGTGCAGGATAGAGTGCGTCAGCTTTCTGCCTGCTGCAAGCAGTATACAGGTCTATTTATAAATCTCCAGTTCAAATAGCAACCAGTCTGTTCACAAGCCAACATGATAAAAGAACAAACAAACCCATGTGTGCACACGAGCAAATGCGCTGGCAAAATTGAAGCAATGGAAATACGTTTTTACAATTTAAGTATTCACTGGCAGCTGGGGTGCTTTTTGTGGCGAGAATAACTTCAAATAAGATGCATCCTACAGCAATTCACACCAGGAAAAAGATTCAACCAGACCAGCAACCAGTGTTCTGAGACAACACGCTGACCAGAAACACTTAGAGGCTTAATCCCACCTTTATTAACTCTCAGCTCACTAGTTTAAACTGGGCACACAGCCAGCATCTAGACATACACCCTGCCAGAAGCTGCTTAAGCACCCTCTGGAACCAATCAAAAACACATACAACAATGATATCATGATTACTAAAACTCTTTCCCTTCTCCTTTCCCAGGAAAGTGACACAAAAATATTTTAAAGAGAGAGCGCTATCCAAAAGAGAGAACAAAGTTAAACAAAACAAGACAGAGCAGAAATACAGAGCCTTTACTGTGGAATAGACCTGCTCCCTCCGGCAGCCACGGCACTCAAAGTGCAAGATCCTTCCAGCAAACTGAGCTGTTTACTTCCCAGAGTCTTGGCTCAACCTTCCTACATGGAAAGACCTCTGTCAACTCCGAAGCATCTGCTTCAAAGCAGGTATGCAGGGAAAACCGCTTATATCCTTATAAGGCAGTGAAATCCAAATTAATGACATTGAACATCACTAACTGAGCTACTAGAACAATATTTTATCTATATATCCATTTATAAATATATTTATATATAAATTACTCAACTTTTCATCAGATTATCCACAGTGTTGTTCATGTGTGCCAACATGTGCCCAGCTTTTGGTGTCCACACACGCTTAGATATACTCTGACAAAGCCTACCTACTTATCTGTGTAAGGTATGAAAGCACTTTGTGTTTTTCTGAAATGCACCTCGCCATTTTCTTTGAGACAGCTCACACAGTTTTGAAATCAGCTACATTGTTGAGGCGAATAGCTGCAATGACTAATGTTGTATAAATTCTCAAGATAACATAATGTAACCAGATGAATGTATAAAAGACGCCCGAAGCTTCCACATGTGAAAAGCGGCTCAACCTTTCATTCTTTTTTAAGGTCACCAGGGGGCGATGCCAGAGATTGCAAAATAACTCCCAGCGCTATAGAAGTTTATAGAAGAAACAAGGTTTCTAATGCCTGAATTATCCTTCAGCGGAAAATCTACTTCATAATCCGGAATTTAACCGGAAGCCCATCTTAACCCTCCACATAAAATCATAAGGACTTCCCGAGAAATGCAACTGTACTTCAGGTCAGCGCAGTTCGCAACGACCGATTGGTGTGGAAATTTACAGCTTAAGATTGAGAGGGGTGTCCAGATACATCATATATCACGGCGTCGATTTCCTACTAAAGCATAATTCAGGCATAACTCTACCTATATAAAAACTGTTCTATAGTATTTTTACAGGAAGGAGGATTACCTGGTGTATGTTTGTGAATCCTCACACTGACCTGCTAATTTAGCAGTCAGAACCCCCCCCCCCCCCCACACACACACACCCCTCCCTCCTCTTCGTCATATCCATTTTCAAAAGACAAGGATAGTAACAGTAGAAACTTATCTCCAGTCTTCAAAACACAACTTTATAAGATAATGGGTGAGGTCATGGTGGCTACAGCCGATGTTTATACTGTCAAATTTAACAGATGTAACATTAGTAGGCATCTTGGTACCATTCCAACATTTGAGTCTGTGTTATGTTAATAAAAATAAAAAACCACCATCATGACTGGGTTTAAACTTAGTTGGTTCCAGTTACAAATAATTACTGGGAGAAACTGGTGAGGCGCCTTTACTATTGTGTAATACTTTCTGACTTTACATCTAAAAGATCTGTAGATGAATATATGCATGCCTCTAAATCCAAACCCTTTAATGCCAAGTAATTTTCTAAACTTGCAGTTTTCACTTATTAAAATGGCCTTTTCCCAATGTACCCAGTTTTATTTTTACTGGAAAAAACAAAACGTCAGCATCACCAAGGTGTATAAGCTTTGTTACTGCTGCTGCTCAGAACATCAAGTACAGTTTGTTCCTATTTGCTTCCATTTGAGTAAGGCTTTTGTAGGGGCCCCTGGAGTTGGCATCAACTTAAGTGCTGCTATCACCTTACAGACAGAAAGTTAAGAGGGGAGGAGAGTTTAGGGACAAGATACAGGATTAGAAGGAACTGAATAATACAATGAAAACCTTTTTTTCCCCTCAACGGTAAGGAGGAGAAAACAAAAGATAAGAGAAGTGAAATTTGAGAGGCAGAGACCTGTCACTGAGGCTGATGGGCCAGGAATGCAGCTGCAGCTTCTAACATGTATAAGTAACTTCCTCAATTCAGCGGCACATGAATCGAGCACAGTGAACACATTTGCTGCTTCACAGACAGAGTCAAATTAAACAATGTGAAAGAGACAATGAGGCCTTGAATGGAGAAGATCAGCAAAATTTACCAATTAATGCAAATACATTTAAAACATGAAGGAGAAGGGGATTAAAGCCAAGGGACATCTGAATATTTAAAAGCCTGCTTTTGTTCTTTTTTTTCCCTTTAAAAAAATAAAAAAAATAAAAAAATAAAGCAACACATGGTAATGAATCTGATGCTATTCGAAAGTCTTCTGTTTAATCCCAAATTGTTAAACTGCAGATGGGATAGTATAAATCTAAAACTAATAAAAAAAAAGTTTTCCTGTAACATGTAAAACGTTTAACTGGTTGTGAAATTCTGGAAGACCTAAACGTTAAGTACCCGCCAAAGTTCTGCATTTTCTGACATGTTAGAGACGTTTATTAGCCTGAACGCATAGTTTTTTTTAGATGACTGCTCTGCGTTTAATTTGACTCTTGAGCGACTGTCAGCTCAACATTTCTTTTAACTAAAGGCCCTCTTCATGTGTCCTGCTGTTGCTATGCAACTGCAAATCTATTTGAAGCATGGTGCTTTGCTGCCAAAAGCGGACACATTTTTTTAAACATCATCTGTATCCCAGTAAAGCACAACAGGCCCTCAGAAATAAAAGATATTAATAGTTGCACTAAGAGGGTGGCGGGAGAGATACACACAGGTAGATATACATTGCAGGATGGATTCAACTATATAGCTTTGTCTAGTGTTAATAACTTGAGATGCACTAAAGGCTTTACTTAAGCAATTCTGCCAGTGTATATCATTAGCTCATTAGGGCTGCCACGATTAGTCGACTAGTCACGATTATGTCGACTATTAAAATCGACGACTAATTTAATAGTCGACGCATCGTTTGAAGCTTTGTAAGATCACAAAGGACGCAGGAATGAGTAGTAGGATTTAAGAGTGTAATAACGGACTGAAACAGAAGATGGCAGCACTGCATGTACAAGGATGCCAGCTGCCGTTAAACCCCGAAGAAGAAGAAGCTGTGTCCCAGAATTCATAGCGCAGCCCAGCGCAGTTGTCAACAATGGCGGCAGCTAGTAGTTTTAACTTTACTCTTATTTTTCTTTCTGGGTCACAAAATAAACGTTTAACATATTTTCAGGCGAGAATGTAGCTGTGTAAACCTCAAATATCTGCTCAGTTTATCAAGACACCGCATATTTTCAAAAGTGCTCCGACGTTTTCGGAGACGTCTGTTACCCACTAGCTCGTTAGCTAGGCGGGGGCAAGGCTAACTAGAGCCGTGAGAACACCGGACTCCCGGCAAATCGTTTTCAAACCCACCGCCGTCTTTCGCTAGTCAGGTTAAACATATATATAAGTCACTTAGATAACTTAAAAATGTTATTGTTTGGCTTTCTTTAGTATTTTATTTGTTCCTGAGTAAATCGGTTTGGCTGAGATTAAAGTTATAGTTTTTGCACAGCTAAAACTGTCAAGCAGACAGCTGATTATCAGAAGTGTGAGACGCTGGAGAATATACTCCGGTGTCCTGTTATATTTTAGAACGCAAGGAGTTTATTAAACTTCACCGAAACAATCTGCAAATTTCATTAAAAATTAATAAACTACCATCTTGTCTTTATTTTTAGTTAGCACAAACACTTCAAGCTGTAAGCTAATGATAGTTATATAAGACCAGATGCTGCTGGTGCAATAAGCTGTACGCTGTACGTCCAATGGATGATGATCTGATTAGTCGACTAATCGCAAAAATAATCGGTGACTAGTCTACTATCAAAATAATCGTTTGTGGCAGCCCTATAGCTCATTTGATATTTGCTTTTATCAAACATGACAGACTAGCAGCTATCTGAGCTGTGACATCATCTGTGACCTCGCTGATGGGCATGCATCTCTCCAGCAGATATTTTTCTTTGGAAGCAACAACCCCTTGAGACCGTGCATCCTCATGTGGGGACATGACATTCTGGATTTTCTGCATCTTATACATTATTAAGCAATGCTGACCTTATTGTTTTCTTCTAAAATAAAGCAATTGTCCCCCCATACGAGGACATACTTTTAAGTGTCCAACAACTACATACCAAAACAAAGACTACCTACTTAAAGATATAGTAGTTTATATATTTGCAGTCCAACCAATCACAAATATGCAATAGAGATGAAAATGCAAACCAAACAAGTGCTCGGGTCACGAGAGGTTAAGATATGAGCACAAGTCTCTTTCACTCTTTAGAATTAGTATGGCTGAAAAGGGTCGATAGAGATCATTACTCCTGAGCTTTGAGTGGTGTTCAGTGTCCCAGGCATGCTCTGCATTATCAGATACAACGAGCTGAGATTTGATTAAAGAACGATAATTTCATTCATCTTCTTGTTTAACAGCAGATGTAACATAAACACTACAAAGTGCATTATTACAGCCTGGAAAATTATTTTCCATTTGAAATCTGTGTTCAAGGATTATTTTCAGGTGAAATCCTCCCAAATTTCCTGGAGCTCAAAACTCTTCTGTTAGGGAAGACCCTGTTGTCGTGGCAACATTCTTCAAAACACTCCCAATTCCTCTGGGCTTGTCCAAGCAAGATGACGCCAGTGCTGGGAGCACATGCCCTTGTCTCTCAACTCCCAACAGCCCTTTGTTAATAAATAGCCTAGAGACCCAGCGAATGCAAGCGAGCGATCTGCATCTTTCCTGCTTCAATTCTCCCATTTGGCGTAAGGTAAGCATGACAGACGTGAGGTGAGCATGAGAAGGACTGAGCAAATAAGTGCAGATGTGACTGAGTCGTGTTCGTCCATCTCTTTTTCAAAACAACATGTGTGTGAGATTGCCATGTGCAGCAGGAGTGTGTGCAGAAGCAGATAAGGACAGTCGTCACAATCCACCACTAGTACTTCAACTTTGGGAGGAGTTTGGAGGGGCACCCACTCTCATCAAGGTCAGACCAACAGCCAACTAAAAGCAACAGCTTCAGGTTTTGCATATGACTCAGTCATTTTGTCCATAATTTAGTCATCCAATTGATTTTACTCTAACATATCCACCCACACCCAGGTTTTATCTACACTACAAACAGCATAAAATTAGTCAACAGTGTTTGATTTTCCCTTTCAAGCTTGTGTTTGAACCTCGGCAGCGAGGAGACTTTCTTCAGTCTTCTGGAAGCTCGGCATGATTTGCTTTGTCATCTTGTGCCAAGTTGTGTCTCAAAACTAAACTCCTGCAGTGTTCTGAAACTGTAGGATCTTTGTCCATCTGGTGCAACAGCAGCCATTGTGATATACCAAAGAGCAATCATGGGCTTAATCATACCAATTACAATACTGCACTAGCATCTGGTTACATTTTCATGTCGATTATTACACAGGGTTTTTCCAGAGTTAAAACGGGCCTTTGGGAGCCACCAGACATGCAAACACGACTAGTTCATATTTAGTTAATTTAAAAAAAAAACAAAAAAAAACTGTTAGCCTATATATTTTTGGCTGCATTATAAACCAAAATGTATTTAAGCCTCAGTAAATCTGGTTAAAAACATTTAGTTACAGTACTGGTGATTTTTTTTTTGGGGGGGGGGGAACCAAAAACCACTGTTGTGGGTGGCATACTTAAAAAAAAAAAAAAAAAAATCTATATATGCAGTAAAAAGCCTGCCATGAGAACTGGAAAGTGCTTAAGGTACGCAGTCAAACCACTAAACACAGGGTTACACACAATTAGCCCAAGCAACATGAGCACATGGCTAATTAGCATAACATTACATAAAGGCACTACCCAAGCTATTTTCCCCTAACCATTACAAAATAGTACAATCTATATTTAGCTTCACAACACACATACACAGAACTATAACACAAGACCTTGTCATTTATATTGTCATTTCAGCGAAGTTACACCCCTGATATTTGGTGATTAACCTGGCGAGTCAGGGCCAGTCCTCCTACAGACTCCAGTTACAGCAAGGCAATGTCCCCCCTCTCTGTGTCATCAACGCATGGCCTTTATTTAGGAACAACAAGTGGCGGCACTTTTACAGAGCATGTCATTACAGAGCTTAAATTCTGAACTAGATTATTTAGTACTGCATCTACTATACCAAGAAACAGAGGGAACTACATATCCAGGATGGCAGAGGGGAGTGAAAACTAATAGAGAGAGACGCACTGAAAGACATAGTCAAGGTCAGAGACTGACACTATCAAACTTCCTGCCTACAGTAGCCATGACAGTAGTTTTACTTGTAACAGTAGTAGAACCGTGCTAACAGGAGTCAGTGGAAACTAAAAGCAATTCAAATGGAAAACACACCGACGTCACAAGTCAAAGTACACCAGCACTGTCACTGGAGTAAAGCACTACACAGCAAGGACAGAAAAACCTTTAGAACCCAAAGCAGGCAGGGAAATGTAGGGGAAATAAGGCTGAAATTTAATTATTAACTTTGAAACAATTTTAGAAATGAACAACAAGTGGGTTAGATCTTGTCTAAGCTGATATTTGCTTATTTCTATTATCTCCTGACAGGAGACAACCACAACCACACAGAACTGCAGCACTCGGGGTTGTGAAACTATTAAGTTTATGGTGAACCTTTTCTACTACCTGAAGTAGAATTCTGTTGATATGCAATATCAATCATACTACGCATAATTGCATTGGGTGCTTAGGAAAAATTTGCCTATTGAGCACAGAGAGCTTGCTTCTTTTTAATGGCACATTGCTCAATACAGAGAAATGGCTCTATGCGAGCTTTCAGAAGAAGCAGGCACTGATAAATCACACATGGGCTCCTAACAGAGAACGTACTTCTGCAATATCAAATCAACACAAATTGGCCCGGCAGTGGGAAACTGCAATACTTTCAGTGGAAGTGTCTCGTAATTTTACAGATATCCTTTATACAAATGAATGTAAATAAATTATAAGCTGGTTTTGGTTATTTTTATTTTGAAATCAATTTTTTTTAAAAAGGAAAGAATTCCTGACACCACGCCTCACCTTTTGTCCAGTCCTGTACCTTATCCTCCTTCCTTTTCACACTCTCCGTCTCTCTCTCTCTTCCATCCACTGTTCTTCCCTCTGTGGGTGTGTTCCCTGTGGACAACAAAAGACATTGTTTCTCTGTCAATGATTTATTTAACACAAAAAAGGGTTATTTTATTACACAAAAACCTATAATCCCGGGTTCCCAAATGTACAAATAACAAAACTGTCATCCTTAGTTTTATATCACTTCAAAAGAATCATCAAAAATAGAAACCCTGATGTTGGGACATCTTTTAATTAGTATAGTTTGTGTTGTAGTTTTGTAGTCATCCTGGTTTCCTGCTCAGAGAGTGTTAAGTTAAGCAGCACTGGCCCTGGTGGGTGTGCCATTTAGGCCGCAGGAGAAAGCTACAGGCTTCAGTCTAATCCAATAATGAGATTAGCGCACAGCACTTACCTCCGCTTTACACAGACGGGCACACACAAACAAGACAGATGCATTGATATACAATATAGTTTGGCACCTCGTTTCCGATTTAATCGCAAATTTAAAAAAAAAAAAAAAGTGAAATCTGTAAAATAATTTAAAAAGCATTAAATCACCAGGTTTACTAAAAAACAAACATTTAAAATGGTAGATTTTCAGTTAAAGTATGTCACATTTACAGTGAAGCCAAGCCGATAGATAGATCGATCGATAGATATGATAGTTCAGTGACTGCTAACCAGCCACCACCACCTTCCAGTCTTGTGTCCCATGGTTGGACGTATTCCAATGCCATGGTCTTACACTGCAGTTGCTGACTGTAGCGTCCTACTGGGAGCCTGGGCCGCTCTAACCAGAAGCTGCAGCAGAAACTGGTACTGCTCTGCTGTAGCTTTCTGAGACTGCAAACCAAACTGTCTACCTTCCCCAGATGCGGTCCAACACGTTGGCGCTGGAGCTTTTCCATACGACGACACACTCATTGGAGATGTGACTGGTTCCTTCTCCTTTATTTACTCTTGCCACGTATAGGCTATATGGTGTTATTTAATGTATGAAAGTGTGGGCGCACATGCACCCAGCCGCGCTACTACTGAGACCGATTCTGTGGCAAACACTGCTACTGCTGGGAGCAGAATCTGATCTGTATAACATCTTCATGACATGCACACAGTGTTGAGTGTTTTAGAGGCTGGTGTGGAATTACACTAGTCTGAACGGCATGTATTGCTCTTGTACATGACAACTTCAAATCCTAAATGTGAGACTTCTCCTGAACTTTTCTTTTCAGCACATTTAAATGAAATCAATTGTCTACTCTAACCTTTTCTAATCAAGTTAACTGACTTATGGATTTTGAGGGGGGTTTTGTGTTTGCTCCCATCTTCACCCACAACCCCTTCCTCTCTGCTCCCACACTTCCCCCCCCCCTCCTTCCTTCACTTATTTCTAACCATCAAGTGCTTCAGCAGATGGCTCTAGGTTCAATAACAACAGCAGCAGCGGCTGGTGGGCCCTCCTGGAGAGCACACATAGACCCTACAGACAGCATCTGTTTATGAATGGGCCAACAATTGCCCATCCCCCCCGACGGCTACAGCTGACAGAGGGAGGAGGCGCGACAAGTCACCGAATCAGAAGGAGATAAAGAAGAACAGGCAGTCAGAAGAAGAGGGAAAGAAAAAGGCAAAAAGTTTGAACAAGATGTTTTATTAACATAGCAAAGACAACACAGACTGCATTCAAAGACTGACACATTACCACAGAAACATTTCCTAAATGTTGTTCATTTTATTTGACCAATAGTCTAGAAACACACGAGCCAAGTGAGGATTTAACAAAAAAAGAAAAACAAACATCTTATTTCTGACTTTAACAAAACTGCAGCATTCTTCAGTTAGATCAGTCTTCCACAACAACTGCTGAGAAAATACCCTAATGTGTCATAAATTGCACCTCTTCCTTACTTCAGCACACTGACCACGTGCTTTCAGTTTCCTTTAATGAGTCTGTTAATGTAAAACTGTAATAAATCAGGACAGTTACAGGAGAACCATCCTCCCGTGTTAGTCAGAAAGTCACGTGTTGTTTTTGTCATTGCTCCATCTTTATAAAGTTAAGCATATGCAAACTACAACTGGAATGATTTTAGGTGTTTGAAGAATTTATTAAACTTTGTTTAATAAAGAAATTACTGGAAGGCTGTGAATAAGCCAGTCCGACTCGTTCTGACTTGAAGGACTTCATACGCTATAATAAAACCACAATGTCAGGATTCTTTTGAGTCTGAAAAGATCAACATTTACTTTGTTTTGTCCACAAGATACACTTTAGAGCTATTTTCATTCTGTGCCACAAACAATTTCAGACAGAAAAAGCTGTAATTTTTACTGTAACGTACACGTCAGCCGACTGCTGAAGCAGGACTGCTCTCCCAAAATATCTGACCTCTAAATATGGTCTTTTTTTGGTTTTTTTCCCTTCAAGTGGATAAGATAAGCTGGAGAGCTCATTCCATTAATAAGCACACACTTCATTTTTTCCATATTGAGAAAAACAAAGGGAGGAAGCCAAGAGATTAAAAAGTAGCAGTCAGATGAAAAGATGTACCAAAGTGCAATAGCTGTAATTTAGTAACTAAAACAGATACACGTTTTATTTAACTACGGAAATGTAAACAAGACAGTGGAAGTGTTTTGTTTTTTTTGTTTTTTTTACTACATGTCCTTATTCAACCTCCATTTCATGAATTTCTCTGTTAACCATAAGAGGAAGTGCTACATTGAGTTGTTTTCAAAGGATGAAAGCCACTTTTACTCCTGTGAGCTTCACAGTAAAGCACAAATTTTGCTGCCACCCACTTGCCCTCACAGTGAACTCCTTCACGCCTGCTATCAAATAAAGCTGTAACACTAAAAATAATCAAACTATATCTGGGTTTTTGAGGAGGAAGAGATCAAAAATTGGATTTTAGCTTTAGACTACTGCATCCTAATATATGGTAGTCGTCATGCAGTGAAGCTGGAGTAGACAGTATTGAGTGCATGTGTAGCCTTAAAACAACAGAGATGAATACGAGCACACACCCACACCCACTTCTCTGTCCCTTAAGAACAAAAGCCAGAAGGTGGTCGCGTGGCTAATTTACATGGACATCATTTGCATCAATTTGCATTAGTATGTTCTCACAGAGGCTCGACACTGGAGGCTCCCTGCAGGAAAACCATCACTCAATTAGGGAATGAAAATGAGCAAGTCTCCATCACAAACAGACCAACTGCAGAGGCTTTGTGAGGGGGGACGGTGTGGCACTTCCAGCCGAGCTGATTTAAATCTGTAGTTTCATGCAGTCAAAATGAGGCCGGGTTCATTTCAGGTCACGGTAACTTGAGAGGAATATGATATTAAATCAAGCTGCTGGTAACGGGAGGGCGAGTTTCAATTTAAGGGTTGTTTTTCATTGTAATCAGGCAAATATTTAAGTTTAAAATGAGAAAAACTGAATTATTGCCTTTTTTGGAAATAGAAATGATCAGTTTTACTGATTTCACCTAACTAACATATTAAGTTAAGGAATTTGGTTAGGAAGTTTTAAAAGCTCAAAGTGAGTCTAAAAATAAAACGAGACCTGCGGTTTTATAAAAACACTGTCTCGTTTCTAATAACCTACAATGCAAGTTATACTAGTGTGACTCAAACTTCACTGATGCAGCTCAACAGCTTGTTTATGTAAAACTGGCTTTGCCACCCTGTCTGAGCCTGCACGCGTCAAATTCATGAAATGCTCTGTTTCGGTCCTTTCGCTCATGACCATTTACAGGTGTGGCTTTATTGCTCAGAGGTCCAATGGTCAACTACCTGAGCTTCCACCACTACAGCAACAATGTAGCAATGTCACAACCTCATGGGACTTCATAGCTCTGCCATATTAAATTCCAAACATGACAGTCTAAACTTGGCCATTTCAGCAGTGACTCATTTTGAGCGCTCCCGCTTTAACACTTCTTAAACCGCTTGTGAAACTCTTTTAGACAACAGTGAAACATATTTATAGAATAATTTGGATAAGGGACCCAGACAGTCAAAAATAAAGAGAAGCGAGACAGCAGATCCAAAGGAAATAACACTGCTCACAACCAATTACACATTGTGTTAAGATTACAAATACAAAAAAGGATAAATGCAGTGAGGTGGACTTATAAATATCCCAGACTTGTATGGGATGTCCATGTATACAAACTCTCTCAGTCAAGTTATGCTCATACATAACTAAGGGGCTCTAAAGTGAAAGTGCTTCACAGTCTTTATTCAGTCCTTCCTTGAGGGATGTAATCCCCACCGGAGCCTCAAAACTATCAACTGTTCATACTCCTCCTTTCCTTTCTAGAAAGAAAAATCCAACACCAGCTGTAAACTTGATGCTATCGTTCAGGACATCGAAGCAAAACTGCCTTGACAAACCTCAGTTGTCAAGTTAAAAGTTGACACCATTTTAAAGACGCTTAACAGGATCTTCGGTCCATGTAGATTCATTCAAATGAGTTTATATTTAAGTGGATGAATTATTTCCACTTCCATGCCTTCAGTAGGAGTCACTCCCACATACACAGCTGGAAAATATGCTTCACTGCTGGGAAAATGTGAAACATCATCAACGAGCTTTAGCAACCATCTCCAAACAATCCACCTAACAAAGCTATGAGACCATTGTGGAGGGTGGAGAATTTACAGTGTAAATGTAAAACAAGATGCACCCAATCAAGACTTCAACCTAAAAAAAACAGAAAACATGAAGCACGGCCACTGGGACGCATTGATAAACCAGTTGTGGTCCACAGCTCTATTGTGTGTCTGCATGTAGACCAGCACAATGAGCTGCACAAACACCTCTCCACACACAAAACATCGGGACTCTGGCTTCTCGTTTAGTGATTTTAAAACAGCAAAGCTTACTCAGCACAATGTGGCCTAGACCAACCCAGACCCACCAATTCAATTCAAACGGAACTGCATGTGCTTGCATAAGCAGGAGCTGCCAATCCAGTGTCCCCCTGACCCACCCACCCATGCACAACCCGCTAATATCCCACCACACAGAGGTAGGACCTGTGTCATCCAAAGAGAAGTGCCTAGAAAGCCGACTAACCGTCACTCTTGCATTTGTACACTGAAACGCTGCTTTCTAAAAAGGAAAAAAAATAATGAAAAAGCTAAAAGCACTTGTGTGATGGTCAGTGAACAGAGAGGCATTTACACTCACTTGCTGTGATTCTGTTGACATTATACAAGACTTCGGGCCAGCAGTCTGAACAGACAATGTCTGTTTAGATATACAGGTCCTTTATTTAGTGTCAAGAAACATGCAGGGATGCACGGATGCACTGCAACCGTGAAAACAGCCCAATTCCCGCAATAAGTACACTTAAGAGGCCACACCTCCTAATCTAGTGTCCAGCAGGTGGCAAAAGATCTTACAGCTGCTTTAGCATTAATGCATAGCTGGCTGGAGGACTCATGCCTAATGTTGAACACCTCAAAAACTGTATGTATTTTTCCAAAACGCCCCTTAAACTTGAAGCAGTCAAACATATTCCTGGATGGAGTAGAGCTTGAATTAGCTCCAGAACTTAAATATCTTGGGGTCATTCTAGACCCAACATTATTTATGTGACTCTTGAAGAATAAAGTGTCCCAGGTACTTAAATTTAATAATCGAAATTTTAATCATATACGTAATAATTTTAATATGAATGTTGCAAAAACTTATTTTTACTCAATGATCATCTCTCATATGGACTATTGTTTGACGTCCTGGTCACTTGCTTATCCAACAACACTTAAAACTATTGAAAACATTTATAAAAGAAGTTTAAAACTACTTGACAAAAAACCGACTTCCCACCACCACTGTCATGTGTTAAAAAATTATAAATTACTGAACTTCAATAACTTAGTGAAACTTAAAAGAGTGAGTTTAATATATAAAGTCTTACACTCCCTTGCTCCACCACCACTAAAGCAGTTCATTAGGCATAAAGAAAGCTCAGGCAGGACCAGTCGAGCTACAATCCGAGGAGACTTGTTTATACCCCACAGACGGACAGCATTTGGGCAGAACGTCCTCTCTGTTAAGGGAGGCCATCTGTGGAGTAGTCTTCCTCAACCCATTAGAGAATGCTCGACATTCAATTTGTTTAAGGCAAAGGTTAAAAACTGGTTATGGACAAATCAAGTGTGTGATCATGTATGAGTTGTATAGTTTTAATGTTTTATTTGGGAACAGAATGGTGTGTATGTGTAAGTTTGGTGATGGAGTTTTTATTATGAATGAATGATGAATTTTTATGAATTATGTCTATTTTTTTATGTTTAAGGACAACAGATGGAAATTAGCCTTTGGCTATAATCTGGCATGTTTACATTCATGTAATTTATTTTTTTTTACATTTATGTTCATTAACATGCACTGTCCTAAATAAATAAATAAATAAATAAATAAATAAATCTTGGAATCCAGATGTTTCAGTCTCATTTCAACAGGCACATAAAAATCACGCACCTAGCTAGGGCTGTGCGATATGACCAAAATCTCATTTCCCGATAAAAAACATCTATCGTCCGATAACGATATAAATCACAAGTAATTTTATATTTTCTGTAAATTCTGTGAATCTCAGGTAGGTGAAGTGTTTCCAGCTGGGCGCCGTGTACCTGGAGTCGAGTGTTTTAACAGATGCATGACACTACGCATTTTTAGACATAAGTTGTAACGATCGCCATTTTCTTTGTGAGTATTTATTACACAGCGTGCTGCGGGGAAAAGCCTGTTCTAACGTTTGAGTCTAAGGTTTATTTTTAAGCACCTGACGGCTCTTTTTTTTTGCTTCTCATTCGTCAATAATACTTTTTCCATGCGATTCAGTTTATTTTGAAAAGTCTCAACAGGATCTTGAGCTTTATTGTGAAAGGTTTATGTGGAAAATAAACAAGCGGACATGCGATGGTTTTACCGTTGTTGTTGCTAACGACAACCCATAAAAACAGGCGCTTGTCCGTCCGTAGTGTGGTTATATTAAATATAAGAGAAAGAGAGAACTTTAAGAAATGAATATAGTCACTACAGCGACCATCAAAACCATGAAAAAAAATATTGCCGTAAACAGTTTATTTTGCGACACCACGAAACAAACGATAGCGTAAAATGAAACGATAGACGTTTTTATATCGTCATCCGATATATATCGTTATACAGGGTACAACCTTCATGAAAGTAGCATTTAAAGCTGCCACCAAATCTAGTTTGAGATTATGTTTTTGAGGGATTTTTTTGGCATTTTGTGTGTACATCTAATGGTAAAGGTAGACTAATAGGATACATTAGCTATGGCTGTAGCATTTGTAATCTGGTGCTTGGGCCTAGCACAACTGCTTCAGTTTTGCACCTTTGATCCAGGAGGACGATATTTCGTCCCACTGTATATTGATGAGTTGGCTATAAAACTACATTCGACCTTTAGGGAACATGTCATGTCTCATGTTCCCTAAAAAGAGGTTTTGGATAGTAAGGCACTGATTATGGTTCCCATTTGCAAGTTCACACTGACTGATGTCAATTTTGTCATCAGACGGCAACTATGAGGGTCTGTGAGTATGCCTGAAGATTTTTATTACTATTATTTATTTATTTTATTTTTAAACAGACCACATAGAGTTGTTCTTGAAGTATACATGACAATACAGCAACTGCACATGCACCCAGACAGTGGACTTTAACTAACATAACAGAGAAGACCACTCAAATGTTGTCTCTCATTGTTGTCGGGGAGACGGCATAAGTTTACACTGTGTCTGTTTTCACAGTTATTTTACTGCTGATTTACAGATTTTGGTAAGATGAGGTTTTCAGGGGGAAAATAAATAAATAAGAATTTCTTGCTTTCAAATTTCACCACTTCGCCTGCTATACCAGTGCTGGTGTGAAGATTTCGCCTGAGTGGTGACACCTACAGTTCAGCAAAATACTGCTGCAGGTAGTCACCCCATCTACATTGCCACAGCTTCGTACCTTTTACACCAATGTCGCAGTTTGTGTGCAAATGCGACCAACACAACAACCATAAATGGGCATTTCTACTTCAGCTTCTTTCATGAGTTAACCTTGAGCACTCCACATGTTTAATGGGCAAATAAATGGCAGACCTGAACAGGATCAAAAATTCTCCTGTTAAGCTTTTGAACTGTCCTCATTTTCAGGCCCTGTTTCGAGACACCCATTAATGTGTTTATATAGGGTATAAACGGTATTACACACAACATAAAACCATTCAACAGCACCATAAACTGAGAAAACACATTCAAAGAACACCCGTTTATTTTCCATGCTTTCAAAATCCAAAGATCTTGCTGATGTAGTATTTATTGCAGGGCTATTATAATATACTTTACTGCAATTGAATATGAAATGTGTGTCTAAAGGTGCCACACTGACCTGTTAAGATGCTTCAGTTTCTTTGGTGGCAACAGCTTCCAATTCCGAATCTATGAAAGAGAGAGGAGAGATAAGAAAAGCCTAATCACTTGCACGCCATAGCCATAAAATAAAACCCCCAGCGACTGATAAAATCTAACCTGGATTTGTGTGCTGTGTGTGTTACAATTTGTTTATTATCAGTAAAGCAACAGCTTGTAAAGACAACATTAGGACGCTACCACAACAGGTCTGCGTCATCCCTGAAAATGCAAGCATTATTCAATTAAAGCCACAAACTTCAAACGACTATTTGGCACTAATCATATGAAAAGCATTTCAACTAGCTGATGTGGAAATGCAGGTCGAGCTGCATAACAAGGCGATGCATGGCCAGCCCCCCTCCCTCCGCGAAGCTGTGGCCCCACTGGAGAACGTGTGAAAAAAGACAAACACACAAATTGTGTGTGGGTGTGCGCGCGCCTGTAGGTCAAAGTTGCACCTCGGGTCCTGATCGGCCATTATCTCAGCTGTTGCCCGACTTGCAGCTTAACCAACATGGCTTCTCTCGAGCCTGGTATTTTTCCAGTGCAACTCAAAACAACATCCCCGGCAGGGCATCAGATCACAGTCGATTCAGTTAAATCATGAAATGCTACTGTGCTGTTTGCAGTCTCGTCGTCGCAGTTGTAAAGCAAGGGGAATACGACTGCAAAACCAGCAGAGCTCAGGTCTACACTGGATTAGCTAACCAGCTGCTTTTGTCTGTCCACCGACAGAGGGGGTTAAAGGTTCCGATTGTAGCACAACTTTGCAGGTTTACCATTCCCCCCCACAATGTCAAATCAAAATTATTTCTAACCATCCCGTTTCGGTTAATTTAGGTCACGGAGAAACCTGTACAGAATATGCAAGTTCCTAAAATGTAAAACAACCCGTCCCGGTTACCGACGAGTAACCTGCGTCGTCAGATTAGCTCAGGTGCTAAAGCTAACGCTACGAAGCGGCTAGTTAACTTACACGGTCGTATTTCACATGCAGCAATTATGGAAAAGCTTTTGTAACAAACAGAAATAGTTCAGAAGCAATACCACAGAACCAAATGCTTACGCACAGCTGGCAAACTAGGGTTAATAAGTGCTACTAGTAGTTAGCGTTAGCACAAGGTTAAGCCGCCTACAAAGGCAATTTTTTTCCTGAAAGACTCTACGAAATGTTTTAGCCATCTACAGGCAAACATCAGCATTTATTTTTTTCCGTCGACGTTTTTACAAATTCAGCAAAATCGAGTCCCAAACGCCAGGAGTTAGAAAAGCTACCCCAGCTTAATCATTGCTAACTAAACAACAGCGTTTGCTCAACTTATCTCCACCAGCCGCCGTCGCTCTCCTCACTACCTACGCTAGCTCGACACAAACAAACGGTCGTCTGAGCACGAAAACAGCACAAAAATATCCATACCTCATTGAAGTATAAAGTGCAACAGAGTGGAAAGGAAAGCCGACTGTAAGGCTAAAGAAATTCAACGCGTTTGCAGCATCTACGAGGGGAGGCATTCATCCTGCGTGATCGCCATTTTCTTCACTCGCCGCTGGCTGGCTAACCTTCTTTCGCTCGGCTCTCTGGTTTCCCCGTCGCTCTCTCACTCGCTCTCTCTCTCTCTGCGCACACACACATCTCACCGTGTGTGTGTGTGTTTCTGGAGGAGGGGCAGGAAACCCATTCACCACTTCCTCTGACTGAGAAGCCAAAACACAGTCAGATTGAGCTGATACAAAAAGAAACTCCGGTGTAAAAAGTATGCAAATGGTAACCAGGCCACGATAAGCGATGAATTCCCCGCAAATAAATTATCCAGCGAGAAATCTAGGCACACGCACCACAGATGCAAAGTGTAAAGTGTAGGATTTATTTTGCTTGACTGATTAATTTATTCTAAATTTAGGATTCATGGAGATATACATGTGATTATAAAGACACCAACTATTATCCAGACAGGGAACAAAAAAAAGAAGAAAAAAATCAAAGTCTAGCAGTAAAATTTTGAAACTATACGGAAGGCACAGCAGATTCCTGGCTACTACTTGCTTGCATTTCGTGACATTTAAACTATTAAATGTCACGAAATGCTACTTTTGAAAGGTTCAAATTATGTTTTAAAGATTTTGAGGAAGATTTCTGACACCTTTGCTTGTTTTTGCCCCAAAGTTATCACGTTATTTCTTTGTTAATTTCTCGCACTGACCCTTAATTTCTTTTAGTAGATAATCATCTGGAATCGGAGCATCTTTGGCACTCATATAATAAATGGCTTAATTATTAATATGCGCATTAGCCTAACATCATCTTTTTAAGATATGCGACAAGCTGCGTTTTGTTTTAATGTAACGCCAGACCAAAACCTGTAATTCCACGAAAGCTCACACAAGATAGGCCAGCTTAGAAACATAATGCTCTACGTGTTTCCTTGTAGCTGTAAGCAGAATAGAAAGTGAAAATACCTATCGACCAGACAAAATAAAGAATGTGGAGAATCTCAGTATCTCTTTCTCTCTCCGTGTTTTCTCTTTGGTATTCAAGAAAACAACAAAGAAACAGGAAGAATTTTTTTTAAAGGGGGGGTGGCGGAAAGAATGGAGAGAGATGGCCAAACTGCAGAGAAACAAATACAGTGTGGAATCTGCCAACGCTTCACCATGAAACAAAAGCGGCCGCTGCACGCGAGAAACCAGCAGCGCGTGCGTGCAAAGCAATGACCATTGACCCACCGATGGCAAAAACAAGCCCCAGCCTTGTGCACAGATTACTGCCCTTATCTGTGTGTGTTTCACTCCGAGGCAGAGTGAGAGGCAGAGTTCGCCTACCGCCAAGTAATGATTTTATCAAAGACAACAAGATTAGATTATACTGCATTTAAACACTGGGTAAGGTCTGAACACTGGGCTGTGGGCTGTTGCCAAAGAACTACCCAAGCCTGGGCTATTCGATGAATTCCTGCTACTGATGCTGTAGTACTACTGTAATTCTACTGCTACTGACTGTCTGTAGAACTATTAAACATCTTACAAAATACCACTCACTTTCACAGTTGTTTAATCTCTAATTTGTAGTTGAAGATTTCAGAAAACATTTTTTAACCACGAGTTCCTTTAAACTTCACGTGTTTCGTTTTGTTTTTTGTCCTGCCTTCTTCTCCTCACCTCCAACTGATCACAGAAAATTGGCTAGAGGGTTCTTCCTGTTAAAAGGGAGTTTTTCCTTCCTGCTGTTGCCAAATGCTTGCTCAGAGAGGGTCGTTTGATTGCTGCTGCTGCTGCTATTTGATGCTATATAAACACAACTGAATTCAAGTGAATTAACAAGTTTTCACAGAGCGAATGCAAGCTTGATAGCATGTTTCTATTTTAGTAGCTGGAAATTTGGGAGACTACAGGATGTAGTGACATTAAAGCTGGGGCATTTTGACTCATGCATGCAAACAAAGCACAGAAATCACAGGCCTATCAGGCCCTGTAATGTCATGCTTTTTTTCTTTATTTTAAGCAAATACAGTCATATTGAAAGTTTTGGCAGTGAACAGCAACAGTGAAACTGCGCCTAAAACTGTATGTCAGCGTTTGGTGAGGAAAACTTCTTTCTTGTTTTCCTTCATAAACGCCTCTGTTTCTAACCTTCAAATTAGGCCGAACGTGGCCGAGCCAGTTAAAAGAAACTAGGTCAAACTAATGTTTGGGACAAACATTCATGACATTAAGCTGGTAAGCCAGGGAGAGTCATAAGATGAACAAAGCGAGATTTAACAAAAAAAGCAAATAAAGACTGAATAAAATAACGTAACTCGATGTTGATCAGATATGTGTCAGTGAAAAGGGTTGTGTTAATGAATGATGACGCTATAATTTTAACACGCAGCTAAGGGTGTGCTTGTGTGTTTGAACAGTTTCAAAGAGGCATTGAAGTCACCTTGACAGACAGAGCAGTGTATACAGAGAGGCCGAGGTTTAATCATTCACACACACAAGTTCAAATGCAGGAAACAGACCCTATTGGCTTGGGTAAACAACGGCAGCTTTGATAAAGTTATGCAATTCTGTACAACTATATGCAATCCTCAAAATCTGCTCATATACATGGATACGTTATACGTTTTTGGGGGGGCATGGGGGTTATAACAGATTCTAAGTTGCTCACTTTGCCTTTTTAGGGGATTTAACTCGGCCACATCCAGACTGAGCGCACACGCACACCAGTCAGAGTGATCAATTGCAGCTGCAGGAGTGAGGGAGCTTGCACAAACGGGGAGACCATTGTTCTGTAGAGAAAGGATGGGGCAAAGAAAATTGGACTGAAATGTGAATGTGTGGGAGGAAGAGGGAAAGTGAGCAGGGAGAAGCAGGGGGACGTAAAGTTCGCAAGGAGAGGAGGGAGAGATTATGTGGTGGGGGTGAGAGTGCGTGCGAGAGAGCCAGACTGACAGACAGAAGAAGGTCAGAAAAGAGATTTGCATGTCAAGTAGTAATAGGCTTGTCCCGAGTACAGCCGTGTATACTGCTAAGCTGCAGTGCTCATAGTGCTATAGTGTGTGCATGTAGACATGCAGGAGATTATTACTATAGCCTAAACTAGCTGTCACTATTACAATCACATTTGTATTTCAGTCTGACGATCCTGTTTCTGAAACTTGTGTTTGTTTTATTGTTTTTTTTAATATTATATATATATATATATATATATATATATATATATATATATATATATATATATATATATATATATATATATATATATATATATATATATACACACACACACAGATAGACAGATAGATAGATAGATCAGCTGGGGGAAATTGTATTTACTGATAGAAAAGACTATTTTTGTACAGCTTACAAATTAGCTGTACTGGAAACTGTGTTTTCACTCGGAGGGCAGCAGAAGTTGAAACTACAGTAGCTACAATGTGAATGATGACAGAAAACCACCTTGACATCTTTGACATATTGCACTGACACTTTTCTTTTATTATTATTATTATTTTTTAATTAGAATGATCTAAGCTGAAATAAATCCAAAGTAAAATACTGGAGTGACTGGAAGAACTGAATACAGATTTTAAAAAAAGAAGAAGTCCAGTTTCAAAACTTTTAAGTCTGGCGTGGGACCTTTGATTCATGTCCTTACAGGCCTCTCTCTTTCTAGCTTGACCTCTGAACTGTGAGCTGATTGCATAGAGCTGCCAGAACAAAGTGTTCAAAAAAATCTGATTTTTGCTTCATCCAATGTAAGGCTTTCTGTCTATTACTCATCGCTCTCTGTCTCGGCTCTCCTGCAGGGTACCAGCTCTGAAATGGATTTGTTGAGGCTAAAATTACACCTGGTCTTCAACCAATTACCTGAACATTCATCCTCCCCTTCAAGCTCTCAGAGCGCTCACGCACGCACACACACACACACACACACACACACACACACACACACACACACACAAACTGTTTTGCCGCTTCACACAGATGACTTTCATTTACCCTTGCAGACTTTTGCATCCACAACACACAAGACACAGGTTATTGTGCAATATATAAAAGCAGGTACTTCTACATTATTTCCAGCCGATCTTTCCATTTTCCATTTTTCCCAACAATCCATCACCAGGCCCTAAATATGCAGATAGTCCTGATAAGTGTGCTGGATGACAGCATAAAACATTCAAATGTATCCCATTTATTTAAATTCCCCCTCATTTATATTCATATCACTGATCCAAAGCTGGCCTCTGTCCTTTACTGCCGCAGGAACTCATGCAGATCAGTGGTCACAGGAAATAGTGATTGACTCGTCTTATTGTCATTCATCTGGTGTACATGCTTCCTGTGCAGAGAGAGGGGACACAGGACCGAGATACAAACACTGTTGTAAACTTTGCCATATACATCTGCACACACATACAAAGTCCAGGGCTCTTGAACTTTGCGGACCTTTTATACGCACACAAAAAAACTTAAAAAACAGACTGAAAGCAAGGGAAACACAAAAGCATTGTATGGCCTGTTTACTGTTTACAACCTGCCCTATGTCTATAAATCACTCAATCCCACTCAAGTAGATAAAGACAAAGACACCACTACACTGTAGTTACCTGTTAATGAGGTTAAGTGTCATTTTATAAGTCATGTCACAGCTGAGCTGAATAAAAGGTTAATCATTTTTGTATTTCGTTAAAAATAAGTGTTCCCCAAATGGTTGCCAAGTAGTTGCAGGCTTGTCATCTTCTATGCAAACTACAGAGAACTCCAGCATCCCATATTTAATTTATAATTTCAGCATACTTTAAAACAGCATAATGTCTAACTATCAATATTAAGTCAGTAATGCTTTACAAAATTTACACTGTAGTAAAACTGATGCAGAAAGTGAAGCTGGTGCGTGCTTTACATACCTGGATGTTTTGCAAAATTTATGAGAGCCTTGTTCCTCTTAAAATGAATTCTATAATCTCCTTACTTTAGCAGTTACTTCTAAAATTAGGGACGTTCCCATTATCCTTAGGCTTCAGTCAACAGGCCCAGGCTCAGTCAGCAGGAACTAGTAGAAAACTCCTGGTTAGCGACTGTAAGGCAACCACTGGTTGCTAGAGAAAAATAAGTGTTCCCCAAATGGTTGCCAAGTGGTTGCAGGCTGTCATCTTCTATGCAGACTACAGAGAACTCCGGCATCCCGATAGTGAGCAAAGCAATCATAACGAGGTTTCTGGTGCTCCAGTCACTCTTGTGAGAGAGTTCAAAGAGTGACAGCCTGCAACCTCTTGCAACCTCTTGCCAGTTGATCAGCCAATGCACATGGAAGCTGTCAGGGGGTTGCCAACCAGTCCCTAAGCTTATGCGACTGAGGTCTTAGATGTTTAATGCCAATTATGACATGGTATCATGGAATCAGACCAAACTAGGATAATTATGGTTTATTTTCAGGTTTAAGAAAGCTTATTGGGAATGTGATAGCACCGATGTTGTGAACATGCAGCTTAAACCACTGATGTGCTCACAAGGTTCACAGAGAATACATGCTTAGATCAATATCTAAAATTTGTATTAGAGTTCTTGAAAGTACAGAACTTATAGATTTAAACTACAGATACAAACCTATGAGTTCCTACTAACCCCATCATTCTGCTACTCTTACAGAACATCAAAGGACGATCGTAGAGATTCACTCATTCACAAACACATTCACTTTAACCATCATCTATCACGCACTGAGCTCAGTATCTCACCCAAGCGCATTTTGACATTGATTGGTAGATGACCCGCTCCAACTCCCGAGCCACAACTGCATGAAAACAAAGGTGCAGTGAAATGAATGTCAACGGCTGAGATATATTATGTTATTAATGAACAGTCAATTCTCCTAGTGAACACCTTGTATAGAGGAGAAACTGGCTGGTGTCAAGAGCTGAGCAGCTTTGATGAAACCTCGATGTGAATGATGAGTGTGGTGCTCCTGGTCAGCAATGGTGAACGCTTATCCTGCATTTTAGATACCTCAGAAGTTGGATGTCGGAACTGAGGAGTAATGTCACTCCCAAGTTTGATGTGTTGTAATAGTAAGTGAGAAAAGCTAGAAAAATCAGGATTTGTTTTGTTTCTTAGCAAAGATTAGCTTGCTGTATGACTAGCAATACAGCATAACTGGGGGGTGGGTTTGCTACAGCACATTCATAGATACAGCCTGGTCAGTCCTCTGCATTTGGCTTATTTAGTGAGTTACAAATACCCAAAAGTGGCAGTACAGACTAAAAGGTTTACAGTTTTACTACTGTTTACCTTCAGTGCCACCATCTTAGATTTTTAACTTGATAGAGCTGCTCCCACAAACCAAGGAAATCCGAGCTGAGGGAACATTCCACATTTAAATTCTGATTGAGAAATTCCAACTTCCGTCTTAATCTGGAAACTGCCAGTATTCCTTTCATGCCTAGTACAAAACTCCTCCTTTAACACCCCCTTGCTTCTCTGCTGTAGTAGTTGTAGTTGTCGACTTTAACACTGAAAATTTAACAATTTTTGTTTTTACAGAAAAGGAAACAAAGGAACTTTTAATCAATTGCTAAAAAGAGTTGGATGGGTTAAATGCAAGGAGTTGGCTAGTCATGTAAAGTCATTGTTTAGTTCCTCTATTAAGGCACGATTCAGTGTGTGGCATGCAGGTTAAGCTGAAAACCATTGTCACGGATAGAGTCACTGCTGGTCTTTTGTTAATGCTGACAGAGAGAAAACGAGTCTGTGAAACTGCACTTCAAAGTGTGAATGACAAAGAGGAGAATGATGTGATGGGAGGGGGGGAAGTGACAGACGTAGTAGATAAAGGCGAGGGGGGGGACAAGAGAGCTGCAAAGAGCTCATTATGAGAGTAAATGATTTTAACTCTTTGAACACTGTTAGAGAAAGCTAATCCAACTCTGCTCTTTATTATGCACTGCTCTGTTGGAGAATGTAACCTCGTGGACCCTACAAAACCATAAAGCCCTCAACAACGATTTTTTTAAGCTCTAAAAGTCCCCAGAATAAAGAAATGTTTTCACTGTGATGATTGGCATCTACGCACACTCCTCCAACCCCCATTCAGGGCCAGTCCAAGCAGTCCGAAGTGTGTGTGTGTGTGTGTGTGTGTGTGTGTGTGTGTGTGTGTGTGTGTGTGTGTGTGTGTGGGCTCAGAATATTCCAGCGCATGGTGAGGGAGGGAGGGGGAGGGGTCTGTGTGCACACTGTCCTGGCACGCTGCCAGTCTCTCGGTCTCTCATTACCACTGTGCGTATGTGTGTGTGTGTATAAGTGCGTATGTGTGTGTTTAAGTGTGCAACGGGAGCCTGTCAGCGTGACGGGCATTACCATGGCAACACCAGAGCAGGTTCCAGATGCAGTGCATCATATTTCTGCAGGACGGTGCACAAACATACGCACACGCGCACTCCCATTAAATTGGCAGACCTTTGGTTAGCCATGCAGATTAGTTTTATCGTGATGGACCAACTCATTTAAATATTCATTCCTCCTTTTATTCTCTTCGCTCTGAGGCGGATGGTCGGCCGCCAGGATCCGGTGATCAGCACTGACCCACACAGACGCACAGTGCAGGTGATCTTTTACTTAGAAACCCTTGTCTTGTGGGAACGCCAGTTTTTATATCCTCTACGACCCAAATTCCACCCAAAAAGTTGGGATGCTGCTTAAAATGTAAACTGAGCTGAGATATTGTAACATTTTAAGAAAAAAAAAATCAGCTCAGTTTGAAATTGATGGCTGGAACATGCATGTCTTAAAAAAATTGTTTTCCACTGTGTAGCATCCTCTACTCTTAACAATAGCCTGTAAACATCTGGGAACTGAGGAGACCAGCTGCTGGACTTTTCAGAGGATTGTTGTCCCATCTTTGTCTGCATGATGCTCCAAATGTTTTCTGTTGGTAAGGTCTGGAGTGCTGGCAGGCCAGTTCGGCACCTGGACTCTTCCACTGCAAAGCCATGCTGCTGTTATAGCTGCCGTCTACAGTTTAGCATCATCTTGCTGAAATATGCAAGATGCCATCTTGATGGAAGCATATGTTGCTCTAAAACCTGTATAAACCTTTCAGCGTCCATCTGCCGGTTGCCTGGTCCAAAGGCACTAATGTACCCCCAAACCATCAGAGATGAAGGCTTTTAG
Organism: Aulonocara stuartgranti; assembly: GCF_965226115.1. NCBI lineage: Eukaryota > Metazoa > Chordata > Actinopteri > Cichliformes > Cichlidae > Aulonocara > Aulonocara stuartgranti. The sequence continues at coordinate 23,366,105 of NC_138942.1, read as the reverse complement.
ACTGAGTGACTCAGATTGATGTTTTTTTATCCAAAAATAATTTCTAATTTCTATTCCTCTGACCACAGAACAGTTTTCCACTTTGGCTCAGTGCATTTTAAATGAGCTTTGGCTCATTTAAAATGAGCCACGATGAGCACACGATGACGGATCGTGTTCACATATGGCTTCTTCTTCTTTGCATGATAGAGCTGTAAACTGCATTTGTGTCTGGCACAGTGAACTGTGTTCACAGACAATGATTTCTGGAAGTGATTTCCATGTTTTTTTAATGCAGTACTGTCTGTGGGCTCAAAGACAGAGGATTTTGGCTTTGTCCCTTGCACACAGAGATTTCTCCAGATTCTCTGAATCTTTTATCTTGTAATGTTGATAATGAGATATTCATAGTCTTCACTTTTTTTTGTCTTGAGGAACATTATTCAGAAATTATTCCACAATTTGTATACACTGTTTTTTCCAGATTGGTGAACCTCCACCTCTCTAAGATGCTCTTTGGTACACCCAGTCACGTTACTGATCTGTTGCCAATGAACTCCTCCAGCTTTTCCTTTAAGTATCAGCCTTTTGTTACCCCCGATCCAACTTTTTTAGACCATTTAAAAAAAAGATCATACTTCTCATGAAATAGTAAAATATCTCAGTTCAAATATCTGATCTGTTCAGTGTGTTCCATCACAACTGAGTTTGTATTTTCATGTCAGCTTAGCAGTTTGGCAGCTGTTTATTATTTGCTTACTGGCAAAGCGTTAGAGGAGAGGAAAGACAAAGCTTATAGCTGCCTGTTAAACATGAAGTTGCCAGCGGTCTAAGCAAAAAGAACTAAACTGGACTGAAGATTAAACAAAGTATTAGCAGCTGAACTTCAGAGCTTCTGTTAGATATACTTTTTACTCCAGAGAGAGCAGGCCAGTTATTTCCCCTTACCAACTCCTGGCTACAGCTTCTTATTTATTGTACCGACACGGTATTGACCTTTTTCCTCAAACTCTCAGAAAAAATAATGTCCTTCATGAATCACTCTATGGAGGATTGTTATTTTAAACTTAACCGAGAAGAGGCTTGTGGGTTTACTGGTTTGAAAGTGAAATGACTCATCCATGAGAAACTGCTTTGATTAAGTAAAAAAAATAAATAAATACAGTGTGGTTGTAATGAACAATATCTCCCATTTCATTCCAGCCTTTTCTTTTCATTCTTCGTCAGTTCACCTCGTCCTATTTTACCCCCTTTCCTCCATCTTGAGTAGCCTTACAAGAAAACCTCATTATTCACATTATTAATCCTCCACACTGTGAAGGCCCCTGTGTGTGTGTGTGTGTGTGTGTGTGTGACAATAAAAGTTTGTGTGTAGAAGAGGAGGGAGGATATGTAGAAGTTTGAATCATTGAGTGTGTGTGTGTGTGTGTGTGTGTGTGTGTGACCTGACAGTAATTCTATGCCACTATGAATAAGTCATGCAGACAGAAACTCTACACACACACACACACAGACACACACACAAACACACAGACACACACACACACACACACAGACACACACACAAACACACACACACACACACACACACACACACTCAAAGTGAGAAAGATCTCTGATGAAGATTTACAGGCATTTTTTCTGGGTGTTGTTTATCTTCTCAAAATGACTAATTAAAAGACTTATTAGTATCTATATTTAGATCATTGTTGGTCTGACAGTTGAAATGATTATCCCTGTGAGTGTACAGGTAAAACATGATTCTAAGCAATTAGAAAAAGACAGAGGAAACAGACTAACGCAGACACAGCAAATATACTTTGTGCATAAGGCTTGTGGATATACAGGGTTTTCTATAATCTAATGTCAGATCTAACATAATTGTTACAAATCATTTTGAAATAATTTGGCTTAAAAAAGAAAAAAGACAAAAAAGGCTACATTGTAATAATGTAACCATGATTAACGTTCTCAGGTTTTGAAATGAAGAATGGATTAATTCTCAGCACAAACAACGTGTATCCACGTTCTGAAACAACGCTCCAGAAGCACAACACTGAACTAGTGCAGTATCTTCTAAACGTGTAAGATCACCTAAACAAGCAAGCAGTTCACTGAAATAGTTTCATCCTCCATAAATTTACTCTTTAGTCTTGCTGCAAGTAGGGATGGGTACTGACATAAACGGTAGTAACCAGATCGAAAAGCAGCGCACATTTCGGTGCTTTTTTTTTTTCCTGAGATGTCATACACATTGGATTCTAGCCAATCATTTTACCTTTGCAAGCGTAGTAGGCGGGCCCAGGTACGTACGTTCTTTTAGAGCAGAGCTACAGATTAAAAATGCCCAAGGTGAAGCGGTCAAAAGTCTGGCTGTACTTCACAGCAAAAGATGCAAACTCAGCAGCCTGCAACAAGTGCTTTAAGCTGATACTGTGATACTGTCAAAGGAGGTAACACCTCAAATCTGATTAAAAACACCTGGTGACCTCACACCGAGCACATCTACTGCGGGTGTGGTGCCTGTTATCGGTCCCGGAGTTAGCAACATGAACCCAAAGATTAGGCCCCTAGCCCTGCCAGTGTAGCAGAAATGATGACGGATGATGATGCAGCAGCAGCCGTTCTTCTCTGCGTGAGTAGCTTAATGTTGTTCGTGTGTAATTTACGTTGAGTAGGCTAACCACGTTATCACATTAATGCATGTAAGGTGAACTAGCAAACACTGTCGTAGTTACATGCGGCTGTCTTCTTGTTTGATGGCAGATACTCCCTTCACCCTGGCCAAAAAGGCTAAAATGACCAAAGAAAAAGTGGGAAACAGCTAAACATGAGAGGTTTTTGGACAAAGTTTGTGTTTTTTCCATTGTTTAAGCACTGCTTCCAGCCAAGAGTGATACCATATATGCCCTATAGCTGCAGAAAAGGCTAACATTGTTATCTTTTTACAAAAAACAGCTAAACATGAGAGGTTTTTGGACAAAGTTTGTGTTCTTGATTCTTTAAGCACAGGTTCGAGCACCGTTTAAGCACCGTTTCAAAAGTACCGGTTTGGTACTGGTATCAGATAAAACCTAAACGATACCCATCCCTAGCTGTAAGAAGGAAACATCGCAGCACATGGTGAGCAGTATCTAAAATGCACCCACTTTATTAGGTACAGATCGTTAGTACTGAACCCATTTTTTCCTTCAGAACTGCATTAATTCTTTGTCTCATAGCGTTCCTCTGAGATTTTGATGATCGCATCGCACAACTGCTAGATTTGTTGGCTGCACATCCATGATTTAAATCTCCTGCTCCTCCACATCCCAAAGGTGCTCTATTGGATTGAGTTTTGGCGACTGTCGAGGCCACTCGTACAGATCACTTACCGTCACTCTGTATGTTTAACATGTTTGTGACGTGCTGTGCTATCCTGTTAGAAGCAGCTATTAGAAGATGGGTACACTGTAGTCATAAAGTCATAATCATACATTTGAACTCACTCACTTGCTACTAAGGGACCCAAAGTGTGCCAAGAAAATATTCCCCACACCACTACACCGATAGATCCATGCTGACCATATCGTCTTAACGTCACAGCAGAAATTGAGACTCATCAGACCAGGTGAAATTTTTCTAACCTTCTATTGTCCAATTTTGATGACCCCATGCAAACAGTTTTCACTTTCTGTGTGGTCTTCTGCTGCTGTAGCCGGTCGGTTGTGTGTTCAGAGATGCTCTTCTACCTTGATTGTAATAAGTGATTATTTGAGTTGCTTTTGTTTTCCTCTGACCTCTGCAAACACTACAAACACTAATTTTAACCTCATGTCGTCTGTTAGCAGGGTCACGCACAGGCTTGGGCTCAGTTTGAGCCCGAAGAATCTACAGTCACGACCCCCCAATTTATGATTAACTGTAATGCTGATGAAGAACAGAAGCGAGCAGAGAGCGTGCTTTAATGACTTCCATGAATTTTGGTCTGACACATTTGTGTGCTTGTTTATTATTATTTTTAAATATAAAAAGCACATGAAGATGAGAACTTCCACAGTAAGCTAAAATTAGTCACCAGGTTGACGACAGAGAGGTTTCTGTCAGTCAGGCTCAAGATGGAGCGTTCCCGAGGTGCTGACTGAGGCCTCCACCTGACTGGTTGGTAAAGAAACTGTGTAGGAGGTGTTGTGACACTGAACCTGAGACCTGTCAGAGATTTGTGTTTATTTATGATTCAGTAAACATTTCTGTGAATGTGAACCCTGAGCTGTGAGAATCGGAATTTATAATAGGACATTATATTAAAGGTATTCATGCTTTACACGAATAATGTTGATATAAACCGAGACCTGACTGGCAGATATGTACATTGAATAAAAAGCTTTCTGACGTGTGTGCGTCTATGTGTGTTTCTTTTTCCATCTTGGCAGCTTTCTGGCTTGATGCCAAATGGCAGTTGGTAATTTCACCAGAAACAAAAGACCAGAAATGACAGTCGAGAGTGAGACAGAGGCAAAAAAGAAAAAACAGTGCATGAGGAAGGGAGAATAACAGGGGGAAGGGACTGTGCGGGTTTCACATCTCAGTGAGCACAGAGGACAAAATGAGTGCAGATTAGAAATGGAGACTGAAAGCGACAGAAAATAAGACACGGAGGAGAGAGGGTGAGATGAAGGTGAGGGTTTGTTAAGTTTACAATTTAAGCTGCTGAACTGAAAGAGGAGAAGAAGAGGGAGTTATTCATTTTCACTTGCGCTTGGAAATGCTACAAAAAGCACACTGATTCATGTAAGATTAATGAGCTGTTAAATTTCAGCATCGCTTTGAGGTGGCTGTGTTTGCTATAAAGAAAAAAAAGAAATGGCCCTGACCATGGTGCCCACTCAAGTGCTACATGATTCTGAGCAAAATATCCTGAACTGGCATAAAAGAGGTGTGGGTGTGACCGTTGTAGTCGTCTGTCTCTTTGTGAAGGAGTGTCGACCTGTTCAGGGTGCCTCTCGCTCATCATCTGCGAGGAAAGGCTGGAACGGTAAACAACATAAAGGCCTCAAATACAGTGACAGCCCAGAGCGGCCCATCATCTGTATATACTAAAACATCAGACATAGATCAATGTACTAATCGACTAATCACGGCATGTGGCCTGAACACTGGATCCTTGTGAAAACCTCATTCGCAAAGTGGACACGTCCCTTTGGATGTGTCACTTCTCACGTCTGTATATTTTGCTTCCAAGGATCCAGAAATTCTTGTGATTGTTTTTAAGGCTTTCTGAAGGTCTTTTAAAGGTTTTCGTTGGACATTGACTGCTCCTTGTACTTGACCATTTTCAGAGGCTTTTGTTTCTTAGGTTGCTCAACACGGACCTATGACTCATTCGGGCATGAAAAAGGCACCTAACTCAGAGGCTGCACCAGTGCTGTGTTTACACATAACAGATAACTTGGCAAAGAAACAATTCTGAATTGTATTTTAAATTGTAAAATTGTAATTTATGCACTTTGTTACTGGCAGCCTGTTGTGAAATCATATAATTGGTTCCCATATTTGTAGTTGAATTATTTTTAAAAACCCAAAGATGACAGTTTGACAGGCATAAAAATTGCATTTTTGCACCAACAAAGTGAATCCCATACAGCTGTTAGCCGAACATTTGGTCACTCCGGAGGTCAACATCCAGAAAGCAGAAGATCTATGGAGGAGAGGCACACTTGCGCTTTTATTCCACTATTACCTACTCAGCTCGACTTGACCTGGTTTCAGTCATTTTCTATTACAATTAAGTATAACTTACTGTGCAAGGAATCATTATAGACCTCATGGCTGAAAGTGTGGCCACATGTTTGTGATACAAACACAAGACTACAATGGAGGACGTTGGGGGGGATGGCATACCTGCTGCTCACTCTATGGCTTTTTGTCAGTCTCGGGAGGACTGTTGGGTTTTGTGTGGGTTTCAAAAAAAGGGGGGGTTGATTTTTCATGAAGGAGATGCTCTCATGACTCATCGAGTGACGCCAATGATTGGCCAATCAGTTGCATGCAGTCTGTTGATGTCACATTTTTGGAACAAATTTTCAGATTGCTTGGAATCCCGGCTGAGGAGTTACTTAAAAACAAACAAACCTGGTACCAGGTATATTACCTAATGGAAAACCCCTAAAAACTGAGTTGAATTGAGCCGACCCGAGTAGCTACTAGTGAAAAAGGCCAATAGTGTCAGCAAAGACTAACCTCAACCATGAACTGCTCCTTGCATGGTATGATCTTCGCTTCAAGGTCATACAAGGTCAACAGTGGCATGGTGCTGGGCTTATGGTCTGCGCATTGGTTATGCTGTACACCAACTCTGACCGAGTTGCCCTGACAGCTTAGTTTAAGGTAGATTAATGCACATTAGATATGCGCTGCCTCCCAGTGTTATTCCAGCCAAGGACAAAAAAGGTCAGGAAAATAGTATAAACTGGTATATTTTATTATAAAAGAAAATATTCCTGTTGAATACAAACACACCAAAAATGTTTAATAAAAAAACAATGTCCTCTGTGCATGTGTGTGTGTGTGTGAGAGAGACAAAGCACATGATTGTGTGTGTGTGAGAGAGAGAGAAAGCACATGATTGTGTGTGTCATAATGTTTTTGGACCATCTTTATTCTGATGACAAGACGGCACGCCAATTTACATAATTCCCACAACCTCCCTACTTCATCCCCTCCGCAAGATAATGAGGTGTTGCCATGGACATACAAATTAAACAGAGTGCTGCACACTCACCCAATCAGGAGTACAGAGGAATGTACACATCAAACATACACACACACACACACACACACACACACACACACACACACACACACACACACACACACACACACACACACACACACACAGACAGACACAAACTAGCACCTAAAAATGGATGACAAGGGAGAACTCACAACACAAACTTCAGAGACTAGCCTGAATCTCTTCTATCTCTCTAAAATCAGGAAGGAGGACACGTTGTACCTCAAAACTTGTGTATGTGGGAAAGAGCAGCCTGAGCAAAGAGTTGTGCTCTGTAAGAGCGCACACTGCCCCTCTCTCACTCTCTCACACTCACACAAAACCATAAATAAGGTGTCTAGACAGCACAGTTGTCAGTCTGCCCTCTGGTGTGTTGAACATACAAATCAACAAAGTGACAAAAGACGGGGGGGTTAATACATATGCATGATGTGTGCACTCCTTCAGGAAAGACTGATTCATCCGATTACCTCGCCTTGCTGGGCCTTACACACACACACACACACCTAAAGGTATTTAAACAGTCACCTACTATTTTCAACTCTCTTCCTCTTCCTTTCACGTGCACTTTTCAAACCATATTCTGCCTTTAGAAGAGTGCAAGCAGCGATCAACATCGGTGGCTATTCTAAACTTTTACACTGAAAAAAAGGGACTGGCCATCTCTTGGATTTATGTAAGCATCTTGCATGTATTTAACACAATTGCCTCATGTTTTAAAGATAAATGTAACTATATAGTGTAAAAACTACATGATATGCAGAAAGGGTGTATTAAATTGTTCATATCATGTTCAGGTGAAGTAAGTCAATAAGATAGCAACGTTAAATCTCGTGAAACCACGCGTGATTTCATCTCGCGGGCTTTGGATCGTGGTTTAAAAAATGCATCCATCTCAGTCAAGTCGAGCAGCCAACTCTACGTTTTTTGGTATGTCTTGATTTTTTGAATTAATATTTACCATATTTCAGCCAAATGTAGTTAAACGTCTAAAGTGCCGCCATGTAACATGCTAAAAAAGAGCCGTTAGCTTATTTGCTGTTTTATCTGTTATCAAAGAATTGGCGCTTTTTCATTTGAATTTGTCTTTGGCACAAGAGCCGTAATATCACATTAAACCTAATTACGAGGCACTCATAACATAATTTGGTTTTCTGTGTGAATAGATTTGTCAACTGACTCTTCAGTTACATTGTGTATTTACTGCACCGTGGTGTTAGTGAGATTTTGGACATCGAACAGCTTTAGCTAATATCATCAGCGGTATTATGCTAGCTTACATCCCTACCCCTCCTGCCCTCACCTGCTGTCCTTTTGTTTTTGTTTTTGTTTTTGTTGATGCACATTGAGAGACCACATCTATTCTGCATTTCACCAGGAGTCAGCTGATGGATTGTGGGTTCAAGGTGTTATGGTAAGAAAGTATATTCTATTTTCGCTTAAGGTTTCTGTAACTTAATTATAATAGGTTTTTTATAATTATTAGGTGCATGCATACTCAAATAGACCACCCTATTAATACAACTGAGAAATCCAAAATCTGCCATAGGTTTAACTTATACCTGTATGTATTGTCAGAAAGGTGATTACTGGACTCACATTAATGCACACTTGAACTAAAATGAGGTTGTAACTTGTGGGTTCTTGGGTTGCAAATCAGAAATAAACATCTTTGGATTTTTTTAATCCCATAAGATCTGGAAACACAGTTTTTATTCAACAAAACATTACATTATTAACAAAGCACAGTGCCTGCTGTTATTTCAAAATAATTTTATGTCATTTCAGATGAAATGCAGCATTCCAGTGCATCCCAACCATGCCTTTACAGTCAAGGTTTCTGACGGAGCTGAGTTTCTCTCTGACAGTCTGCTGAAAGTGTTTGCAAAGTGATCGGGGGAACAGGGCACAAAGCTAAAGGATGTAGCTGCCATGATGACAGTAAGAACTTTAAAATTCTTTAACTACAAAGTGTATATGTATTGCATTAGGTCAGTAAAAGATTTTTATGCTGCATCCATTGAAACAGTCAACTATTACCTGTGAGTACTGATTCCACCGAAAGGATGCCATAATTTTCGTCATGCATTTACTGGCCCACTGAGAAAAATTGATCTTTTTAAAAAAATAAATGTTCTGGAAACTATATATCCATAAAGTTGATGTCAAACAGGAACTTTTGATATTGCTTTGTAGATGCTGGTGTTGCATGTTGACTGGTTTAAGTTTTGGTCTGGGATCATTTTCTTCTGTGCTACTGAAAAGTTCACAAATCTCTGTTTTCTTTGTTATAATACTTTAGGATGACATTAATGCTCAAAGGGAGTCTCATCAAAGTGCTCCGCATCTGTGTGAAAGACAATTGCAACATCTTGGTGCAGGAGTTCATGGTGAGTGTTTTATGAGTAGATTGTGGCTTTGCAACATTTAAAAATGCATTTAGTTATCCACTTGATCCTCATTGGACCAGTTAGGACCAGTAGTCCTCTTTAATAATTTGAAGTTCACATGAGGCCTGGTAGTGAACTCAGCCGCCGGCCCTTGAGGCCCCACCCCTGTATTAGGGGTCACATCAGTGTGAAAAAACTTTAAATTTGTCATTCTAGTGAACAAAGGAAAATCCCACCAATATTTACATTAGCTTTTGTTTGAAAAAAAAAAAGACCAACAGCTAACCAAATTGTGGGGCTGAAAGTCTAAATTCTAACATCTTCTGAGTGACAAAACCTGGATTTCTGATGGGCCGGTGTCTTTCTAAGAAAAACTAATGTAAAGCATTTGAAATTATGTTTTTCACCCTCTCTTAGAAACTCTGTTAGACCATGAATGGCAGCATGGCAGGCCACTCTTTGGCTATAGCTATTTACTATGTTGCTTGCATTGGTTTAAATTACTCTAACATTAGAACTGGTAGATTCAAAAGAGATGAGTTTAAAAAGGAATCTTAAAGAAATGTTTTGTGTTTAACCAGGACTTGACTGAGGCCACTGCACAGATTGAGAAAACCACAATGAACATCTGTCTCCAGAGGATGCACCAGGCAATGACTTTTCTGACGTTGGCATCATCATCGAGGGTATAGTAGTTCTTCAAGATCTGGATAACGTGACCTTTGCAGTAGCCATGCTGTTTGGACCTTTTTTATTCCTTCAATATGAGTTACCCATCACAACTCTGCTACACTTTTGAGGTGATTCAAAGGGTGGTAATGGAGTTGGAAGCAACTCAGCTCTCAAGAAAAGCTCACAACTAAGACAAAACTGCTCCTGCAACGAAGCTCACTGTTATGCATGTGAGGTGACCAGCTCTAGGTGAGAAGACATTTAAATCTCACACTTGTTCTGCTGCATTTTTGAAGCTCAATTCCAGGAACAGATCGCAGGGTTCATTTTTATATACACTGCAACTGCCATGAGGACGAGCCGTTTTTTTGTTGTTGTTGTTGTTTGTTTTTCCTTTTGCTCTGTACAAGTTCTCTGTCTGTTTGGCAGCATTTTTAAATTTCTCTTTGTATTTTTTCTTTCTTTTACTAGTGAAGAGATGTAGCATGAACAGTTATGCAGTCTAAATATCCCATATGGGTCGTGTGAAATGGTATTTTCAGTTTCATTCAGTTGAAGTAAGGAACGTTGAATATTTCTAAGTGTGCTGTTTTGAACCAAGATGTCACAGTATGATCAGTGCTGTAATTTTTGACAGTCACTGTATCAATGTTATTTTTGCATCTCTTGAATAAAGGTTTTGACCTGCAAGTGCTAATTTCTTTAGTTATTGGGGTAAAATGGGTAATGTTAATAGGAAGGTGTTTGCCAATTCAGTAACCTAATTTAATGTTAATGGAAACTAACATTACCTCAAATTGTTTAGTTATAATTGTTGTTTAACTGAATCTTGACGTTAGAGGCCTTAAATAGAATGTTTTGTATTGTTCTTTCCCAACATTTTTCAAAAGAAAGAGTCTAATTTCTTTGCTGTGATTGATTCCAGAGAACACGGAAGAACTGACATTATTTAACTGTTGGTTTATATAGATTCAGTAGTGGAGTAATGTCAGTTTAATTCTTTACCTACTGTCAATGCAGTGAAATTAGACATTTTGTTTTGAAAGGTTACTGGTGGATGCCAGCAACCATCTTGGAAGAGAACAATATAATCTGTTATAAGGCCTCCATTTGAAAATTGTGTATTTGATACTAGAATATAATAGCAAAATGTAATTTGAAGATAACATGTAGTATTTAAGTGACCAAGTAGTATTGGGTAAAAGTTATTGAATGGTGTTGGGATAACGTGAGAAAATTGTGAAGGATTAAAATATTTCAAGAGCTCAAATTACTTCATCAAAACATGTTTAAGTCACATTTTATCAACACAAATTGCACAGGTTTATTGAACATGAATAAATTGTGTTAATTTAACTCAATTGTTTAAGTTGCTGCCAAAGCAAAACATCTGTGTGCAACAAATGTCCACCATTGAATTAAGTAAATCCAACAACATATTTTTTTCAGTGTAGGTCAATATGCTCAAGAAGTTGTTCCTGTGTGCTCGGAAAAAGAAATGTACATTTAAGCATTCAATAAAAGCTCCAAAGCAACTGATATCTTAACCATGAGGAGATATCATTTTGCATTAACTTTTTGATTCCTCCACTGAGCATCTACTGGTTCTAGTTTGTTATAATAAAACAAATTCAGCATTTCCACTCGTCATCACTGAGCTGTGAATATTCGAAGGCATCCTGAGAGCAAAACAGAAGCATTTTCATTAATTAAACCACGATATTCAATCATTTTTAAAGCAGCTTCAGTAACTCTGCATATCTGGGCTCAGTTTTCTGCATTTCTGTTTATATCAAAGCCCATGAACACATGACGTTAAGTAGCATTAACACAACAGGGGTGGGAAAATAGTTCCAGTTTGCAAGTGTACCATGAATAAAAAAGCTCTTTCACAAAGCAAACTTGTGCAACTTTGAAAAACTTCAGCAGGTATTTATTACTGATGGGATGAAGCATGCAAAACAACATGTATTCTACATGCACTGCTCACATAATCACACACTCTTGAATCAAAAGTGAGACCTTTGCACTGAAGAGGTGGGATTTAAATCTCTTATTTAACTCAACCGGGCAACACCAGCTCTCGGCCAAGAAACAAACACACACACACACACACACACACACACACACACACACACACACACACACACACACAGTCTGGGTAGCCTGAGACTCTCATTGTTATTCTGCACACAGCTCTGGTCACAGATGGGGCCAGGCAGGAACGCAGACACACAAACACACACAAACACACACAAACACTTGCGCAAGCACAGCGAGGCACAGGACACATTATAAATGACAAATAGCATACAGGCTTTACTCACAGAAATGTGCATGTACGCATAATTGCACACAGTGTTACGCACAAATGCATTCCCCTACTGACGGCAAAATATCTGCCTTCATTAAACAGACAGAGGAAGGCACGACTAACCGCTAAAAATAGAAAGTACAGACACATCAATTGAGAACTTTTAATGAACCGCCCTGACAGCCACATGTGTATTTTTGATTTATGCTTAACCTTTCACCACCATAAATCCACGTGAAGGACAAGAGGGTCATCTAAGTGATAGTTGTTTTGGGGGTTTTTAAGCTGCAACTCTCCACTAGAGGCTGTCAAACATGATGCCAGCGACTGGAAAAAGCACAGCTTCACCGACAGGAAAGTCCTGTAATAGCTGAAAGAAACCCTCTGTGCTCCTATCTTCTGGAGGCCAGTTGATCAGCGGCAAACTGTGAGGAGTCAAAGGGCCCACTCACTGTCTGTGTGTGTGTTTGTGTGATAATGAGCCTGAGTCCTTGTGCAAAGGCACAGAATTGCTGACAGTTTTTTGGAGCAGCTGACCAACCTCTCACCCCCCAGATATCATCGGTGTTTCCTCCACAATGCTCCACTTATTCCTTTCTTTCTCGTACAAAGTTCACTTAACAGCAAACCGATTATGAATGATGTGCTTTCTTCTTGATTACGTGATCACGCACAGTAGATTAGAGCAGCTTGAGAGTTTCTGCTACTTTAAACACAGTACCATAATGCTTTGGTTTTGTTGTTTTCCTTTACTCTGGAAGGGACTAACAGACTGTATGATTGATATAAACAACATACATATTTATCTCTGCCAGACTTTTCAGATTAGATCCTGCACTATATTGTCAAAAATATCAGCCTTTACAAACATATGACCTTGAGTGAGATCACATTCTTAATCTATAGAGTTTATTATGATGTCGCCACAGCGGATGCAGATATGAGTTCCACAAGGTTTAAGAGTGTTTATGGGAATTTTTGACCAGAAGCACATTTGTGAGGTCAGACACTGATGTTGGATAAGAAACCCTGGGTCTCCAGGCTAATTCATCCCAAAGATGTTCTGTTGGGTTGAGGTCAGGAGTCTGTGCAAGCCAGTCAAGTTCTTCCACACCAAACTTGCTCATTCATGTCTTTATGGACTGTGCAGGAAGGGACCATCCCCAAACTGTTTACACAAAGTTGGGACCATGAAATTGTCTAGAATGTCTTGGTATGCTAAATGGTAAATGGCCTGTATTTGTATAGCGCTTTTACTAGTCCCTAAGGACCCCAAAGCGCTTTATACAACCAGTCATCCACCCATTCACACACTGGTGATGGCAAGCTACATTGTAGCCACAGCCACCCTGGGGCGCACTGACAGAAGCGAGGCTGCCGGACACTGGCGCCACCGGGCCCTCTGACCACCACCAGTAGGCAACGGGTGAAGTGTCTTGCCCAAGGACACAACGACCAAGACTGTCTAAGCCGGGGCTCGAACCGGCAACCTTCTGATTAAAAGGCGAACTCCCAACTCTTGAGCCGTGATCGCCCCACGGCTGAGGCAAGACCAAAGTTCGTCGAGACCAAGACAAGACCAAGACCACGTAAACGTGGTCTCGAGACCAAGACCGTTCTCGAGACATCCAACTCTAACACCATAATCGTCCCTCCACCAAACCTTACACTTGGTGGAGTACCGTTCTCCTGGCAAACCCTGACTCGTCCATCAGATTGCCAGATGGAGAAGTGCGATTCTTCAATTCAGAGAACACGTCTCCACTGCTCTACAGTCCAGTGGCAGCATGCTTTACATCACTGCATCCAATGCAAAGTATCCGATGCTTTGCATTGCCCTTGATGACGTAAGGCTTGGATGCAGCTGCTCAACCATGGAAACCCATTCCACGAAGCTCTCTACATACTTTTCTTGAGCTAATTTGAAGGTCACATGAAGTGTGAGGGCACTATGCCTCAGGCGAGGCACATAGTGCTAAGCATCCGATGACCTCGCTACATGGCCTACCTGTCACAGTCTGCGCTGGCAGACCGTGTGGAAAGAGGAGGAAAAATATAATTTAACAAAAGGCGAACCGTTTATTTTTGGCTGGGAAACATGCACAAAACAAAAGGCAGATGCACACTAAGGCAAAGCTAACTAGAACTAAACTGGGAGAAACTAAATCCTAAACACATGAGACAAAGAACATAAAACCTTGAACATGATAAAACCTGAACATAAAAAACCTTGAAACATGGAGGCATGGAAACATAACATGAACTCAAAAGACAAACTGACAAAGAATAAATGAAAACTCACAGACTATATACAGACAAGAGGTGATCAGGGGAAGTGTAAACACACAGGGAAATAGCTGATACAAATGAAGATGACGCCACAGGGAAGCAAAATTAAACACAATAAACATGGAACATGAGACTGTCAAAATAAAACAGGAAGGTCGAGGACTAAGACACACAGACTTGACATGGTGATAGTTAAGGAGAGGATGAGACGGGAACACGGAAGAGAGGGAGCGAGAACAAGAGGGACACGATGGGAAAGAAAGGGAGACAAAGAAATCACTGAGACACACAAAGGGCGAGAGAGACTTAAACACAGGGGACTTGACAGACTCGCACACTGAAGACACGACACCCTAACCCACGTAATGGGGAAGACACAGACGTGGGAGGAACCTAGACAGACAAGAACTAAATAAGGAAACAGAACTCAATATCAACAGAACTCACTGAAGCCTAAACTATACAAACAACACAAAGAACATCATAATACAAAAAGGCATGAAACTCAAAATGCTGGGTCAAAAGACTCAGTCCATGACACTACCACTTCAAAGCCCTTCCACTTTGTTATAGAGCTCCTGAGAGCGACCCATTCATTCACTGACGTTTGCAGAAGCAGTCTGCATGCCTAGGTGCATGAGTTTATACACCTGTAGCCATGGAAGTGGTTTGAACACCTGAATTCAATTATTTGGATAGATGAACAAATACTTTCGGCATTATAGTTTATAAAACCTATACGTTTATGCATTGTCCTACAGGGTGACAACAATAGCCCATCATCCATTTACAGCTGAGAGGTAAAAAAAACACTTATTTGTATGAGCCGCTTGCCTGTATCAGGAATATCCCACACTCTTACTCCGTGTTTGCCCCATCCAACCTTGAAAGATAGGAAACTTGCTTC
Source organism: Aulonocara stuartgranti (assembly GCF_965226115.1). Lineage (NCBI taxonomy): Eukaryota > Metazoa > Chordata > Actinopteri > Cichliformes > Cichlidae > Aulonocara > Aulonocara stuartgranti. Next base: position 23,350,782 of record NC_138942.1, on the reverse strand, counting down.
CTCACGCCTTAAAAAAACCCCATCTGTAGGTCAACATGATGTCCTTGTTGTCTTACCAAAGTGCACAAAATATTTATAATCTGTGTACCACTTCTGTATAAGATACATGCCATGTATTTATTAAATAAAAGTCACTTTTTTTTAAGTTAAAACTGACCTTATTCCTCATTTTTAGTCACATATAGACGAGTTCAGTGACAATGTTCAAATTAAACATGGCAAGTGTTTCAAATAATGACGAATCCCACAGGTCTTTTCTACTTGGAGGTATCCTTGAAGTTAATGACTTATATTTCTAATATGATCCACAAAGACACACAGCATGAAGCAAAGGAGTCAGTTTTGTCTGTAGGCTTGATTAACTGTCTGTGTGCTGCAGTAATGATGTTTAATTCAAAATTTATGTTAAATAAATGTTGTGTTATCGGGCCACAAGTTGTACTGAAAGGAGGCGTTTTGTTGTTTAGGAGTGTGGTTTGTTTTATGTTTCTTATGATGTTGTAAGCTACTTTTGCTCGTGTTTGGTCTGTTGTTGACCCCTTGGTTCAGCCTCTGCTGTAGAGAACAAAGAAGTTATGCATTCAAAGTTGCAGTGATGCGTAAAAAACAATTTTTTTTTACATCTTTGATTATTTTTTGGTGCGTCTTCCTCTTTGCGCTGAACTCCACTGAAGTTCCCTTTTCTGCTTAAGCTGACATTTCAACCAATAAGCATTCTTCCTGCACAGCGTCGTCGCTGTGGGTCTACACACTGTTAGTTTTTTGGATTCTTCGAAATCTCTCTGCAAAGATGAAGACTTATCCAAAGTCTGTTTTAAAGGTAGGGTGGCTATAAAAGCTTGGTTTCCCACATGTAAAGGACCTATGATGGAAGTTATGGAGTTGCAAATGAGCACAACTTAGCAGGGATACATTCAGAGATGTATCCTTTCTAGTTGGCACAGTAGCTGCAATTTTGTGTTACTGCCTTCCATAAATATAGAGATTATTTATGAGGCTTAAAACGATATTAAAACTAAAATAAAACTCGACAAAGACACTGAACATTTTTCTTGGCAGTTCATTTAAAACAGCAAATTCCAGGAAAATCCTCACACTGCAGAGGCAATGAAGTATTACAAGAATTATAACATCACGCTGACTGCAAAGAGTGAATGTTTCACTTTTTTGCTTCATCTTCGATTCGCTTTGTTTCTAAAAACTATTTATTTGCATTTCTCTGCTTAGTAAAGACTCGGTCTTAATTACAAGTGAAGGCTGGCAGTGGGTCCTCTGCTCAATAGGCACATCCGTGTAACGCCACAAACAAGTGTTTACAGCTGCCGATGAACCAAAACAAGCCAATCTGTATACACCAACACACACACGGGTACGCACAGCCTGGTCTTCATCCGGCAGTGCTGGCACAGCGCCCTGAGACGTCGGCACTCATAGCGGGCACAAAGGAGGGCAGGAAGCGCAGACGAAAGACAGAAAGAAACAAAGAAAAACAGCCAAAACAAAAAGAAAAGAAGCGCAGCAGACGGCGGGACGACAGAGAACTCAAGACTGCTGAGAAATAAATGTGAAAAAAAAGAGTACCTCGGCTCTGATCCACGCCACGCTGGGAGAGGAGGAGCAGGATATTGCTCTTGATTGCTACAGGGTCCACCTGTCTGTCTGTCTGTCCGTCCTTCTGCCTGCCTGGAGCGTTGTCTGTGTGTCTGCCTGGCATCAGCACCTCTCTGTGTGTCTGATGTCTCATTTTTTATAAGCCTTTATGCGCCGGTCACTTTCCTTTTTTCCTTACATCTTAGTCTGCCACCCACTTTTTTGCTGCGTCTGTGTGAATCCTTGTGCGTCTGTCTTTTTGTCTCTCTCACCATGCTGCTCTGTTTTTGTCTTTCTCACTGTCTGATGTGTCTCTCTCTGCATATGTCAGTGCGTCTGCTTTCTTCATGCACAGATGCAGTCTCACACCCCCCATTTTTGCAGACAAACGTGCACATTTTATATTTGGCGGTTGAAAAAAAAGATGCAGTGAAGTTTGACGGTTAATAAATGCAAACGCAGATGTTGCACACATGACAGCAGCCACCTTGGAGGTCATGCAGCGGCACACAACAAGCCAACAGAAGAGGACGTCTTCTCTTATGAAAGTATTTCAGATTATCGACCGTCCTCGGTGTCCTTGCATCCCTCCATCAGAAGCTTGGACTCAAGCCAAGTCGGGCACCCCCCACCCACACCCACACGATCTCCACTGTTCAATCCCAGCATGCCTTGGCACAACACTGGGTGATTACTCTCACAGCGGTAAAACAGAAGAGATGGAAAGAAAGACAGAGAGCCTGGATCTCTGCCATGTCTTTCCTTGTAGTGAGCTAATGAAGCAAGAAATGCTTGGATAGACTTCAACCATCAACACACACACATACGGTGAGCACAACAGCCCTCGCCAGCATAGACATCATGCATATTGAGCATGTCTTTCATATTTGTTCTAACAAGAAAACCCAACATGGCGGACAACCACCAACCTGTCCAAACAGCGACTTCGTTAGCATGCCTTTGTTCTCCATAAAACTGTGTTTGGCTCCTGCTTTGATTCAAGTGCTTTTTAAAGGGAGGGTTGTTGTGCAACTAGGAAGTAAAGTTGGGGGGGGAAATAGTATTTGTTGTGTTCAGTGTGAGCATCTTTACCTGGTAATGTAGGCAAAGTAGACCAATGAGTGGAGGGGAAGCAAGTCTCTGGTCAGCTGGCTGAGAGGTTGGCTACTTGGAACTGGAGCGGGGAGAAGACAACATGTAACGGTGCAAAGACAAAGAGAGTGTCCTGTTCCAGGGATAATTCAATCCACATTTCAGATTTAATAGCAAATGATCATTCATTGTGACAGCCTTGATAAATGTTTTCAGAACTCTGCTGAAGTCCTGAGTCACGCTTCAAATGAACAGTAGGTTTAGTGATTTATTAAAACGTGCAGAAATCACATTTAAATATAGTATATAAGAAAAAAACAGAGTTTGGTACGACCACTTTTATTCTTCAACACAACCTGAGCTCTCTTAGTCAACCTTCTTCTAATTTTTTAAAGTAGTCTTCAGGAATTTATGTTAAATAAATGAGTGAAAAATGAGCCATTGTCCAAAGAAAAACTTTCAGAAAGCTGGAGAACTATTGCTCAAGACTGCACTTAAAAAATAAGAAAGTCTGGCTCCTTAGAAACTAAATATAAGGAAATAAGAGGTGGCTGAAGCGTTCTGCACAGTAATGCACAAGTGCAGAGCAACTATTTGATTTTCAGATAACGTTACAAGCACTAGAACATTCGGACAGAGGTGCCAGGTTGCACACCAAAGAGAAAGACATCTGGAAAACATGTTACACTCACATTTACAGAACTGTTTGAAGGACATGCACAAATGCTTTACTTAACCAGGAGGAGTCGCTCTTGAGAAGACTGTCCTGGACGGAGACCAGCAGGGCAATTTTTTTTCCTGCGTTTTAATAACTTGCTTGTGACTTTTCATTTTCTGCATAAGTATTGCAGATAATGCTCCACACAACGGTCAGCAATTAGCACAAATCTTTCTGACCTAAATGCACATTGGCCAACCTTTCTTAGACTGTAGCTCAGGGGTGTCAAATATACAGCCTGTGGGCCCTCCAAAATCCTGGAGGGCCCGGATATCCCAAGTTGCTGTGCGTTACTCATGGGCATAATATATGCTCTCGATCTGAGCTATTGCAAGGAACTGAAATATACTTTCGAAGTCTTTCAGAAGCTGTTGCTTGATCTTGATGGACTGAGAGCAAAAGTAACAAGTCTCAAGAACAGTATGTTCTAAAGATGTCACTTGTTTTGAGCACTAAGAAATTTTATTCAGATTGTGTTGCTTTGTATTTGGAAGTCCACTGGGAAAAAATGATAGTGTGGATAAAAAATGGAAGACACTAATTTTTTTCTATCTAGTTATTTTTAGATGTTATATTCAAGAAATGTGTCTTGACAGTTGTTGTACTACCCTGTCCTTAACACTTATCCTGCATTTAATCCTCAAAGAGATGTGCTGATGAATGAACCAGCATTATGTTAAACATGTTGACTCTGTTTCAAAAATTGTTAACCATTTTGAGTCCTGTATGTGTAAAATTAATCCTAAATGTGTTTACTGCATGAAAGTTTGAACACTGAAAGTTAACATTTACTGAACACTTAGTACAAATGTTTTCTAAGTGGATTTCTGGTTTATTTTCACTGTTTAAATATAAGGTGTTGAATTGCCTAAAGTAAAATATAAATTGTACAAACTGTACAAACAATAAAAAAAGTTAATTGCTTAAAAATGTTGAATTCATTCAATTCTTAGAAGCTAGTACAATAATAAAAACAAGAAAAAGCTAAAATTATGATGATAATGAAGAAAATCAGCTACTTAATATTTTAAATGATGAACTTAAAAAAAATGTTTTCGTAACTACTATCATTAATTACATAACACTTAAAAAACAGTTTTGAATAATATGGAAAAAAGTTGGAGAAACATAAATTTTTTGAGTAAACAAAAACATGTTTTTAAGTTACCAATTATTAAGTATATGGTAATTAAAATTACCTTTACTTATAGAGGAAAAGTTCATTCCTCTAACTCAATGTAGTTTGTTGGTTCAACGTAATTTCTACACAAGTTATCTTAACGCAAAAAGATTAATGGAAACTGTTGCGTTAATTTTTTTTGTTAAGCTTAAACAATAGTTTTTAGAGTGTGGGAGCCGGAACATGCCCAACGATTTGTCTAACCCGACCCATGTGACCCATTGTAATGTATGAAACATTTCAACATGAGGGGAAATGTCTGAGCATTTCTAACTGAGACTAGTTGTTTGAATCATTAAGACATGAAATACCAGATGTTTAGTTTCAAAAGATCTACATGTGAAATGTTTGTACCTTTCAAATGTGGTTTGATGGTCAATTAATTCAATTCATTTAGATTTTTAAAAAAGTTGATTCAAAATTTACTTGAAATATATCCACCACCTGTTTTCTTACTCGATCGCTGAACAAGAAATAATGCTTTTGTTTGTCTGGCAAATTTTTAAGGTAATAGGAGACGGGATTGTGTTTTTTTTATTTTGCAGAAGTTGATACAACCCCCTTTAAACATTATTACTTGTACAAAATAGGTTGTATGTGGCCCAAGAACTAAAACAATGTTTTCCACCCCTGAGCTAGAGAAAACAAACAAGTCACCTTAATATCTCTACAACTTAATGAGTTGCATAAATATGAGCCTTTAAATTTCATTTGTGTTGAAAAGAGCCACCATGCTCCACTGGTTTCTAGTTTTGCAACAGTCTAAGCCCTGGATCTGACAGTGGTAGTGCTACACTGACTGATATGACTGATAGGACAGACCAACTTCCCTCAAACTCTTAACTAAAAACGGAAGAAAACAGAGTCTCCTGTACTGGTAGATAATTAAAGAGAAACATGGCTGTCTACATAAAGCTGTTCTTAAGGCTCCGATGTGACCGACTCACTTTTAAACAGCTAAACAATCTCCAAGCAAAAATAACAGACCACCAAAGCTCTTTACAGATTCTTTACTTTGACAGATTCACTAAGTTAATTCACAGGGACTGTTTAAGCGGAGAATTTAAACCATAAATCAACCTACCTGCCCTGTGCTCCAGCCTTAAGTCACCTGACCGCCTTTAGCGGCTGAAATAATGGATGCTCAACATACACAGCTCGCCAGAGGTAATAAAAGGAATAATAATAATATATTAAATAGACACGTTTGACTGTGATGGAAGAGAAAACTTTATTTAGAATATTTTAAAGTAAGGACGAGTAATATCAGTTTGGCTATTTTAGCATGCTAGCGTGCTCACAGTGATAACAGCCTAGCATCTTGTGTTAGCAGCCAAGGCCGCAGGGTGGAAACGTTAACTAGGACTGAGTATATTAGAGAACTGGGGATACAATACAGATAGTTAAACAAATACAATATACTTTTCATGTTTGAACAATATAATTACGTACATTGTACTAACATGATAGTATATTGTACAAACATATAAAGTATATGAAAGTTAGTATGAAAGTTAGAACAATAAACTTTTCACGTTATAACGTGATATACTTCTATTTTTCTTTTGCCTGGGTGGCAGCTCTGCGCTTGCGTAAAATATTGATATAGAAGTGCAGTATGTACTAAATTGTGTTGATTGGCATGTCTGGTTTTTTAAAAAAAAAAAAAAAAAAAAAAAAAAAAGCCTATGCACATTTAAACGACAGAAGTTGACCCAAAGTGCACAATAACACTCCAGGTCTCCGACAAATCTATTTTCAAAATACACGAAAAGCTGAAAAGTGTGTTTTGTTGTATTATTAATTTTATTGTTGTGGAAAGTATAAATCACAATCATTTCATGGTCATTAAAACGTGTTCAGAAGTGATGACTATTCATCATCTCATAAATCATGACACACTGCTCTTCCCTTCATAAGCTGCCTTTATGGGTTAAAAGAAACAATATTGGCCTTATATTTAATTGGTATGTGATCAATGCCAAAACGTAAGCAAGATTATTGAGGGACATTGGCCTGCAGTGTTTTCAGAATAGTACATAAATAGCTGCTGCTTATTATATGTTGCTTGGTAGCTTGATCTATTATAATAGCTTTTATCTGCAAAAATAATAAAGCTTTAAGGTAAAGATGCAATAGAAAGTCAAATCCAAAGTGCAGTGAAGTAGATGTACTGTATGTTAAGCCTGGAGTTACCACTTGTGCTCACTAGTAGTACCAGCAGACATCCAGACAGAAACCCAAGATTTTAGATTTTTTTAAATTATTATTTATTTCCCTCAAAACAGGAAAAACTAAACTTGCCTCTACTAAATCATTCATCTATCCAGCAGTTTTTAGATTAAACATAAAAGAAATAATAAATAAACAAAATGCAACACAGAGGTTAAATCCTAAATATTCACAGTAGGCTGTGCATTTTAAATGATCACAATCTTTTTCTCAGTAATCCAAACGCACCCCTGTGCGAGGCAAGGCAAATTATTGACTGACTATTCAAAATGTAAGATTTCCATCCATAGCAGATTCATGTGAATCGTAACTGCTGGCAGTCCTGAGCAAGTTGTAAACAAGTGCAAAAATCCTTCAAGTCAAAATAATTCAAGAGCGTTAAGGTTCACCGTGTGATTTCAGTCACATTCATTTTTTTGATTTTGTATAAAGTGCCATTTCTTCACAATTTTATACGAGGATTGCGAATGCTATAAATGAATTATGAAGATCTTAACGTGATACAAAACGTATCCTGGAGCAAAAATTAAACAAAAGTAACAACAACAACAACAAAAAACAAAATCCAGGCACCTGTTGGTCAGAGAAAATAAAACAACATTCAAGTAAATTTAACTTCATTTTTAGAGTCGAGGTGACACATCCGAGTGGAGATCAGTGGTTTTCCTTTCGTTTCCACCTGTCGGCCCGCCTGTCTCCTCCGCTCTCTTCTGCGCCATCTGTTCTTTTCTTGGACTTCTTGTGTTTGTGTTTCTTCAGCTCTCCGTCCTGCGGCTGCTCCGGGGTCGCCTGCCTTTTCTCTTTTTTTCTGCCTTTTTTGTTTCCTCTCCTTCTCTGTCCTCTTGTCGTCTTTGCTGTTCCCCTGGCTCGCTGACGAGCCGACGCTGCTGCTTCGGCTGCTGAGCATCTCCCCTTCCTCCAGATCCTTCCCTCCACCGAACCAGTTTTCTACTCCATCCACTTTATAATCAGCCTCATGCTCCCACCAGGCACTTCCTCCCTGCACAGCCATCATCCCTCGATTTTCTCTCCCCTCTTTGCCTTCTTTGACGAATTTCTCAGCCTTGTTTGGTTTACGCTCTTCTTTTCCAGCTTTGCTCTGCATTAACCCCAAATGAGGGGAATATCTTTGAGAGTATCCAGGAGATTCAAAGGGGAGCAGGTCTCTGCCTTTACCCCGGCTGTGGGAGTGGTGTGTCCCTGGAGCTCTGTCTTTATTTCGATCACTCCCTGATGAATCTTGGTGGTTACTGTGGTAGTGGCTGTAGTTTTTATCTTTGTATCTGAGATTCAATGATGGGTCTCTGTGTGTTTTCTGTGCATCTTTTTCAGGCAGGTTGGGTTCCCTGCTTATTGTGTTGCTTTCCCTATTTCTGGCACTGGTGAATTTCTTGCTGGGACAGGATGAACTCTTGTTGCTAGCCTGGCTGCCCCCGTATTGCAGATCTGTCCTATCTGCATTGTGTGATGTTGAGAAGGAGTAAAACTGAGAGGAGGTGGGGGAGAGAGGCAGTGCGTTTTTGCTCTTTGTCCCGTCTCTCCCGCTTCCTTCCTCTCTTGTTTGTTCTTTTGACCTTTTCCTCTCTTGTTGCCTCTCCCTCTCTCCGTTCCTCTGCCTGTCCATCTCTCTCCTCGTCTCCCTGCCTGCATCTGCAGACGTGGTGCTTACAGCTCCGTCTTTGCCACTAGAGGGAGCCACACTTCTGTGTGACCAGGAGCAAGCAGAGTCTCTCTCTTCTCCCTGCCCTCTCTCCCTGCTGTTCCTCGTCACCCTCGGCTTTGTTGGTCACTGACGGTTGAGGCAGAGTCAAAGAAACACGGTCAGTGTGAACTCTGACTTTTCCTTCATCCTCCTCATCATCTCTCTCCCATGTTGATCGGGGTGCCTGGGAAATAAAAGTAAAAATACAATGTGACTCAGATGTCATGACTTTTTTTTTTTTTTTAAGGGAGTAAGTCATAGTAGCTTAAGCATCATTAGTTAATATTAATCTCTGGCACTCTTCCTCATGTAATCAGTTGTCCTGTCTCCTTCCCTTAACCCACAACTGGTTGTGACAGGTGACTGTTAAAAGGGAGTTTTTCCTTTTTGAGTTTCTTTTTTTTTCACTGCCACCGAGTGCTTGTTCACAGGGGGTTATCTAATTAGGGCTTTCTTTCTACTATTGTAGGGTCTTTACCTTACAGTATGAAGTGCCTTGAGGCAACTCTTGTTGTCATTCAGCACTATATAAATAAAACTGAATTGAGTGACAGAATGGTGGCACAGTGGTTGCCTGATACCAAGATCCTATATGTGAATCCACCATCTGGCCGGGGCCTCACTATTCCGATTCTCCGGCTTCCCCCCGCAGTCCAAAGGCACGCAGTTAGTAGGGTTCTACATTGGTTGGATGGATGAACTTAGGTGGTGGATGCTTATATAACCTCGGCTGACATACACACCTGAACGTGTACCAGCTCCGTCCATCTTTCTTGGGTGTATTTCTCCAACGTTTTCACCACTGTCCTCCTCTGATGACTCTCTTCTTCACGGCTGCCCAACACACATAGACAAGATTAAATATCACAGGTAATCTAATAAAAGAAGATATACAGCTGCAACACTAGATCTCTTTAGTCTTTAATTGCATCCTAGGATGTTGTTCTTTAGTCTTTGTAGATCCCTGAGGAGAAAATTACGTCCTGTGTTTTATGTGTTAGGAGCAGTGGGCAGCCACCCTGCAGAGACTAACTCGAGTAACAAGCCAGTGACTCAATTGAAGACCTGAGGAAAATTAAACTAGCATGTTTTAACAGTGAGGAAAATCTGAGATCCAAGAATGCATGTGAATGTTAGACAAGGTGCTTGCTGTGAAGATGTGATAAACAAATAGCAGCCGAGCTGGTGGGAAAAATGAAGATAAATTGATTAAGACTGCAAATTCTGTGCAGCTCTGATAGGAAAATATTTCCCTGACTGTTAAAGACCAATCCAGGGTATTATGTTCTTATATTACAGGTAAAACAGTGTTGAACTTAATTTACTTATTAATTATCTAATGTAAAAAAACCCAAAACTATAGTAATCTAAATGGCTGTTCAGATACATTTCGGGTTTTCTACCTGCTTCCACTTTTTCCAGTGAAAGCAAATACTGTTGTTCTTCGTTTAGGAACAGTTTAAACTGAATACACACGTTTAGGTTCAGCAGTTGTGTTCAGACAGAAAAAAAGACATGACGATGTCACCACAACTTGTAACAACTTGGTAAGGTCTGAAAATGTACTTTGATCTAGACTTCAGAGAAACGCAATCATATTTTATTACCAGATCAGATAAGATAAGATTATTATTTAATCTAAACATTTCTTGGAAAATGCAGCTACAAAGATTAAAATGAAGACAGTTAAGAGAAAAAAATGAAAGCAGTAATGTTCTGACCTGCCATCACCCAGCTTGGTGTTAGGTCCATCTTGGTGGCCTTCATTTTTGCTCCTTGATGAGCTGAACCTCAATGTACCTTCCTCCCTCGTCATCATCTCGACACCTTCCTTTAGCTCGTCCCTCCACGCTTCTCTGTTTTCTTGCTCCTTCTGCGAGTCTCCCATCTCTTGATCTTTGTCGTCCTCTCTCAAACTCTCTTCTTCCCCCTTTCCTGTCTCACTCTCCTCCACTCCTGTGAGCGCACAGTGCCATAAGTCTAATTCCCCCTCGTCTTCATCGTCTTTTCTTTCTCTGGTGTCTTCCTTCTCTCCTGCCTTCGTTCCCTTATCATCTCTGAAGGTAAATTTGTCCCATGTCAGTCTTTTTTCTCCCTCACCTTGTATCAGTTTGTCTTCAGAACGGTCCTCCTGGTTTCTACTGGATTCCTTTTCATTTAGTTCACCTCTGTTGACCCTCTGCGCCTCCTCTCTATTTTCAGGGTAATTTTCCTGCGCCTTCCCTGTAACCTCGTGTTTTCCATTGTTCTCCTCTGTCCTTTTGCCATCCAGGTTGATGTTGATGCTTATCTTCATCTGCGGTTTCACCTTCATCCCTTCCTCCCAGATGTCTTTCGCTGTCAGAGGCCATGTTTTCTTCTCTGACTTCTTCTCCATTTTTTGCTTCTCTTTGTCAAGTGGTTTCAGGAATTCACTAAGACGGTTTTCAGGCTTCTCTGCTGTTTTCGTTTTCAGGTGTTTGCCACTTTGCATCTCACCAGAAAGACTACCATCCCTTTCATTCTTCACCAGATCCTCATTCTTTCTTTTCCTATTCTTCTCTGATCTAGAGTCAGGAGTTTTGCTGCCTCCAGGGTTTTCTTCTCGCTCTTTGCTCGTCCCGTCTAGCTCTTTGTTGGGTTTTGCTTTGTGCTGTCTCTTCCCATCACTAAAGTCTAAATCTTTGCCTCTTTTCCAGCATTCCTCTCCTTCTGAATTGCTTCCTATGAATTTTCTTTCAGGTTGGTCTTGTTTCAGGACAGTTTGGTCTGAATCTTTCTGTACTGGCGTACTATGCTTGCAGGCCTTTGGTTCACTGCTGTGCCTCCTTTGTCCTTTCTGCTGTCATCTCTAGAGCTTTCAGCATGAGGGGGCGAAGTCTCCTGTCCACTGTCTTCAGGTTGTTTCTTCTTCTTCTTTTGTTCATGTTTCAGTGGCTCTAAGCTCCTCCAGTTTTTTCAGTGGTTTATTGTCTGTACTCGGTCCTTGCAGTTTCATTTCCATGCTACTCTTTGAAAGCGTGACTTGTTTATGTCTTGACTTCTCATTGCACCTCTCAGTAGATGCTCTTGGCTGAGCTCTGTCTTCAGATGGCGTGGAGCGACCGTCACTGGACGACTGAGATGGAGGTGATCGGCTGTCATTAGCCTTATAAGACATAGAGGAACTGCTGTCACTGCATGACTGAGATGGCGTGGAGCGACTCTCGCTTGAAGAATGAGATGGGAGAGAGCGACTGTCACTGGATGACTCCGACGAGGGGGAGCAGCCATCCATCTCAACAGGGCATCTATCTTGTGGTTGGTAGCGAGACTTTAAGCTGGCTTGTGATTGATTTCTGCTTCTGTCTGTGCTCACCCACTGAGGGGGAGGAGGAGGAGGAGGAAGACTGAGTAGGGGAACAGGCAGCTGGTGGAGCTGGTGATAGCTGCTGAAATATTTCTCATACCACTCTTTGTACTCATTCTTCCACTGCAGGTAGCACTCCCTGTCCAGCTCCAGGCTGTTTGCTCGACTTGTGCACGTGTTTCTGGAAATACTGTCCTCAGAGCGTGCCGCTTCCTTCCCTGAGCGTTCTCCCCGCTTCCGGGAGTGGTTGCTGCTTGAAGATGACTTCTTGCTAAGATGGCGACTGTGATGGCGGTCCTTTCTGCCTAATAGAGACTTGGACCTGGAATGACGAGCCCTTCGAGGTGAAGACGACGAGGACGGTGTAGGTGAGCGCGAGCGTTTATAACCGTAGGTATAAGAGCTAGGCTGGCGAGAGCGTGTGTGCAGGTCTCTCTGATGAGAGTAGGGAGAGCGGTGTCTAAAGAAGAAGACAAAAAGAAAACACAAGACAGTTTTCACTGTATGGAAAATACATGGTTATTGGTTGGTGGGTGTTATTAGGTGGTTGTGGAGGAGTGGGTCGCTCACTAACAAGAAGGCCCCTTCAGTCTGTACCCTTGGGCAAGTTACCCCTGAGGTATGTGTTGGAGTGTGTGTGTGATTATTAGAAGGTGGAAACAATGGAGAGCTACAGGTACTCTGGCATTTACCTGAATGACAGACTTGACTGGAGGACCAAGAGTGATGCTGTGAACAGGAAGGGAATGAGCAGACTCTACTTTATGAGAAAGCTCTGATGTTGGAGATCTTCTACCAGCCTGTGGTACTGATAGAAGATCTCCATCATCATGAGTGGTACTGCTATTGTCTTCTGCTCTCCACCAGAAACAACCCATCTCACCCACTCCAGTCTACACTACTGAAGCAGGGGAGCTCTTCTTCCCTCAAACTAATTCAACCCCACTTCCATAAAGAATGCTTCAGGAAATCATTCCTACTGTTCTCTTAGGTTTATACTGTACATACTATTTTTAATGACATTTGTACTACTCTACATTTGTACTAAATGTTTTTATATTATTTATTTACTCCACAAATGTAATGTGAATTTTCAGGTTTTTAAACATAACAATGCTGTTGGGTTTTTTTTGCTCTGTATTTGTCCTGCATGTTTTTAGTATACAAGTCAGTTTCTGTCAGTCCTGAAGATTTTCAATTCAGGATGGTGCAAAACAGCAAAATGCAAAATACTGTAAATAACATTTCTGTAAAAGGGCCACAAAATACCTTGATCTGCTTCTGGAGCGAGAGCGAGACTCAGAGCGGCTTGAAGAGTGAGAGTAGGAGCAAGAGGCCTTGGTTGTAGAAGACTTTGAATGTGAAGAGGAGCGTCTGTAGCCAGATGCTCTTTGAGGTGACCTGAGTGACAAAAAGTGACATGTAAAGATATAAAATATACATTATGTTCAGTTCATCATGTACATCTATAGGATAGTATAAACATAATGCTGTAAGCAGGTACACACCTCTCTTTTTTCTTTCTCTGATACTTGTACCACTCCTGGGGAATGAGGCGAGGGATGGGGGAGGAGGTGGTAGTAGAGGAGCAAAGGGATGGGATAGGGGTACCCTGGGGGGCTGGAAGGGTCCAGATGGGTGTGGCAGGTGGGTATCCAGGAGGGTAAGTGCTGTGCGACTGTTGAGCTGATAAGTACGTGTGAAAAAGTGGGGAGGGAAAAAGAGGTGGTGGAGTATTTGAATATGAAGAGGAGGATGATGTGGAGGGGATGGTAGAAAGCTGCTGGGTATTAGATTCAGTCTTTCCTCCAGTGAGACAAACCAAAGATGAAGAAGAGCTATAAGGAAGGTACATGAAAGGTAAAAGATGTCAGTGTTTAAAGAGTGGAAAAAGGAAAATACAAACCCCTAACTCAGAAACACACACTACCGACCTCTCCAAGCTGACTGAGGATTCAGGGTATACTGGGGTTGCACCTGTTGATTCAAAGAAAAAGTGTTTTTTTTCCCCTCATTATTTCCTGATTTTAGTGACATTACTGGCATGTGTCTAAACACAAGGTTAACAGTAGGGAATAGATTATCACACACTGATACTGTTTATTAGTCACTCACCTGAGCAGGAGTGTTGATTCTCTTGACTGACGCTACCTGTCAGAGGCTGCTCTGCTGCTGGAGTGTCATCATCCTAAACAGACACAAATGCCACAAGATTTCATTAAAAAACACAAACAAAAAAACGTTATTATTGAGTGAGAATGACTGTTCCTGTATGAATGACCTCACCGGTGTTATGGGCTGTGACGGTGGATCAGTCGGATCTTTGTTTGAAACCTTTCCAGACAGGGCAGCACCTGCTGAGTCACTGCACATCTTTCCTTCAATCTCACTGAGTAAATACATCACAGTCAGCACAACATGATCGCAATCATTTAAATTCTCCTCATTCTTACCTCTTTAGCAGCACTGCAAAGCTGTAGCTACAGTGAAATTACTCCTTTTTTATAAATGGCAGCGCCAGCTATTTTAAAACCCTTTGATTTTAAGTTGGAAATACAGTAGTTAAATTCACAGTTTATCGTTAGACAACGAGCGTTACTTCATTGTCAGGCAACACTAGGAGCTCCCAAACAGCTTTAAGTGTGTTTTCACTGCTGTCTGGCTGGAGTGGGACATCTTCAACATCCTCAAATATTATGAAGATCGTCCGCAATGTGGATGTAGAAATACCCATGTAAAAATCAGTGTAATATTATACATACTTCTCAGATATTTCTAGCTGGTTTTCTAGAGGCTGGAGGGATGTGCCTGCTGTGTCATTCTCAGAGGCTGGGTCTGTAGTTGCAGGTTGAACCTCAGAGACTTGAGACTGTGGTGGTATATTTGCAGTCTTTAGATGATCCAGAAGAGAGTCCTGAACAGGGGGTATACCAAGAAAACATTGCAGAGATCAAAATCCAGTGGAACAAACAAGGGAGCATGAATGCTAAGGAAGATCTTTGTAAAACAGAATCCCAAAGCTTAAATGATTATTCGTAATGATGGCTAATTTACTGGGCTGATCTACAGAATTAAATTAAATTAGATGTTTTTTTTTACGATTGCTGTGCCACACATAAGACGAGTTAACTTATAGAGCAAATTAACAGCAAATGGTGAAAAAACAGAGGTATTTTACTCTTGCAACAGCAGTAGAAAACAAAGTTTTCTTAGTTTTTAGTAACTTTCTAAGTTTACCACAAATAGATCTTAATTGAATCGAGTCCTCATCAGCTCTGTCGCTCTCTTTGTATTTTGTCTCTCAGGTTAAATACCTTTTGGACAGCTTTTTATTGCTTGTTAACATAAGTGCAATAAAACTTAATATGCTGTTGTGAACTTTACCATTGTTTTCTCAACAATTTCTTCTTGTGTGCTACACTCCTTATACGATACAGTGCACACACAAAACTAGAAACCGGGTAAGAAGAAACTATCATGACTGCAAATTAAAGGAAACTGCAAGAGTTTTAAAAATGATTTTAGTCATAAATATGAATTTAGCATTTCATATTCTTTTCATTTGTCCCTTTAAAAAAAATAAAGTTAAGGGATGATGTTAAATCAAGTCTAATGTTGCCTCTTCTTTACAGTGAGAAAGGTTATTAATTTAATAATAGTACTGGAACTTCTTTTCAGTAGATACCCAAAGCTGAGGTGTCTGTATCAACATCAGGCCTGAGAAAGTTGGATCACTGCACCTCAATTTGGGAAACATTTCATCAAAGCCAATAAACGAAACCAATAATTTACAATAGAGGAATATAGTACATTAGGACTGTGCGACATGGCAAAATATATCAAGTGATGATATTAAAATGTCTATTGTTCCTTTAGATGACGCTTTGCAATAGTCACCCCGGCACCACAGGAAGGACCAGCCAAAAAACATCCGGGTTCTCATTCCTAAACGAGGGGCTAGAGCCATCAGGTGCTCAAAATAAATCTCAGAAGAAGAACAGTGACCATTACAACTTATATTTGTAAATATATAGAAAATATATAGAAGCTCTTATATGACTGCGTGGGGTCATTTAGTGTGTGTTGCTACAGGTTAACATAAGGCTGATATTGATATGTTAAAAAGTACTTTTGATTTGGTTATTATATAAAATATTCACTGAATTTACAGAAAATGCACTATACTGTGATTTATATCATTATCAGGATAACAGATGACTTATATCAGGATATGAGACATGTGTACATGCATGTTTCTTCTTTGGGCAAATACAGAATGTTGCAGAGACCTACCAAAGGTCTTACCCTGAAAAGAAAACAGTAATTATATTATTTGCAGGTTCTTTATTTTTCCTGCCTGCCAGATGAAACATATTATTAAAAGGCTCACCTGCTGGCTTTGGGATGACTGCTGAGGTTTCTGTGGCTGGCTCTGCATGGGCAGAGGGGGCGGGGTAGGGACAGAGGGGGCTGGAGTTAGATTTTGAGACTGGGATGTGGCTGGTTTTCTTTTCAAGCTTTTGTCTTGTCCTTGTTCTTTCTTAAAACTGTTGACAGCCTGTGGTGGGAGAAAAATGGATGGAGAGCAAAGTGAATGCTGAATACTGAATCTTCTGGTGTGATGTTACAGATCAACAATACAACATTAACTGTACCTTGAAAAAGAAAGCATTATTACAAACATTTAATCTATAATATATAATTATTATCACTCTGTCAATTCACCTGTCTGAGAAATTTATTGGCTATCAAGGTGTCAGGAGAGACTTCTAATTGTTCGCAGGTGGGACAGATATGGTACTCTGATTCCAACAAGGCAGTGCGAATACCTGAGTGAGAGAAAAGGAGATTAAAGAGCAACCAGAGCACTGTTTATTTGTACAATAATGTGACACAGTCCTACAGTTTGAAGCAGTGCCGTGCTTTCACTGTCGAGAGTACAGACTGTACATGCACTTGTGTTTCTGCTGCTTTTGGTAGGCAAAATTTGCACATTTTTGCTGAATCTGTGATACACTTAAACATTTCTACAATTTTGTACTTTGTGTAATTAAATTTTTGAGTTAGTAAGAACTGGATATATAGATATATTAGGTTCAGGTGATTAGATGTTTAAACTATTAATTTATCTTATGTGTGTGTAGCAGACACTCACATTCATCACAGTAGCTGTTTCCACAGCAGGGTATGACCACGGCATCAGCCAGCAGTTCATTACAGAGCAGACAGAGGAGCTCGCCAGGTATGGGATCATCCTGGTCTTCAGACTCGGGCTCCTGTGCAAGGAAGGGAGGTTTCTCCTTCTTGCCAATAGCATATGCCTCTCTATGGACAGAAAAAAGTACATGCACATTTACTTTTGTGTCCAACCCACTGTCATTATTGCACTTTTCTGTTGCGCTGTCTTATGTTTGTATCGTTCTGTTCTGTCTGGTGTTGCACTGTCTTTGTTTTGGGTTTTTTTTGCAATTCCTGCAATTTTTTTTCACACTTGCACTTTATGTAGTCCTGTGTTGATTGTCTTTTATATGTAGCACCATTGTCTTGGAGGAATGTTGTCTCGCTTCAATGTGTACTGTACCGCTGCACATGGTTGAAATGACAATAAAGCCTCTTGACTTTTATTTATTAACAGGATGCTTTTAACTAGATTTACTTCAACTGGGTTCCTTTAAGAGAAGGCTGTTAATTTGACATTTGACTTAAAAATGGCTACTAATAAGCCAAAAGTATAGAGCATGGACTGAAAAGGAGGATATCTATCTATCTATCTATCTATATAAAATACAGCTCTCTTTCAAATAACGACTCGTTACAACAGTGGTATGCAGAAGAGCATCTCTGAATGCACAACATATCCAACCTACCTGCCACTCCTGTCAGCTGAGAACATGAAACTGAGACCAAAGTTCACACAAGCTAACCCAAATTATAAAATGGAAGGCTGGAAAAATGTTCTTAATGTGTTTTTCTAAGTTTAGGTCTGCATCCATCACTACACCCAAATTTCTCGCCTGGTTTGTGGTTTTTAGGTGTATAGATTGAAGTTCTCTGGTGACCTGTAATCGTTTTTCTTTGGCGCCAAAGACTATTACTTCAGTTTTGTTTTTGTTTAGTTGGAGAAAATTGTGGCACAACCAGTCATTAATTTCCTCAATGCATTTACCAAGAGCCTGTACAGGGCCTCGGTCTCCTGGTGACATTGTGGTATATATTTGTGTGTCATCTGCATAGCTGTGGTAGTTTATTTTGTTGTTCTTTATAATCTGTGCAAGTGGGAGCATGTAAATGTTAAACAGAGGGGGTCCCAAGATGGAACCGTGGGGAACTCCACATGTGATACTTGTCTGCTCGGATGTGAAGTTACCTATTGATACAAAGTATTTCCTGTTTTCTAAGTATGTTTTGAACCAGTTTAGTACAGTTCCTGAAAGACCTGCCCAGTTCTCCAGTCGTTTGAGTAATATGTTGTGGTCAACTGTATCAAATGCTGCACTGAGATCCAGTAAAACTAGGACTGACATTTTTCCACTGTCTGTATTCAGACATATGTCATTAAACACTTTGGTCAGAGCGGTTTCAGTGCTGTGGTTCTGTCTAAAACCTGACTGGAAGGCATCATAGCAGTTATCCTGTTTTAAGAAGTAATTGAGCTGTTGAGAAACTGCTTTTTCAATGATCTTACTTAAAAATGGGAGATTTGAGATCGGCCTGTAGTTTTTCATTTGTGTCTTGTCAAGATTGTCCTTTTTCAGTATAGGTTTGATTACAGCAGTTTTTAGTGGTTCTGGAAACACACCTGATAATAAAGAAAAGTTGACAATCTGTAATAGGTCTGACTCTAAAGTCTTTGAGACCTTTTTGAAAAAACTTGTTGGCAGGACATCTAAACAGCAGGAGGAGGAGTTCAGTTGACCTAAGATGTCCTCCAGGTCTTTGCTGTTAATCGGGTGAAACTGTTTGATGGTGTTTAAACAGTTTTTCGGTGGACACAGTACATATCCTGGATCTGCTGTTGATGTACCAACTGCTTGTCTAATCTTTTGGATTTTGTCTGTGAAGAATTTGGCAAAGTCATTGCAGGCCATGGTTGAATGAAGTTCAGCTGCCACTGGCACAGGAGGGTTTGTTAGCCTGTCAACTGTAGAAAATAAGACCCGAGCATTATGGCTGTTTTTAGTGATGATGTCAGAGAAGTAGGACCTTCTTGCACTCCTCAGTTGTAAATAAAATGGAAGGCTGGAAAAATGTTCCCTGTTCTGATGAGTCTTGATTTCTGCAGCAATATTTGAATGACAGGGTCAGACCTTAAACTTAACAGCTTGAAAGCTGCCTTGTATAAACAGTTCAGGGTGGTGGTGTAATGCTGTGGGGGATATTTTCTTGGCACACTTTGGGCCACTTAGTATTAAGTGAGCTTTGTTTAAGTATAGTTGCTTTGTTCCATATTATTGCTGACCATGTCTGTCATGACCACAGTGAACCCATTTTTTGATGGCTTCTTCCAGTAGGATAATCCACCTTGCCACAAAGCTCAAATGAGCTTAAACAGTTTTCTTAGCCATGACAATGAGCTCACACAATCCAGTAAAACACCTCTGGCATGTGGTCAAACAGCAGATTCACATCATGGAAGTGCAGTCGACTGATCTGCAACCTAATGTGATGCTGTCATGTCAACGTGGACAAATCTCTGAGGAATGTTTCCAGTACCTGGTTCAATCTATGCCACGGATAATAAATGCATTTCTGAAGGCAAACTCTAAGAAAAGTGTAAATAAATGTATTTCCTAACGGTCAAACAAAAGAAACATTAATAAACACACACAGTAACACTTTAATTAACACTCACGCATCTATGGCAGGGATTGCATAGCGCCCACAGTTGGTCAGCTTGGCGCCTTTAATGTTGGGATCATCCACTTCGACCATGAAGGAACGTGGGATGCCTGTGCTCTTCTTTATCCTCACAGGTGCCTCAGAGTTTTTATCCTGCTGTCAAAGACAGAAACATCTACATTTAAAGGCACACATTCCAGCTTTATATTTAAAAATAATAATTTCTTGTCTGGTAGACCATCTTTGCATGATTGATATGTTAAATAAATCCTCAGCTATGAATCCTCTAGCTGAAACAAGATACTCTGATTGCCTCATCCTTGCAAACTGAAGGTTTGAAAAGCAGATGGGTGAAGCTTTTGTGCTCACAGCCAGAGGTATCTCAGTGAGATGACCATATTAGGATAACTCGCTGACGTAATATGGAGCCAATAGAAAAAGAAACTGCACATGTGCTTATCTCATTATCTGGAACCTTGGCCGTTTTTAATATGTTGGCTAAATAATAAATATAACAGAAATCCAGGAAAAGCATTACAGATATCTGAAGTACACGTGAATACGCAAACACTATCAGCACTCAAAGAAATTATACATTTCTACATTCTTTACTCACCCAGGTTTATTTTTCAATTCACGATTTGTACAAGTAGCTAAGTCACTTAACAGATACATTATGGCCTTACCCCGCTGGAAGGACAGTTCCTGATGTGGTGTCCTGGATTTCCACAGCGATAACAGGTGTAATTCGCAGAAAGGACATTGCTGGGTTTTGTGTTTAAACTGGAGAATAATAGGAAGAGCCGAGTGAGAATGTGTAATGTAAAAAAGGACATCAACCAATAAAGAAGGAAGACGTAAAGAGAGATATGAGAACATGAGAGGAGTTTAAGAGATGGAAACTCGACAGTGTGAGGATACATGACTCACTTCATGGGGTCATAGATGGACTGATTTATCATAACTTTGATCTTATCCTCCTCTGATGCATCCACATCAACCAGGTTAGCCATCTGCATCTAAATGCATGATGTGCAGCATACACAAAGACGTCGTTTGAGGATCAGTGTTCAGCTTGGACTGAAGCATGTAAACCAAGATAAACGTGCATAACAGAAATAGAAAATAGCATTACCTTGGAGAAAAAGGACAGGGCTCTTGTCGAACTGTGATCATCCATCTGTTAGAATTAAACACAAAAAAGTTTCATAAAAGTAATCATGACGGCCGCCCCCGGTTACCCAGCTTGTGGAAAAACATTAAAATTGTTTATCCAAAAATGTCTGAAAATAAAGTTTGAGGTTTGACATACAAGCATACACAAAACAAGACATTTGAGCTACAAACCTTTACCCCAAACTGGGCTAAACCACAATTCAAAGTTTTAGTTGTTACTTTCAGTTTGTTTTACGAAATCACAAGTGTCATTTAAATGAACATAAAATTTGCATCAGCATCCATCTGTGATTTTCAGTGTGACTGATCACTGTCCACACAGCTCACACTGCATTTCTCCAAACTCTTGAATTTAAAATGTAAAGAAAACTTTACAAAGCATCCTGGGAATGTACACTTGTCCAGCCAGCGTTTTTCTGTCTAAGCATCTATTTATGTTATCCTCCTCTACTGTGCTGGAACAGAGGAGCAAAGAAAGAAATCCAAACTGTGTGTGTGATAGAGGCCGTGAATTGTTGGACAGGAAAAACCTGTTTAACAGGTTCTGGTTTAGTAGCCTTTAAATGGAAACACTGTAGAAACGCGCATGCAGAAACACGCATGGCCCCAAGAGGATTAATCCTGTGAGCTTTACCAGCTTGAAACGGAGACTTTTTGCTAAGACCAGAATGTCTCTGTTGGACTGTTGTGAAAGTTTTTTTTGCAGCTTTCAGAGCTGTAACTGCTTTAATGAATCTTTAGCCTCATGTAGATCAGTAGTTTGATTTGTACAAATATTTGGCTGATAGGCCAGAAAGCATGCCAAATAGGTATATTAAACTAAGATAAAGATAAAACATCCCTGAAGTGAGCCTTTAGCTGAAGCTCCTACTATAAAGAGAAATTAAATACACCAGCATGGGAGTATACTCATTACTTCAAAAAGATATGCAACATTTCCCCCCCCCAAAAAAGGCACATACAGTACACATATGACTCAATGTTCAACATTATGAAGGTCAAAAGATGGTACTCTGAAACATCCGTTTCGCTCTGATATCATCATTTAAGCACGTCAGCTGTAATAATTTATACCCAAGTTATGTTATACAGGAGCTGCTGATGTGAAGGGGGGGGGGGGGGGGGGGTAGCTCAGTAGGTAGAGTGGTGGCCCCATGATCGGAAGGTCGGGGGTTCGACTCAACTGAACGGCTACTGTAGAATAAGGAGGGGATGTTTTTCTCATTATCATTTAATATTTTAATATGTCATTAGTATTTCATTAGAAGTATATAACCAGCTTTGCATTAAGCATAAATTGAAGTTTTTGATCTTATATTATTCTTTGCATTACAGTGATGGTGATAACTTTAATTTGATCTTTCTTACAGGTACCAGAATAATAACATGATTTTCCATTGCAGATGTAACCATGATCATTCCATACACATTGCAGTTTGTTGCTCATTCTAGAGTTGTGCTCAAGGTAATTAAAGGTTAAAAGCTACAGCCAGCGCGAGTCTGGCTGATCTATGGAGGGCAAAGGCTTTGAGCTTGGAAGGCCGCACGCGCTTACACAGCACTTATAAGATGTCATTCTTGGTGATTTTGTGCTTAGTCATGTTTTAATATGTTTTAAGTAGAAGTAGCTGATCCAGCAATATTCATTTAATATTATATACTTGATTTAGAGCAATACACACTGATGGTCTTAATAAATGAAAGAGTCCTTGTAGTTGCCATGTTGTGTCTCAGCAGGGTACAGACGGTTCCAGGAGAAGGGGGGCAGTTAGCGTCTGCCCTCGGGAAGGAGACAATGTTATTCTTTGTGTTAAATAAAATTGTCAACATTGATTGTATTACACCTGTCACTACGCATGAGGGGGCGTTCTAATACCCTGATTTCATAAAACTATGGAAATGTGTTTTTTGAGATGAGATCTGAGACTGTCTGCATACAGTGTCCATCTCCCACGTGTGTGATCATTAAATCATCGTTTGACTCAACCCGACCGGACCAGTGTTGTTATTGTGGGTTTTTCCTCTGGTGTCCATCTCCAATATTTTTGAACCATAACATTTTGGGGGCTCGTCCTGTGGTATTGGGGTGGACGTGCGAGGTGTGGACGGTCTGAGGTTGTCGAGCGGACAGGCACGGACCAGGGATCTGATGTGAGTGAGCTCCGCGGGTGCTTCTAAAGGTAAGGCACTGCCTGTTGAGTTGATTCCCAAATTGTGCCAAATTGGGCTGCATTAAATTAAAAGCCTGCTCACTGACGTTGCTGGTGGGTGTCTGTTTTGATTTTGATGAGAATCACCGGGTGTTATGCAGTTAAAGTTGTTTAAGAGTATTTAATGAAGTTGAAGAAATATGAAAGTAATAATGTTGGGTTTGAGTCCCTGGATATTGAGCTGAAGGCTCAGGTAGTTTGGTAGGGAAATTAGGACAGAAACTGTTCCAGAAGTAACAGATACTGTTTAATAGTTTTACAAATTAGGACAGAAACTGTTCCCAGAAGTAACAGAGACTGTTTAATTGGTCGTAAAAAAGTTATCTTTCTTCGGTAGGACCCGTTATGGTAAAATTTTTCAAAATCGGTTAGGTTAAAATTATTATAGGACGGCAGCCCAGAAGTCTGCTAAGAAGCACATAGCCCGGGGGTTACGCCCCCTCCTGGCCGTGGACGCGCGGTCTTGACCTGTCGGCGAACAGGGGTAGTTCAGTTTTGGTTTAACTGTGGGGTACAGGGCATCCCGAAATAAGCTAGGAGTTACCGAGACTCCTCATCGTTTGAAACGGTGTCATGTGCTTGTTTGGACAAAGTTAAATTGAGTTAGGGATTTTAGAAGTTAGGTCAGAAACTGTTCCCAGAAGTAACAGATACTGTTTGATTGATTACAAAAAAGTGAAGCTTTCTTCGGTTGGACCCGTTAATTTAAATTTGTCGAAATTTGTTAGGTGCTGAATTTGTCATGTCTGTCAGTGGTTGTAATTATAAGACGTCTTTTGTGAATAGAGTTTTGTCTGAGCTTTGTGTGACCCTGTGTGTGATGAGAGCGCAGCTGCAGCGCTGAGAGCTATTTTTAGACGGTGTGAACATGCAAATGAGCGTGTGGCTGGGAGGAGAACAGAGCTTTTCACTTCCTGCCCAGAGTGTGTGAGCCTTAGAAGCAGAAGGCCTTTTATTGCTGAAAGCCTGTAAAGAAGCTGCTGGTTTTGATGTTATAACAATGTAAATAGTTTCTGATTTAAAAAGAGTGGTTTAAATAATTTTCAGACACACCTTGCAAATGTGCTTATAATGAGTTGGCACTCGGCCTTTGAAGGTCAGAAGCTTCGTTCGGCGTGACTGTCCGGATTGATAAAGTGTAGTAAATGCTTTGAGTGCAGAGGGTTAAACGCAAACAAGCTTACAAACACATAGGCTATGATCAGAATAGGTCCCTAGAAGGCTTTTGAATGTTTTAAACCAAGTGGGAATCACTAGAACGTTATTTGTTAATCACAGTTGATTTATGTAATGTAAAAAAATCATTTAAGACTGAGTAACTTCAGTTTTTGAGGAGCATAAGAGAGTGTTCCTAGGTCAGAGTAAGCTGCTGTAAGTCAATTGAAAATAATTTAATTAAATCTTAAATATTTTATACTGATAACACAACTGATTTTAAGTCATATCTTTAAATAAGTAAAGTTCATGAAGTTTTCTGAGCTGCCATGACACAGAGAAAGTGGAGTGTTTCACCCTGAAAGGATGAAATGATGCTCTGCCTTTGTTGTCAAGTTCAAACATAGGCCTTAAATAAATATGAGCCACTAATAAGCGTGACATAATTAATAATCTCAAACAATAAAGCACATTGGGTGAGTGACCCAGATAACAATAATTTATGAGCACGCAATAAAGTGGACCTGTTAGAACCCCTTTGACATTTGTCCCTTCAACAATAAATGATTATATTGTGTCCCATGCACTAAACAGTCCCATTTAATACTGTTAAATCGTTGTTTAAATAGAATAAGCAAACATGCCTGTGCTTTATTTTGCAACCTGTAACATACAAATAGCAGAGGAACAGGGTCAATTGGAGGTGACCTGTAAATGTCACATAGTGACTGAGGAAGGTGTTTCACCTTATGAGATGACAGTGTGGTCCGTGATTGAGCTGCATGAGCTAAATGCCTATATACAACGTTGCCTATTTTTATTTCAAGGCTTAAAGGAGATGACTGAGCATGAAAATGATCCAAATTGGGAGCCCACGGAGGCCGCCCACTTTGCTCAGGCTATGATAGAGTCGGTACTAGACGGTTTTGATTTTGATATGCTTGCTTGGGAAATAATATAATTATCTGTGGAGATGTCTCCAAGCGATTAGTAGATTTAAAGGAGACAAATGTGTGCTTGAGAGTGCGTGGTTGAAATTGTGTGTGTGGGTGTGTGTTTGAAAGGCTTTGAAACATAGATTTGATTTGAATAAAGCTAATCACAGTATTATGGTTTGGCATTGAAGTAGAGCGAGCTATACAGCTAATTATTGAGGAGTTTGGAATTAATTGGTCCACTGCTCCCTCGCTCGGTAAACAAGACAGTGAATTTGTTAGTTTGTGAGCAAACATGATATTGCTTTGGAGCAATTTTCTGTGAAAAATTTAAGGCTGTGTGAATGCATTTGAGCTGTGTTATTGTTTTGTGCCCCAAAGTTAACATGTAGTGTGTATGAGTTTATAACATTTATGTTACAGAGTGAAAAGTAGTTATTAAAAGTGAATAATGAAAGAGGCTTGGTTAAGTCTTGACACACTGCGTTGGCTGTGTGTCTTACCAAGCAGATCACAAGGAGACAGTGACCCTGGGAGGAGCGAAAGTATTTCTGAAAGCTAACAGGCAGACATTGCGGAGTGATCCAGAAGGAGGAGCCGTAAAACGTCACAAAAAAGGGAGGTAAGCTTGTGTTTTAGGATAATGGCTGACGGCCCGAACATGACACCTACTGGGCACAGAGGCTATAAGTCTCTAAAGGAGCAGCAGCAACAATTAAAAAAAGCTATTCGTTTAGCTTCCCCTGGATCAACAAGGTTAGCTGAGAAGGAAGGCAAAGCAATGGAAGCTGAGCTAAACAAGCTTATTGCTTCCCAACAGAGAGGGCTGGATGACAAAATAGCCCTAAGTCTTGTCCTCAAAATAGAAGCAGAGAGATGTGAGCAGCAATTGCAACAACTGCAAGCCGAGGCAGAGAAACGTTCAATTAACTGGAAGATTAAACAACAAATCAAGAAACTACAGCAAACTCATGCAAAGTGTTGCAAGTGGATGTTCTTGTGGAACGGAGCATCTTCCTGGATGGAGGAGGATGACACACCTGAAACAGAAGATATGGAAAGCATAATGGAGGCTTTGAAACAACTGAAAGACCAAAATAAGAAGCTGGAAAACCAAATGAAGAACTGGATTCCAAAACCAGGAGATGCTAACAAGTATCACACAGCAGAGATTCTTCCTTGGGCCACGTTAACATCTAATGCCGTAGGACGACAATATGTCATGCCTGTAATGACCCTCAGAGGAGGACAAGTTCAAGGCCCTGATGGACAGACGGCAGTGGTTGTGGGAGGAGTAGCTGATGTTGAATACACCAGAGCACCACGGGTGTTTCATAATGAAGGGCCTATGACAGTTAAATGTCAGTCCCTGAATGGGGAAGGGAAAGTGATAACATCAGCCGCAGAGGAAGGCTTGCCTTTGCCTTCTTGTTCACATGAAGGAGGAGACAGGCCAAAAGCCGAAGCATCAAGAGAAAGCCTGCCAGACCAGACTGGAGAAGCGGATTGGACCCCAACAAACGAGGAAATGATTTCACCGGTGGAAAGGATGGCACAACCGGCTTTCATCGGACTGCCAACACCAGCAAGAGAAGAGCAGGCCCAAACCAGGTCAAAACACTCCAAAGCAATAGCCAAGTCAGACACATGGGCAGGAGAAGTATTCGGACGAATGCTGGAAGCCCCGCAAGGGCTATTGGAAGTATTAAATACACTGAAGATCGTAAAGGACAAAATGACCAAAAGCATGGCAGAAGAGGAGAGCGACAAAGATTCATCTACCACAGAGGAGGAAGAAGATGATGAAGATAACGACAGAGGAGGAGTCGCGTCAGAGCCAAGTATAGCCAGGAATCTTAGGTCAAGACAGGTGAAAAAAGAGCAGGGACAGAGAAGGCCTATTTTTAAGAGTTCAAAAGGCAAGGGAAAATTGGGACAGTGTAAAACTGTGACCAAAGCAGAAAAAGCTGCGGGTACTCATTATAATTTGCCTTTAGTGGCTGGTGCAAAAAATGAACCAGTGTACCGCGCATACAAAGTAAGAGATTTGGAGGCATTGGTTAAACAGCTTCCACCTATAACTGGGGGAGGAGCAAGGTGGTTGCGTGAATTAGGCAGACTAACAGAAGGAGAGGAGCTTGCGATTGGCGATTTTCGCGCCATTTCTGCGCGGTGTATGCTCGGTGGTGGGCTAGCAGATGTAGAGGCTATAGCTCGCACAACTCGCCATGCAAATGATTTGCCTTATCATGAAGTGCAATGTGCTTTGTCTGACGCAGTCCGTGAAAAGTACCCAACCCCTAATACAGGAGCCATACCTAAAATAATTTGGGACCCCCAAAACACACCTAGAGAGTTTTTAGAAAAAGCCAGAGATCAGTGGTTGTTAGAAACAGGTACCCATCCGGGTAGAGAAGGTGAACATCGGGCATGGTTTCGCTCAGCGGTGCTGGCAGGGCTGCCAAACCAGGTCACAGAAGATCTACAGAAAAACCCAGATTTTGCCGTAGCAGATTCGGTGCAGTGGGAAAGACACGTCTCACATCGTTTGCAGCTGGAGCAGGACAGGGCGAACAAGCAGAAAAAAGAGTTGGAGGAGGCACAAGCGTCTCTGCTCAAACTACAGTTGGTGGAGGCCAGAAACAAAGCCAGCGAAAAGAAAAAAGAGGAAAAAGAAAAAACAGAAAAAATTATGATAGTTGCGACCCAGCCTGGTCCTGGGCCTGAATGGCCAGATAGTGGCCCGGGTCCCTGCACTAATGACGGATGGCCCGCCAATGCACCAAGGCAGAACCAACCCACAGGGAATTGGGGAACCGGTGGATCGTACAGAGGGCGTGGTGGCTCAGCGGGGGGAGTACAAAGAGCTCGTGACACGGGGAATCTCAGCAGTGTGCCTTGGAATGTCTGTTGGAGGTGTGGAGCAGAGGGTCATTGGAGCAGAGATTGCCCAGAACGTCGTCAGAACAATCAAAGAAGAGGCTACCAATCCCAGGCACGTGGAGTTCCGAGAGCAAGAGGTGGCTCTAGGGGAGCATATCAGGCCCCAAACCCGAGTGCAGCACCAGCCGCGCAGTATCCAGTGGCTGACTGGAGGGAGGACCAGTACTGAAGGGACCCGGAGGGACCAAACAGTATGGGGATGGCAGATCCCATGCTGTTAATGACTATAGAAG
This sequence comes from Aulonocara stuartgranti, assembly GCF_965226115.1. Classification (NCBI taxonomy): domain Eukaryota; kingdom Metazoa; phylum Chordata; class Actinopteri; order Cichliformes; family Cichlidae; genus Aulonocara; species Aulonocara stuartgranti. The sequence continues at coordinate 23,322,449 of NC_138942.1, read as the reverse complement.
GGACAGAATTGCCCTTCTTAGTAGACACTGGAGCAACATATTCAACCTTGAGAGCAGCACCAGACAGTGCAACGTTGTCCTGCCACACAGTGAACGTGGTGGGTTTTTCCGGGATCCCGACAACTCTGCCAGTGACTGACCCAGCTTTGACAAAGCTGGGCAAGCAGACTTTGAAACACAACTATGTGGTGTCATCGCAAGCGCCAGTAAATCTTATGGGCAGGGACCTGCTCGTGAAGTTGGGCGCCACAATCACATGTTCAGCAGATGGATTATCTGTGACTCTGCCAGGGGGCCAGCATTTTCCGTGCCTGGGAACAAGTTCAAAGACTCAATATCTGCTTCAAGACTGTGAAAGAGCAAAAGTCAACATCTACTGGGGGAGATTAGTGAAAGAGGATGTTCTGAGGCAATTTCAGCTGTGGAGACCCTGGATAATGAGCTTGGCAGTTTACTCCCCTCCGCGCGACCCTTACCACGTTACCCTGTTTTATGATAAAGAGAATGACGACACCTATCGTGAATTATTTCAATCTGATCTTGAAGGTCAGACGTGGAATGTGCAAACACATGACATCTACATCGGACCAGAAGGTGTAGCCGCGGCTGTGAAATTAACTGATGAACAACTGCCTTGGTACAATGTGGAAGAAAATTCAACCCCTCACATTACATTGGCGGTCCACCAAGGTCATGGTGCAGGTGATCTAGGTCCAATGGTCAGGCGAGCACTGGACGACACAGGGTGGCAAAGAACCCAAATTCCTAACTTATCTTATGCTCCAAATTGTAAAATCTATCGCATAACTTGTGCCTGTGAGGATACAGTGATCTTGGAACATAAAGAAATTTCAAAAACACATGGTGAGGAGTGTGTAGATCATCCTCACGCAGTTGCTGGACTGTCGAATCTGCCTGACAGTCTATGGTCAAAAGGGCCCACGGATGTTGGCCTAGCTAAGTGTCCTCCTGTCTTGTTCCAGCTCAAGTCACACACAACAATCAATAGACCACAGTATAAACACAAACCTGAAGCAGAGGCAGGAATTACAGAAACAATAGAAGGCCTGCTAAGGGCCGGGGTGTTAGAGCCCTCTCACTCACTGTGGAACACACCAATTCTACCAGTGGAGAAACATGGAACAGGAAAATACCGTATGGCACATGATTTGAGAGCCATTAATGAAATATTGCTCTCTACTACTGCACCGGTACCAAATCCGTACACAGCTTTATCAGCTATCACATGTGACCAAAAGTGGTTCACGTGCATTGACCTGGCAAATGCATTCTTTTGTCTTCCTCTGCATGAGTCACTCAGAGACATTTTTTCATTCACATACAGAGGCCAACAACTCAGATACACACGTTTGCCACAAGGCTTTGCACTTTCTCCAGGCATTTTCAATCAGGTGCTTAAAGAAGCCCTGTCGTCATGTAAGTTGCCTAATGATTGTACATTAATACAATATGTTGATGATCTTCTCATTGCAGCCCCGTCAGCAGCGGATTGTTCAGCGGCATCGTTCGTTGTGTTGAATAGGTTGGCGGAATGTGGCTTTAAAGTAAGTAAAGACAAGCTGCAGTTAGTTCGCCCTGAAGTGACCTTTTTGGGCCGGGTAATCGCACATAAATCAGTGGGTTTGATGAACACACACAGAGACCAAATTTTGACACACCCAAAACCGCGAACTGTGAGAGAAATGCTTTCTTTTCTTGGTTTAACAGGTTACAGCAGGCAGTTCATTCCGGATTATGCAGGCAAAACTGCCCCTTTAAGGGGCCTAATGAAGCAAGTTGGTGTTCGAAACTTTAAGGCTGAGTTGCCTTGGACGCCTGAAGCTGAAGCCGCATTTATTAGGGTAAAACAGGATTTGTCAAGGGCCTCAGATTTAGCCACACCCAATTATGATGAGCCATTCTATTTAGATGTTTCTGAGACAAACTCAATTATAAATGGAGTGTTGTTTCAGAAAAAAGGGGGGGGTAGAGAAGTGCTCATGTATGTTAGTGTAAAACTACATCCAACAGAAGCAAAGCATCCTACATGCACACAACATGCAGCAGGGGTTGCTAGAATTATCCAAAAAACAGCACATGTAGTGAGAGAACACCCACTAAAAATACTCACTACACATAGCATAGTGGCATACGTAAATTCACAAGCATTTTGTATGTCACCACGGGCACAACAGAGACTGAGCAAAGTCTTAGAGGCCCCAAATTTGACATTCACACATGAAGGAATTAACATGGCAGATTTAATGGGTGTAGGGGAACCACATGACTGCGCCAAAAGAGCACAGATCGAGGAAAAGATTAGAGAGGACCTGAAGGCCGAACCCATACCGGGAGCTGAGGACTGGTTCACCGATGGATGTTGCCACCGAGACGAAGGAGGACTGAAAGCAGGGTATGCGGTGGTCTGCAGAGTAGAAGGAGATTATCAGGTCAGAGAGTCAGGAAGGATTGAGGGAAAGCAGTCGGCCCAGAGAGCTGAAGTGATAGCCTTAGCTCGAGCTTTGAGACTAGCCAAGAACAGGAGAGTGAACATCTACACCGATTCGGCATATGCGTTTGGAGCAGCGCATGTGGAGCTGCCTCAGTGGAAAAGAGCAGGATTCAGAACAGCAACCAATGCACCTATCTCCCACAAACTTGAAATGGAGGAACTGGAAAAGGCCTTGGCTGACCCAGAGGAGGTGAGCATTATAAAATGCAAAGCTCACTCCCAAGGAACCAGTATGGTGGAAAAAGGAAACCAGAGAGCAGACGAAGCCGCAAAGGAGGCCGCAGGCTACAAAGGACAGAGACAAATGATACAGGTAACATCAGAAGAAGAGATACCTGTTGACCTGATTGAGGAAGTTAAACGGGCCCAGGAGGAGGCATCCCCAGAGGAAAAGGGGGTGTGGAAAAACAAAGGAGCCTGGCAGGATGGACATTTGTGGAGGGGGCCAGACGGGCGCCCCGTGCTGACAGCCAAAATGGCAGAACAGAAGGTGGATGAAGCCCACGGACTTGCCCACGTGGGGAGAGCCCAGATGGAAAGAAATTTGTGTCATTGGTGGCATCCTGAGCTGCGAGGAATGATAAGGGAGAAGGCCAGGATGTGCTTAATCTGTGGGGCACACAATCCTAAGCCAGCAGTAAAACCGGAAGTGGGTAAGTTTCGGCCCCCTGAGAGGCCGGGAGAGGAGATTGTTATTGATTTCACTGATATGATTGATTCCGGGCCGGGCGGTGTAAGATATTTGCTAGTGTGTGTTGACGCTTTGACCGGCTGGCCAGAGGCCTGGGCTACAAAAAAGGAGGATGCTAAGACTGTCATTAAGTGTTTAATCAATCATTATATTCCCCGTCATGGGTTCCCGAAAAGAATTAGATCAGATAATGGAACCCATTTTAAAAATCAAGATTTGGAAAAAGTAGAAAAAATGTTGGGCGTCCAGCATAAATTTGGAACGGTCTATCATCCTCAGTCTCAGGGGAAAGTAGAAAGAATGAATCTAAATTTGAAAAACAAATTGGCAAAAATCTGCGCGCAAACAGGGCTAAATTGGGTCGCAGCCCTGCCGGTTGCGTTGATGACCATAAGATGTTCTGTTAATCAATCCACAGGTTTTACACCATACGAGCTGCAAACCGGGAGACAGTTTCCGGCACCTTGGACGGTGGGCTCGGGTGAACGGGACAAAAAGGGGAACCGGTCCCACGCAGACTACTGGAACGAGCTAAAGGCGCTAGTGTCCAGTTTCACGAAACAGGCGGCTTGTAAGGGGCCCACAGGAGAAGGAGAGGTCCCGGACGCGAAAACAGTGTGGCTGAGAGTCATCAAACGAAAGTGGAAGGAGCCCCGCTGGACTGGTCCATATGAGGTATCGGCTCGGACGGCGACAGCGGTCCAACTGAAGGGGAAAGGCGACACCTGGTATCACTGGACGCAGTGCGCAGCTGCGCACGAGGGCTTGGTGAGGAAGGATCAATCTCAACTCGACGCAGGTGAAATTGAGCGGCACAATAATCCCTCACACCTGTGCAACGGACCGACCGGTAGTCTACCTGGAAGGTCGAAGAAAGAAGAGCAGCCAAGGAGGAGATCGCCGCGCCAACGAAAAGGAGCGGTACCACACTGAACACCTAAAACAAGAGAGAGGCTCTGATAAAGGGCTTTGAACTTTTTACTACACCATAACATTCACATACCACCATGCCATCACAACAATTAGACACTGGTGATGAAAGAAGAGTCTCAAAAGCCATCACAATGTTCAAAATTATTATGAGTTTGATGTTAACTATGTTGCTAATCATGGCTATTTGTTTTTTGATTTGTTTGTTGCAGACCGACCCTGGAAACCAGTCTGAGCACGGAGGCCATGCCAGTCCGGCGTTGTTTGATACACCAAGTACATCACACGTGGTCCATAGTGATTTAAGGTTGCGGGCAAGAGTGAAGCGCGAGGTCTCTGGTAAAAAGGATGAGTGTCTCAGCACATATGGTGGTTTAGAATTAGATTATGTGATTGGCTCTGAGCAAGGTACCGTCCCTACACACTGCTCCCTGGGCGCTGCATTGGTGGCTGCCCACTGCTTCACTGGGTGAATGGGTTAAATGCAGAGGAACTATTTCCCTATGGGGACTAACACATACACATTAAGAAGTGTTGTGGCTACAATTCTTTGTTAATGTAACACATTTTTGTAAACATCTAAAAAGTCCAAATTCACACTTACACCACTTACAATGTAATTTATAGCTAAAGCCGCCACTTAAACCTTAAAGTTAATGACACATTTAAAATGCAGCATGCAAGTTAAAAAGAAACACCTCCTGACTGAACTACATGATATTGTTAATGTGAATTTCAGGTGATGTCTTTTTGGTCTGCAGCTCTCTGTCTCTACAGCTTTGATTCCCAATACCAGTATTGTGCAAGCCGCCCAGCACGAGGAATCCAGTATAAAATGGGTGGAGTGGCCCTATAAGCTTGTTAAACGGCCAGTGATTCCATTGTCTTTTCTCTGTGTAGAAGTGTGTATTAGCGTCACTCTTCACAGTGAAGAAACACATACTCAGTACATAACACAGCTTGATATAAATAACTTTATTGGTAGAAAAAAAAACAAAAAAAAAAACAACAACACAAAATTAAAAAGTCTGTCCAAGTCAGTCCAACAGACTCAAAAGACTAAGAAGAGTGGCAGACACTTCTCCTACTGAGAAACCAAAGAGAGAAATCAGGTCAGTGCACACCAGTTAAGACTGCAGCAAGTGAAAGCTTGATTTTACCATCTTTAACTGAATTACACACAAGACCGCACTATAGTGTTTTAGAATGAAATACTTACAATGCACAGCTTGGTCCCTGAGGAATGAGCTTCTTTTGTTCTTGTTATAGATCAGAGACTAAGCCTTTTTAGCTGTTGCTTTAGCAGTCGATGGCATTTATTACTTAAAGGCGTGTAACATGACATGGCTATACAACTCTAAATCTGCATATTTCTTCACTTAAAGGGTGTCTTCTAATAACGCTGTCCATTACACCAAGGGAGTGATTTCAATTATGGTGGTTCTAAATGAATCACATTATAAATACTCAGTAAGAATTTGAAACTTTACAGCAGCCTGATAAATTAAAGTTATGCAGTATTTGCCCAGAATTGATAGAATTTAGACCATAAAAAGTGCAAAAGTGGCTTCTGGATGAGGCACAACTGGGCAGTGCCAGCATCATTAAACAGTTGGGTTTATCAGCTGTGAATAGCTGGCCTGCATGATAATGTTTGACCCACCCGCGCAGCTCCACCTCCCACAGACAGATACTGAACAATCTTCAACAATAGACGCTGACTGGTGACACAGCAGCTTGATAACATAACAGTTGAGAATATTTATTTAATAAAAGTGAGCACATACGACCTGTTTAATTGTAAACTTTTTTCTTTTTAAATGTTTTTTTTTAAAAACTTTTTTTAGTCAGTTATCTTCAAGCACTTAAATTGTTATACTGCGATTGTAAAATACATGATTCCCATCAGCTTTGATCCATTTAGTCTGCTTAATTAAAGAAAACGATGCATGTCACATGTATTCTATGTATTATTATTCTTTGTTATAAAATGCAGCATGCCATTTTTAAAAGACACAGCCTTAAAAAAAAAAAAAGTGCGTGTTTTGTGGAGCTGAAGGCAAAGTGCTGTGGGATGTGGTTTGGCTACATACTGCTCTGCTGGCTCCAAAGGCGTGGTGAAGCTGGACCTCTGATCGCTCACTGAAAAACAACAAAAAAACATTTTTAAACCTCCTCTACGACGGTGTGAGGCACAGATTTTTTTTCCCCTGACAGAAGTCAGTTGTCCATATCCAAACAGTCTTTGATGTGAATTAAAGAGCACTTTTAAAAGCTGCTTCAGTGAAAGTGATGGATAATGAAATCTACAACGGAGTGCTTTCTTTTGTTCAGAAAAGTGCAGACAAAGCAGGCAAATCAGGTTACAGCAGTGTGCATTAAACAAATCAAGAAGATATCTTCCTGCAGTGACCTTAAAATAAGATTTCTGTGTTTTTCCATACAGAGCATTACCTGCCGAGGTGCACAGCAGGGACAGTAGCACACAGACATAATTTTATATATCAAGAACAACAATCCTGAAAGCTGCCTACTTGATTTGCCTACTCACACTGCTGAAGCTCCACATTGGCCTAAAAACAAACAGAACAGGAATGCAGAGTTTGTCCCCTGTGATTACATTGGAAATACCCCAGGAAGGCAGTTCTTGATGTCCACTCAACGCAAAGGGCAATTTCTGAAATGCCAGCAAAGCACATGGGCACCTGTGAACAACTAGCAAAACTGAAAAGGCTGAATATTTTCTGTCTCTGAGAGACACATTGGGAGCGTTAACACACTCAGAAGAGTGCATCAGAAGAGCTAATACAAAGGTACATAGAGGCTGAAGTTCAGTTCTGGTGTTGTTTAGATCTGATGGAACAGAAAACAGTGAATCAAGTCAGAGCTTGAATGATTCATAGGTCAGCATTAAGGGGCTTACCAAAGCAAAACCACGCCTCTAAGAATGATCAAGGATGAGGACTGGACTGAAAATGAGTAAAAAAAAGCAGCCAATGTCCAAGGAAAAGCAGTGAAAGACTTTCAGAAAGCCTTGAATTATTGCTGAACACCACTTTAAATTAAATAAATAAATAAAAGTCTGGCTCCTGGGAAGTAAAATATACAGAAATGACAAGATTTGGGAAAGTGTTATATGAAATGAATAAGCGTCTTGAGGCAACTGTTGTGATATGGCGCTATATAAATAAAATCAAATTGAAATTTAATTGAAAGATGTCAACATTGACAATTATTTCATTTGAAAATATCCTCATATTGAATTAACAACAAAATGTTTACACAAAGTTTGAACTGGGACATTTTTTAAGTCTCTGGGAACTATTAACCTGCATTTGTACACGCAGCAATGAACCACATGCTCAACAATAGTTTTCTTGAGCACATGCAGTCAGTTCCACTCCCTCGTCTAGAGATTTTGCTAGATTACAAAAATCTTTTAATTACATTAATTACAGGTGGTGACAAAATCCTAAATTTTTTTGTACATCTTATGTTGAGAAATACTGTTGAGAACACTATTGGCCAAAGCATAGCACGCCTTTCATTACAGAATATTTTCTAAATTAGATACACTTGATATTTGTTTGGACAATGTTGAATAAAAACAAGGTATGAATGATCACTGCAGTCTGTTTTTATTTACATTTTAAAAAGTGTCCAAGCTCTTTTTAGAAACATAATTAAGAATGATTGTGATTTATTGTTGTTTTTTGTTCGTGTGTTATTGCTTTGAGGATAAACAAGTCCCCTCATGCAGGTGGAGAGCTCATTTTTTGCTTTTAATCTTGTTGGCAGTGTTACGCCACCAATTAGCCCTAATTCCTCTCACCAGTCTGTAGGGTGCTGACACGGCTAGTCACATGACCGCCAGTCTGTTCCAGCGAGGTCCTGCTTTCCAAGCATAAAACCCACAACACTGCTGGTTCTACTGCGTAAGCCTGACCAGTGATTTGGGTAACCACTGAGTTTGTCACCATGTAGTTTCCTCAGAGTATTTTCTCATGGTCATGTCATGCAAAATCCTCAAAACTGAAATGGCCTCTACCAGCAAACCAGTGCTTTTCATGAACCACAGCAAAAGCTTTACAGTCAATGACAAAATACAGCAAATTAAGATAATTTTTCTTATTAAAATTATGTTTTTTGGGGTCAAGGTAGACTCTTATTAGCTTAACTGAATCTTTAGCTAGTATCCACTGCTACCCCTGGCTCTTGATAAGTCCTCTTGCAGTGAAATCTCAAAACTGTAGGTAAAGCTTTGGATTCCAGGTTGTAGCTTGCTGAGGCAGGGTGGAGCCTTTGCTATGGCAGGGACTAATAACAGTGCAGGAAATCAGATGGCAACTCCAAAAATATAGACTCACTTGTTGTGGGTCTTGCTGCTCGAGCTGGGGATCCGTCTGACGATGACAGATGAACCTTTGGGGATCAGACTGTCACTGTCAGTGTACTCTGAGAGGGAGAGATGAAGATAGCGAGGCTTTAAGGGTAATGATTAGCTCACCAGAAAGAATCTTAACTGGAATCTTACAAAACGAAAGAAGATAAAGAGCATAAGATTAGGTCTCAACTTGACTGACAAGCCCAATAGGTAATAATGTAAAGTCTAATGTAAAGTGCTGGGATTGCAACAAAGATAGACTTATCCATTTGTGAAAAATGTCTGTCACAGCAGTCAGCTTCCCCAGGTGACATTTTGTCTGACCAAAACACCATAATCCAAAGATTTTCATTTATCATACTACCACCACACTACCACAAAAGATACCCTTTAAAAAAAAAAAACAAAGACAAACAAAACTAAACAAACTACCCATAATTCCAAACGCCTCCACCCACCAGGAGCAGGTGAACTGGAGAATACGGTCCTGGGTCAGTATCCCATACAAACTGGCTTGAGGTGTTGTGACAAAGACAAAGTCCACCCAAGACGTTGATATAAATTAAAAATAATTTATTAAACACATTTTAATTTTCTGTTCTTTTCCAGCATTGAGCCCTCATAACTTCATGAAAAGCTTCTGATTGCTTGATGACATGCTCTGTTACCTGAGCCACAGCCGCCCCACAATAGCCAAACATCCCAATGAACTTGTATCACCCTCATGTGCAATATTCACAACAAACCTGCTCCATTACACTTATTTGATCCACCCCCATCCTCTTACAAAGTTCATTACATATTTAATCTATTTTTTGGCCATGTTTACTTTTTTGTTCATGCCACAGTATATGACAGCAAATACTCTAATAGCTCATTCATGTGCATGTGCATCTGGGAGCTCTTAAGCATATGGTAATGAATAAAGAGGTGCTCCTGTTCCACCTTTGCTATTTTTAACTCAGGCTTCCCCTGAGACTTGCACATGCACTGACAGGGCTCACTCACCACCACCGTCAGGCCTCACGATTAAAAGCACGAGGCGTAAAAGCGGCAGGAATGTAGCCCATTCATTAGGCCCTTTTGTCCTAGCTTGACTTTTCTGGACCCCCCCTCCCTGCACTGTTTAACCTGAAAGAGGTGACGCAACGCTTACCTCTGTCTCCAAACAGCTGTGATAGCAGGACCACGCGCTTTCCGACAAAGTTGAAGACGTTGACTTCAGTTTAAACAAGCTCGTTATCAGTGCACACATGTTTTATTACCTTCTTTGGTCTGCGCGTTTGTGATCTGCAGGTCGCAGTCCCCGGCTCGGAGCTTCTCTCTGCCCATGATCTGCCTCTTCAGCTCATTCAGCGTGATGTGCACGCCATCAAAAACCACCGTGTCGTAGCTGAGTCTGGAGGAGAATTTATAATGAATGTGAGCCATGATGAGAAAAAAACCTCCCTCAGTCCAAAGTTGACTAAAATCCGACAGCTGACAGCTTTTCTGCGATGCCAGGAAACCTGCACTGTGCCAGTTGCTATGGGACTACAAAGTTAGCTAGCTGACGTTAGCAGCCGGTGCACCGAGCGATAGCGGTTCAGTGCTAACAGGCTGAAGCGTCAATTAACAAGTGCCTCACGAAAAGTGGCTTTTACGTGATGACATGACCCGACGTCTGCTCCGACAGCCACAGAAATTCAAATAAAAGCGCCTTCAGTCGGTTTCGAGTCTATTTTGAACTTTTATTCGCAATAACGTTGCTCTCGATCTCGAGGAGTTCGCTGACAGAAACCACCAGCTGTTTCCACCAGCAACGGCTCGTCAGCACAGGGCACGCTCCAGCTGATGGCGCGTTCACGTGACACCCCGCAACTTCCGAGCCTCCAACTTTACGCCAGCTCACTCAGCCGTGCGTGGTGATTATAGAGCTAACAAATCGCACATTTTCCTAACAATTTCAACGCATCCAAATAAAACGCTTCTAATTGCGCAATACCAAAGTGAGTATTGCGCAGATAGCAACGAGGGGAGGAATAGTGCAGCAAACTCTTCGTTTCGTCCGTTAAATCGTTAAGAAAGGCATTTTTTTTTTAAAAACGAAAAAAAAAACATCAAATCACTCTTTGCCGAATGTAGTTATTCTAACCAGTGCATATGTAATTTCACCAATGCCATGTTTTGTTGTTAAATAATTAAACATTTCTTTAATTATAATATTATCTGTAAAATCTTTGCCGTGAGATATCCTGGCACAATTCTTAGTGAGGACAGCGAGAATTTAAGCCTGCTACATCATGTCTAATCATAACTATGTTTTGTAGCTGATGAAGATTGGTTATACCATAACGTTGTAATTTAATAAAATAATAGTAGGCTAAGTGAGACAGTGTCTTGAGGTTAGAATTTAAGATTTGTCTTTTTAAAAAAAAAAACTTTAAAAAAAAAAACCGCTCCTATGAGCACTTGTCATTCATTTGGGTCTGTCGTGTCTTTCTCAACTAGTTTTGCCATCCAAAATATTTGATTTGATAACTTAAAATCTCGAGTTATTTTCTTAATTTCTAGTTATTTTTTCTGAAATTTGAGATAAAATTGTGGCAGGAACAAGCGTCCATACATTAAAGGGTGAGTCCGTGTTCTTGTTGTTTCTTAGCGTTGAAGGGCTGTTTTTGCCTTGTCACTTGAAGGCAGCATTTGCTTCCTTACAGTAGTTCACCTGTTTTTGGCCTAAGGGAGTGTCAAAGGCAGACTCGAATTCCTTTGAAAATTGCACGATCACTTGTCCAATTCTTTTTTTCCTTCCTTCTTTTTAGTTCTTTTTCCTTTCTTCCGTCTTCTTCTTCTTTTCTGTAAACTAGGTCCCCTTTCAACATAACCAATATCTCCATTAAAGAAAAACAAAGAAATAAACAAACAGCAAAAAACAACAACAAGGAAGTAACACAGAGGATGGAATAAAATCACATTATTTATATCAAGTAAGACTACACATCAGGCACCATTGGGTTAGTGTACAGTAATAATCCACTAGAGGGACTCAAAGCACCATTTATGATGCTTTCCTGTTGGCTGAATTTTAGTATGGTGCAGTATGAAGTCAGTCTAAAAGGTTCAGATTTTGACTCATTTGGAGCAACAGTCAAAGTAAAACATGCTTCTTTTTTTGCCCCGTTTTATTTGTATAAGTCTCCTATTTCAGTTAGTCTAATTTCTGTAATTAGTGACTTTTGGGTTTCCGGCTGTTCTTAGTAGATGGTTAGTAGATGTAAATTTTAAGGTGTTTTTGGCCTGACAGCTCCATATTCAATATCCCTTCTTCAGTGCATCCACTATCCTCTTTGCACTCTTTAACTCCAAACCGCTCACCCTGCGATGTCCCTCTGTCTCCCATAGTGCAGCTCCTTCTTCTCCATCAACACTGTTACAAAAAGCATCACATCTGTAGTGCTCTTTTTCAGCCTGAAGCCACATTTCTGTTCATTGATCGTGACCCATCATCTAAATCTAGTTTCAAAAACTCTTTCCCATGAAGCTCATTAGCTTTAGCCCTCTGTACAACTCTGCACGTCACCCTTCTTTTTGAATATGAGTACCAGTACACCTTCATTCCTCAGACATCCTCTAAATGCCCAGGATTGTCTTAGAAATTCCATTCTGGTGAAAAAGTCCATTGCCCTGTCCTTCCCCTCCTTTCCCTGTGTTTGCATGGTCCTCGGTTCACCAGGATTCCCTGTATTAGCTCTGTGATATACCGGTGAGCAGGGTGTTTCCTGCCTCTGGGCCTGTGACAGCTTTTCCTGAATTGGAAAAGCTGTTAAGAAAATGTGTGGATGTACAGGCTCACTGGCTGGTGACTGCAGTTTCATGTTTAGGGTTCAGCTAATCTTTAAAGAAAAATCGAAACTAGTTCTGCAGCACTAACAGCAATGATGTAAATAGGAAGGAGGTGAGGAACCAAGAACTGAGGAAACAAGTATGGCTTAGGAAGCAGGGCCTGTGACATCATCGCCACAGGTTGGTGGCAGGGGACAGCCGTGCACCGACACACAGTGCTGGACTGCAAGCTGATTGGTTGGACTCAGATAAATGAAGGCAGAGAAAGGAGAGATGAGAGAGGAGTGCTTCTGCACTCGGTCCTCTTTCTTCCTTCAGCCTCTCGCTCTGTTCCTTTCTCTCCAGCCTGCTCTGCTCAGAGGAGGGATTTGCCCTATCTTCCCTGGCTTAGCATACCATTGTGAAAGCAGTGGGAGGATGGAGAGATGCAGAAAGAAAAAAGAGGGGGAGAGGATGAAAGGGAAACAGCTGCTGCCTTTAAACTGATGTTCTTCTTATCGTGATATAATACAGGATATGTTCAGTGACTCAGCCATCAAAGAGCTGCTTGGAAACAATTATATCCTCTGCTTTATGTGCGTGTGTGATTATGCATATTTAAATTGTAGGCATATGTTTTATTTAAATATGAATTTGTTTATAGTGTCTGTGTACGGAAATCTATTTCAACTAGAAGAAAAGGAAGCATTAGATGCAATCATCTGCGCCACGACACAAAATTATAGTTAGATACAGTGAATCATCAAAGTATCACAATCAGTACTTTTATTGTTGCTGGAACGCCAGCAGGTTCTAATTTTTCTGTCTGACATACATTATATAGGTTCTTGTCACATGTATAATTATGCGTCTGGTCTATAGTAACCATATGGCCGGTCTGTTTATAGGCTGAGATGAAAAGCTGATTGGTGGATAAGTGAGCACTAATGAGACTGAGTGTGCCACCAGCCCTTGTTGACAGTTTAAACACCACTTCTGCGAATTTGAAAAGTACCGTCATCTCATTGTATTATTTCAGATTATTCCTTTCTGGCCTGGTTGTTTAAGTTAAAGCCTTAGAGCAGTGGTGTCAAACACAAGGTCAGAATCGGCCCTGCAAAGACCCACCAGACAGCTTTGGAAAATGTGAATGAGCGCATATAGATTTTAACCTTTCATAAGCTTTACAGCTTTTCCTATCAATAATGATTTCCCCCCATACTACACTAAAGTAATGAAGTTTCACTGGTCCATCCAACGTAAGATCAATGTGAGCTCTGTGTGGCCCCTGATGTAAAATGAGTTTGACATCCCTGCCTTAGAAGATCCCACTGGTTTGAGCCAGGAAAGCTGTTTGTTGTTGCTTCCAGCTTTTCCTTTATGGAAAACTGTGGTAGATTTCCAAAAGAGATATCTGGCTGAAACCCCTTAAACAATAAATACAGGAGATACCTCAGGTAGGGGTATCAAATGCCTTGTTGATACTAATCAAAGCCAAGCGAAGGCTAGATTTTCTTTGGTTCAAATGTATTAAAATGAATAACACTGGTTTTTGTGATGCCCAACTTGCCTCTTTTGTCTACAGTCCAAATAAATGTAATTACATGTAAACTGTCCATGTCATTTTGCTGCAAAAGTACAATGTAAAATGTTACATTTAATAAAATGTGGTCAAATGAAATTCGTATATTTATAGTACACATTCAGTTTATACCAAGCGTATTTTCCTCATTGGTTAATTATTTGAATAAATAAACCTTTTATCTTATATATTGCAGTTGGATTGTATTCAAACTAATGCTCCATGTTTATTGGTGTAGAGGGTTTGATGAGTTTAATAAAATAAAAGGGTCTGAGGATGAAGAATCCTTTTTTGATAGTATAAGTTGTCTTGAAACTGGAAATGCCTTTACCTCAACCCAACAACGACTGTTGCATGGAGTTGGCCACTCACCTGGGCTAATAAACGCAACGCACAAGTCTAAACTAAGCTCGGGTTTCATGACAAAAACACTGCATTGTTAAAATTAATGGATGTGATGAAAAACTGCAAATTACTTGTTTACATAGGAAGGTATGAGTCTTTCTAAGCTATCTGTAATTTTTTATTTCGGGGGATAAGCCCAATGAGGAGTCTCTAAATTGTTCAGCTTTAGCTGGTGAACAGTCCAGAACCTAAAGATTTCTAATTCTCTTTACTAAATCAGGAAAAAAGCAGCAATTATTTGCATTGGTGAATTTCTGATTGTTTCCATGGAGTGAATCCCTTGTTACTCATCTGTTTTCTGTATCCTCACTATAAAAGAGGCCCATGCTTTGTGCCTTATTGCAAATGGAGAGAAAGCATACTCTTTGGACCAAAGTGCAAAAAAAGCACCAGTTTCTTCTTTTTTTGCCATCCTCTTTCGTTCCTTGGTATCATTGATTCTCCTAATCGTCCCTCCACCGATATCTTCAACCGTTGATGCGTTCCTCCCCTCCTCCCCTCCTCCTCTCGCCCTCTTGTCTTTCTGCTTGAGCAGAACTCACAGCTCTGAGCCTTTTTTCACGCTTCAGATGGCCATAGTGTTACTACACTCAAGCAGCACACACACACACACACACACACACACACACACACACACACACACACACACACACACACACACACACACACACACGTGAACATATGAGGCTGCACTCTTTGTCAGTGACAATGACTCTGAGTGCTCCTCACTCACAGCTTGACCTTCTCTGAAAGCTGAATCGTCTCTCTCTCGAACTCAACATTTACCCACTCAGTCTGCAGCTGAGCGCGAGTTAAAGCTGGATGCCAGTCTACGAACACTGGACTGACATTACATGACTGAGAAAAGCATTTCAGTGGATTGGTAGCCATTATAGCCACATGGCTCTTGGGATGCTAGTGTCAGGACTCTGATGCTTTACACCAAACTGAACTATCTCAGCATTTACTGGAGGAGTTACAACAACCTTTGTTGCAGGCATGCATCTTTGTGATGATCCCCTGACATATTTCCTCGAGCCACCAGGCTGAAACTTGTAATTTCATTTGGGAAATACTGTAAAACAACCTTTCAAGATAATCTTTTGACTTAATCACTGTCAAAATGTCAATTTAATCAATATTTTTGATTTCAAATCAAGTGTTTGCAAAGCTAATCTTTAAATACAAAGATAATGTCATAGGTAAATCCTCTACAAAGCTGCTTGCCGACTCTTATTATGGGCATATAATTGATATTTTTGAGTTCCAGAGTAACATTTGGAACATGGAACACATTACTATACCTACACCTGTCCAACTGCTTGTTAGCACAAATATCTAATCAGCCAATTACATGGCAGGAACTCAGTGTATCCAGGCATGTCAGCCAGGGCGACCTGCTGACGTTCAAAGCAACCATCAGAATGTGGAAGAAAGGTGATTTAAGTGACTTTGAATGTGACATGGTTGTGTCTTTGTTTCTTCTTCACAGTTTGGGCCCTTAGTACCAACTGAGCATGTCCATCCCTTTATAACCAGTGTACCCAATTTATGATGTTGGTTGTCAATAGGATAACATACCATGTCACAAAACTCAAATCATCTCAAATTGGTTTCTTGAACATGACAATGAGTTCACTGTACTCAAGTGGCCCGGTGTTGCTCCCGGTGTGCTGTATAAAACACAGGATAGAAAATATGAGCTCAAATAACAAGTTTAACAGTGTGGGTTAGGTTAGTTAAATACTCGTCCATGAGTGAATTAACACTCACTCTGTCACTGGATACATGTATCGAGACAGACAAACAGGCAACCAAACAGACAGAGAGATAAATAATTAGGACATCAAAGCTGGCAGCTATTCTCCCTCAGAGCCTCATTCAGTCACAAACAGCTGTTATAGGGGTGCCCAAGTGGGACACAAACATTCACTCACAAACACTCGTACT
Source organism: Aulonocara stuartgranti (assembly GCF_965226115.1). Classification (NCBI taxonomy): domain Eukaryota; kingdom Metazoa; phylum Chordata; class Actinopteri; order Cichliformes; family Cichlidae; genus Aulonocara; species Aulonocara stuartgranti. Next base: position 23,306,194 of record NC_138942.1, on the reverse strand, counting down.
TGTGTGTGATGTTCGGCACTTGCCTGGAACATTACAAAACAAAAACTTGGTACAGAAACCTTCAGTGTTCAGACAAAAATATATATTTGTCACAAATTTCTGTTTTATTTTTAGGAGGAAAGACACTACTGACTGCCACTGCGCTATGAAATAATCTGATGTGGGGCTCCTGCTGGCAGATGCTCAGTGTCTTTATGGGCTATTAGCATAACGGGGGCATTTTCTGTTATTGGGCTACTGGAGCTGAAGAAAGCAATTACGATAGTAGCATTGTGCTCAGTGGGAGGGTGGGGTTTTAAAACGGAACAATGTGGCAGTGGGGTAAAATAGCTGAGAGGATCACGAAGGAGGAAAAAAACACTGTGCCAAGATGAAAACAGGAAAAAAGAAAATGCAATAATGAAACATTGGTGACGGTCATAAAATCTCTTTGAAACAGAGGAGATGAGCAGCGTGACAGGCTGACAAAAGGCTCATATGGAGGCAGTTTGGAGGAACAAAAGCAGAGTGGCATTCAATCGTAGTGTGGCACGGAGACTCTCGTAATCCCGTCATCCATTTGAATCGATAAAACCAAGACGTGCAGCGCCATCTCTTGACGTCAGAGTCATGAATATTTATGTGGTGAATCCAAACTCTGTGCTAAAGCCTTCCTCCACGTATTATATACATACTTACTGCCCTCCTTTCAAGTTATATTTAGATGCTATATAATATGACATCTATCAGAAACTAGGGTAAATACACAGCATGCGCTGTAAGTAAAGCACTATATCGTTTCACAGTTGTCAGTCACATTGAAGACACAAGGAAGAAACAAGCATAAGCCACATAAACTTAAAAGGGAGCTTTTATGTTAATTTCCAGCTCCATAATTGAATTCTTTTACAGTAGAATCCATTTTCCAGAATTCATATATAATCTTTATGTAATCTTTGTTTTAGCTCTTCTTTGTTTAAGCTAGCTATCTTCTGATTGGCTGCTCTTCACAAACAGAAGGTCTAAACAGAAGATGGGTGGGACTTCTGTGTTCTCAGCAAATGTGCCTGAGACAACTATTTTAGGTATATTCAGGGTTAAAGAGGGATGGAAATATCTGGAACTGTGCTCTTGTGTGTGCTTAGTTAATGAGTTATTAATCTGATAGGGAGGGTAATGAATTTCATTACTAAATGAGGTTATTTTTTTGTGTGGTACAAAAAGGAAGCACTTGCTTAGTAAAAATAAGACGATAATGAGATCCCACTTTCAGCATTCCCCTCTTTCCTTCTCTTCCGTGTAATACGTTCATGGTGCAGAGGTAAAGTTGTGGTTGTGGTAGTTCGCAATCTAGCTAGTGCCACAGAGGAGGAGAGGGTATAAACAGAGTAGCATTTTCACTTTTACTTGCACAAACACTGAACTTATTAATCTGAGAGTTTGACCAGAAAATATGACAGACAAATTACCAAAAACCTGGCCCCCTTCAACGTGCAGTGCTATAAAAGCGAGCTCTACTTAATTTTATAAGAAATACACTTTGTATAACTTGACTTCAAAATAACTCGCAAATACCAGCCGATCAATGTAAATAAGAACTTCTTAATGTTAATTCTTAATGTCTTGCTTGTGCTGAGGCTCCTGGCCTCCAGTGACCCCACAAGGTACATGGTTAGGAAAAGTATGGACTATAGAGAGGACATTTAGCCATTTGAATCAACTGTGTTGGATCAAGGACGCATCTAAAACCTGCAGGACACCCGGCCCTTGAGGCCTGGAGTTTCCTACCCCTGATGTAGCTCATTGAATAGTGTTAAATAAATAATAATAATAATCATTTTTGGGTAATGAAAAAGCATACTTTTAACATGCACAATAAACAAATGTCTTAACCTTTTTGTGTTGACTGTCACGTCTGTTTTTTATAGCCTATAGCACAGTTAAACAACATAAGATAACCCAAAGTGCTTTAAACACGGGCACATTCATGTCCCGAGTACTCATAAAACCCAGTTTCAAAATACATGAAAAGCCCAAAGATGAGTTTTTACCATAGAGTAGAAATCAGTATTTTTTAAAATGTGTTGAGGGTTTGGCAAATTACCCTACATAGGTTTTTATAGGTCATTTATAAGCACATTTAAAAACGACACAGGTTGACCAAAGTGCTGTACAAAGTAAAAAATAAAACAAACACTGTCACGGTTCTGGATCATTTTGACCCAGTTCTTTCAGTTTTTTATATTTTGGTATATTTCTACAGTATTGATTATTATTCTAGATTAAGTTCAGTGTCTGTCTGCCTCCTTGTAAATTGTTTCTTGTTTCCTGTTTTACTTTGGAGGTTCGTGTCTGGTGTCAGTGTGTTCCGGTTACGTTTCCCGTATCGTCAGCTGTGATTTCTCCCAGTGATTTCTCCTCTGCTGTTCATCTGCAACCTGCAAATAAAGCTGTTTACTTTGAGTTCAACTTCGCCTCACTGAATCCTGCATTTTGGGTCCTTCCTCCTTGCCTGCCGGTACACAGCCATGACAAAGAGAACAAAACAAACACTCAGTCACAATTAAAAGCTAGGGAGTAAAGATGTGTTTTCAGACGAGATTTAAAAATGTCGAGTGTTGGAGAGATCCTAGTTTGAAGAGGCAGACTGTATTAAAGTTTAGTTTAAGATCTGGTCTCCTCTGTGTTTTCGTCTGCCTCTAGGAACAATCAGAAGCAACTTATCAGCTGACTGAAGAGTTCTACTTGGAGTACTTTTTGTTAAAAGATCAGAGAGGTACGAAGGAGCTAATCCATTCAGAGACTTAAAAACAAGCAATAAAATCTTAAAATCAATTCTAGAGCGTACTGGAAGCCAATGTAAACGAGCCAAGAATGGGGAAATAGGGTGATGGTCACCTGTCAAGAGTTGGGCTGCAGCATTCTGAACAAGGAGCGAAGCCTGGCTGATACCAAAATAAAGACTATTACAGTAATCAAGCCTGGATGAAATAAATGGATGAATCACTTCCTCGAAGTCAACGGATGATTAAATGTTCTTAATTCTCAAATGAAAAAGTGCCATCATTTTTGGCAAAGGGAGTTCTGGACTTTTCCAGATTCCAGATCACCCTTACGAGGGTCAGAAGGTCTGTACAATCTCTGTTTAGCATTAAGGTACAAGAAATTTAATGCTAACCATGATTTAATAATGTCATAGAGGCGGTCTAGCAAAACTTTTAAAGAGCCTATAGAATTATTTTTAAGAGGAAAGTAGATTTGAGAATCATCGACATAACAGTGAAATGAGATTCCATATTTTCTGAAAACAGAACCTAATGGGAGCATGTAAAGGGAAAAAAAGTACTGGGCCAAGGATAGATCCTTGAGGGACATGCAAGCGGGGTGGATGTGGATGAAGAGCCACCAAACCTGGCAGAAACACTTCTGTCAGTTAAATAAGATCTAAACCATTCAAGTGCAGTGCATATTTACTAGGTGTTGGATTTATACTAAAATTTGCAGTATCACACAGGACTAACGGACAAACTTTTCTCTTGAAACTTTAGCCATTTAAAAAATAAGTGAAATTAGAAAACTACAATCAGTTAACTAAAGACACTGACTGCATTTCCAGTGCTCAGTGTGAGGAGATGATCTCCTCACACTGAGCACTCCTCAACTTGGAGGTAGAAAATGATTTGCCAAGATGTTCAGGTTCCAGGATCTCAGCCAGTTTCCTCACTGGACTGTCAGCAAGGACCTTCAGGTCTTGCTTGGCTATTATCCTCCCATAGATATACACACACATGTATTCATGCAGTCCTAGAGGAATTTCTCTCTTTTTCACCTTCAGTCACCCCAAACTCTAAAAATCCTCCAGTCACCTAATTAACTTTCTCTCTCCCATTTCCCCTCTCAACTCTCATCTTCCTCCCACCCTTCCTCTTTCTCACCATCATTCAGGCATCTGTGGGGGTGGCTGTAGAGATAAGCAGAGACTTTATCTGTCAGAAAGCCAATTCAGAATGGTTGACACAGCACATCTGATACACATCTCATGTGTCCTGTGTGTGTATGTGTGCGCGTTCAGAGGGGAGTGTGTTACAGAACTGATCAAACTGGCTTACATTAACAATTAAGGCAGTTTGAAATATAAAAAGAGACAACAATTAAAAAATACCAGCCCAGTAAACGTTTTCTTATTGAGCCTTTGTAGACATGTGACCACTAACCACATGGCATTAACTAGTTAGTCATTTTGGACATGTGACAAACACGGGGACAGTGTAGAATAAGTGAATAAGGCCCCCAGTCAAATACCTGTTGTTAGGGAAAAATCTGTATTCCCCAAATGATAGGCAAAAACCTTCTTATGATTACTAGCATACTGCTGCGGTCCTAGTTTGAATGGAACTGACAGACTTGTCTACAACAGCGTCCAGTTACTCTCTGAGCTTTAGTGAAACAGTGTAAAGTGTGAGACTGTTTTCCTTCAAAACCTTTGTAGGTGAATCTCCTCCAGTTTCAGTTTGTGTAACACTTTATCAAGTTGTACTACGGCTAGTATGTAGAGGATATTTGCAGACTAACATGAAAAATGACTGGCAACCATGGCAGTGTGCTAGCAATCAAAGCAATTACAGCTCTTTCTTCATCCAGTGAGAGCCAGCAACCTACACAAACTACTGCCAGCCACCTGGGCAGTACTTGTTTCTCAAGCAACCAGTGACTGTAGCACATGAGAAAATTGAATTGCCAGTTTACATCCATTCAGTAAATTACTGCCATCTTGTGACTGCAATTAGCTTCTGTCAGTAGAAGCTAGCTTAACTTGGAGCCACTGGAATACATAGCTTCTGTCATTTTAGTGGGTGTGACCCATGGACACAGGTTGGATCTTGCCAAGCTGAGTGGCTCGGTTCAAGCATTGTGGATAAGCCTGTTGCCTTGGACATGAGACTAGTTTGATATCACGTGCTTTGGGCAACACGTGTTAGCCAAGACGAGTCAGAGCTTATTATTCATAAAAACGTAACTAATTTGACTAAAAAGAGATTCAGGTGATGGACTGAGGACATAACTCCTATGATTCTGTGTTTGATAAAATGGGCGGTTTGCAGACTCTACCAGTATCTCCACATTAGCGTGTATCAGAAACTAGCTAACCAAATGGTGTAGCTGGGTTGTTCTGAGCTCATAGAAAAGCTATTTGTTTGGGTGGGGGTGTAGAAGGTTTATGACACAGGATAGCCAGCCTATAAACATCTGACTTTTAAAATCACTGTGGATTAAACAGAGTATATCCTTAAACATCTGCAAGTTTCTAAAAGTAATAACGTTTCACAATTCCTTATCCAGGGTGTAGTGGAGAGACGTAAAGACGTCTATGCTGACTGCACGATGCAGGACGCTGTCAGCATATATAACACAATAAAAGACAAGCAGCATGAAACAGTGTTTTTGAAGCTGATCCAATTTGTTTTGTTGGTGTTTTAAACATTATCGGCTTCCTTTCTGTAAAAACCACATTAGTGTCCGTGTGGGGGAGAAAGAACAGGATGTAGCAGCAAATCACAGTCACATGGTACACAGTCGAAAACAAAATGAACTCACCACAGGCACTTTGAAAAGGTGACTCTTTATTTTCTAATATTATGATGTATATAATATCCTTCATATAGGTAATCATATTTATACCACGTAAGTAAAAGTGTGCTTTTAATCACAGCATGTGTCCGTGTCAGACTGCTGTTAGTTGGAGGTTTACATTATAAAGTATACAGTGAAAATGGCTGGCATCTGTGTGTATGTGTGTGTGTTTGTTGGCGTGTGTGTGTGTGTGTGTGTGTGAGAATGATGCAGTCAGTGTTCCTGTGTATAGAAAGACAAATGTGAGTGCCAGCATGTTTCTGCATGCATGTGTGTGTGTATATTTGTTTGTAGAGGACTAATTATCTCATGATAGGGCTCAGAGGTATGGAGCAAGATAAAAAGCTGCCCGCTGACACTGATTTACACAATCTTTAACACTTAAACCTATTACCATCATGCTTTTAGTGTTACTTTTTATGCTACTTGAAGTTTCAGCTGTACATTTGACTTTATACTTTCATGACTGCTGCAAGAAAACACCCAAAATCTCCAGTGTTAACCCTAAAGACACACAGAGTAACAGCTGATTGTTACTAGTCCTCCTTATAGTTATCAACTGCTTCATCTTGAAGCAAAATGCTACAATGCCTCTAAGATACACTCCCTGAAAACAACTTTATGCTGGCCACCGCTGTACTCACAATATACATATGAACAGACAATATTTCTGGATTGTTTGCTCTGTCTTTGTGGCAAATTTTGTTGCTCTGTTCAGAAATTAATAAACTAACTGACAAATCCATAAGAAATAAAATAAAATATCAGACTCTAATCCTGAGTTTGTGCTCTGGCATTTTTTTCTAACAGTCCTCGGGTCAGTTTGAAATGGATAAAGTCAGGTTACATTTATTTACCACCAAAAACTGTCGGTGTATCTCAGTTCAGACACTTCCATCTGCTTACCAGCGTAATGTGAGGATGCTAGTGTTGCTAGTGGTTTAATCCCTGGTTTGATTCCGGGAGGAGACACATGTCCCTTATGGGGTTTGATTAGGAAAGGGAGCTGGCATAAAAATAAAAATCTACCCACTGTGGCCGACCCCTGTGAATAAAAGAGCAGCTGAAAGTAACTTCTTCTTTTTAGAGTTGTATCAAAAATACTGGATCGCTAGCTGCTGCTTTTTTAGTCTCTGTCTTTCTGTAATAATAAATTCTTCAGATTCTTCTACAGAATTCAAGAAGTTAACAAAACACTAAAACATGCCACAACAAGTGCAATATCTGTTAATTAATACTGGTGTGTGTGCTAAGTACACAGGACATAGCTTTCTCACATTAGCTTAAAAGAATTATGGGTCTTTGTGTGAAGCAGGCTAACCAGCATCACGACCGCTACTGGACACGTTTCCACAAAAATGTTTTGCTTAATTTAAACTGTAGGTGTACAGAAATATGTAATTTGAGGCACAGCGCAACAGTTTACGGCTATGCTAGCCACTTTCTGCGGGGTTTTTGTTGACATCTTGGAGATGCTAACTATGTCTGCTTGAGTATTTCTTTACATTCTTGTAAGACTTTCATGTGACACTGAAGTGGTCTGATCTCCGGGTAATGACAGGGACAGAGAGGGACAGAGAGGTGATGGCTGTAACAACCTGACGCATTAAGTCCAGGGTGCAGCAAAGGAGGCAGATTTTAGATGTACAAATGGCTTTTTAAAAGGTTACGGTTATACTAGTCTGTGGACAAGGAGAAGACATGTGCATTGAAATACTATTTTTACTTCACCTCTATTTTACGTCCTGTATATGGTTTGCTGGGTATTTTACTTGTGTAACAAATAACTTACTTAATCTTGAAAGATGAAGCAAATATCATAGCAACTGTTGATTTAATGTTTTTTACAGTCTGAAATAAAGTAGTGCTAACTAGCTTTGCCAATCACAGAGTTATGCAGCAAACGTGGCAAAAAGCCCACAGCCAGTGCACTGTCACACTGGTTTCATACACTGAGTAGCCTGACTCTACCCATTACAACATGGCTCAGTAAAAACTCAAGGGCAATTTAGACTCTATGGTGCGTGGCTTTCTCATAGAGAAACCTGTGTAGTAATCCAATACAAGTATGTCACATTAAGTGTTGTAGATATTTCCCTGCGAGTCTTCTGTAAATCTCAGTAAAAACAGTCATGATCTTTTCGTTTAAGGGCACAGTCTGATTTCACTTGTTCAGGAAGAGAAAAAACATGTTTTGTTGCTACTTTCAAAAGAAATTTAAGCAAGAAGGAGCCTGAATATTCCTGATGCAGAGCGAAACTCTCCAAGCTTGGTAAAACACGATACCGTTTTGGGCCTTTCATCCTTGGTCAGTCAACCGTGCCAGCCACAAATATATTCTGTAAACTACGTAAACAGCACTGTCTGAATGCAGGGCTTGAGGCAAAACCGTTAAAAGCACATTTTAATCGCTCTGTATTCCCTGTCAAAATAATTCATGTGAAATATAGGACAGGTACAAAATCTCTCTTCCTAAAAGGCTAAAGGTTGGCACAACCCCCCCCCCCAAAAAAAATAAAACAGGGAAACAGGCCCAATAGCCACCAAGACTGGAATAATTCTTGTAATAATGGTTGCTATTCTTTATCTATCAATAGATTATGTTTAGAAAACTTAAAACAACAACTACCATGTCCGCAATCCATAAACTGCCACCGCCGTCAACAATGCTTGAAGTTAAAGTGAAATCATTTGGGGGAGGGAATCTGGTGAGTGAAACTTCCTAAAGGACACATTTTAAAAAGCCTAACAATTTTACAAGTAAGTCTTTCAGAGCAAGCACAGTTTGTTTTCCCAAATTTATGGGACATTTGGGAACACGAGGAACAGCAGGCAAAATCAGCTTGTGCTGATTCAGGACCAGGTGTCACTAGGGACTCAATAGATCATAGTCTATCCCCAAGCCCCCTCTGCTGATCCTAAACCAGCTGCACAGACAGAGACGGCAATGTAAGAAAAACAAGATCCAAATTAAAAAGTATAATAAAAAATGTTTCCGCCAGAGCCGACTGAATCCAGAACAGTCCTATTAGCTTGTATGGCTGCGTCTGCTGAGGAATGATCGGGGCAGTTAGCTCTAAAACTGATCCCGGTCCAACCATTAAAGGTCGCGAGGATGCAGAGGAGGTTATACTGGACGCCCCATGGCTGATCTTGGAGCTGTCTGAAGGCAGGACAGGCAGGCACTGGGTGCATGGGTGAGGAGAGGCTAACTGCACACACGCACACAAACACGCACAATGTAAATATTAACACACACAAACATGCAGGCACATAACTCCACCTGTAAGCCCTCCTCACACAGTGACCTTAAATGCGTTAGTGTGTCTTGGTGTGTGTGTTGCGAGTGCAAAGTGTAGAGTGCTTATAGCAAGTGTTTGTCTCTGAACTATTCCTTCAAAACAGTTTTTTTCTGGTCCTCCGTGGTTGATTAGCTGGCTCAGTGTACTGAAGTCCCATCAAGGAGCGACACAGCAGCGACGCAGTGGTAACAGTTTGTCATTTTCTTCCAAAGAAACACCAAACATGACACAGTGATAGTTGTTTTTGTTTTTTTTAACCCAGAACAGAACATTTCTCTCTGCGCCACACCGGGCAAAGCTGAAGCTGTGAGCATGTATGTGTGTGTGTGTGTGATCATTAACGAGACTACATCGTTGTGTGCTGTGTTCTTGTGCTCCTATACTCATGAGGACCAATAATCCCAAAGCTTCGAATTCTATTTCAAGTTAAAGTTTAAGTGTGCAAAAGTTTGATTACGCTGTTCGGTCACAACTGATATCAGCTGATTACCTTTGATGATGATGGCATTATTTTGATGAGCTTACATGATGCGGATGTTTATTTCTGTCCAGTTTTGTTTTTGATTCTGCAGCACATCCTAAAGATTGTCAATTATCTTGGATCATCATGCTTGTGCTGTGAGAAAAGAAAGGAATCATTGTTGGTCATTCATTTTAATCACGTCATCAACTGACCCCCATTTCTTGGAGGGGCACATAAGGTTGCTGAACCTAGATCAGACCAACTGAAGAAACCCCAGATGTAAAGTAAAGGCTGGATCTATCTTACCCTGATGCATAAATCACTCTGTAACACGGTAAATCTGGACTCATCAGACCACATGACCTTTTTCCATTCCTCCAGAGTCTGATCTATATGCTTCTGAGCAAACTGAAACCTTTTATTCACTAACTAGCCTCACTAATACATGCTTTTCACAGCTGTTTAGTTCTCTTGTGCGTGTTTAAATACCCTTACTTTTGCTATTAACATAGCCGTGAGTTCTACGATTGGATAACAATCATTCTGGGGGGTTTTCCGACCATATTTTTCCTGGAAGTCGATGCATCATTGTTTCAGGTTTTAAATAATGCATCGGACAGTTCTTAACCCTGTTTTTATTCTTTAATTAACAGTCATTACGTCTTCCAAACTCGTGAAACTGGAGGGTTTACTGATGCTTGTAGCCTGCTATCTGAGGCAGTCTTCTCCTGTGCAAGTGCAAACAACAAAAACTAGCATTGAAGCTTTGGGTAAAAGTCCTCAAAAGTAGAGGAATTTGTATGTATAGCTACTTGGAATGCATGTGTCCGTGTGGTGTGTGTGCGTGTGTGTGCGCTGCAGTGCTGAGTGTCCTGCTGGCAAATTGTAAAGTGACCTCTGGCACCGGTGAGGTGAGGTTTATGTCCATGAGCGATCGTCCGAGTGCTCCACTCCTAATGTCCCTCCTGTCAGAAACTTCAGATGTGATTAAAACAACACAACCTCACAATCACATCAAAGTAGAAAATGAAACTAGAATAATAGAATATTAGAAAGACTACAACCCCTGCTTCCCAACTCCGCCCCCCTGCGATCAACCCTCCCCAGCCCCCGCCCCAATGAATAGATTACTATAATATGTGACAGAGTTTATCATCCTCTGCACAGTGGCACCTTTAGAATAGAATAGAATAATTTTTTTTTACTAATAATATATCAGAGTATCAAAGCTTTATGAAGAAGAGATAGACAGTGGCCTAGTCTCAAAAAGCACCCTGTGCTCTACTGAAGTAAACATCATTACAGCGCGGGCTAATGGGCCCGCGTGCCCTTGTAAGGCGTCTTTTGTGTAGCAGTCGAGTATCCCTACAGAGTATAGAGATTAGGGTGCCATTTGAGACTAAAGCAAATGTAAGCACTGGAAGCAAATGGATATGGCATGCATGGTTTGAATGGTCAACGCTGACATGGCTCATGGATGGCAGTTCTGAACTTCGACCCTAAGCAGACCCCTCGAGGTCTGAGCCGATGAGAGCTACGAAGCTACCGCTACTGTTGAGTCAGTAAATCCTACGCGGATTAGAGTACTTACAACTGCAAACCTAAAGCTAACCTGGAGGTCGTGATACATAGAAAACATCTGGAGTAATATTTGGCACCAGGCATATTTTGCTAATTTATGTTTGAATCTTAAGCAACTGAAATAACTCTTAAATATGCTACCTTTGCTTAAGGCAATAGTCTTCATCTCTAATTACGTCACAAAATTACTCATCTAACCTAAAGTTAAGTCAAAAAAAAGTAGCAGAGTAGAAAAGCGTAGTCTGATTTTCCTCTACTTCAGCTACTCTTTTACACAAAGCGTGCTGTATTAGCGGTTAGCTTGTTCAACAACGATTGTTTCTGTGCAAATGTACTTTGCTTTTTCTCCCCCTCCCTCCCACGTTACACCCTTAAAATGAAATTGCTGCAGTGCTGAGCATAAAAAGCCCTTGTGTGCTCCTGTCCTTTAAAAATTAAAAGCCCTTGCTTGGAGAAAAGTAGGGTTTTTTTCCCCCTTTCACAGCCCATGACAAAAGCTGATGCCCCTAGTTGCAGTTGCAAAATTAATATTTACATGTAGAGGACAGTAGCAATGCACGTTTGTCCCTTTAAGCTCCCTTTATGGCGTCGGAGACAGGAGATAAAACAGCAGCATCATAAATTAAACAGTGTGTGCGAGGTTTAAAACATATTTTATTATCAGAGTAATGACTGTCAGAGTAGTAGCTTGACAGTGTCGGGTTGGTGTTGTTTCATGTCGACTTTATACAAAACAGTGCAATGGCTGTTTATGGGAAGGTAAAAGAACAATAACTGAAAAAATAAAAAAAGCATTTTTTTTCCTCTTTTGAGTTTCACACTTACTTGTTACTCACAGTCCCAGAAACAGGTTGAGAAAAATGGTGTGACTAGATACTCATGCTCAGGTTTCACAACCCTCCCTGTCTCCTCTCTGTAGATTTTATGGCTGTGTTGCCTTTTTTCCTCACAGTGTCAAATTCTGTCGCCTCGTGTCGTGAGATAGAAGATTACTGAGTAAAGTGAATAATTCAGCTTGTTTTCTTAATGTTTTAGAATATGCCTCCTTTTACTAAAAGGCTGGAATACTTCAGAATTACACTAGTTGCCACTGCTTACAAATGCACAGATGCAGCATTAGATTGTTGGGAAACCCAGTGGACTGACTGTGTAAATATTAGGCATATAGTAGTAGATCAGGGGCTTTATCACAGTAGTTTTTTGTGCTGCTTTTCCTGCAGAAAAGTAAGGCCATTACACACCGAGCATGTGGCAAAAAACCCAAAATGAAATTCTAGATCTTTCAGATGCGAATTTGTCGTGTTAGGTATATTCCGCATTTTTGCAAAAGCCGCATTTTTGCAAAAAACGTCCTCAAAAAAGACGCATCAAGCCACAATGAACTGGTCCTGATGTTTCTAAACAACAAAAGGAAAGAAGCAGAGATTCTGGGTTCATTCAATTCTCACGAGAAGGCAGCAGCATGGAGAATTTCATGGTTTGATCCAGGAGTTGAATCTTTATCACGACTGCTGTCGTACATATTTCAGGATGTCAGCAGGGCAGTCTGAGCTCTTCCCACATCTGAGGAGGCAGGGAAATTATTTCAGAGTTGACTGACCTGGAGCACCATCTAGCTGTATGTCTGAAAAGAAACAGTACTGTTGCGTTTCAGTATGTTCAGTAAGTGCGTTTTGAGCTACAAGCGCACTTGTAGCCACATGCAGTGGTCTGATTGGTCAGATCTGTTAATTCGAATGCAAAAAAATCTGAAAAAACTGTGCTTGATTCCATAAATGAAATCCAAATTCGTCTTGCAAAATTATGCGGTAGCTGTGAACGCCTGCATTGAGAATAGGCGAGTATTTTTAACAAACAAAATATTGGTGCAAATTTTACATGTCCGGTGTGTAAAGGCCATTAGTCTGAAAGGCGTCCAAACACTGCTGCTCAGTCAGATGCACACAGTGTTCTCCGGTGCCTCGATGCGTGGATCGCAGCAGTATTTGACACTGGTCCTCTTAAGGCTGGAGAGGTGGCAGTGGAGTAAGTAACTAGTTTGTCAGCCAGTGTGTGAGCAGTGGAGATGAAGAGCAATGAGGAGGCTGTGAGTGACTTAAATAAATAATACAATTGGACTATCCTCCAATTCCATCTCCCGCTGCTTAATTTGTGTGCTACATACGAACAGTTTCCTCCTATTGGAGACGTCTACTTTAGCTTGTGTTTACTCCTGCGACTGTAAATCTGACAGGTTTTAATATTAAATCAGAAATGTGTTCACCAAGAGGTAGTGGGCAAACAAACGGTGCTGCCTTAAAGCCTATTCACAGCTCAGTGGTCTCCCCTCCACAGTACCCTGAACCAACAACCTCCAGAAAACCTAACTAGTCTCCAAAAACGCCACCAATGGAAGACAGGAGCTAAATCTAATGGAGAGGATGGGAAGGGTGAGAGGAGGTGTGGAGGTGTGGCTACACAGAAAAAGGTGAGAGGTGACACATGGACGCAGACAGACAGCTTGGCAGACAGACCACCTCTTTTTAGGTTTTAGGTGAAAAAATAAATAAATCAAGAGGTGGCAGAAAAAACAGAAGGAAGCACCAATGGATCTTACGTTACCATCTATAAGAGATTCTTTAGGTTGTTGAGTCAGACCTTTTCTACCCAGCCTGCAACAGCTAATCCACGGTTTCTTCTTTACTCATTGAAACCGCCAGGTAGGTTTAACCACTGACCTGGAATCAGCGCGATGAGGGGAAAATGTGACCAGGGAAGAGCTCAATTCATTTTCAGTTCAGTCGTGAAGCGAGCTTTCCGATCGATCAGTATGAAAGTTTATATACAAAATGTATAGAAAATGATAACTGCTTCCACAAATGCACTGGTTTAAATGGGCAAACCGATCTTCAGTTTATAATTTGAATCTAGCTGAACTGAAAAGGAATCAGAGCCCACGACAAGGTGCTGACGTCTTCACGTTTACTGTAATCAGAGGGTCAGCTGGGAGCTCTAAGGCCGGTCCCCTTCCCTGACCCGACTCTGCTGCTATCCAAAAGGTCAGGAGGACAGAGGTTCACACAAAGTCTGTCACCCCTTCTCCTCAAATTCACATTGTAGTTTTTTTTGTGGCGCTTTTGTTTTTTTTTTTGTTGTTTTTTTTTAAAGAGAAGTTGCCCCAAACAGAAAAAACACTTAATATATTTTACATTTCCACTAATTCCCATTTCTCCTGTGAGGAAAAAGCCTGAAAATCAATTTATGAACATAAAACTCATGAACATAAACCGAATGTGCCTTGATATATAAGGAGTTACAAGTATTACTACAGTGATATGTGCTGGGGCTGGGAACAACTTCTCTATTAAAACCAACCCTGCTGCACACACTCTCACAGGGCTCAGGATTCACAGTTCGAAGGCTAAAAGTTCACAGTTCACAGTCAAAGTTTAGCAACCCCCCCCCCCCCTTCCCACCCCATAACCCTGTGTGTCCCCTGCTTTTGCTTGCACTCCCCCCCCCCCACATTTCTCATCCTCCTCCTCTTTGATACTCTGATTGGGGTGATATCTGTAGCCAGCACCTCTCAGACAGGTGTGGTTCTGCGGTTGGGGTCCTTGCTGTAGTCTTTAGTGAGCGTGCTGCTCTGGAGGAAATCCCTCTCCGAGTTAAGCAGCCCGCCTAAGCCGCCAACAGGTTTGCTGCCGGCATTGCCGGCCTCTCGTGGGTTCAGCGTGTACATGGGCATCTCGGAGGCGGCGGGCCCTGTGTAGCCACCTTTCCCCAGTGGCGAGGCATCGCGGCTGGGAGCCTCTGAAGAGCGAACGCTGGAGCGGCGCCGGAAACGGTAGCGATAGGAGGGGATGCGGCTAAAGGCGGACTTCTTGATGAGCTCAGTGCGGGACTTGGCCCGGAGCTTGCGGTGCTTCTCAATGAACATGTGCACAGCCAGCACACCCACCATTTCCGCCATAATGAAGGAGAGGGCCCCGAAGTAAAAAGACCAGCCATAGGAGTAGGACTTCTTGCTGTCACTCTGGCCTGGGTCGCCAGAGTTGGCTGAGATATAGACAATAATTCCAATGATGTTACTGAGGCCTGGACAGACATAAAGAAAGAGAAACTGTGAGAGCCACAAACTAACAAAAATAACACAACTACAGTATACTAAGAGACGGTCATGGTACCTGTGTATTGGACCCAAGGTTTAGAGCATTCATGATTATTTCTGGGTTTGTGACCTGATTTATGTTAACTTATTTAGTCATTTGAATATATTATTAGATTTTGTCTTTGTTTCTAGTTCTTGCTTTCTTGGTTGATGAGGTTGGTTCCCTTTCCTGTCCAGCCTGTCCTCGTCTCAGCGTTTCCTTTGTGAAGTCTGTCCTTTCTCCGTGTTTGTTCACTTTTCTCTCGTTGTGTAAACTCTGCATTTCTGTTCCTATTCGTTTTATTTTGACAGACTCTTGTCCTGTGTGTGTTAAATTCAGTTTTCCTTCCACTTGTCTAATTGGTTCGATTCAGTTCAGCTGTGTGTTTTTCCCCAATCTGCCCTCGTCTCCTCTTAAACCCTCAGTTTGCTTGCTTCTTTATTGTGTCCTCCCTTGTGTTGTGTGTCCTGTGTTTCTTCTATAGTTCCTAGTTTGTAAGTCCCTGGCTTTTGCCTTTCCTGAGTTTTGTGTTTTGGTATTTTGATCCTATGAGTTCTAGAAATATTGGGTTCAAAACCTACCTGCCGCCTGATATATCATCTAATGTATTTTTTTTCTTTCAGGCACACAACATAATCAGATTTCACTATTTGATATGTATAGTTATTTATTTACTTGTTTACCCTCTGCTCAGATAAGCTTTTTTGTGTTGGTGGCGTTCCAACACATGTGGTCAAAAGGGAAGTTGCCCTCTGGTGGACAAACTGTGCCACATCAGCCAGTGTAAATAACCGATACCGCTAGAATAACAAATAGCTGATCGGCCGATAGTTTCAGCCCATCGATTGGTCAGGCTCTAGTGAGCAGTGTGCAGTAATTGAATACTTTAATTTCAAAACCTCAGTAACTGAGGCTCTTCTAAAACACGGTTTGTTGGCTTAAAAAACCCCAACTCTAAAATGTCCCTTCCCTTTATCCTTTACAGCACTGCCAATCAGAGGAAACGAATCAGATCATGTAGACACTCAAACAGGTCCAGTTCCATTTATCTGTTAGTGCATGAACGTTGTAAACAACATGAGCAATTTAGTATCCTAACTTACAACACCACACCCTTTTTTTTAATAGTGATTTTTGTCTGTTAACCTTCATTTATTAAAGCAAGGTGTGTGGTGAAGCTACTGTGGGATATCTCTTATTTGTAATGTTTTTGTTGGCTATTGTGTTGTCATTTTGTGCCACTGCATGAGCCTGTACTGTGTTATTGCTGACCAGTTTGTTCAGCGATTTCATTTGTAATCTTTCCAGCTGCATCTTTAGTCCTGTCTGGTGGACATGGTGCATTTTTCTGCAAAAGACAGTCGCATTTGTTAAAAACTAATGAAAATACAATTTTTCTGTGACTAATAACCTTTTCAGTGCAATTAAAGTGAACTTACTAAACCTTAACATGTGAGTCAGATAAAAAAATGCTTAGTTAAAACTAATAATGTTGTAAAGATTTAGCGGTTTTGTTTTTTTTCCGCGCATCTCAGGTCTTTAATTACAATTCTGGCTACCGGCGAGACAATCGAGATAAGACGATTATCTGCGTTCTGTTTTGCAACAATGCCCCCGTTTTATATTGCGCTACATAATAAATTCAACCAATGTTGTTTACAGCAGTGCCTTTACTTTAATTTGCTTTAAATTGATTTTTTTAAACTCCTATTCAACGTTTAAGGAAATCCATTGTTAAAAAAGACATGGGTTCAATAAATGCATCAGTAAAGGTTAATGAGTGTTTTTAATAATTCCGATTACAAAACCGACCAATAATAATCACCTTGCGAGACCCCAGGAGACCCCGGGAACATCACCAGGATCATTACAGTACGGATACGTAAGTACAAGGGTGTGTGCAAAGATGCTTTGCTGCGTCCCAATGAAAGACTCTATAGGTGTGTGTGTTTGCACTCTCACACCCTCACAGTGCATCACAGTGGCATCATGGCATTCTTGTTGATTGATTAATCAGCTACTGTGTCCCATATCCACACTTTGGTGCCTCTCATGGGCTCTTCTGTGTGCTTTAGATGCTCAATGGGCTCCTCAACAAATATCTGAATGCTGTGCCTCCTCCGTTTAGAGTCGGCCCACAGTGACACAGCTGCACACACTCAGACACATGTGGCTCACACAGACAGCCGCCTTGTTGTTATCTCAAGCTCCTTTCACCAGGTCAGAGAATGTAAGGCATTTGGCTGGTACTGTATTTAAATGAAAAAAAATGTGGTATGAGGTGCTGAATTTGTGAATTAGTAAGTGTGGTTTCATGTACGCTGTTCTGATGACTGACGATCACTGTAGCTAAATTCCTAAGAGGAAAGAGGACACACATGGACACGCAGAGACACTCGCAGTGATGACTAACCTGCTGAGACGAAGAAGATTCCTGCGCTGAGGATGACGTTGTGTCGGCTTCGGTAAAACTCACTGGCAGCCACGCAGAGCCCACCCAGAAACAGCAGACCCACACTCATGATGGGGAAAAGACTGGAGGCACGCACAGCACCTGCACATACACACAAAGAGTGGAAACGCGTTCATAACAGGTGCAAACTTTTTATTTTGCCGTGTAAAGACGTCGCCTTTCAGATCCATCAGAAACTGATGAAGGATCATTTGTGCTGGAAGAACAGTAGCTCCACCATTACGTCATCAAAATCACTGGTGCGCATCACTTCTGTGCTGGATGGAGGATGGAGATGCAAGGGGAAGAAAAAAAGAAAGAAAAAAAGGTTCCACTTTACACACGCGAGGCAGCGGGCTGCTAAATGCTCGACTGAACCTGAATTCTGAACATGTTAAAGCATTCAGAGGATTTGCTAGAGAGAGCAAGGGAGAGAGACCGAGAGACGGACGGAGAAGGGGAAAAAAATGGACAAGACCCAAGACAGATGGAGAGTCACGCTGACATATGCGAGGCAAAATAATGAATGTGAAAGTGAGGCTTCAGTGGGAGTGAAATATTTGTCATATGTGTGCAGGATGCGATAACATATTGAGGAATATTTGCAAACAGCTTGTTGCGCAGAACTGAGATTCGGGCTATTTTGAGACACCGAATATATGAGGAGAGCCCATGCATCAGAGTTTTATCATATACGGTTGTGTCTTCACAAAAAGACTAAAAGTAAACGAAGCAGATCATTGTCGCTTTTTTCTCCATCTGTTTTCTTTATGTTTGTTGTTTCTTGCGTGGCAAAACATTCCCGCCGTGACCGAGAGCTGCAGATATTGCTCGTACAGACTCCGCCCCTATGGCCCACAACCCTGGGCTGCATGAAATGCTGGTCACTAGGTCTCTGCTCCTTATTGGCTTATCAGCTCTAAGGACTGTGATCTAATTGGCTCCCTCTGGGGATGTTGCTCTGTGTTCAGTGGAGCAATGAAAAAGAGGCACAGGCTGAATCCCTTCCCCTTCTTTTCTGTTGTTGTTTTCCACCTTTACTCCTACAATAAACAGAGAGCTCACTTCTCTGTGTTTTCTACTAAATACTCTCTCTTTATCTTTTTTTCTTATAATCCTTTTTAACCTTATGAAGGCTTTTTTAGGTTCAGTTTCTTAACTACTTGCCATTAGTTTGTGTTTCTTCATTATGTAGTGTTATGGAACGCCATTAAGGTCATAATTTGTTTTGTTGTTCCTGCTATTAGACATTGTAATATTGCCAGCTGCTGTTTATAAACACTGTTCTGGGTACATAATTATACCAGCTGGCATAGAAATGCCAGTCACAATAATATATATATATATATATTTTTAAGAAACTACCCATTTCCCATTATCCTTTGGATGAGAAGAGTGATAAAGAGTACTGAGTGAAAGTCTTCTTCTTTATATTTCCTTATGTTTTGCTTGTGACTTGTGACAGTGACCTATGAAACATTCAAACATAAAAAAGCCAAATTACATTTTTTTATAGGCATACAATACTATTTTTGCACCAACAAGGTGATCCCCAAAGTGTTATTAGCTGACACATTTCAGCATGGTGTGGAGATCGGCCTGAAATCTGAGGTAAATGGACAAGTGGATGACAAATGAAGAAGTGGGAGGCCCCCCAAAAATATCTACACCAGATATAATCACCCTATTAGAGCACGTCGCTCTCGCTCGGCAGGCCTACTTGTTGTTCCTAGAGTATTTAAAAGTAGAATGGGAGGGAGAGCCTTCAGTTTTCAGGCCCCTCTTCTGTGGAACCAGCTTCCAGTTTGGATTCAGGAGACAGACACTATCTCTACTTTCAAGATTAGGCTTAAAACTTTCCTTTTTGCTAAAGCATATAGTTAGGGCTGGACCAGGTGACCCTGAATCCTCCCTTAGTTATGCTGCAATAGACGAAGGCTGCTGGGGGATTCCCATGATGCATTGAGTTTTTCCTTTCCAGTCACCTTTCTGACTCACTATGTGTTAACAGACCTCTCTGCATTGAATCATATCTGTTATTAATCTCTGTCTCTCTTCCACAGCATGTCTTTCATCCTGTCTTCCTTCTCTCACCCCAACCGGTCGCAGCAGATGGCCCCGCCCCTCCCTGAGCCTGGTTCTGCCGGAGGTTTCTTCCTGTTAAAAGGGAGTTTTTCCTTCCCACTTGTAACAGGGCAGCCCTTAGCGACTGGAAACACAGTGAGACAGACCAAGGCAAGTGTAGTGGAACAAAGTATTTATTTGCTATATGGCTCTCCTTAAAACAATTAACTTGTCGAGCTTCTTCACAGCACAAAAATCCATCCTCTAATGACAACTGGCAGCCTTAAATATGTTCAGCTGTCACAGACTTAACCATTATTCCACTCTCAGGTAAATTCTTAAATCCCAACCTTCCACCACAGTATACAATATATCAATAAGAATAAATAAATACATAAATACATTTTCACATTTACATATTAATAAATACTTCACACTTTAATGTTACACCAAACCCAATATTATAAAAACCCAGAAACCCAAGCACAAAAAGATTCACCACACTCTCTTTACCAATGGTCTCTCCCGGAACCTTTAAATGGTGTCTGGACCCCCGGGGAAAGATTTGCCCAAACACCTTGAAGAGGACACAGGCAAGAAAGGTGAGTAATCATTAACTTACAAACACTTATTTGCACCACTTTTATCCCTAGATTTCACACACACATTTGCCTTAGTTTTCCTTATTGGTAAACCTTAATCACAATCTCAATCACCATTCTTCTCTCCTGACAGACAACCACCACATTCCTTGATGAGGAGCAGCTGTGCAGGATCTGAAACAAGGCCACCAACTGATTTTAAAATTCCCAATAAATAGTCAATAAATATTTAAACTTCTTGTGTGCAAATCCATGCTTAAAGTGCAATGCTCATAAAGTGCTTGATAAGGTGCTTTTAATAAAGTGAAAGGTGTGCTCTAAAGTGCTATACAGACAATACAATATAAATAAATGCAGTAAGGGAGTCCTCTTCCTTACACCACTGTTGCCAAAGTGCTTGCTCATAGGGGGTCATATGATTGTTGGGTTTTTCTCTGTATCTATGAAGCACCTTGAGGCGACTTTTGTTGTGATTTGGCGCTATATAAATAAAATTGAATGGAATTGAATAAACAGTATCTGAAAGTCATATTCTTAAGAAATGGAAAATATCCACACTTGACACAGGACCTGAGACAGAGATGTGGCCTTTCAGTGGATCCTGTTATTGTTTGTCAAAGTGAAAGAATTGTCAACTTTTGAACCACCATGCAATACCATCTGTAAATTGCTAGACTGGCAACAGATTCAATTTCCAGCACGATCACAATCACAGTGCCAAGACAGTACAAGCATACCAGGATAGATAAAAACACAATAAAACATATCAATCATGGAATGGCCTCCCCAGAGCCCAGGCCTCAACAATACTGAAACAGTGTGGGATTACCTTGATGCTAGCATGGTGGCTCAGCTGTTAGCTAACTTTTGCCTCACAGCAAGAGAGCACTGGTTTCAAACCTGTAAAGGGACATGCTCCATGGAGTTTGATTGTTTTCTCCATGCTCACACTCAGGTTTCTCCTGCAGTCAAAAAAGCATGCAAGGTGAATGCTGCCTTGGCCTTGTCTTGCCAAGCAGATTTGTAATCTCAAGAGACCTATTTAATGGTTAAGGCAGGATTAGAGGTTTATTGCCTAACAATAATGTGATAGCTGGAATATTTCAGTGCAAGTTTGTGCGGCGAGGCAAAGTAGCAGGCCACCATCAAAGGAAAAACTTCAGGGGTTCAATCACATGCCTTTTAACTGTAATCAAAACAGTATGCATAAGTACTGTGCACATAAGGTGAGCTGTTAAACGCCTAAACAGTGCTCCATACAAGAAATGACAAAATAAGTAACTGGTGTTATTTTAACTGTATTTGTAACACCTCCAGTGTTCAGCTGCTTACTGACTACTGCTTTCTCTTCCCCAGAGAAAAAAGGTTAGTGGGAATATCCCACTCCTAGAAGAAAGATTAACTGTCGGTGTTTTGTGATTTTCAATTGGTTACATTTAATTTAAAAAAAAAAATCCATTGTTCTGTACTCTTTCCTCTACATTAGTCTTAAGTCGCTACTACAAAATAGTGGATGGAACTAACTTTGTGATCCTTAACCATACTACCCCTGTAGTTTGTCCTGCAGATGGGGCTAGAGAGGGGGCACAGTAATGTTCATGATTGCCTCACACCCACATCATGCCTGTGTGCTGTTTCTAACGCAGACTTTACAAAATAATTCTCTTTTCAAGCCGATATGAAACATTGTTGTCACACACCTAACAATGGAATTGGCTTTACATCGCTTGGGAACATACGATGGGTTGAGATAACAAAAAAACAAGTTTAGTGATTAGTCAGACAGTTCTACTCTAAATATGGTAACACTGGCCAGTAAAAGCCTAGTTGTGAATGCACAGTGCAGTGTGTGCTCATATCAGACTCACGTAGGAGGTATTCAGCTGCGTCTGCTTCATAGTCAGCATCTTCTGGGAAGTGATCAATTTTCTTACACACACCTCTGAAGGTTCCTGGAGAAGAAACACACATCAGTTTAGATAGTATAGTAGTAGTTTATTTTGAACAACACAGACATGAAAAGTTGTTTTGTTTGATAAATACTAATTTTCGGATGTATCTCATTGTATACACGGACAACTCTGTGGTACTGTCCGATCAGTTCCGCAGCATTTTTCTGAATGTAAGCAGAGAGTATAGCCCTGCACACTATACAATTCATCCTGCCACGTGTATCATTCGCCACAGATGCCCCGATATTGTTCAGATCATGCGGTTTCTCCCTTTTTCTTCTTCTCCACACTTTTCTAATCTTACTAGTACAAGTTAAAGACATTTTCTGTGAAAGTCCAAGTGTAACTAGTGGCTTGCACCTTATTGTACACCCTCTGTATTTTTGATTCATTAAGGCATTATAGAGTTTTGATTGATTGTACACACCTCCTCAAGTGTTCTTGACTTGGTCAGATGTTGTTTTTTAACCATGGAAATAATTCTGTCAACATGGTTTTTAGTCGTATTTTTTTTTAGTCTTTTGGTGTTGCTGAGCTGCTCAGTGCTCCTTTTTAAGGATGTACCAGATTGTTTATTTGACCACTTCTAAATGTTTGCCGTTTCTCTGTAAAAAGGGTGGTAGGATCTTTTCTTTTAAGATCAGATCTTTTATAAGCCTCATTTGTCATGGCATAATGAGAGAACAGGCCTCACCTGGACACGATTCTAGTCAGCCAGTTGTTCAATTACTTTTGAGCCTCTTAAAAATGTGGGACTGTGTTTAAAAATGGCTCAGTTAATGTGATGCTCATGTTAAAAACTCCTTGAACTACATCTAAATCAGGTTACCTCTTGACTATTTGACTTAAAAACTACTGTGGTGGTGCAAAGAGGCGAAACTAAATTGTATGTACGCACACACATGTTGTCAGAGGTATAGTTAGAAGAGAAAAGAGTGATGTCACTGTTTAGTAGTGTTCCAGCAAATGTATTTCACAAACTACTTAGCAGCTTACCCTGAAGATGCTGCTTAGCTCTACACCACCATCTGCTCAGCTCATACACATCCTACTACTGAGAGTCTTACAGGCTTACAAGGAGTCAGACCTAAATTATCCCAAGCATCTTTTGCTGTATATTCTCACACCCTTTATTCTATCCACACACACACTATTTGATGCACATTCCCATCAGTCACAGGTGTACCTGTGCTGACCAGGTATCAACAGCATAGCAGGAGCATACAGTGAGGGTCAGAACAAGGTTAGGACAAGGTTTCAACAATTGCTTTCTATCATTTTTAGCCACTTCTTCTTGAAAGCGTAAATGTCATTGCCAATGGTCACATTATTTGACTGACTTGACATCCAATATAAATTTTGGGAGATGGAGCATGTGCACTTCCTGTAAGCAGATGTGAAAGTATATCGACAGGCAGAGAGAGAGATGATAGATGATGCAGGGCAGAGCTGTAGCCTTCAGGCTGTGTATGGGAAACACTAATGAAAAGCCTTATCACACCCAGCACACACAAACGCACACCGTTTCAATGTAAAAGACAAAAATGCACAACGGCTAAAGTAAAGACATCAAATGAACACACACGCGCACCGAGCTCATTAAAATGATACATGAACACTATCAATCATGCATGCAAATAAAAGCTCCGTGTATTTAGATTGCTTATATGAGTGCATGCTGGTTCGTCCATGTGTGACTGAGAGTGTGTGTGCGTTTCATGCAGAGAGTGACTCATCCTCCTCAACACACCGACTCACAGAGACACACAAACACACCCACCAGTAAACTCTGTGTGTGCGCTCTCGTGTAGGACCGTGTTTCTATGTGCATGCACGTGCACGCCCGCGTGAAACTACACTGCATGCAGCCTCCTTCCCACCCATCATTCAGTCCCATTCACACATGGTCAACACCACGGGGGCTATGAAAGAGAGCGGCACTGAGGAGGGATGAAGGGGAGCAGCAGAGAAAGAGAGATGAAGAAGGATGAAGAGAGAGGAAGTGCGGGCTGAAAGAGGTTTGGTGGTAAAACGGCACGGGAGAATTAGAGAGAAATAGGAGGATAGAGGCTGGCAATGAACAAAATAAACGACTCGAGCTAATTGCTTCTTTGCACATGAAGAGGCTTTTTCCAGCACCCACACTCAGAAAGTCATTCATAAATTGATTCATCCAACTCATGCAGTAGGGGATGGAAACTAACATCTGACTGTGAAACTGATTGACTTTTATGGTCTTTTATATCTCCATTTATTAAGATAATCATCTGCAAAAAACATGTGAATCAAACTTTGTTATGCATCATTCTTAAGGCAATATACCACCACAAATGTATGCATAATATCACCTCAGCACACCCTCTTAATCCAAAGTGCAACACGTCCACAAATACATACTTCAACAGAAACTATTTGGTGGTTTGAATTTTCTCCTATACACCGAGCCCTTTCTCTGCTCCCCTCACCAGCCTCCATCCTGTTTGACAGTGTTGAGTATGAGCAAAATAAGCTTTTGTATTTCCAGATCACACAACCCATTGCTGGGAAAATACTACAGCTGGCAATTTGAAGATTATAATTTAGGCTCCACTCACAGAATTCCGGAGACTCTTTAGTGAATCTCCAGCAACCATTGCTCGCTGGACAAAAATGTGTATTCCATGACTAGTTGGAGAGTTTCTGGCAGTTGCTAGTTATAATTGGTTGAAAAAAGGTACCATGCTACACCAAATTGCTTTGGTTGATAGCAGGTTACCCTGCTTGCCTAAAGCATATTTTTCCAGGTGTCACCACTTCCCAGCTTCTAGTTAATGAATCTTTGAAGGCAACATCAGCAAACAAAGCAGTAACAAGAAGGTTAATGATGGAGCACTTTCTTTGCAACCAGGAATTTGGAGCACCCACTCTCCAACCTGTTGGAGAACACACATTTTTCCTTAGCAACTAGAGGTTGCCAGGGGTCACCAGCTGGCCTCTAGGCCTGTGTTACTGAAGCCTTGTTTATCAAAAACGATTTTTATAGCCACCTACGCATTAAACAGCTAAGATAGAATGCTTATATTTTTAATCAACGAGTTGCAGTACACCGAGTTGCAGTATACAGTATAGTCGTTGATAACCAAAACAAGCATCGCTTACATTTTATAATTCAAATCATGTATTAATTAATCAAGCAAGAAGATATTCAGAATTATGTGCATAACCAACAGGCTTACTGCCACCCAGGTAATCACTGAGATATTCAAATGCTCGAATTGAAACCGAAGGGAGAATTCCAAAACTCCACACATGGCGACTGTCCCAACCATAAAGAGTCAATCAGCTGACCTGAACCATGTTTTTTTGGAACCAGGAAGCAATGAACTGTTTTTCTGTAATAAAGAATTCACAGAGCTGTCAATGATTTATTGTGACATTTTCAAGGTGCCCTCAATCCACCAAGAAAGTACACACTGTATTCTGTTTAACTTTTTGATTTGTAAGATTATTAAATTGCATTTTTCTGCCTAACCAATGAAGCCGTGTCCATTATTAATGTAGTAATGATTAGAGATGGACCGATCCGATATTACGTATCGGTATCGGTCCGATATTGACCTAAATTACTGGATCGGATATCAGAGAAAAATAAAAAATGTAATCCGATCCATTAAATATCACGAAAGCACCTCACAAAACTTGCAACACGCCGTAACTCACCTCAGAACGTTAGCACGTTGGAGCAGTATGCATCACGTGATAGAGCGGCTGTGGCATGCCAGACCGTCGGTGGTCTGGATAGCATTTGGAGCTTCGCTAGCAACCCTGCATTTCATCTCCGACAAAGTTATCCCGAGAGAAGTAAAGCAAGTGTGTAAGTCCATCTCTGAATGTTTGTAAAGCTTTCCTGCGTTAAGCTTAACAAACGATATATGGAGCGACTGCCTCTTCTTGCTGCTACTTCAATCATGAAACTGCTTAATGATCAGCTGATCGGCTTTTCTGTCGCGAGTCCGTCTCTCTGGTTTGTTTTTGGCCCACTTTGCACCAGAAAGAGGAAACCAGCAGATAAACAACAGCAGCACGTTTAAGCTTGATAAGCTGTTGTTAGAATGTATTTAATATTACTTTCTACACCAGGATCTTTTTCTACGTAGCTGACGCTGGTAACTGTGCAGGGGCGGATCTAGCAAAGTTTAGCCAGGGGGGCCGATAGGGCATTAACTGGGAAAAGGGGGCACAAAGACATACTTTTCTTTCTTATTCTCATTTAAAATGTCTAGCTTTTAATAAATAATTATCTGACACCCAAAGTTTTAATTTGATGCAAAATGAATAGAAGTCCATTACTGTATATAGTGACTATTAAGTCTAATATATATATACCCTAGTAAGCTATAGTACTTTTTCCTTTGGGAAGGTACCATCTGTGCAGTGTGCAATTTTGTTGAAGAAAGATGTTGAATCTATTTAATATTTTAATATATTGAAAAAGAATTTATTTCTGTGCATTTGTTTTTCACACTGCATCAAATTAAGGTTGATTACGTCGATTAAGCATCATGAGGTGGAGCGTGAGGGGTGGTTCCCTATTTTTTATTTATTTTTGTTGTTGCTGGGAGTTGGAACCCTATTAGTTAGGTTGCTTAATATTTACGCTAAGTACTCTTTAAAATACCAGAATAGGGAGGATGGTGTAGGTTTAAGTTTATTAGATTGATCAGTATTACTGAACTATGAAATATTTTTTTTTGCATACAGGTATAACAGAATAGCTTTAGTGTAGTTGTTGTTTAAAACTTGAGAACCTATACAAAATTCAGCAAGATATTTAAAAAAACAGTTTTGTTGATTAAAACACACTATATCGGATTCATATCGGTATCGGCAGATATCCAAATTTATGATATCGGTATCGGACATAAAAAAGTGGTATCGTGCCATCTCTAGTAATGATGCAGGCGAGTATATATGAGTTTTCTTGGTTTACTGTATCCATAAAGTGATGGATGCAGTATATTACTCAGTGGTCTGGTGGGAGTAGCCACTGATCATGTCAGCAGCATTTTTTTCAGCTTGGACCGGTGACTCTTCGTGTCCTAGTGAGCACTGGGATTAAAGCTTTCTCCCCATTCACTTAGATAATGGCCAAACTATCTGCCTGTGTATTGCAAAGATAGCTGCCAAATGGTGAGACTTGCTTCAGGAAGGACTTTGATAATATCACCAAATGCCACTTAAAAAACAAATTTCCTAACAATACAGTTACTCATGTAGAAGTACATGGCCATCTATCTTTAGTACTTTAGATCAGTGGTGCAATTGGGAAAGACTGTGTCCTCCAGTGGTGTGACTCAGCAATTTGTTCTATGCCATATGTTTTTATGGCAGTAATAAAATATTTTCCTTTTTGGGATTTAGGCACACTGGATGAGTTTCTTGATAGTGAGAAATAAAAATGATTAATGCGGATGGTTTACACGGATGTTACAGGTGGAGTGGAAGGTAACCGGAAAATCGGCTGCTGATGCTGTAAAGCGTCATCAGTCAGAGCTGCTTTGTTTCAGGCGGCTGGGAAATTCATTATAGCTCCAGCCTTTTTAAGTGAACAGATTTGCATCAAACCATTATGATGATTAGGGCACTGAGCGGCACAATAAAATTGGGGATGTACCAATATATTGGCTGATATCGGCTTTATTCACTGCTACCAGATGACACAGGCTGATAACATGTTGTCTGCAATCAATTTTGTGCTGGGTAGATTTTCAAATATACCCCTATGAAGAGCTGGAAGACATTTAGGTTAATTCTCTTATAATAAAGATTTCTTTCTTTCTCTGAAGCAAAGCGGAAATAAATAACAACAAAAACAAAAATAGCCCGGCTCACGGACATGTGGGAGGAGGGAACATAGATAGATGACCGCTTTTATCTCTCTCTGGGACAAAGAATCGAAATCACAACTGAGAAAACACAGTTAAAAAGCAGATGTGCGCACATACACACACACACACACACATTTTGTTTTTGTACATGATGTCACACTATCCATTTTAAAAAACAAAGACATCTGCTAAAAATAACTTCAAGACTCGTGTGCTGGACCTTCAGGTTAGTTGAAGTTGCCATCACATCACTAAATATCTAATATATCTTCAAAACGTGACACCATGCACAAAATGTCAACATGCTGCGATTAATAAAGAATGTTTGCTAAGCTGTGATCGATATGAAACTTCACCACAGAGGACAGGACGAGGTGTAGTGCTATTTGTATAAGTGGACCATTTATAATGTTATGGTACTGCTGTGGTGGCTACCTTAAACTGTGACCTGTCATCAATAGTCAGTGTTGGGGAGTAACGGAATACATGTACCGCCGTTACGTATTTAGAATACAAAATATGAGTAACTGTATTCCGTTACAGTTACCGTTTAAAAAGGTGGTATTCAGAATACAGTTACTTTGTTGAAATAAATGGAATACACTGGGGTACTTTCCTGTTTCATTTTGTCGCGGGTCAGGACTGTTTGGGTTTTGTTTGACAGCTACGTTCTTTTGTTCCAGGCGGCAGCGTTACGGTTGCCATGGTTACAGGGCGACGCTCTCTCTCTCTGTGACTGTGTGTTTCCTGGGTGAGAGAGCGCCTTTTCGTTGTTGTTGTTGTTGTGCTAAGCTAACAGGCAGAATGCTACAAGCATAGCTCTAAAGAATGTAGCATCATGTTCAGTGTAGTCCGTGCTGCTGGGAGAATGGACTGCCATACACGTTATGTGTCTGTGAGCGCTAGGAGGGACAAAAAGGGGAGTGGAAAGGTACGAGCAGTCATCGAGCAAAAACGGGAGCTGGAAGCATGTAAATATAATAATAACCACTGCAGCCAAGAAGAGTGCCTGACGAGCCCAGTTGTAAGTAAGCTATTAAGACTCGACTGTACACTGTGTTCGTGTTTTCCTCCGAAAACAACAAGTTCCGTTGGAGCAGTCTTTCAACGCCTCTCTCTGTCTGTCGCAAGAAAAGTTGACCCACACAACAAAGTAGAGCTATTTTTCGGCTACCAGCCGACAGGGACCCCGCCGTATTATGCTGGGCTTACACTGTGCGATTTTTTCAGTCGCGCGATCCAGCTCCTGCTCAAACTGTACGATTGACTCGCAGGGGTTAGAAGTTCATAGGTCACGATGCAGGGTCTCACACTATACGGCCCGATGCTCTGATGCGACCTGAGTGCTCACACTGTGCGTCCATAAAAATGAAGGTTATAACAGAAATTCTGTCGCTCGCTCTCCCTCTCCGTCTTTCACTCACACAGACACACCACCACCATCAACTTTGCTAAATTGCTAATGAAAAACATTGGTCAGGCAGCTGTGATTGAGCAGCAGTGTCGATCCAACTATTTTCACGGTTGTTGTGGTCGTGATAATTTTGTGAGGCCACATCGAAAGGGCTCGGATGGTTCTACAGGTTGTGCCTCCATCGCTTGTGTCCAGATCACACGCTGCACTGCCGTGCTACGCCGTCTTTTTCGCTGACATTTGTGTTTGCGCGTGCGCAGTGTGGCAAACTGCGGTGACACCCTCACGACCAAGCGATTGATGATCGGGAGCTGGTCGTGAGGTGTCAATCGCTTCTCGTTACCCCACGTATACTACACGATGCACGACGCACGATGAAGGCCAAAATCGGACCGATCGTCAAAACGATCGCACGACTCAAAAATCGGCTCAAAATGGGCCAAAAATCGCACAGTGTGAGCCCAGCATTAGTCAGAGGTCCCTTTACTACAGTTCGGAGTCGCGGACCTTCAGTAATAGTAATAAATCACACAGCAATAGTACATTCACGTTGTTGTAAAAAGCATGATAATATTGTAGCAGGTCAGGGCTGTTCGGGGTTCTGCTTGTACAGTTATGTTTTGTGTATGTTGCCATGGTGACGGGTGACGCCCTCTCGCTGCGACGGTGTGTCCTTCCGGGGTCAGAGGGCGCCCTATGTGTGTTGTGGTTGCCGCGCTGAGCAGTTAGCTAGTGGCTATGGAACGCCAGGACTGCCATAATGAATTAATTAAATACACCATTAAATAATTAATTAAATGTGGCAATAATTAATTAAAATTGGAATTAATTAATTAAATAAATAGTTATGACACATGTAATTAATTAATTATTGACACATTTAATTAATTATTTATGTATTTCACATTTTAATTAATTATTGACACATTTAATTAATTATTTAATGATATATTTATTTATTTCATTTTGGCAGTCCTGGCACCTGGCTCTCATCATGAAATAATTTTATCTGTCAGCCTCACCCATCAAACTCAGGAGGCGGGGTTAACGCTGCCCATGCAGCTTCTCTAACATTTGATTGGTTGCCGTGCAAAGTAAGTCAAAACAGGTCGATCCTAGATAATCGATTGCTTGTGTAGACTTGGGGCAGCCAGTTATCCCAGAATGCAGATCAAATCACAGGCAGCAATGGTGGTGGTGTAGTTTTTCTGTCACCAGCTACACTTTTAACAGTGTTTTAGCCGCGAATGTCGCGCCGTACGTCTGGTCAGGTTGTCAACATAGAACATGTTTGCAAAAGTGCTCAGATGTTTTCAGAGATTTCACTAGCTCTGCTAACAATTAGCATGCAGAGTGCACCGAGGGGGTTACGTTAACCGGTTTGTTTACATATTCCACTCTCCGTGTTCCACATGTTGCATTCGCAGATTCTCATTTTCACCGAACGATCGTCTCTTTCCGCCTGGTCTTGTGTCTCTGTGCTTCTGTAACATAAAGAACGAGCTGACATTTTTCTCACGAAACCAGCGATCAGCTCAACAGACCCTCAGTTTACCTGCATGCATCCTCCTCCTCATCTGTCAGCTGTTTAACACCTGCTGCTAATTCAAGAAACACGCCTACGTTACCTGGTGATAGTCACAGTTTAACTGGGCAGCCGGTGCTCAATATAAAGCAATGTCAGCGCATTTTTCTGCACAAGATAAGTAAATATAGTGTTTTCCCCGAGCGCAGAGCTGCTGGAGCTTGTTTCCTTACAGAGCACTTTATAGGCGAACCAGCTTCATCAGCGACTGATGTCCAATCACCGGCACACAGCTTTGAAACCTCAGCTGAGTTTTAGCTCTCAGTGGTTAAACGCTGGACTTCATTCACTCAGGTTCTGTCTGTCGGGTCACGTTTACTTCGCTGTTTTATTTACAACTGAGCAAATCGGTTTGGCTGAGGTTAAAGTTACGTTTCATAACTGCATAGTTTCACAGACGTTTAACGGTTCACTGGCACATGTGTTAGACTGAACTATCATCTGTTTTTTAATAGTTATTCAACTGTATTCTAAGCACCAGCTGTCTGTTAGAATGTGATTTTTTTCTCTCTCTGTTGGCAGAGGTATAAAAATGCGCAGGAAAATCTGACGTGCATGACAAACTTCACCGACGATATTTAGGGAGGAATAAACACACATCAAACATAAATGAACCATTTGCCTGTCTCCATAATTGAGAGCATTTTCTCTTCTTACGTCAATACTCTCTCTCTCTCTCTTTTTTTTTTTTTTTTTTTTTTTGCTTTTTCGGTCATGTTATGTTTACCTGTCAAAGGCTTGTTACAAACTATGAAACACATCGTGCAGACTTCTGGATGTTAGAAGAAAACTAATACTGCTCATGAAGGAGACTAAAGGCAGGAAGGTGTCCTTTAAAACATGTTAATAGGACCTCCCTGTTTATATCATAGTTTATGATATAGCACGTGTATTTCAGTAATAGCCTGCTGAGGCCACTATACGTGCTGGCCTCATATCAAATGTGAAGGCAGACTGAGTCTATGTTTGACGTTTTTTATATCTAATCTTCCTTTTCAAACATTTAAACAGCAGCGAGTCTGCAGCTGAGGGAATACAAATTCAAACTGTCGGAACAGGTTTGCTCGTTTCTTGGATTCATTTGGTGATTTATTAAATGTATAACTGTTATTCTAATCTGCTGCTGAGTCTCTTACACTTTTCTTTATGCTGTATATTTTCACGTCTCTGGAATAGTTGGCAGTTAGATAGTCAGCTGGGAAACTTTGTGTTAACTCATGGAGCTGAGGATATCGTGGATATGCTGACCTCGCTGCGTGGTGTACAGGGCCGTTTACCCTCATGATTAATATTCACAATAAAAATATTAGCCGAACATCATGAAGTCTGTATGTGTTTCATAGTGTCGAACAACCTTTGTACAGTTAAAGCCAGCAGTTACTACATGACGGAAACACCAACGTTATCTCTTTTATGTGTTTATACACAGGTCACGCTGATTACTGAACAAAAACCCAAAGATCAGATGTTAAACAGATTTATTTGCTCTCTCTCCTCCTTAAACATGTTTTTAATGTTAGTTATAATTCAGAATTGGCGACTGAAACACGTAGGACACATAAGAACTTCAGGAAATAAAACACCGATAAATATAACCTCAGTAAAAGAAGTCAGCGGGGGTTACTACAGCTGTGTACCGGGGCCTGCGCTTTGTCAGTGGGATTGCTTGCGAGGCGAGCGGGTCTATCCCACGCTTTGCCGTGAGACTGGGCAGACATCTCCGAAATCATCGAAACACTTTTGCAAAGAGGCTGTATCTTGACAAACCGACCAGACACATGAAGATTAAACCACTACATTCTCGGCTAAAAAAATATTAAAACGGTATTTGGTAACACACAAACAGGGTTTTTCAAAGCTCAGTTCTGTTAGCTTCCACATGCCGGTTGTTGTGTGCTAGAAACAATGGCCACCAGGCCAAAGCAATGGTTTTGACTCGATCAGCGTTAACCCCGCCCCCTGAGTTTGATGGGTGAGGCTGACAGATAAAATTATTTCATGACGAGAGCCAGGCGTCAAGACTGCCAAAATGAAATAAATAAATATATCATTAAATAATTAATTAAATGTGTCAATAATTAATGAAATGTGTCAATAATTAATTAAAATGTGAAATACATAAATAATTAATTAAATGTGTCAATAATTAATTAATTACATGTGTCATAACTATTTATTTAATTAATTAATTCCAATTTTAATTAATTATTGCCACATTTAATTAATTATTTAATGGTGTATTTAATTAATTCATTATGGCAGTCCTGGCGTTCCATAGTGGCAGTGTGTTCTTCTGCAAATGTAATAAACGGCTGTGCTCCCTGGCTAGCTCACGGGAAGCAAGACCAAACGATACCTCCGTCTCCTCCTTGTCTGAACTCGCCACAATATATTAAGTAATCCAAAGTATTCAGAATACGTTACTGTCATTGAGTAACGTAACGGAATAGGTTACAGAATACATTTTGGGGCATGTATTCTGTATTCTGTAATGGAATACATTTTAAAAGTAACCTTCCCAACACTGTCAATAGTACAAAGCCAGGTGGAGTGGAGAACACATATGCCATAAGGCGATTCCAGAGGCCTGGGTTTAAATCCTCTTTGCACTGTCCAATATAAATAAAGGTTAAAAAACCTAACAAAACTAGATTTAAAAAAAAGTATAGATAAGATCGTTCATATATTTAAAAAAACACAGGTTACTGCATAAATTCATATTACAAATATGACCTTATGCACAATTTGGATGAAGACCCACTGGATGAATGAGTTTGATTAAGTACTGTGCAATACTGTGGAAGGAGGAGCAATTCTTCTGAATTGTAGACTCTATGGAACAAGCTGATCGATCAGTCAGCCGAAGCAGCTAAAATAAATAAATAAACAAACTACAGATCATATTTCTCAAAGCATGCTGTTAAAATTCAGTATTGAAGTGTGAGATCTATTTTTAGAGGTATCATCCAGCAGCTATTACACAAACTGCTTCTTAAGGGATATCGCTTGGTGGTTTCCGCTTGGGTCAAAATGTGCTAACGGTCTGCTGTCTGGTTGCACTGCTGTTTTTAAAGATTTATGCCTTCAGGAGAAACAAATGGACTGTGAGCTTCTGACTGAAAATATGCAAGCAAGCGGGATTAACACACACTCAGAATGTTGTGAATTTCTCTGTGAGATTTGTAGCATCTATCAAAAATATATAACACTGTCATCCTTGTAGTAAGACATATGCTTCATCTTCACCAAAGATCTGTCTCGTTGAGATTTAAAAAAAAATGTCTTTCAGTGATTTTATTCGACTGAATGAATTCACAGCTGAGGATACAGATTTATTGCTTTTGGAGCTGATCCAGGACTTCTCAGGTTGTCATTTCCAAACATGCTCAAAATAAGGGATGAACACTTTATTCCAAAACTTTAGAATAACAGGAAGAATTAAGTACTGCGTGTACTGCGCATGAGTAGTGCTGGTATGTCTCTAAATGTGTACTTCACTACCTGCTTTTTTAATGATGCAGTAATAATGAAGGGGGAGGACATTGAGCCAGTCTCCAACAGGAAAGTAAATAATCAAAACACATGGTGATTCCAAAATTTTGGCACATGAGGACTCGGACGCTCAAATACTGAAGCTGTCATGTCTAATATTTCACGCTTTCCACGTCACCCTGTCAAGCACTAAGCAAACAAGTATGTGTTGTACACATTTTATAGCAGTGGAGAGTACTAAAACAAGGATCCAAACTGGGGAGCAGGTAGCTGTCAGACAATCTCGATGTGGATCTCTGTCAGTCAAACGCGCTGTCTGGCCCTGTTACTGTAACTAAAACGTGTGTGTGTGTGCGTGTGTGTGTGCGCGCACATGGGGCTATATGAGTCACATATTTTTAGCCTACAGTGATGTTTCAGTGATGTACCTCCAAATGCTGTATCAGTACGTGAGTCAGTTGTCACAAACACTTATGTCAAGTGTCAAAACCAGCCTATGATCCCACACTCGCCTCTCTCTCTCTCTCTCTCTCTCTCTCTCTCTCTCTCTCTCTCTCTCTCTCTCACACACTCACACACTCACACACACACACACACACACACACACGGCAGCACTCGGTGCGTTTAGGCATGCAGAAATAGTGAAGACCACCTTTGAACTTTGACATTCAAAGCAAGACTATGAATGGGGAGGAAAGTTGATTAAAGTAACTGAATGTGGCAGACAGCACCAACAATCCAAATTCAGAGATTTTACTGCACAGTCATCACTACGGTTACGGTCCAAAAAGAGACCATATCCAGTGAGGAGCAGCTAAGAACAGAAAACTGAGGCTACAGTCCACATGCTCATCAAAATTAGGGGTACATGAGCCATTTATAATTTCACTGTCTGCCTGTGTAGACACCAGGGCACTGGAAAAATGTTGCTCAGTCTGAAGAGTCGATTTATGCTGAAATATTTAGACGGTGGGGATTAACATCATGCATGTGCAGCAGCAAATCCACAGCAACCGTGTGACGCCATCATGTTATGGACCAAAATCCCCGAGGAATGTTTCCAGCACCTTGTTCATTTGAGTCAGTTCTCAAGACAAAAGGGTATCCCTGGTATTGGAAGGTGTGCCTAATGACATGGGGAGCTAGTATGCAAAAACGAAAACGAAGGAGTTGGTGGTGGACTTCCGGAGACGCAGACCCACCACACTGACACCGGTGAACATCCAGGGAGTTGACATTGAGATAGTGGACTCTTATAGGTACCTGGGTGTTCACCTGAATAATAAACTGGACTGGAGCCACAACACTGATGCTCTTTACAGGAAGGGTCAGAGCAGACTCTACCTGCTGAGGCGGCTGAGGTCATTTGGAGTGCAGGGAGCACTTTTAAAGACCTTCTATGACTCTGTGGTGGCATCTGTCATTTTTTACAGTGTGGTATGTTGGAGCAGCAGTTTATCGGCAGCTGAGAGGAAGAGGTTGGATAAACTCATCAGGAAGGCCAGCTCTGTTCTGGGATGCACCCTGGACCCAGTACAGGTGCTGGGAGACAGAAGGACTCTGGCCAAAATAACATCTCTGATGGACAGAGTCTCCCACCCCATGCATGTAGATGGTGCTGAACTGCAGAGCTCCTTCAGTGACAGACTGCTGCATCCTCGATGCATGAAGGAGCGTTTCCGCAGGTCCTTCCTCCCTGCAGCTGTCAGACTGTACAATCTGAACTGCTCCCAACAAACATAGATGTTTACATCTGCGCTGTAACTGCAATAAGTTAGTTAATTAACCAATTTGCACTACAACCTGGTTTGCCTCTTACCTGTAATTATTTTTATTTTATTCAATAACTGTACAGTTCTCTCTGTTTATAGTAACCATTGTCCTTAATGTAAATATGTAAGAAAAATTGTGTATGTTTCTGTTCCGTGTCCTGTGTCCTGTTTGTTTGTATATTTGTCTTTTTGGCTGCTGTTACAACCAAATTTCCCCTTGTGGGACAATTAAAGGATTATTCTATTATATTCTATGTGTCTTTCCTTGTCTGCACATTATTTGAATGACTACAAATGGTAATTTAGACTCACTACTGCTGTAGTCCTAAAGTTTAACCTGCACGGTTAATACTGTTGAAGTGGTCTGTTTGAGTATCGCCAAGCAGAAGCAAAAAAAGTTAATAAGCTAATAAGCTATTCACTGTGGCCAAAAAACAAAACATTCAAATCTGCACCATGACACATTTGTAAAACATTTAAAAAAATCATAAAACAAACAGTGGAAATGAACAAAGGTGTGTGGCGTTTAAAGAAAAATCCAATGTGAGGCTCTCAGGTGGCTGCTTAAATTAAAGCCCCTCAGTTCAGGCTTAACAAATTGGCTTAGAAGAAAGAAAATCTTTCCGTCTCAGTTACAGAAGATTAATAAGATCATTAAAATAGAGCCACACATTTGTCTCACTATGTAAGGAGAGTGCGCTATTATTTTTTATTTTTTTTAATGTGACATACATCTCATTTCTTTAAGTGTTTTCCTATTCATGAGATTTTACTCAAGCCGGCACACATCCAAATCTTTCCACGAAGGCGTTTGGATGACAGCCTTTTAATAAATATCTCTTTTCAGGACGAAACCACAGCTGAGGCCACCTTTCTGGGACTCCAGCAGGCAACCATTTCCCTCATTCCTAAAGAGCACTTTCATTTATCCTTTCCCTGCATACCACAAGTGAAATTATATCCTTTGCCAGCTGGATATTACTTTTCTTTATTAGATGGGGCTCCTAAAATAATGGGACTACTTAGTATGCTTGAAAAGTTCGTACGTGCACTGACGATGGTACACTGGATCAATTATTGCTCATGCAAGTGTTATATTGTATCTCCAGCAGTTATATTAATGTGGGGAAGCAGAAAAGAGTGCCAGGTCTTCTCGGTGTTATTTGCTACTACGTACAAGGTGTTATGTTCCTACAATAGTTGCCTTCCAAAAGCTTAATTTCATTATAGTAAAGAAGGAGAGTTGGGTTGTTTTGAGGTCTGAGGACAGTGGGATAAAATTCAGTAGACTGGCCCCAGTCCAGTTGGCTATTTTATCAATTTCACACACAGATAATCATTTTTTTTTTATCATAAGCAGCTACAGACATCAATCTGAACACGGGGACACTGGCACGCGAGCTAATCTGTGAAGTCGTGCACGTGTGTGCTTGGGCAGTCAAGTGTAAGTGCATGGAGGAGACTGCATGTTTTCAAATTTGCTGTTGGTTATTGTTTTTTCAGTCTAATAAACAGCACGGTAATGATCACAGACACACACAAACAAAAAAGAAGAGAACATGGAGACACACACATGCGTAGTGGGAGCATCTATCAGGAGGCATTTCCCTCACAAAGGTCACAGTTGCTCGAGGGCAGCTGCAGGCACAGCCACAGCAAAGCATTATGGGACACAAACAGGAATGAGAGTTCAGAGTATGCATGATTGTCTGCCTGTGTGTGCGTCTTTGTGTGTTTTATCTGAGTCATGTGGTTGAGTTTCTCCTACAGGGCCCAGCATGCAACTGTTGTCACTTATGCATAAAACATATGAACATAAGCGCAAACCTGCACACCCCCCCTTGTATACCACGCATTCTTTAATACACACTGTAAAAATAATTGATACCTTAAAAAAAACTCTGGAGAATATCAGCATGTTACAGATAGAGCTGTTAAGATGGACACACACACACACACACACACACACACACACACACACACACACACACACACACACACACACACACCTGAGAATTATTTATAATAGTTACTGAGTTAAATTGTCAAATTATCTCATTTGCAAATCAAAGCATCGGACATTTTAATGCTTTAATTAAAATACAGCTATTCAATGCCGTATCAGTCTAGTTCTTGTGAAATAAAAT
Organism: Aulonocara stuartgranti; assembly: GCF_965226115.1. NCBI lineage: Eukaryota > Metazoa > Chordata > Actinopteri > Cichliformes > Cichlidae > Aulonocara > Aulonocara stuartgranti. The sequence continues at coordinate 23,267,761 of NC_138942.1, read as the reverse complement.
ATACTGAACATTGAACATAATCCACTCCTAAATAAATAAAAATTTTGTGCCTCAAAACAAGGTTAAAAAAGGGGACGCATACAAACAACAAGTCTGCGTAACCCCATGACTGTGACAAATGAGCCACAAGGTGGATGTTTGTCCTTGATCCAACTCTCACCCACGCACAAACCCTGTATTCACAGAAGAGTCCAACACTGAAGTTGGCCACCCACTAAAAGACTAAAACTCAGTGTACGAGATCCCCACAATAAAGCACAGATAACTTAAATAACACAATCCATACAAGTGTTGAGTAGAAAAGCACATTTGTACACAATTTTTTAACAGGCAGAAAAAAGCCGAAGCTGGTGAAAAACTGTCCTAAAATTCCCTGAAAAGCCTTTGGTTGATCAAAAATGCTGCAGCAACAGTGTTGACATCTTATCTTAAAGACCCAATAGCACCGTACCACAAGGCGCCTTGAGGTGACTGTAGTTGTGATTTGCACTATACAAATAAAACTAATTGAATTTAATGTGAATGATAAATTGTGTCAGCAACAAGCTAGGCCTGCCTTAAAATACAATCTAAAATATGTCATTTTTGACTCTAATGGGGACCATTAACATCCTGTTGCATTCACTAAGATGTGATTGACATAATCAGGAAAGTGCTTACAGAGGCCTAAAAGTGTCATTTTCCTAACCTGCATACATTGCAATTCACAGAAAGGTCACTTAAGGCACACCTGCACTGCCCTTACCCTTTCAAACTGCAGATACATTACTGTTTCATACACAGTCTATTGTAAGAACTGTTAAGAAAAGCAAGGCAAGGAAAATATTTTGTAGTCAGGGTCAGGGGATATGTCTGCATTTCAGTTCAAACTAAAGCAGAACTTGTGAAATGGGTGATTAAAAACAAGAAGTGAGCTTTACTTGGAAGCATCCGGTGAATCTAAACCACAGGCAAGGTTATTATTATTTTTTAAACACAATACAATGTAAAAAAAAAAAACCCAAACGGGAAGCCAGGATGCTACAAGGCACAGATTAACAAACAGGCAAGTGAGACATGGTGAGCTGAGGTAGTATGAATACTGCAGGGCCTCATTAATGAGGCGAATGCAGGTGAGTGGAAAGGAAGGGCATTTGTGGTGACTCTTCAGACAGCAAATGGCAGGTGGAGAAAGTCATAATGTCTGGAATAATACTGGACTTCAGGCTTATTTCAAAAGCAGAAGAAAATTAGAAAAGAATTTGTAAAGGATGTACGCTGGCATTAAAAGTAGCTATTGCATCCATGACGAGCAAATTACATACACTTACAGTCTAGCACATTTTATTTCCTAGAGGTGTCATCCTTGTGTTAATGTATATAGTGAGGTTACACCATATATTACTACCAAAAGAACAATTGCGTAGCTCAACTTTTGGAAAGGTGTCTAGTTTTAAAAACTGCTGACACTGCACCACGTGTGAGACAAGTTGCTGATTTAGATTAGATGTTCACTATTTGAACAAACTTCAGAGCCTTTGAAATTCAGCCTCAAGATAACGAATTCTAGATTTTGCCATTTTGACGCTATGACTTAAAACTTTAAGCAATATCAATGGCTTGATTAATGGCTACAGTTATATATCGTTAGCAACGATTGCTGTGGGAATGGGGCATCAGTCAAGACCCCTGTCACCCACGCTTTGAAACTTGAAAACGACCACTCACTAGGGAAAAATATATATTCCTGGTGTGTCTGACTGGTTGAAAAGTGGTTCTGGAGGTTGGTGGCAGTCTCTAGGTGAAACTGGTAACAAAGAGGTATAGGCAACCGGGAAAGTGTGAAGGAAACCAGACTGTTTGCCCTCAAACAAAAAGCAGTGCCTGGTTGCAGCAGAAATGCAAGACAGGACACAGCCAGGAACCTTCAGCAACCACCAACCAACCAGGAAAGGAATATATTGTTTTCCCCTAGCAACCAGTGGTTGCCAGGAGGTTGATGATTGGTCTCTAGGCCTGTGTGATTGAAGCACAAGTGATTAATTAAAACAAAAACAGGGTGCCATTCATTTTTCCAGTATCTAAATGCGAACAAGACAAAAAAAAGCTTAAGACCCAATACAGTAACATGACTTTGATTATGGTGCAAATGTGGCTAACTGGAACTCCTCAAATCCAACCAAAAATGGTCAAATAACTGAAATAATTTAGCTTTTTTAGATTGCCAGTGTAGTTAAAACTATTTGGGATACAAAAAATGTAATTCATATGATCCTTTTTGGATAGTATCTACAGCCACGTTACTGTTCATTATGCTTACTGTCGGAGTTTAGTGAGCTAGCATGCTACTTTTGGACAAAATCTGTGACCTGATTTTGGCACTAGATGGAAAGTCAGGGGACCATCAAAGCGATTACGGTCCATCCCAAGAGTAGCATGGCAATCCAACCGACAAAATGAGTAAATTTTCTGCCAAACATGTCAGCTCCACGGCTCAGCATGAAGGAAAGTCACAGTAGTTTGAACAGAATACATGAATGACTACTGGCTAACCTCATACCTAGATTTGTATTTCACAATAGGAAAGCTCTTATCCCTTTGATTCTCTACGATCATAAAACATTTTAAAATGCAAACATAGGTCTTTTTTTTGTTAGACATCTGACAGATAACCATTTTTGTAGTTTCTATGGGGAGGACAGCCTTTGTCCCAAGCAAGCTGACCCCAATGAGTTGGCATGTGATCCAAAATCTGCATGTAAGTGGTCTGTGTAAACCTGGCCACACGTGTCCACGAACACACGCACTCACAATTTAAATGGTTTTGTCAACTAGATAACAGAGGAGGAGGGAGTGAGCAACGGACAGGAAAGAAAGTTGAAAAGCAGAGCAAATTGGACTGCTTGTTTCCTCGGAGCGCCTCTGACAGCTCAGTCTGGGTGACTGTGCCGCTTTCTTTCTCTCTCTCTTCCTCCTTCTCTCTGTGCCTCTGCCTCTCTCGCTCTCTCTGATTACCTTTTTGCAGGCGAAGGAAAGAGAAGCTGGGAGGGAAAGAGGAGGAGGAGGAGGCTAGTTTCCACGGTGATGGCTGATGAAAGAGAACGAGGCAGGTTCTGCTCGGTTGCACACCTCTTCTCTATCTCTCTCTTCTTCCCCCCTTCTCTCAGTCTGTCCCTACTCAAACAGCAAAGCCCCCCCCCCCCCCCCCCCCCGAAAACATCTCTCTGTTCATGTTTCAAATCTTCTCACCGCTCCTCCTTCACTCTACCTAGTTTTCTCTCACATTCACAAAACATTAATTCATCCCATTCCAGTTTTCCCTCTTATCTGTTATCGCTTTCATACATGGCTGTTTCAGGATTCCCTCCACGCAGCTAGCAAACATTACACTCACATGTTATTGTTATGTCTCATTTTAAATCCAGGACCATTAATGTGCTGCCACAACAGCTTCTGCTCTTCTGTGAAGACTTTCCTCGAGATTTTGGAGCCTGGCTTGAGTCCTTTCAGAGGTTGTTGTTCAGCTGCCCTGAAACAAACTGCTGCCATGAGGCTGGAGACACCGTGTGGTCTAAAACTGCTCCCCGGGTGCCCAATGGCTGCCAACTGCTTCACAGAGTGAATGGGTTAAATGCAGAGAGGAATTTCCCCACGGGGGAATCAATAAAGGATCAATAAATTATACATTATTATTATTATTATTATTAAAACAGTGTCATGCAATTACACACATCAGTTCTGATATGAAAATAAGAAGGCTTGGTTAAGTATAAACATTAAAAAGAAGATTTTTCTATACGTATGACATGTAATGAAAGAAAAATATATGCATGCTAGACTTAGAGTCATGGTTAAAGACCAAAAAAGACCCATCCCCTGTCAATTCTAAGGATTTACATATCGTGACTCAATGAAAAACACTCAGCTTCCAAGTCGACACACCTATAGTATTTTACAATTTACAAATCCCATGTCGCCTTGTTCTCAAATTATTGCATTCGCAAGATTTTCAGAAAACTTGAATTTTGACCTTAAGGTTTAGGTCACTGAGATTCAAAATAGTCGATACACCAAATGTATCAATTTGAAGCTCCTACTCCTAAAAATGCAGCAAAATACAAAAGCAGTGGGTGTAAAAACTAAGACTCTATAATTCAATAGCTTTTAGCAGAAGTAAGTTATTCAGCGTAAGGATTTTCTGTATGACTTCATCATTCTCTCACATCTCTGTGGAAGACTTTTGCCCCGCTCTGTTTTATCGCGTTGCTTCAGTTCAATGAGATTTGCAGGCATTCGTTTATGCACAGTTCTCTTAAAGTCTCACGATTGCATTTCAAATAGGTTGAGGTCCGGACTTTGACTGGCCTCCTGCAACACCTTGATTCTTCTCTTTTTCAGCCATTCTGTTGCAGATTTGTTGCCGTGCTTTGGCTCACTGTCTTGTTGCATGACCCAGTTTTGCCCAAGCTTTAGCTGTCAGACAGGTCGCCTCACATTTGACTCTAAAATACTTTGGTATACAGAAGAGTTCATGGTCCAATCGATGACTTCGAAGTGTCCTGTGGCTGCAAAAAAAGCTTGAATCACCATGTCTTCACCACCATGCTTACATTTAGTGGTAGGCGTTCGTGCTGATATGCTGTGTTTGGTTTGAAATTTAACATACTAACTGAGGTCTGTAGAATCTCAGATTTTGCTTTTCTTAAGCATTGCAAGGTCTGACCTTGGGAATTTGGCAAAAATCTGTTTTGTTTTTTTTCCCCTTCTAACTGCATCTCTATTACACCTCCTTCCCTGTAGCTACTGGCACAATTGCTATCTTCCTTCAGTCCATCTCTCCCGACATTCTCTGATTTATCATTTTTACTTTCCAGATGCAGTAAAACTTTTCATCTTCTACTAAATCTCCTCCCTTCATCCTTTAGCCTACCTACCCTTATTATCCCCCTCCCTTGATACCTTCTTTAGAAACACAGCAAAATGTCCTGCGGGTCTGTCTGAAACCCTCCTTCCTTTTAAGCCCTGGAGCCTTTATTTTACATTCTCTTCCAAGCTTTTCAGCTGTGTACAAACTCTCCTTTTGTGCTATTAATTCCATCACAGCTGTGATTAAATATCTGTTTCCCGATGATGTCTGTCTCTCTAAGATGTTGCTTTTATCCTGCACATCGCCACATCTGGCTTTCTTCTCTTTCCAGCTCTTTCTTCTACCATCTTTTAAAATTCCCACATGCAGGAGGAAACTGTAAATTTCCTCCTGCATGTGGGTCTCTTTATGGATCAAGGACTGCGGTTTTAACAGCAACATTGTGAATAAAAGGAGAAAATTTTGACCACACGCTACAGTTTTCCTATACACAGGGGTGTGTCTAAAAGGGGGAACATGGTGACATCAGCCCCTGAGATATTGAGCAACTTCTCTTCTACATTTAATTACTAACAGTCAGCATAAGGTAATTATTATTTTGTCAATTTAAATTTATTAGTTAGGATTTTTTCAGATTGCATGGGAGCACATTTGCAGTGGGTGAAAACCCCTCTCCAAACTGAAATGTGTAGGCAGACAGAAACATTTGTGAGACCATGAATTAAACTTTAAAGGAGAGCCCGAGAGTTGGATTTCTAAGACCAATACCATACAGATATTTGGTCATTTAAAAATCTGATATATCGACTGATATTTTTTTCTTTCGAGCAGATAAAAAAAGAAGAAAAACGATTTCCCTAATAATTGTCATGCATTTATGAGTCCTTCCTAAGATAACATAAGAGTGCAGTTTAAAAAGAATCTTCTATTGTGGCAAGTCATAGATTATGTGTATACACCCGACTTTGCTTGATCAGCTGGTTGTTGTGTTTGTGACGTTCGTTGTAACATGTATGTTGCAAACAGGGAGGTTGCACAGTGCGCTCTAGTGGACAAAGTATGCAATGTCAACATTCATAACATGGCTTAAGTGTCGTTCTCCCTTTTCTTCTATACTTTTTAAATTTTCATTTATTGGAGGATAAATGAAAGTTATTTTCTTGATGCGCATTTTTTGGGCAAAGAGTTATATTTCTCGCAATAATATCGTCCTGTTGACCGATCAGTTGGGCTATTCTTTGTATTTAATATTTTGATGCTAATACTGCTGTTTAGTACGAGTATTAGTATATATTACTGTTCGTAACGAACAAAAATACTTTCTCCACAACTATGCAAACCAGTTATTCAATCCAAAATACATTTCAAGTTCTTGTGCAGCACCAATTTACACGTAAAACCATCTGCATTAAGGTGCAGAGCACTGCACAAGAGCCTGATGATCTTGCATACCCACTCCCCTCCCCCTGTAAATGGAGCTTCCAGGACATAAGCAAATAATGGGAACATGCAAAAGTAGTTGACTTTTCTTATAAAGGAAACATATGAAGGTTTTTTTGGTTTAAAAATACAAACTCTAAAAATGTCTGGATAGATATTAAAATATAAATCATAAAATATACACCTCCCCTTTTCCTTTGTCTTTTTTGGTCATGTCCTCTCAAGAGAAATCTTGCTTCTTTCTCTTTTATATACCTGTCCCCTTCTCTCAGTGTTACCCTCCTTAACGATTCCTCTTACCTCCTCTGTCTTTACCGCTGTCCCTCTCAGTCAGGTGATTGCTTTTATCCTAGACATGGTCAAACACCCCACATATTTAATTAATGCTTATCTCCCTATACTGTGACCTCCTTTTCACTCTGTCCTTCAATTCTCAACCCCCACCTGCATCTTTAAACCTTCTCTCCTCCTTCCTGCAGCCACCTGAGCGATCACTGCTACCTCTGTCTCTGTTTAAAACCCTATTCCTTCATTCTGTAACCGAGTGATCATCTAAATCCACGTTGTGGTCCCACAAACTCCCGAGAGATTCACCTGAAACTGAGGGCACGCGCAGCTCATCCATCACTTTTCACTTGCTGCTCTTCTCCACCCCTCTCCCCCGCTTCATTCATGTGCACTGTGGTTTCTCTTCATTCATGTTTTGTCTGTTCTCTAAAGGAGTTTTTCTTGTGCTCATTTATTCTATCGCAGCACCTCTTTAGAGAAACCCCAACGTCACCACACACTGCTGGTCCCTGTTAACATCTGGTATTAGCAAGTGCACGTAAATATTCATCCTATTACAGGCCTTAGTATTTATGCCAGAATCTGGAAAACATCCCTGTTATTTAAATTCTATAAGAACTCTACATTCCTGTGTGCTAAATTACAAGCAGCCCATTAAAAATTCCTCTAGAACTCACTTTATGAACTCTGTTGTTGTTAAATGTTAATGCTTATTATGCTATTTCCCTGCTCTTTTCTTTTGGGCTTTCCTTTTAGTTGTTTGCTTATCTAAAATTGCAGTTTGCTGATGCCTTGCATTGAGGCCGCATTACCGAAGCACTGTCCTGAATCTTAATTTATAATTTAGCAATGAAGAGCTGGGATATTATTTTTTAACAAATACAGTGCATCTGAAATCAAGGCAAACAAAACTATACCATTCAAGAATTCTTGCTATATGCAGAAAAAGGCCTAGTCTTTTAACTTTTTTTCAGGCAGCTTAAGATGGGGATTAATTATACACATGCTGACCTCATTATTTGAACCACTGGACAGGTTTAAAATGAGCATCCATCACTGTAATAATGTATGTGACACAAAATAAAAGCAAAACAGGTTCCATTTAAAGCAGAGAATACGTGCATGTGCAGGCGCTTTTACGCCTAGTTAGTTGTATTTAAAAATCAGTGAAAACTTTAGAATAAGACCACCTGCTCGCTACTACTTATATGCTAATTATTGCCTTAAAGTAAATATTTCTTTCAATTAAGGTCTCTTTTTGCCTTGGTGCCCATTTTCACTGCTAAATAAAACTGTAAATGCTGCACATCATGCATGTGTAACTGCTCTGTGTGTTCACCTCCACTGTAAGAACACTGCATATATGAGGCTTCACTACTTGTCTGTAGTTACTGTCTAAGTCACTCACACCCTCCCTGTTGTCGGACACAGTACAGGTTGCTAATACACACATCCGCTTCCTGTCAGCTTATGGGGCAGCTATGAATTATAAAAGCATGGCTACCAGTGTGTTACCACTGTGCTAAGTGGATATAAGATGGACAGAATGACAAAAGAGATAAGAGAGCTTCTTCACTTAAGTAAAGCAGTTGTTAAAGGCGTGCATGAAGGAGTATATGTGCAAATGATGTTTCGTTGTCTGAGCCTGTGTGTGTGAATGCACTGACATTGTGTTAACTTGGCATCCTGCTCCCACAGCTGTGCCTATGTGGAGGATTGGGAATATCCTGGAATTTGTCTGTTTATTCATTCAATAACATGTGCGTGTTGCTGTGTGCATAAACGTACAGCAGCATACCTGCACCATCTGGCGCTGTAACACCCCCCCGCCCACACACACACTTTGACGTGTTGACAGTGTCAAAGTCCTCTATCTTGTTCAAGTTTTAGATTTTTCCTTTTTATGTTCACTTCAGTTGTCTATTAATTGGAACACTGGTGGGTCAATCCCAGGCTGCTCCAACCTGCATGTCAGAAGTATCGTTGGGCAAGATGCTGAACCCCGAGTTGCCTCTGATGCATCCATCAGACTGTTGGCCTATGTGAACGTTAGGTTAAAACTGCTTAGGCATAGAAAAAGCACTTGCATGAATGGGTGAATGAGGCTTTATTAAAAAAAGCTTTGAGTGCTCAAATTCAGTAGAAAATAACTATGTAAGAGCCAATCCATACAGCCAAAAGGCTTTAGAGAGCCAATCAAACCCTGTGATCAAGGCACACTCTTCTGTGTGGTGCTAAATATGATGGATGTGCAGCCAAATGCCTTGAGAGTTTCTAGAAAAAGTCCAAATTAACAAGAAAATCACTCAGAGTTTTTAAAGGGAGAAATGCTGCAAATAAGGACTTGAAAAAGTAAGAAGCAGCGGGGGTGATGTATATGAATTTTAATTTGAATCATATTTACTACATCTGGCTTTTTACATTTTTTGGGCAATTAATTTCCTTAAACGTATTGTACAATTTATCATGTTTTTTTCAGTGAGAAAAAACAGTCACACTGATGTAGAAGTCTCAAAAACCCATACATCAAATATGATAGACTAGATGTTAAAGGCCTAGCTGACTTCATCTGATTTCGGGCAATAACAAGGTCTGAGTCACATTCTTGGAACCAAAACTTTTTCAAGACATTGTCAATTCTTCCAGCTGATAACGAAGTTAGATCAGATGTTAGATTAGATTAGCCATTGTTGTCTCTGGGGAAATTTACCTTGGACAAGTGAGGGAAACATGTAAGATAACACACACAAACAAACACTCTGCACTTATTACCATTACCATGTTGGCACTCATGTAAACCAGCTACAGTGAACACAACAGCTGTTAGCCTTGCTTGCCGTCCCGTATTCTGTGCACTTTACTCGCACAAGGAAAAAAAACAGCCTATTTAAACCGCTGATATCTAAATGTTCAATATGAATTTGTGTGATACTGTTACATCAGTCAAATGTTGGTCAGTGTCACACAAAGAAGAGTCATCTGACTTCTGTTTCAGTGATGTAGTAGCTGATCGTCACTGACATTACTCCTCCTGTGTTTTGTCGAATGGGAAACATGTTTATCTGGCTTTTGGAGTGTTGGGAGTTCCCCATTATCTAAATGTAGATTGCTTGTGAATTGTAAAGTTCACTGCACCGCCATGAAGTTTTGATGCATCCCTACTCCAACACAGCTGAATCAAATGGTTGGATTACCTCTTCAGCATGCCATCAAATTTGGCAAAGGCCTGATAACAAGCCATTCATTTGATTCAGGTGTGTCGGAACAAGGATGTGTCTAAAAGCTGCAGGACGGTAGCTCTCGAGGACTGGAGTTGGACCACCCTGCTCTACATATAAGAGTCAAGAAGTCTGGATTCAGTGGAAAGACCAACTTCTCTTCAATGCTTGGTGTGCCCCTCTGTTCAAGGATGGTTGTTCACAGTAGACATAGATGGCCTGTCTCACTCCTCTTTTAAACAATCTGTCTTCTCTGTCCATAATGTGAATATTGGCATCCTCAAAAGAGTGACCTTTGTCCTTTAGATGCAGATGTACAGCTGAGTCTTGTCCTGTCAGGGTGGCTCTTCTATGTTTTGTGGTGAGTTTATGGAGTGGCTCTTTGGTTTCTGCAGTGTAGAGATCTGAGCACTCCCCACTGCACAGCATATTTCATGTTACTTAACTTGTACTTGGAATGATCCAGAGCCATTGAATGGAAGAGTGGCGTCATCTCCACGCTAGCTTCGTCACAGAGTTACAGAAGCACAGTTTGAGGAGTTAAAAACAATGCTGTATGTTATTAGCACACAGTCCAACTGCCAGCTAAGCACTTGCAGAAACTATTTCAATGCTACAACACCCGGCTGATAGGACTCTGACTTACTCAAGGGCTCTGGGCTGAACCAGAAATGAAAGGTGAAACATTTTCATGAAATTTAGAAATCCAATCACTTTCTTTCAATACTCCCGAATGACCTGGATGACTGAGAGCCTATGCCTAAACTCTCTGGCAAGAATTCAGTGAACCACCATTGCCTTTGGTTCCATAATCAACAGGTGCTTGCGAAATTCACACCCAGTTCCAGCGCCATTCAGGCCAAAACAAGCTTCTTCTTTTTTTCCTCCAACCTGGAACAACAGTGCAATCCACCTTCAAAGGAAAAACCTTTCCCATCATTACTGTGGTGGTGCCAGGGTGCACATGCCTGGTTCATGGTAGTGGTGCAGATGCCTGGCTAATAACGCTCTGTTTGCCCTGTTAGTGCTTTATTTCTACCCAGAGCTATGCAGCGTGATGACAGCCACATCTACTCAGTTGCGATCTATTCTGCGGTGGAGGGTGAAGTCGAGAAGAGCAGCTTAAGAAGTGAGTTACAGGGATTATAGGCTGCTGTCACACTCTCATAGGCAAACACACAAACCTCCTCTGGTATTAAAAGGCAGACAGTAGGGGAGACAGGGCGTGTGCGTGTGGAAACAGCTACACGCACGAGCACTCACACACACAAACACACACACGCGCCGGCCAGAAGCAGAGAGAGGAGAGACAGACAGGCAGCCAGTCAGACTGATCACGTACCTTCCAGACAGCAGGTTCGCCAGAGGCCGGAGTGCGTCATCACCTCCTCGTTCTTGCGGCTCGTGTCGTTGTCGCCGCTGCTCTTCACGCGGCACACCCCGCGCGAGTACAGCCAGTAGTCGGTACCGACGGCGATGGTCATGAGGCTGAAGGCGGCGAACGCGCCCACCGTCGTCACGAGCATCTGGACGCCGCGGTCACACATCAGCATCTTCATATATGCGGCTCCTGTTCGTCTTAATCTGTTTTCGTGTGTGTGTGTGTGTGTGTTTCCTTTCCTTTTCCCCTCCGCTCTTTTAGATTCACCCCTTTTATTTCCTTTATATCCCGCGAGACTTGGAGAGTCAGAGTGAGGGACACGCGCTCAAATAAATAATAAGAGCAATAACAACAACACGGGGAAGGTAGGTAAAGGTGGCGAGTTTGTGAGGAGGCTATGGAGAGAGAAATGAAGCTGGACCCGGCTGCCTGGTTCGCTGAGTTGACTTGAGGCTCGTGGCAAAGGGCGGGAAGGTAGGAGAGCGGCACGTCACTTTCTCGCGCATCAAAAACCGGTTCTCACCATCACCATCCACATACAGAGGCGCGTGCACGCACCCACACAGCGTAGGATTAACGGCCAACGGTCGTCCCCAACTGCTGGCACTGCCCACACTCACTCAGAGTGGAAGTTAACGGCGGTAACGCATCCTGCCGTGTTATTCGTCCCGGGGTTAGGGGAGAGCTTCTTGTCTTCGCCTCTCCTGCTTTCCTTCTTAACTTATTAATCTGTGAAGCATTAACAGCCAGGGTCTGTGTAGGGGGACTCCATCTTTAAAACAGCAAAACAGGGGATCATTTTGTCTGTAGCGATGTCACCCCCGCAGCGTGAATCTGTACTAAAGCATCACTCACCGCTGTGACCGGTTCTCCTCTTCCCACAGTGTCTCTGACAGCAGGCCAGCGTCTGTTCACCTCCCCGTCCAGTGAATGAATGAATGAATACAAGAATGGTGAATAAAGACCATGTGTTATCTACAAAGCGGAGACTGACCGACATCCATCGCGTGTTTTCCGCTCCAGCTGTTGACACAGTGACATGTTTTATCTCCCTGGATGACCAATGTCCGGGCTTTAGACACTAGTCCAAACCGTATCCGGTGAAATGCTCTATACAAGTTAAATTGGTCCAATAAGCACAACAAGAAAGGATTAATCAGATTTATCCTCCATAGAAGTCAGTGTAGAACCGCAACCGGGACACACCGGCCGACGACAGTTACACCCGCTTGCGTTTGCTCCCAAGAAACGTGCCTGCTGGTAGGCGACAAATAATAAAAAATAAAAACAACAACAAGAAGAAGACAGCCGTCGCCTCCTCCACTTCGTCGTCCTCTTCTTCTTCCTCCTCCTCTCCGTCCAACCAACACAAACTAAAATTAACCGCGGGTCTCCTCAAACTCCGCCCGAGGCAGAGGCAGTCGGCTGGGATTGGGTTCCCCGGTGAAAGAGCCCTTCGGGAGCTAATAGTGTGCCTTCACTGCTGCAAGTCCCGCCCACCACCTTCTCTATAAAGCCAAGCCAGTTTCACTTGAAACACAAACACACACTGGTTGAAAAGTATTCCCACGTCTGCGCGACCCGGCTGGGTAGCAGAATAGACCCCGCAGTAGAGAGTTAACAGAGGGTATGTATGGCAGGTCATTAGTGCCACACATACAGCGGTGATCAGGACAGATCAGAGCACGCTGGACTTTGATTTGACCACGTTTCACTGTGAGTAGATATTGAGCTGTCTACACACACACACACACACACACACACACACACACACACACACACACACACACACACACACGAAGAATAAAAGGGTTGTGATAGCACAATAAAACGAACTGCATGTGTTCAAAGGCAGGGTTGCGTGTAGTTTTGTGGCTTGCTGTCCCTGGTGCTGAGTGCGGCGCTGTCCTTGGTGCTCATTTGAAACGCAGCGTCATCCCCCTCCTCCTCCTCCCCTCTCTGTTTTTCTGTTTTCTCCTCTCTCCTCCGCTAGCCGCGGCGCCAGTAGCTCCTGCGCCGCACTGATTAGTTAGAAAAGAGAGAGCGGGAGAGAGATTGGCAAGCGATGCATGGAGAATCGCGCTCGGGAGAGAAGCACAGACGCCACTTAAAGAGCCACGGACCGTTTTTAATGACTCCACTTCAGCGAGGATTCCACACGAGGCGGTCTGCTCTTCATGCTTCACTTAACACACCGGAGTGCGCGTGACCGTGGGTGCAAGTATCATAGGTGTATACCTGAGTAACATGTGTATATATGGAAATCAGAGGGGGGTTTAAAGCTTGCTGTAGCCTGCCTAAACCCAAGGAATGGAAACGTGGCTTCTTTTCTGGAGCCCATCCATCCACTTAAGTGTTTAGGTGCCACAGCTCACTGACTGATTCTCTGACTCTATTAAAGGCTGAGGAATTAAAACAATCAAAAACAGAGAGACAGAAAAGTGAGCACAGAGCACAGAGAGCGGGGGGAGAAGGATTACAGATAAATAAATCCATGAACTGATCACCAGAGAGTGCAGTGACAGGTCCTATCATTCTTCTCACTTGCTCTTCCTCTGTGTATCTGTGTGTGTGTGTGTGTGTCCGAGGCCCTTGCTCGGCTGCATTATCTCACAAGAAGACTCATTAACATAGAAATGACTTTAGGAAGAGAAGTACAGCGTTTCACCTCTGGTGAGAGACGGAAAGCAGGGAAGCCGAAGAGAGGAAGGAGGGCGGGAAAGGAGATGTCGAAGTGAGTTTGGATGGTGGCTGAGAAGAGAAGTGGAGAGATAAGGAAGAAAAAGAATGAAGGGTGGGCAAAAGGCAATGGAGGAGGCAACAAGTGAGGAAAGGACAGGTGGAAGAAGATGAAGAAAGGATATAGAAAAAGAAATGGTTGAATGGTGACATGTTGATGCAATCAGTTTACAGAATACAAGCAGCATTTTTCAGTAGATGAAATGTTCTTGTTTTTTGAGTAGAGCATAAAAGTTATAGAGCCAAAGTCTGACCAGTGGCACAGCGAGGGAACATTTTGTGCAGCCTGCAAGCGTGTCAAGAAAAGATGAAACACCAACAGTTTGTGTCATTCTATAAAGCAGCACAGAGAAAGACTGAGGGAGCATTTCTCTTCAGTTTCAGATCTTCTTTCTATCCATCATACATGGCTAACCCTTCCTAACATTAACACATGGAGCTGGTGTCAACAAACACTGCCTCACTGATGGTTAAAAACGGTAAACTCAAGGCAGCACAAGATTCTCTGGGCAGGTTACGAACGCTACCTACAATTTTTTGGATGTTTGCATTTTTCTTGTTCACATGAGCCCAAACTTTGAGACCCCCCCCCCCCTCCATTGCAGAGAGTTGACTTTTAGATACCCATTCGTTCATTTTCTTCTGCTTATGGAGTTCAACAGGGGTTAGCTGTCATAGGGCGAGGGGCAGGGTACACCCAGGAGAGGTCGCCTGTGGATCTACCAGCTCCACACAGAGACAGACAATCACGAACATGCCCAGAACCTTCTTGTGACAAGGTTAACCACTGCACCCATGAGCCACTCTCTTGGGTATATATTTTATTTAAAAAGGTTACTGACAGAATGCAGCATTGGCAACATGTATATAAAATGATCATATCTGTTATTAACTTCTGTCTCTCTTCCACAGCATGTCTTTTATCCTGTCTTCCTTCTCTCACCCCAACCGGTCGCAGCAGATGGCCCCGCCCCTCCCTGAGCCTGGTTCTGCCGGAGGTTTCTTCCTGTTAAAAGGGAGTTTTTCCTTCCCACTGTCGCCAAAGTGCTTGCTCATAGGGGGTCATATGATTGTTGGGTTTTTCTCTGTATCTATGAAGCACCTTGAGGCGACTTATGTTGTGATTTGGCGCTATATAAATAAAATTGAATTGAATTGAATTGAATTGAAAATATACTTTCAGGTTTCCTACTCTGTGGTCATGAGGTATAGGTAAGGTAAGTATATTTTATATAGAGAGGTACTACTACTAAGAATTAAACACTGCAGTTGTGATATATTTATCACAGCAGGCACGTGTTTTATAAATATCGACAACAGTAAATCTTAGGTTTCTTTCAGGATGTCAGCAGAAACACTAAAAAACTGCAGTCAGATTTCTTACCATGAGTAATGCAGATTGTTGTAAGATCAGCATCACCTTGTGGCTTAATTTCCTCTCTTAAAACCCTTTTGCTCTCTTAGATATGGCATAAAGTGCAGACTACTGACAGGAACTTTTTATAACGACAAACTATTAACTTCTAACCAAAGTGTGATTACAGTGATGGTGTTGGTAGGCAGCAGAGAGAGACAGGACTCGAGGAGGCCCTTGTGGGGAAAGGCATTTGGGACATGACGTTAGCAATCACCAAAATGTCCTATGTTTGCCCTTTCTCTGTCATTGGGAGAGCTGTTTCTGCTCTCTTTTTCTCTCCTCTCCTCAGTTATTGGCAGTGCAACAGAAGGATGAGGATAGAGAGATGGGGAGGTTCTTGAAGCGGGGAGGAGGAGGAAGACTGCAGGGCTTCTGCTTGGTGAGCTGGAACCTTCTCACACCTCTGGCCAGTGCTCAGAGATTAGGAGGAGGAGGAAGAAGTTAGAGGAAACTGAAAACCACAGAGAAATTAGAGAGCAAAAGATAAGCTGTTTGGAGGAAGAGAAATGTGCCGTAAGGAGGGTGAGCTGGATAGATTTACAGATGGGGAGTGTGGGGCAGCTAGTGGTGATGTTGCATTTTTGTGTGACTGTGCTCGTATATTTAATGATGTATACAAGTGAGTGCGTTGGAGAGAAATCAGAGTTTTTCAGATGTGTGTGTTGCCTCTGGCACGGCCAGAGTTCAGTCTTCTGTACGTGGTAGGTCTTCAAATGTGAAGTAATCATTCATTTCTGGGTGATTGTAATGTGCATGACAAACACTTTTTTTCATTGTCACATGAAAAGTGTTTCTAATGAGTTCTAATGTTTCCTTTATGTAATTCATGGTGCAGGGACATGGACGTTAGCTTGAAGAGTTTAGTTTATGCTACAGTCACACTGGCGAAAACAGTGGCTAGAGACCATGGCATCACCAAAATTACGGCAATCGTTTGCAGTCTCCACTCGCTGTCACCTGGTGTCTTCAAGATGTGACCAGATGGTGATACAGCAATAAGATGAAACCAGTCTGCTTCATGCTAATAATTGTAACTGTGATAGAGCAGCGAAATTTGCAAACCTGTTGCCGTCTACTTTTTTAAATATTTATTGCAGTGGAGTCAGGATCTTGATGCTAGTTGCCTTGGAGCTCTGGAGGGGTCCCCATCACGTCGTTCGTCTCTACATTACCCCATGCAGGGTGCAAATTACTTTAAAAAAAATCAGTGGAAGTGATATAAATAATTAAGCAGAGGTGTTATCCATTAATTTGGGACCGCTCGCAGGCTGACTCCAGTTGATTGCAATGAGTTGGTCTGTCTGCATTTGTAAAGTATTTGCAATTATTTTAAATTCTTCTGTCTGAATGAAATCAGTCCAAGTCGGATGGCAACTTTTTCCTAGACGTGTTGCTTCTCAATTGCCTGTGTAATTGTCTTGTAATTGAAAGTAGTTGCCCAGAGGTTGATGGTCTTTCATGATGAACATCTGGGCAACCAGGAACTACTTAATGTCAGTCTCCCAACACCAAAATACTTAAAAGCAACCACTGGTTTTTCCTAGCTGTCTTATTTTTCCTATAAGTGTGACTGAGGCTTTAAAGACTTGGTTTAAAGTTATGAGCAAACAGGAAAACAGGTCAGTGAATGTCTCATAAAGATATGGGAACATGACTGTGTGTGTGTGTGTGTGTCAGATTAGGTAAAAACATAACAGACTTTGACATTGATTGATTAAGAATGAGGTGTGGTGTGAATGAAATAGAGAAACAGAGAAACAGAGGGACACTTTAGCTGGGAAGAAACATGTCTGATGGTGTGAAGGTGTGCCTAATATGGTTGCCTAATGAAAACGTCTGTGCGGCTGTATGAGAGAGAGAGAGTGAGAGGTGGTAGAAGAGAGGGCAAGAAAGGAGATAGGGTGAAATAAATCCAATAAGCTCCTCTGTCATGCTACCCTCTTGAGCGTTTTAAAGAGCCACTGAATGAAAAAATAAGAATCTTTTGCTTTTGTCAGTTTTCCTTTTTCATCTCTCGTCAGTCTGCTGCAGAGAGCGTCGTTTTTACCTCAAAACTCCCCCATCATCTTTTTTTCTTTTTCATTCAGCAATAGCATGTAGCTTCCTCGCTTCAGCATGCTCTGAAAGGCACAGAGCTAAAATGCATATACCAAAATCAGTGCTTCCTCTGTCACTGCCTTGGGGCAGGCTCCAATCAACACCCCGCTCTCTCACCATTGCAAGCCTAAGGGGAACAAACAAACAAACAAATAAACAGTTATTGAGTCTAATTTTATGTTCCCTTGTTTGAAAGTGTGAAAGCCTCTGCTGCACTTTATACTTATTTATGGTCGCTCCAGTTTCTGTCATAGTTCATGCTGCCAGTGTGTTTGCATATGTATGCCTATATGCATTTAGCATACAGTGATTTTAATGATTTTTTAAAACATGTCTTCAGGGAAGGTTCATGTTTGGCATGACATAATTTACTTTTGCAGTTCTCTCTGTGTGTGTTGTTAAATGGGAGCCTCTTCTGTATAGGGGCCCAGAGATCAAAGAACAAATGACTTGCAATTGAATACAAATAAAATTTCTAACCTGAATCCTTCACCCTATTAGCCATCCATCCATTCACCTTCTTCTTATTATCCAGTTCAGCATCATCCGGAGGGCGGAGCCTATCCAAGCTGTCACTAGCCAGCATGGAGGGTACACAGGTGGCCAGTCTGTTGCAGGATTAATGCATAGAGACAGACAACCATTCACAACCCCATGCACATCTTTTGACTGAAGGAGGAAGCTTGAGTACTCCGAGGGGACCCATACAGACATGTGGCCAACATGCAAACTCCCATGCAAAGCATGAATCCCCAGTCCGGATTCAGACATGCAAACTCAGCACCATTGTGCAAAAGTAGCCTAAAATTACTCTAAAGACCCTCAAAGTATATCATAGTACATCTAGACAGTGGCACATAGAGAATAACTGTCACGGGCTGCGGAGGCAGACCATGTGTGGGTTTGTGTTGAGGACCCAGGAGCAGACAGAGGCGAGGAGACGGAACCTGAGAACCAAAAACGAGCCTTTATTTGGCTGGTAGCAGGAACTGAATATGAAAACTAAGGAAACTAAGAGCAACCATGAAAAACTGACTACTAAGACCTGAACTATGACAACACACTGTGGCAATAAACTATGACCAAAAATGGGGTGGGTAACACAGACAACGCAATGTTAAACACACGGAGTCTGAGGACTTAGATACACACATGGGGTGATCAGGAGACGTGGAGACACAGCTGACTCGAATGAAACATAATGACAACGCAGGGGAGAGTAACACTGCACACACTAACACGAGACACGGACCTTCAAAGTAAAACCAGAAACATGACAGACACTGAACTAAACCTAAGAACGAAACTCTTAACCAGAATAACACTGAAACTGAGGATTATAATATTCAAAACAGGACAACTAAAGAATCTGAAAGTAAACCATAATACAGAATAAACAGCAAAATACAAGAAACTGAAAATGCTGGGTCAAAATGACCCAGAACCGTGACAATAACAGTATATATTAAGAGCATGAATTTCAAATAGAAATCTACATTATTTTTTAAAACATTTGGACTGTTTGGAAATGTGCTATATAAATAAACTTGACCATGAACTAGTATTGAACATACTGTAGTTGCAACTTCTGTCCTGTGGCTAATCTGTGGAGCTCCTGTTTTTTGCCTTTTGTTGTACTTGAGAGGGAAACTACACGGAGATAAGGTCACAAAGTCTATCACTGATTCTATATATACAACAGTATATGTTGCACAGACATTTAGAAAGGTCCAGTATTCAGTTTATCCTCATATGTAATTTTAAATCCATGTCCTACTTGTTCTTCTTCTGGGCTTTTTTTTTTTAACCCTTTATCTTCATATTTGTTCATCAGTTTTCCTTCAAATAAAATATTAATCACTGTTACATTAATATTGACATTATGAGAAAGGGCTATATACGTGGTGCCTTCAGAGGTGTTTGTCTATACCTGTTTGCTGAAAGCCATTAAAAAGTATGCGTAATGATAAAGACACATTTTGCATTTGCTGTACAAAATATTATGAAGAGATACCTCGTTAATTTCTGCACATTCTTACAGATTTACTACGGTAATAAAAAGGTTTTCTAAACTCCTGTGGCATTTTGCATCATTTCAGATTAATTAATGGTTGTTATCAGTTCTTAAAAAATAAAAGATTTTGAAATCAAATTTCATCATTAACACAACAGCCCATGAACTGTTGATATATTGATGGCAAAGTTTAACCAGTGATTTGACCTGTATGCAACAGCTTGTGATGCTATAACTGCTCCACTTACTTTTTTTTTTTTTTCATATTTTCACAGTGAGAATATAACAGATGATCTAGAAAAAAGAAAGACATTCAAAACAAAACAGACCAAAAACAAGGAAACAAGCCAACATGTGATTTTGCAACATAATTTATTACTTTACAACCGCAAGCATCACAAAACATTATTATTATTATTATTATTATTATTATTGTTATTATTATTAAATCAGTGAACTATCTTATCTCATAAAACACATCCTTACTCTTTTCTTGCAGTTTTCTGCATTTAAACACTGAAAATTATCTTCAGGTTATTGTTAAATCACTTGTTGTTTAGAATGTAAGCCCAGCCTAAATCAAAGCAGAAGTAAGGTCAAAATGCAGCCATCAAATGTTAATTAAACCTTAGCAGCAGCTCCTCGGTTGTTATGTTTAGTGTCATGTAGCCTTTGAAAGGCTACAAACCGTAAGGTAAAGGGGAAGAGAACGGGACCAATCAGGGATAATGAGAGGCAAATGAAACTGAAATGCCTCGAGAAGACGAGGGAAGAAGCAAGGGAAAAAGCTGCAGGAAGGGATAAAGGTCAAGAGGAAAGGAACGAAGAAAGAGAAAGACAACGAGGAAGCTGAGTGGGAGAGGAAGAGAGGAAGAAGGGGAGAGAAAGGTCAGAGCAGAAAATAAAATGACAGATGGAAAGGCGTGATCAAAGGAAAGGTCGGGAGGAGAGACAGGAGGGAAGGACACTTTCAGGCCAATACAGTCCACATACGAGTGGCAGAGCACTAAACATCTAGATCTTGCTGGATTTCAGTCAGCACAGATGTATATTTATATCTAGTTTTCGCTCCATGTTTTCTATTGCAACTTACATACATCATTTTTACCCCTAAACACATTGATTTCTGAGTATAAATACAACTATGGAAATGGAAGACTCTTACCCCTATGTACTTCAAAAATATTTATATCTGTACAAATAAAAGCAAAACACAGTCTTTCAATAATATTCAGTAAATGTGCAGCAATGACACGAGACATATCATAAATTAAGCGACATAAAAACCCTTTTACTGTCTAATAAAGAAACTATCACACACATACCCACACACACCAGTCCAACACTTAATATAGAATAAGTCCATATCATATGGAACAAGATATGAAAAAGAGAGATCGTCACATGCATGCATAGTATACTTCCTCATAGTCCTGTAATTTTTTTTAAAAATGTGAAACATATCTGCTAGCTTCTTAAACCAGCTTGTGCGTGTGTTACGGTCATTTTTTCATGTTGGCGCTGTTTAGTCAAACGATGCTGAAGCTGAAGAGAACATTTCTTATCAGATTTAAAGACAGACCTATATTAAAACTGAGCAGCGCTTAAGATATCTGAGTCACACGCATGTAGTGTGCCGTGCTCACTCATTAACTCGGCCATACAAATTCACAAGACAGCTGGCTGAGTGCTATCGAGCGCTTTGGGGTGTGGGGTTGTCAACAGCAGATGCTGAGACTGGGCGTGATTAATATTAGGAGATATTTACACCCTTGACCAGAGAAATATATGGCTGACACACAAAGGGCAGTTGTTTTTTTTTTTTAAATTTTATATTATACAGCAAAGAAGCAAAACATAAGGACGGCAGAGTAAAGTTTCACCAAAGCTCGAAGATGCTGTGTGCACGTTATTGAAGACACTACAGGCGTGCGTCCTTTCATGAAGATGCTGTTTGTGCTGATTAAAGCAGCAGGAGAAGGAGGAGGATGGGAATCTAGGCCTGTGCAACGGACCTACAGTATATGTCTTGTGTGCCTCCAGGTGCAAACATTTCTTAGTCATTGTCCGCCTTGTTACGCTTCACCTAGTAATTCCAACCCTCAGTCGAGGATCTGACTGTATGGCTACGTGGGTGTACACAGGTATGGGTGCTTGTGTGTGTGACCCAAAATACATACATGTAATTCTGTCTGTCTGTCACACACACACACTCACGTACATATATTCTAATATATGGATGACTGTCAAGAAATGCACACATACACAAATAAATTACAGGCAGGTGGTTTAAATTAAAATAAAAAAAAATATGAAAAAGCAGCATTGCTTTTTTATTATTGCTGTTTGTGAAATGACTCCCTTGGAGGCTGTCAAAGCAGCTCAGCGTTCACCGTCTGCGCACGTGTGGATGCCCCACTGGTGACTGCTGCATTGCCAACTCCTGCGACGACTCATCGCACCAGGCTCCCACTGAAGCCCTGGCAGACATACGGGCTAGAGCCAAAACAATTCTGATAATAATAAGAGAGGCATCAGAGGGGCGGATGGAGGGTGAAAAGGAGGAAATAGAGGAAAAAGAAAAAGAGGGGGTAAAAAAAAAAAACCCTAAAAAGGCTGTGAAGCTCGCTAAGTGTGAGACGCTAAGCCTCATGAGAGTGGGATGGGAACAATGGCCCAGTGGAAGTGGTTGGCGGTACTGCTCGCGGTGTGTGTCAGGATGAATGCAGAGGATACGGTTGATATTACGAAATGCAGATGTGCATACAGTTCAAGAAGTTAGAAAGTTTTACTCCTATACAATTTTTACAAAGACACAAGAGTAACAACATTAGAATATATATAAAACTTTACATTGCTAACACCGTGACACGCCAGTTATGTTGTAAAAACATTCATAAACACCAAATCTACATTCCAGTGTGCTTCGTAGGTCTTGGTCCCATTTTACTGTGCATGACAGGGATCCAGAGTTAAACCTGGAACTATCAGCGCTCATCGATGGCGGCCAATTTAGCAATGCCAGGAAAATATGAGCCTGGATTTGCGCGATGGTGCTTTGTAGATGTCACAATGATGCTGTGAAACTTGTGGGATAACACAAGGGAACATAACGCAATACTTCACTTTAAGAATACTAAGAGCGGTGAAAGGCTTGTTGCAGATACAATGCCATAAACACATCAGGAATTCTATCGTTGAATAAAGAAAGAGTGAGCTGACACGAGTGAAGCGGTAAGCTTGTGCTTCTCTACACTGAATAAAACTGGTTGGATTAATGCAGTTGATATTTTCTCTTGTTCCTGCCCTGCACAAAAAGCAGATGTTGACACCTCGGACATTTTTGATTCAATACTTCAACGTCTTTGGTATCCAGTGTTTGGTGCTGTGATTCCTGTTTTGGGCTGCAATCTTGGAGATACCCCAGTATGGCCTAAAAGAACTACAGACATTTACTGAACATACACATTTACTGCTTTGAAACCTCCTCTATCGGTCCATCGGTGTTAATTAGCGGGGGCCACGTATTCCGGGTTGATGTAGGAAAAGCCGAGGAAATCGTCCTGGTCCAGGTTCATGATGACGAGCTTGTCTGTTGGCGTCAAGTCCACAGCCATCTTAGTGAACTCCTTGTCAAAGTTGCAGGTGTCCCGACGGTTCCTCTGCAGGTGGGGTTCAGAGATTATGAAGGGGAGAGGATGTGATGAGAGGGAGGAACGACAGAAAAAATATTGTTGGAGGAGAGTGGGATGGATTGGGATGGAAAAGAGAATCCACTGCTGTTAAACACCCTATAGCGGACAATCAACTTAAAGCACAAGCTCTTTTGAACTAAAGAAACTGCAA
This sequence comes from Aulonocara stuartgranti, assembly GCF_965226115.1. Taxonomy (NCBI): domain Eukaryota; kingdom Metazoa; phylum Chordata; class Actinopteri; order Cichliformes; family Cichlidae; genus Aulonocara; species Aulonocara stuartgranti. Next base: position 23,244,475 of record NC_138942.1, on the reverse strand, counting down.
TATTGTTCAGTTTCTGTACTGTGATGGTGCAACGAACAAATGATTAGGAAGCGCTTCCCTTTCGTACCCGAGGTCAAATAAATCCTGTTCACTCTCATGTCTGTCTGTCTTCCTCTGTTTCAAGTCTTTATGCTTATTGCTCAGTCACAATACAGTAAAAATAGGACATCGGCCTCCTTGCAACTAGGAAAAAAATCGGTGTTTCCCCGGTGAAAGCTTTGGTGTTGGAGACTGATTATAAGATGTTACATAGTGTACAACACTGCCAACCTCTGCATAGTTACCCTCAATTGCAAGGTGATTGGACAGCTCGCACGCGTGGGCTAACTCAAACTGACTGCAGTCACTCTCATACAGCTATGCAAATTGTTACGAGCACCAATCAATGGCCAAGAGTAAGCATATGTATGCAAATGTGCTGTTTATAGGGTTGGGAAACCTGCAGTCAGCTGAGAATGAAGACTTTATCACAGCTGATTGCGATATCATGACGAACTTTTGCAGGTAATTGTCAGCTTGACCCAATTCAATCGCCAACGGAAAGCAGAGGATCTGTCTTTTTGCACTTTTATTGTCAAGGTGCTTTGAAGATGGCAACTGACTTTGAATGGACACAAACCTGGTCCTCAAAGTCTTCAAAGCAATTATTTCAAAGGCAAGTTCAGTGCACACAGAAGCAGTAATTTTGGTTATGCCACTAGCATGAGCCTGTAGCATGAGCCAGGTTACTTTGCTGTTTGCAGAAAGTTTATCTTTACTGCACACAGGTGAATTGTATCAATTCTTATTTAAAAAAATTTTATTTCCAAAACCTGTACTTGCTTTTTTTCCTTTTTTGGCTTACAAATGAGAAACAACACAGAACACAAGAAACAGCATCAAATGTGCTTGAACTGATAACCAGAGACTGTTCATTCAAAACCCACAAAACTCTGGTATTTTCTTTACATTTGTAGATCAAAGTGGATACCCTAAAAAATTTGCTGTCTGCCTCTCACAGTGGAAATGTTGATGCTAGTGATCCCTGAAATGAAACCACCTGCTGCGGCACAAAATCCTGTGTGCAGTCACATGGTATGTTAGGAAAAACTCACCTGAACATCTAATCTTTCCAGTTAAGTTTCACTATCTAAAGTATTTAAACTTTATTATTAAATGTTAAGAAGAATGTGAATGTTGCCCCACAAGAATACAGAAGACCTTCTTGACCTTCATCTAAGAAAAGGCGTTGTAGCTGGTTGGACTTGCTAAGCCTTGAAAATAAGAAACATCTCTCTTTTTTCAGCACTGAACAAAACAGAACAGTGGTGTATTCAGTCCATTTGCATTGCACAGAAAGTTTTTGGATGAAGCACAGCACCCCCACTTCCCTTCCTTTAGGGCTTTTCCAATCTTCATGTAATAACATTTTGCTAGTAAACACACAAGTGCAAGTAGAAAGAAAAGTTGAGTCTGGACTTAAACATGTGGAAAATAATCAGTTAGAACAAACGTGAGTCAGGCTGTTCATAAGGAAATAGGATATTAGGAGATCAAGCCATTTTCAGTATATTTATGGATATGCTGGGAAACTGCATACAGTAAAGGAGAGCTGCAGAGAGGAGTAAGTGCTGAGAGGTGCTAAGCAAAGAGAGGAAAGAGACAAACTTGAGGGGGTCGAGTACACCAACTGTGACTTTCTGCAGGAGGTGAGGGATCCTGGGTGGATGCACTCGTAGTAAAGCAGGAGGGGCTTTCTCTGGGGCAGAGGCTCATTAACACACAACCTGGCTCATTTTTTATGTATAGATTTATGAAAGGCAACACCAAGCTTCACCGCTGGCAAGTATGTTCCCCAAAGAAATAGAAGTAAAGACGGAACCAGAACAGCACAAACTTTAAAATGATCTCCAGTGTGGCCATTTCCATCTTTAATCAAAAGCAAAGACACCTTAGGCTGATTTCTATAACGCAGATATCACATTGTGTTTCACCTGCTCTTTATCAGCTTTTAACTTTTTCTAATTATGAGTCCTACTTACTGTCACTCCCTGGGTCTCACGTCGCCAGATCATTTACATAAGTGTGAAAACTTTGCATGCCTTCATCAGCATGTTTCAGCGTTCTTCGACGTTATCACATACTTAAAACGCAAACTTTGATGAGCTAATTCACAAATAATATGCTATATAATAATATGGAAAATATATATTCACTGGCCATTTCATTAAATATGTTTGTTCAAGTGCTCTTTAACACATATGTAATCAAACCCGACCGCTTTGAGCTGAAAGGAGGATGACGCTACTTCAAATAGCCACTTGTTACAACCAAAGTATGCAGAACAGCATCTCTGAACACACAACACATCCAACCTTGAAGCAAATGTGGTACAGCAGCAGAAGACCACATCCAGTGCCACTTTCATCAGCTAAGAACAGGGCATTGAGGCTATAATTGGCACAAGCTCACCAAAATTGGACAATACAAGACTGAAAATCGTTGCCAGGTCTGATAACTCTTGATTTCTGCTGCTACGTTAGGGTCAGAATTTAGTGTGAGCATCCTTCCAGTCTACCTGAGTATTGTTACTGACATGTCCATCCCTTTATGGCCACAGTGTACCCATCTTTTGATGGCTGCTTCCAGCTCAAGCTGGTTAACCTCAAGCAGGTTTCTGTATTTCATTTGAGTTCAGTGAACTCAAATGGCCTCTACAGTCATCAGATCTCAATCCTGTAGACTGAAATCTGATGACTCCTTTGTGATGTGGTCGCTGAATGTACTTTTAAATGCATCTGGAGTTGGCAAAAAAATGACCAGAATATAGTCAGTGTTTAAGACGTAATATTAAAAAGCCATAGAGTCACAGTGGGATGAAGTGAATAGCAAAGAAGGAGAGAAGAAAAAATAAAATCAAGCAGTTACATAAATATTCACATCACCAGGAAAGCAGCGGTAGCGGGGAAGAGCTTATAAGAGGCAATCCACAGAAAAATCCACAATCATAAATATTTTGATTAAAAAGACAGCAAGCGATTTATCAAATACATCCATAAAGTCAACAGTGTGAGGATCTATCAGCATGTAAGTCTGAAAAACACAAATAAATGAAGACACAGTGGCAACGTGAAAAGGAAGAGAAAAAGAGACAGGGTTAGGCGGAGAGGACTGCTGGCTTTCTAGGCTATTTAAAAATCAGTCTTCAGTTTTCAGACCCTTCTTCTGTGGAACCAGCTCCCAGTTTGGATTTGGGAGACCGACACCCTCTCTACTTTTAAGACTAGACTTAAAACTTTTCTTTTTGATAAAGCTTATAGTTAGGGCTGGATCAGGTGACCCTGAATCCTCCCTTAGGCCTAGGCTGCTGGACGCTTCCCATGATGCACTGAGTGTTTCGTCTGCACTCATCTGTCTTCACTCTATATGTGTTTATGCAAGACTCTGCATTTAATCATTAATTATTATTAATCTCTGACTATTCTATAGCATGTCTTTAGCCTTGTGTCCTCCCCTCTTTTTTTTTTTTTTTTTTTTTGGCCTGTCCCGTTTGGCTCTTTTGCCATCAGAATTGTTGTCTAAAGGCAAAGAAAGATGCCCAACGGATTTACTTTACCAAACTGACCATCCCAGCCTTGCCGTAATGGTCCATTTGATTCACCTTTTATTGTTTATTTTATTTTCACTTACTGAATACGGGACAGACTTGACTGGGGGAAAGAAGGGGAGAAAGAAAGAGGGAAAGAGAAACAGCTGAGAAGAGGGACGGGGGAGAAGGGCAAAAGACAAAAACCAACAGAACGGGCAGAGAAAAAAAATGCATATATCAATCACCTGGATCACCTGCTGAGAAAGAAAAAAGAAAGCAAGCAGAAGAGAACAAGAGTAATAGAATAAACAACATCACAATGATATATGGGAATATGACAGTAAATACTAAATGTTAAACATTATTGTGCAGCACATAAGATCAACAGAACACAGTGTGCTTTGAGGTAGGAGCCAAAAAGGGTGTAGTTTGTGGGTGTGATCACCCGTGTGTACACCTGTGAGCATGGACGCGCTTGTTTTTTGTTTTTTTAAAAGGTTCCTTCATGTAATGATCTGCTAGAGGGTGTGGGGGGGCCACAGCCCCGTCCTCCAGGGCGTGAAGCAGGTGTGGAGGAGATCAAAACTCCAGACATCCAGAGGCCCCCAGAACACAAGAGACCAAGGAAGACCAACAGAGGGGCAGCCGCGCCACTGTCCCAGAAAGAGCTGAGGAGAGTCCCAGATGAGGGCTCACTCAGCAGCCGCGGAGCAGAAGCCAGGGGGAGTTGCAGTGACGCGCCCGTGAGCTCCGCCGGCAGCCAGCTGCGCCTGAGTGACCGAGCCCCAGGCCGAGAGGCCGGGGGCACCCCACCTCCAAAGTGGCCCGAGCGAGCCCCAGGCTCCAGGCCCCGATAAGCGGCCGCCAAGGAGTGAGCCGGTGTGTACCCGGACGCCCATCCCCGGACACAAAGAACCACCAACGCACCGATGTCTGAGGGGGTCCGCCACTGGCAGGGGAAGTGGTGGTAGGGGGAGATAGGCCTCCAAACCTTGGAGGGCCTGAGATGTCCCCAGAGAGGTGGCGCCTGACACCCAACCTGACATATAGACACAGACATACAGGCACATACAGATACAAACATCCATTCCCACCCTCATGCTCTCATATGCACTTACTCCACACTCAACCAACGTGGAGACAGACATAAAGAGACGTTGTACACACGATCACACTCCCCAAGCGTACTCTACAAACCGGGTCTAGGTGCCCTCGCCCCTGGAGGGGGGAACTGCACCCAGACCCAGGTGGTGTTTCCCTTTTCCCTGCGGTGGGGGGAGGCAGACCGCCCCGACTCCGCAGCAGCAGGAAGGCTCCACACTCCAGACCGCAGTCGGACGGCCAACTCCTCCTCCTAGTCCTAGCCCCCCTGCTCCAGCAGGTCGCAGAGAACGGGGGTGAGAGAAGACTCCAAACCTCCCTCCACCCGCTCATTGTAATGTTGATGCATGTGTGTTCTAAGGTGCAATTAAAACCCAGGAGGGCTTGGAGCTACCTGCCAGAGAGCAGCAGGTAAGCGCATGGTCCCTCCTGCTAGCCCTCAATGTCTACGTGTATTTAAAATTGAGAGGTGGGCAACGATGCCAGGGGTGGGGTGTACACCCTGATGGTACTTTGGACTCCGTGTATCGTGCCCACCCCCAAGATCCTATATGTATGTGTAATGAGAGTGTGAGTAATGTGAATGTCTAAGTTGTGGGATAAAATTGAGGCAGAGGCAGCCAGAAGGGGACAGAGGGGGGGTAGCCTCCTCTGCACCCTGGTGACATACCCCTACTCCAAGGCCCTGCATGTGTGGGTGGTTGTGGTGGAGCGGGAAGAGGGAGGCAGCTGGAGATGGGGAGGGAAGGAAGGGAGGGGCAAGTGACCCCTCCCTGGGGCCAGCTCCCCCGCTGACCCCAGTAGGCACCCCCATACTCCGCGACCCGCCAGGGAAAGGGGGCCCAGGCCCATCCAGACCGGGCCCAGTGCAGCAGCGCCGCCCGGCCCCACAGAGCCCGGGACAGTCCACCCAACCCCACCACAGAGAAAACTGCACCCACCCCACCATCCACTCATCTTCCAGACTACATAAGACAATAAACACCCAGGCTGAGATCTTCCTCCACCTCTCCTGTATCTCCCCCTCCTGCAGAGGGAGCTCCTGAGGAGAGGAAAGCTCCTGCAAGATGTGACAATCTCCCCCACCAGTTGAAGAGCCCCCCAGGTGGCTCGACGCACCGGCGGCACCCTGCTCCAGGGCTGGGCCCCCATGCACCCACCCGCCCACAACCCCGGCAACACACCAACCAGGACCCAAGCCCCCGAGGCCCAGTCCGGGTCCCAGCCCAGAGACGGAGCGCCCCCAGAACCTCACGCCCATCCCGGACCCACCCAGGGCCCCTCTAAACCAAATAGTCACAGCAGATGGCTGGCCCTTCCTGAGCTTGTTCTGCCAGAGGTTCCTTCCTGTTAAAAAGGAGTTTTTCTTTCCGCTGTTACCAAGTTCTTGCTCATAAGGCGGTCATCTGATTATTGTAGGCTCTGGAGAGACTGTTGTTGTGATTTGGTCATATATAAATAGAATTGAATTAAATAAGAGTGGAACCAATATTTATAAAGGGTGAAAGTTGATACAAGATGGTGGAGGAAGAATGAAGAAGGAGTACAGAGAGGGACAGGAGGGCCTTTAACACAGGGGAAACTACAAATAAGTGTTACATACCTTTATCTTCCAGCTTTCTCATGGCCTAAGATAAGCTCCCTCTAGCTACAGGGACACACCTGCCACAGTTGGCTGAGGTCCACCTCACGTTCCTGGCTTTTATACCCACTGGAGTGTCTCCTCTCAGGAGAGGCCTGGTGGGTACAAAACCCATACAGAGCACGTGTGTTTTGCTCTCCAAGTAGAATATCCGATGGCGAGATTAAGTTTTATCTAACCCTCATTCCACACTCAATACATACTACTGTGAGGTTAAGCACTGTTACAGTCCTAAAAGGTGTATTCAGAGTTATAGCAAACAGCTTAAAACAATGAATTGAAAGTTTTTGCAAAGGACATCTAGAACAGTGTACCTCGAGCACTTTATGCGCACTCATGTTAATGGGAAAGCTGCTAATCTCAAATTAAATGAGGTCATATCTCTAAAACATACGAGCTAATTTCAACAAATATTTAATCTATAGTAGTACCAAAACTTCCACTGTATGTGATCATCCTGATCATATTTGATCTACAGGTACCATTTGTTTTTAAGTTTTATTATATTCAAGTACAAATAAAAATGTATTTTAGTCCACTGGATAAAATGGTCCAGAGTTGAACATATCCAGCTACCTCTTTGTTATTAAACCCCTCCTCCTGCTGCAATTTACATCAGTGATCATAGACTGGAGCATATCACTGTGATGAAGCTAACATGATGTGCTAGTTTGAGACATATATCTGCAAGAGATTTCAGTTTGCTCATGTGAAAGAGGAGTCTTTCACAGAAAGGTTAGACATGGAGTTCCACAGGGCTCTTAACTCGGCCCAATATATATTACCTTGTTAATGTATCTTCTCTATCATTGAGACTTCTCCCATATTAGTTTCTCTTCACTGCTTGCATTTAAAATCAAATGGAATTTGAAACCCACCCACCCAGCTACTTTTGCATTTATAGAAAACTGAAGTTACTACATTTAGAGTATATATATATATATATATATATATATATATATATATATATATGTATGGCGAGAGAGAGAGAGAGACAGAGAGAGACAGAGAGAAATAGAGAGATAGATAGATATATAAATTCCCCGCTCGCCCCTGCGGGCGGTCAATCCTTCAAGCTCGGGTCCTCTACCAGAGGCCTGGGAGCTTGAGGGTCCTGCGCAGTATCTTAGCTGTTCCTAGGACTGCGCTCTTCTGGACAGAGATCTCCGATGTTGTTCCCGGGACCTGCCGGAGCCACTCGCCTAGTCACCGCACCTAGTGCTCCAATTACCACTGGGACCACTGTTACCTTCACCCTCCACATTTTCTCGAGCTCTTCTCTTAGCTCGGTCATTCTCCACCACCTTTGGGGGCGTTTCCCATTTTGACCTCGGGACTTCCTGGTTATACTCGGCACCGATGTTCCTGTATACTATGCCGGCCACTTGGTTATGGCGTTCCATGTATGCCTTGCCTGCTAGCATCTTGCACCCTGCTGTTATGTGCTGGATTGTCTCTGGGGCATCTTTACACAGCCTGCACCTGGGGTCTTGCCTGGTGTGATAGACCCCAGCCTCTATGGATCTTGTGCTCAGAGCTTGTTCTTGTGCTGCCATGATTAGTGCCTCTGTGCTGTCCTTCAGTCCAGCTTTGTCCAGCCACTGGTAGGATTTCTGGATATCAACCACCTCCGCTATCTGCCGGTGGTACATACCGTGCAGGGGCCTGTCCTCATATATATATATACGAGGACATACACACACATATAAGTCTCTGCTTCCTAATATAGATTAGGAAGTAGAGACTTCTCCCATATTAGTTTCTCTTCACTGGTTGCATTTAAAATCAAATGGAATTTGAAATCCATTGTTGTTGTTGTTGTTTTAAAAATCTACAACACACAGAATCATGTGATCAAAACTGGGAATGGGCTGCAGAGCCTTCAGCTATCGGGTAACTGTTCTTTTTGATAAAGCTTTTTATTAGGCCTAGCTCAGGTGAATTTACTGGGGTAAATAGTATATAAACAATACAGCATGTTATTAACTTTGTGTATTATTTCCTCTGTAGTTTCCTCTTTTCCCTCGCTGTCCTCTTATCCTTTGCCTTTCTTGCAGGCATCTCTTGTTTTAGTGATATCTGTTTCTTATGTTTGATTGCTGAACCCACCAGTTTTATAGTCTATCGTTTCTCCCTAAGTGGTCTAGGAAAATTGCCACCCTGTGTATGGGTTTGCTATGTAAGGCCCTCTGATTCAAATTCATTCTTAGATTTAGTTTACAAACACATTTAACTTTCTTTAATAAAAGGCCAAATGTCCTGTCTCTGAAGCTCCATAAGTGAGATGCTTCAACTCCTATTGTAAGTTGCTTATCTGGAGTCATGTGTATGTAGGTAGTTGACAGCACTGAGCATCCTTCAATAGAATTATGCAGACAGGAAGCACAAACACATATGAAAAGATGCATGCGTGTGTACGTTCCCAAAACCTTGAAAATGGTCCGCTGTGTGCATTCCAGCTATTTACCAAACATGAACACACACACACACACACACACAGCTGCCAGCCATGTAGGCCAGCTCATAATGTGTTCCATCTCAACACGCTTCATTTGCAGTTAATGCTGCAAGGCAGAGAGACAGAGATATGAAGAGAAAAAAAGAGAGAGAGGGAGAGAAAGAGATGCAGCAAAGGACAGAGAGGGAGATAAATATCAGTGGCTCTTGGTATAGATACATAGCTAGAAAGCTCAGAATATGCAGTGACATTAAGCAAGACACACAATTTTATTACACACGACTGTGTTCTGGTAGCATTGATTTTAATGGAGGAACATGGCTGAATCTTGAATTTTGTATTTGCCTCCTTACACCTTTCCTCCCCTTCCTCTCCTCCTCTTCTCCCTTTGCCCGACTCCCCTGCACCTCTCTCTCATCCCATCTCTTTTCAGTAACAAGAGGATTAGTGGGAGACGAGCCGATGTCAGCTGAGGTTGTGGGGAGAGTGGGAGGCACGGGAAAGGGGAGGTGAAGAGGAGAGGAGGGTGAATGAAAGGCGGTATCGAACGCTGACCTGTTTTGGGCTGATAAGCGCCGACTGCTTTGTGCTAAAGCCACTGGCTTTAATTTGGGGGCCGCAACATTTGGAATTAATTATCATACATACTCCAGCACTGCTGTGGCTTACTGTGTACACTGGCTATTACATCCACTCCAATACAAACTTTATACAGCTTATGTGCTGGAACTTGCTGTTACACAGGAATCTGACTTGCTTTATAAAAAACATTTGCATAAAATACAGCTGCACTACAGCGTTAGTGTAAAGTTAACAGAGGGACGTGAGGTAAAGTATATTTTCTGTTCTGGCTGTGGGCTAAGGCAACAGGAAAACACTATTCTTGACCATTAAAATGTATGTAGCCTATTATACTGTATAATCAGGGAAATGTTCTTTACACAGTATCATTTGTTTTCAATGTCAGAGCTAAGGTTTTCGCCTAGCTCCATATCAAAACTTGAAATTAGCGAACATGATTCTTGTCCTCCAATAAATGATTACAGCACTGACGGCCACTTTATTAGGTACAGGTTGCTAGTCCTGGGTTGGAGCCCTTTTTGTTTTACAGCCTTAATTCTCTGTGGCACAGATTCAACAAGGTGCTGGAAAAATTCCTCAGAGATGTTGCTCCATATTGGCACGACAGCATCACACAGTTGCTGCAGATTTGTCTGCTGTACATCCGTGATGTGAATCTCAAATGTACTGTATTGGGATCTGGTGATTGTGGAGGTTATTTGAGTACAGTGAACTAATCGTCATGTTGAAGAAACCAGATTATTTGGGCTCTGTGAGTTTTGTGCATTATCCTGCTGGAAGCAGCCATCAGATGTTGGCTATAAAGGTTTGGACATGATCATCAATACTTAGATTGTGGTGTTTTAATAATTTTCAGAAAATATTCCCCACATCGTTACACCAGCAGCAGCAGCAGACTGAACCGTTGATACAAGGCAGGATGGATCCATGTTTTCAACCTTTTAATCCTAACATCTAAATGTTGTAGTTGAAATTGAAATTAACCACATCAGACAACATTTTTCCAATTTTCTATTATCCAGTTTCGTTGAAACCTCACTCTCCTCAGTTAGAGGAAATGTGTGCTGAGAGATGCTCTTCTGCATACCTTGGCTGTAACAAGTGGTTATTTGAATTACTGTTGCCTTGCTATGAGCCTGCTGACATCAACAAGACATTTTCACTCAGACAACTGACGCTTCTGTGGACCATTCTCTGTAAACCCTCGAGATGTTTTTGTGGGAAAATCTCAGCAGATCAGCCAGTTCTGTCCATGTCTATATACCTAAATACACTGCGTTGCTGCTTTGTGATTGGCTGTTTAATCATTTGTGTTAACAGGTAGTTGACCAAGTGACCAAAGACCTGAAGAAGTGGTTGGTGACTATAAATTTACACTATAAAGAAAGGGCTGTAAAGATGCATGACATTTTGTAAAGTAAACCTGTGATTCAAGAATATGGATAAAAAGTGTTTAAACTTACTTTATCATGCAGCATTTTCCAACTTTAGTTTATTCAGTTTTGAGTCTAATTCTGCTGCTTGAATCAGCTCATAACACATCCAAGCAAAATTATGGTGCAACAAGTTCCTAGCAAAGGTTTGTCTTTGTGGAGCCTTAACATTTGTTTTAACAATTCAATCAAACTTATAATCAGTCTTTGAATATGTGTTAATTATAGCCTTTTATTTTTTTTAAGTGTTTATGTGCACTTGTCTAATGTCCTTGTTAATTTTTTTTACAAGTCTTATATAAAAAAAACCCCCAACAACTCACAATTAATAAAATATCTTTTGCTTTCATTCTTTAAAATAAATAAATAAAAGAATGTTCAGTGAGTCACGGTCCTCTTATTCATCAGTCCGACACGATTCAGTGAGAGGTTACTGTTGTCCTGTATAGTAAGTTAAAAATTTGTTTTATTAGATTTATTCATGCTTATAGCCCTGCATGGCCTCTATCTTTAAACCAAAAATGTATTGCACCTCACAGAGAACATGGCCTCAAAAGACCCCGTGTACGTGTAACCTGTTAATTAAGAAGCATCAGTAGTGCTGGTAGAAGAATTAGACTTGGAGAAAACGCTGTTTTGAATATTTAAGCTACACTCCAGCTTCATATGGATAGACGCTAGAGTGGAATCACTCTTCTTATCTAACTCAGCAGGGAAACAAGTCTGAGTATTTCCATAAATGTCAAACTAGTTATCATTTTGGGGAAAACAACATTACAAATGTGTTTATGTAGAGGAAACATTGATTTAAAAAAATTAAGGACATTCTGTGATAAAATGTCAACAAGAGTCACAGAGCCGATGGCTGCTGCCTGAGCCAAAGTACTTTAACATCAGCGTATAAATGTGGAACTGTACGTGTGCATAATAAATCAGGTTAACTGCTGAAGCTGTAGACGTTTATACCTGTATGTTGTAAATTGCTACATACAGACGTGACGCTGTGTTCCCGGGTAATTTGGAAGGCATTTGCCTTTTTTTGGAGACTGCTTCAAAAGTAGATGTATTACTGACAATGAAAAATACCTTTCTTTTGATACTCTCATATGTATGGGCTCAAAATGTGGTCATAAATATTTTGTACTTGTAAATCAGGATTTGTATGTGTAAAAAAGATTTGTGTGTGGACTTAGCCAAAAAAAAACCCTGCAAGTTACAAGTACAAATTTTGACCCTATTTTTCTTCATTTCATCTGATTGGTCAATGTCATGTCAATCACAAATGTAACAATCCAATCAGAGAACAGATGGGTTTGGCTGTTGGAGGGGCGCTTTTTTTTGAACTGGGTTTTGGGTTTTGAACAGGGTTTTCTTTGGCTAAGTCCACACACAAATCTTTTTTATACATACACAAATTCTTTTTACACATACAAATCCTGATTTACAAGTACAAAATATTTATGACCACATTTTGAGCCCATACATATACAGTATTTTATGCATATCTGAGGTCGGGTGAAAGCCTCATCAGGTTTGTTTAACACTAAAAAGCAGCTGTTGTTACCATGGAACACCGGTCACATGTTCAATGCTCGATCCAGCAAAAACTAGAACCGATGTAGATGATTCATTGATGTTTCTCACAGGACATCGGGCATCTTTTTTACCATTCTCATTAACCGTTAAGCCTAACTAGCCTGATTTTACTCTTCATTCTTGGATTTTGAAGCTTCACTGGGTTTATGAACAGCCAGAAGCATTCCTGGTGCTGTATTTGTTTTCCCATCACACTCTAGCACAGGTCAGACATGGTTCACAAACTCTGCATCTAGCCGGTCTCCACACTTGTTGACACTGAAATGGACTAAGAGAAATAAACGGTGCACGATACAGTTATTAAAAGTAAATGTGCAGGAGCAGCAGCTGCTTGACTACAGTGGATTGCGAGCAGCTTTAGAGGCGGTGAGAAGCGGCTGAGTGGCTCAGCAGGGCTGTGTATATGTAGGCCGTGTTCTGCATGTTATTTCCTTGAAGTCATCAGACCTACGCTCCCCCATCAGGAAAAGGCTCTTATGATAAGTGGCAGCCATGAAATATGCACAGCCTGTCGTAGCCGCCTGCATTGCTTCGTGGAGCCTCGCTTCGCTTCCTTGTCCCCTCCCTCCATCTTATTCTCCCAGCCACTGTCCCTTCTTAATGCTTTTTTCTTCTTGCCTCCCTTCATTGTTGTTCAATGCCGCCCTCTCCTTTTCATCTTATATTGTTTCTCTTTTCCAATTGCTCAGCAAAACCCCCGTCTGTCAGCCCTCATCACTCTAATCTCTCTGTCTTCTTACCTCCTTTGCTCTCTCTCACTGTCCTCCGTCCCGTCATTCTCTTTTAAAATCAAATCAGTTCGGTCTCCACGGACAGAAACGGAGCGTGCGTTTGTGTGAGAATGACACGAATAAAGAGCAAGTAAATGAGGGGCTGAAATAAAAAATATGAAAGCATGGAGCCACGGAGCCACAGACAGTTCCTGCAGCAGATTAAAACGTACACAGTGCACTCGAAAACACACTAAACACCTTGTAATGCGTCATTGAAATTCTTTATTTTGGGTATGTCGGCTTTTCTTGAAAAACAAGCAAAAAAAAAGAAAAGAAAAAAGAATGGCACATGGAAAGCATTTTTAAAGCATTTTTTTCTTTCCTTTTTTCAGTATATACCTATGCTCATACATAACGTTAATAACAGTAGCTGGAATCACACAGTCTTTGAAGCACTGCTGACACAGAAACATGGATCATCCTAATATGTTAAATATATATCATATCTAACTAATAAAAAAGGTTAAAAAAAAGTTGTTTTTTTCATGCACAGTCCTTTTTTGCTTCTCCATCAGCAGGAAGGAATCATCGAAACAGACACAAATCCTGGAGCAAGACTTCTCTTCCCCTCCACATGTATAATTATATGTATATATCAGTTTTTAACAGTAATATATATGTTTCATTATATATATTTCTATAGTTGCTGTTGCTGTTAGATTTCAGTGGCTGAAATAAATACTGACAATGGAGGTTCGACATAGAAAGTAGACACAGGCGACATCGAGTCATAAAACACATTTTCATTCACACTCAAGAAAAACGATAGAAAACTGAAATGTTCTCCCCTGCTGAACTCAGCATTTAAACTCAAAAGACATCCAAACGAGACCGCTTTAATCAAAAGCCAAATTACGGTATATTATAGGCCTCTGTCTCTGCTCGCATCTGATTGGATTAGAGGGACCGTGTGTTACAGTATTCTGCGACAAAATGATGATGATAAAAAATCTTAGCGATGTCAGTTTCCTGCTAACCCTTCCTCACCTTAGACACAACCTTAACTCTATCTGTAGGCGACAGGGCTCTTTTATATCTACCATTTTTAAAAAAAAGTAATGAATTAAGAAAATTACAATCATTGAAGAAGCCCAGAGTATGTGCAACTATAGCTAAATCAGACATTACTGTGAGTATAGCTGTCACATATGATTAATTTACTGTTATCTTTTAAAGCTTCTTAGCATCACTGATAGCTGCCACTCATTCAAGTGAATTTACTGTATGATAGCATTTCTACGCAGTGCACAACCCTCTACAATCTGCTAGCATCGCTTGTTTGGACTGAAGCCGACAGGATAATTGCAATCTATCACCTAATCCCAGTATAAATGATGAACCCCTAAACCTAAGCAAACATCCAGGTGTGCCAAATAATTTTCACAAAAGGGAATTATATTTGAATAGGATAATTATACTGGATCTAAACATTCCTGCAGTTGCTTTTTTGGCTATCAAATAATAAGTGGATCTGCAAGTAAATGGTACCTCCTGCACCAAGACTTTCAATATTTTGGTGGGGACATAGAGGATATATTCTACCCAATCTCAAGTAAGGTCAATTAAAAAAAAAAAAAAAACCTTGATATTTTCTCCTAAACTCATTTTAAAGAGTTACGTTTGATGGCAATAACAATAATTAACATTTAAACTATGCATTATAAAGATCCCATTCAACTCTGATCAAGTGGATGCCTGAAGACCTCCAACTGCCACCAGAACAAAAACCATCAGCTGCAGATATACAAGAAGAAAGTTACTGAACCAGAGTGTTAACGCACCAACTTTGCAGACAAACAAACCCCCCCAACGACCTCCTCCACTGTCCCTCTTTAATAAGTGGCTAGAGTCAAAGAGACACAAAGCCTGAGCTGAACAGACGTACTGCTAACCTCACCACCTCAATATGTAAATCACTAACAGGATTATTGCTTGCTAGGGAAAACAAAAGAGAAAACACAGAGTTTTCTACTTCAGCAGGCCTACTGTAACATTACCTTCTGTCCCAGTTATTCTTATGGCAAACACAGACAGCAAATCACAGTGGGTTAAACCTCAACTCCTACTTCTAGAAAAGTAGACCAAAAACCCAGGAAAGCCTGATATATTGTTCTGATTTTCTGTTTCTCTGTCCTTAAAGAAACTTTTCATAGGCTAAGTGACTTTTAAAGATGCTCAAGGACTTAAACATGCATTTTGACAGCAGAGACCTGGGCCCACTTTTGACTTTCAGACAAGAAATCCTAACCTGCAAATCAGCTGTGTGTTTGAGGTGGTGCTTTCCAAGGTCTACAGAGGTGGAATTTGGCATCACTGTTCATCCAAACTAAAATTTTTTTGGACTTTCTAAAGCCCTAGCCGCACAGACCTAGAGACCAACCTGTGACCCCTAGCATCAACCACTTGATGAGAGGATACTAGTGGATACCAGTAGATATTAGTGGATATGAGTGGAGACTCGTCAACTGGTTGATGCTAGAGATTGATTGATGCACTGCTATGTGAACTTGATCTAAAAGAGGTATACGATGATGCTGCACCAAAAACCTTCTTGGGATTGCGTTGCTCACCTTTAAAACTTTTCTTCAAACTCTCACCAACTGAAGCAGTGAAACCATGAGAAGTGCAATGCAAAACTAGAAAGGCCAAACTGTCTCCAGTTTGTGGCAAATTTACTTCAAGTTTCACTGCCAGTCAGAAAGTAGTTGGAGACTGTTTGCAAAGAAGCCAGTGTCTTCTTTGCAAACTGTGGGTGACTGTGGCAATCAAGGATCAAGTTTTTGGTGTAGCACCCTCTTTGTGACCAATTTCACCTACCAACTGTTACCAACCACTTGCCAACCGGTCCTAGTGACCGGAGGTTGCGAGAGGTTGCCAACTGGTCTCTAAAGGGTTTGGATCACTCTTGTGACTAGAAAGAGATGTACCTTTTTGACTGCTAGTAAAACATTTTATTCTAATTTCTTTTATTTCTTTCCTAAAATGCAAATAGATTTTTCTATTCTGCCTCTACCACATTAATACTGCTCGATTTAAAGAGGGCTGCCGACATTTACCACGCTAACAAAAGTAAAAGGTTGTATGGACTCACAAAAATGCAAACACATAAGTGTGTTTGCATAGACAGTACTTGTTCCCTAACACAAACACGCTTATACCGACACACACACACACACACACACACACACACACACACACACACACACACACACACACACACACACACACTGTAAACAAATGGTCAGATATTGGAATCATGCTTTTATAAAACACAAAGAAATAACTGCTAGTCTTTTTCATCGCTTAAATACTGCTTAACAGACATCAGATCAGAGTACAAGAAATGGCATTATCTATTTGTCTGACTCAAACCCTCGGTAAAGACTACATTTCCCAACAGCATTTTTTATGGACAGAAATTACATGCAATCTGATATTTGTGGTACAAACCTGAAAACTCGCAGTATTAATTATTAAAATAATACTCCATGAGCAAATATGCTAAAATGCAGTTGGGAGATAAGGTCCAGGGCTACTCTTGATATAGAAACTCATGCATGCATGTCAAGCATTCCAGTTTATAGGTATAAACACACAGACACTATTATTAATATAAGCCCACTAAGAAGCACACTAAAATTATAGGCTTATCAAAATGCACTGGAAAAGCTGAGGAATGGGTAAAAGAAAAGCTAAATCACATTTCCCACCTGAATAAAAGTTAGAAAATGGAGTGCCAAAGCTATGTTACACAGGACGTCTCGCGGTTGTTTAGTTGTGAAATCCTATAGTTAGATTGTAAAAGTTTTAGTAAAAGCATTTATTAAAATATAATCACCCTTTTAGTCACACCCTAACTGTGCTATATGAAATCCAATTATTTTGGTCCCTCGGTTTCGAAATCCATGATTTATGAACTTTAAAAGATCCTAATTAATTTCTAATCCTTTATCTGATTGCGCATGCTAAATTAAACCCAAACTCTTTGTTCACACTGCAAGCAACACAATTTGAAAATCACCCAAGATGCAAAAAAAGACAGATTTAGAAAGCACGTCAGATGCTTCTTGGTATGTACTGTGTCATGCACGCTATTGTTCTAAACTGGTTTAGAACGATCATCCGCAACACTTAAACCACCGACAGCAGAAATGAATAACACACCAGCAGCTTTTGACTTTGCAGCATAATGCTGCAAAACGTCTTCAGGAATGCTTTTAAAGAGCTCAAGGTCTTAACTTCCAAATTCCCCAGATCTAACTTACACGATCTGCTGCTGACATCTTGGTGCTCGATATCACAGGACATCTCAGGGACTCTTGTGTGTCTGCAATGAGTCAGAGCTGTTCTGGTGATATGAGAGGGATTTAGGCAATAAAAGCCAGGTGGTTTTAATGTTGCGGATGATTGATGTATAGTAATAACCCTCTCAGTGCTAAGAAAAGGCTAACTGCATACTGTATGCTGCACTGTACTAAGTTACAGCTGTGATTTGATTGTGTTTAATCGTGACAAATTTGTATAAATGCATTTATCCAAAGCTCTCAATGAAATCTGTAATTAAATCGTGCTACAGCACACAAAATCAAGCTTTTAAATCTCAAGAAGGGGCCAACAAATTATCCAAGCTGCAACAGTGTGAACAATGTGTGTTCTTCTCATAAAACCTTACTTTGTCTGTCAGTTTAACGACACAATCATCAGAAATCATCAGAAATTTAAGATGGCACGTTTGCGCATGCGTGCGTGTATCTCAGGGTTAGGTAGGGATTGATCCTGAAGAAACAGTTGTGTATGTTTGCGTGTGTGTCCATGTGTCCATGCGTGAGCTGTAATCAAGCCTGCTCGGTGGCAGTGGTGGCAGCAGCATTTCCTGTGAACTCTGGGTTGATAAAGGAGAATCCCTGGAACTCGTCTTGGTCCAGATTCTGAATCACTTCCTCATCGGGAGGGGTCAGCACTGGCGGGTGGCGTGTGAAAAAACGGTCAAAGTTTTCGGCATCTCGTCCACACTGTTAAGGGAGGGAGGGCGGGGAGGGATGGAGTACAAGGCAGGGGGGGATTTGGGAAGGGGAAGAGTGGGAATGGATAGGAGTGGATGGATCAAAGTTGGGTGGGGGGTAGAAGGAGAGGAAAACAAAAGAAGGGGGGGATGGCAGGTTGAACCAGGGTGTGAGATGACATCACTTTGAACAAGGTTTCAAATATCAGAACAAGTGGCAGTACTTGGGGTGCGCTTGATTTAACTCTCCATTAGTCATGCATAAAATGCCATTTTTTAATTAGAAGTGAAAAAAGAAAAGAGTAAATCACTTCTTGGAGAAGATAAATGAAGCACGCCTCAGGTATGCTTTCCCTTTTTCAAATATTTGAAGCATTTTCAACTCAAACTTCCAAACAAGGTTACTGAAGTCTCAAACAGCCTATGGAAGTGCACTACACCGAACTGGTGACCATGCAAGCATTAATGCATGGCGTGTGGACTTTTCCCCTTTATTTGGCAAAAACAAACAAACGAACAGATTTTTCTGCTTTCTTTTAAGGACAGCGGTTGCAAAACTTGGATTTAAATGGATTTCTAAACAGCCGCACTAGAAAAGGCTTAAAGCCACAAGATAATTATTGGTGTAATTGTGGGTTAATTATATGCTGCAGCCGTGGAGACCTGCAGAGATTTGATAGACCAAATCAGATCATCAGGACTGGGGAAAAAAGGCTCTGGATTTTTGCTTAGGAAATGTGCAGTTTGCCAAAATAATTTACTAACCTTCACAATATCCTACATGTGACACTTAACTGAAACCCTTGACATGTGGCTTTCATGATCCAATCTGAGTCTCGGCAACAGTCAGCACTTACAAAGACGTAACTGGTGCCAGAGTGAAATCATCTCCTCTACGTAGTGTCCAATTTACATCAGATGGAATCTGTTTTCTCGTCCTTTTCCTTCCTCTGACCATTGGGAAGCCAAATCAAGCTTATATACCCTTGAGATGCGTTCCCATCTAAGTACATAAAACTGGTTATTAACTTGAAAACTATATTTTTCCCGGCAGTATCCCTCACAGGGACGGTGGGCTGAGCTACTTCCTGCCCCCTCCCCCATCTCCATCACTGCACTGAGCTTTAATTAACACAACAAGGATTCAGTGTCCTCTGACAACATCACCCAGAGGAAAACTACAAACTCATTAAATCTCTGCAACTCCAAAAAAACCTAATGAAATTAAGCCAAAGTGTTTATAGTTTGGGGAAATAATGTGAAATGAGAAATACGCCAGGGTCAGTAGTATTTGCAGCTAATTACTCACATTTGTTTAACCTGTTTGGGGAGGCAGATGGGAAAAATCAGCCGAGAAGGGAAATAAAATGAGTGCCACAAAGTTTAGAAGTTTATGGAAAGTCAAAGAGCCACAACCCGAGGGACACCATGGAGGTAACGGGGTTCATTTTGGGAATTGTCCGTTTAGAAGAAAAAAAAAAACTGAACAAAAGTATTAGTTACTATATTATTTAGAAGTTGTAATAGTTTAAACTGTATACTACTGTAAGATTTTTGTAGTGCACTCCAGGTTTCATTTGAGACTTCCCACAGAGCATGCAAATAAATATATACGAAAAAACCGTGAACATAGAGGACAAATAAAATGTGTAGATGAAAGGACAGATGGCTTGATGGATGGAGTAGTGGGAAGATGGATGGATGGATAATATCTTTGTGAGGATGATGGAGAAAAAGACAGACACTGGGTTGCTGAAAAGACAGATGAGTGGAAACACGGCACAGCGATACAGTAACTACCAAACAAAATGGTATTTGGAACATTTTTTAGATGTCAGGTGGATGAAGGAGGCAGCCAGTCAGTCTGTCTGTTGGATGATCGGTCAGTCATTCATTAATTCATCAGCTCCTGTTTGTCAGCTAATTCATTAAAGCATCAGTAGCACATAAAGCCACAAACTGACAAAAATCAACAAAATATTAACAAATTAATTCCTGATCAAACCAATAAGGCCTATTGGAATCAAATATCCTCCAGAAACAACAACCCACACCAAAACAGCATCAAAGAAACAAACTTACTATAAATGTTTGTCTGTCTCCTACAAATTATTTTTCCATGCTATTATTTCCTCATTAAAACGGCTCCTTTTCACATTTTTTTTAATGCAAAATAAGCATAAGAATTTTGTTTATTATGAATAAAGTAAACAATGTGTTGCATAAGGAAAATGTAAAAGATAATCATAATGCTAATGATTAGTATTATGAGTTATATTGTAAATAAAACATACAGTACTGTACGGAAGTTTTGAGTAACCCCTCATTTCTTTACATTTAAACTCAGAGGAATTGTTTTTTCTCTTGTCTTTTTTTTAAGTGGTCCTGAGCAAGAGTTCTCCGGGTTTTCTGAAGTTTTAAACATTTTTTTTTGGCTGCTTTTTCCCTAATTTTCAGTTGAGTTCTTGTTTCTAACCATTTTCTGAGAATTTCTTTTTTTGATAGACCACTGAATACTGGCCTATGAATCATTCAAGCATAAAAACTACTCAACTCAAGAATCAGTCTTTTGTCTACTCAGACAAAGAAACAGTTTTAATTTGTATTTTAGGCACTTTCCTGTTAGTAGCCTGTTAGAAAAACACATCATTCAGCATCAAGGACCAAGATAAAGCAGTTTGAAGGGCATCAAACGGTATTTTTGCACCAGCAAGGTCAATTCCAAAAAGCTATCGGTCAAAAACTTGGCATTTCTGGGTGGAAATAGTCTTGGTGGAAGAGTGGGTGACAAGAAGCGATTCTTAAGGAAGGGAAACAGGGAGAAAAGGCTGTGATATGTTAAATTACACAAGAACTGGACTGAAAGTTAGTGGCAACAGATCTTATGGAGTGATGAATCCAAATTTGAGATTTTTGGTTCAAAGAGTGAGCGTCTGCATCTGTAAAACATGGAGGAGGCTCTGGTTTGGTGCCTAATTTCAGCCAGTGAGGTTGGGGATCTTGTCAAAATTGAATTATGAACATAAAAAACTACCATCTGGAAAGCGTGTGATTGGAAATGATTTCATTCTTTTGCTTAACAGTGATCCCAAAAACACTTCAGAGGCAGCCAAAGCAAACCTGCAGAGCAAAATAAACAGTGGAACACTATCAGTCATGGATTGGCCTCCCCAGAGCCCAGACCTCGACATGATTGAAGCAGTGTGGGATCATCTTGGCAGAGAATAGAAGAAAAGGCAGCAAACATCCAAAGAAGAGCTTTGAATGTCCTTCAAGAAGTCTGGAGAACTATTCCTAAAGACTACTGACAAGAAAGCTGCCTAAGAGAGTTAAAACTCTGTTTTTGTTTATAGATTGTATTTCCATATATGGGGGGTAGCTCAAGACTTTTACACAGTACTGTACAAAAGATTAAAGATTAAACTCTTATGAGTTAAAGATAAAATAATTCAAGTTTCAGGGAATTTGTTTTGTTTTTCTTTTTGCCGCACATCTTCGTGGTGATAAGGCTTTTAGCGAGAAATAAAAGGAGAGCCTCCTTAAAATAACACAGAGACAAAACCCATCACAGGTTACTGAAAGAAATCTGGCAACATAGCACCATAAAAGATCAAAGAACTGCCTTCAGATGCTAAACCGAGCTAAACTTTGATGTGGCGTAAACGCAATGGTTCCAAACCTATTTATTATTGCCACTCAAAGGCAGTAAGAGAGAAAACAGCAAGTGACGGGGCAGGGGTGAGAAAGATACAAGATGTTGGAGAGACGAGATCAAACAGAACAAAGAGAGAGATGAAGAGAAAGGGAGAAAAAGTAGCGATGAGAAGAGCTCAGACAATAGACGGTGTGACTCTGCAGAAACACGTCTAAGTCTTAAAAAAAAAAAAGCCAGATCCTAATGGAGACCTCTACCACACGAGAACGTATACATGTCCTGAATAAAGAGACACACTGCAGTATTACTGGTCCAACACACACGCATGCACACACACCGCAGGCTGCAGGAAAAGCTCAACTCTGAAAAACTCTTTAGCAGCACTGTAGCCTCAGGCTGCGTGGCTGGGGTTTGTGTGAGTATTAGATGACATCATTCTGACTCGGCTCATGATCAAACTTGTTTTGTCGTAAGTTAAAAAAAAAAGAAGTCGTCTAACAACGAACAACACAAACACATTTGCTCTGTACGGACTTATTATCCCCTGGAGGTTTAGTCTAAACTCAGGCTAACCTCAGAGAAACCAAACACTCTTTTATTTCAACGGCACCAAACTGTAGCTGCCAATTTTCTGCATGTGCATTCAAAAGTGCAGTCAATGTCCAGTATATTTTCATCTAACCCACGTTCATCACTGAGCCTCTTTTAGTGTTTTCGCCATCAACATCCCCGGCATTGTTATCATCACCGACGCTGCCCTCATCGCCACACATCCTTCAGCATCACTGTCAACATCATGAGCACCATTTCGAGACTTACCTGTGTGCATTGTCCCAAATTAAAGGAAAGGAAAGAGACAGAAACATCACATTGATAGTGAAAAGATGAGTAAGCCAAGAGAAAGGTAGTTGTTGAAAGAAAATAGGAAGGAGAAGGAAATTAGAATAAAAGAAGAGAAGAGAGAGTTTTTATTATGAGTTTAACCTCTAATGAATTAAACTCCACGTCTCTACTCCGGTCGAAGAGTATTTTGCGCACTTATTATTGTGCGACTTGTGACTTGCACATGCTTATCTGCGGTCATGTCGGGTTTGGCGGGGACGGACTTACAGCTCTCGGTTTGAAGGGTGGTTGCACCTCCTTGTTCTCCAGTTTCTCCCAGTCCATGTAGCGGAAGAAGCTGTGCTCTCTGATGTCTCTCTCCCCCTCTGGACCACAGCCCAGGCGTTTCGCTGGATGCTTTGTCATCAGCTGTGCAGACATGGAGAAGAGAAACGATTACTGTGTGTCCACCTTGCTTTTTTTTTGTTTGTTTTTTTTAAGTGAATGCTTATTCATCTTTCTACCTTTCTGGTAGTCTTGACACTGCAAAAAAAGCTAGTAGCCACATTAGCATCTCTGTGAGGCTGCATTTTCATGCATCTGTGCTGTGAAGTAAACCTTACATTTACAATACTAACATATTGATGTTTAGCAAATATGATGTTTACCACGCTCACCGTCATAGTTTCAGAGAACAGTGCATTGTAATTGCTAACTGGCACTAGATTTAAGCTATAACTGAGAAAATAAAGTCAAGGCCAAGAGACAAGTTGGCGTCTCCCTGGCAACTTTTGATAACTAATGAAAAATCTGTGGTTCCTGATTGGTTGGTTTAAGTTGCCGGCTGCAGCGTAGGTGAAATCAGTCTAAAAGAGGGTTTTTCACCAAAAACCTCCTTCCCACATAGCAAAATTGGTATGGCCCGGATCTGGCCCACACAATGTGGTTACACATGGTCCACATACCACAAAGAATGACGGCCCTTTGGTGGCCCAGATCAAGTTTGCCAGTGGTAATCCGCACATGGGCCAGCACAAGGCCAGTTGCAGACACACCAGTGGTCTTGTGGTGGTCCAGAACAGTTTCATGTCTGGCCGGAACATAATAGTGCAAAAGATAAAACTCTTTAGACTGATTCTTATACAGCGCTTTTCTACTCCCCACATTACTCAAAGTGCTCTACATGCCACATTCACACACTACCTCTAAACTGAGTGCTTCCTAACTACATTCATACTCTTGACAGGCAAACTGGAGGTGCCAGGGATCGAACCACTAACCTTCCGATCAGTAGGTGACCTGCTCTACCGCCTGAGCTACAGCCACCCAGTGGTAAACATGAGTAAACCCTCACTAGGTTTTGGATAAAGTGTACACTCACAAACCTGTCAAACCTGCATTTGAAACATTGGCCACCGTAGCAGTATAGTATTGCAACATGGCATGTGGGTCTTCTAACTAAAATAGGAAAATAGGAACATAAATAGTGCCATCATTGCCAGATCTGGCCCACATCTGGTTGACATACACCCTGCCATGACACCAGTCACTCAGAAGTGCCAGCTTGATGCCGGATCCAGGGAAGACCTGTTTTCTATGGGCCTGGGCCACATACACCAAACCACAATCGGGCCAGATATGGCATGCCATAGCATAAACATTGACATCATTGCCAGACCTGACACACATCTGGTTGACATACACCCTGCCATGACATAGGGTCAGTCAGAAGTGCCAACTTGATGCCGGATCCGGGGAAGACCTGTTTTCTATGAGCCTTGGCCACATACACCAAACTACAACCAGGCCAGATGTGGCATGGCATCACATAAACAGTGCCATCTACGCCAGGCCTGGCCCATATCTGGATGACATACCACTTACCATGTCCGAAGTCAGCCAGCAGTGCTGGCTTGACATCAGATCCGGGTCAGACGTGTCTGCTATGTGGGTTGTGATTGCTTTGGTCCATGGCAGATCACTGATGTCAAACTACTCGCCATGTGCTAATGAAACTGCGCCTTACTGCTGCAACCACCGTGTTTTGAAAGGGTTTACTTTGTTCACGGTGTGTGTCACACTTTTCACTTTTTCACTACTGCTTGGCGAGTAGCTGGTGAGTGTTTGCAGAAAAGTTACCGTCTTTCATACAAACTACTGGTGACCAAAGTAATCACAAAGATGATGACCAGTCTGCTAATATGGCATCAGTGCATGTAGGAAGGATTCTGACTTAGAGGTGTTCAGTCATAATCCTGCAGCTAGGACTCCAGGCTTCAAAAACCAATTGGTGATGCTTTTTGACTTTTATATAGGTGTTGTGGATCATTAGTCTAAATGCAATTAGAATACAAGAACTCATAATGTCTGCAAAAAACTTCACTGCAATCCACTGAAGAGCTGTTGAGATATTTTAGTGTGGATCAAAATGATATAGTGATCCGACAGCTAACATTACAAGCCCTGGAGCAATGCTTCTGGTGTTGCCAAAACATTAAACGAGCTGTTTAATCATTTCGTCTTTGCCAAAGGAAAAATGTTGTTTTAAGTGTTAACCGTTTCCAAGTTACAAATGATCTGCAGGAAACTACACTTCAGGAAACTCATGATTTTACAACTTTTTATTTTCATGTGTACACACAGTTACATAAAGGAAGTAGGAGCCATATTACTAACCTGCAAGAGGAGTCTAAATCTGATCTGTGCTCAACAGTGTGCTGCTCCAGTGCCCCAAATTTCCCCTTTGGAATCATTAAAGTTTCATCTCATTTATTCCTGATTCCTGCCCTGGGTTTAAACCACAATTCTTCCACTTTCATTGCTGTTTATGAAAAAGCTCATTATAGTTATTAGAGTTTCTTAATCCTTAATTTTAACCATCCTTCCATTTTACTGTCATCTTGCATGCCTCTCCCTGGGGAGCAAATACAAGCCACCAAGTAACAGCCTGCAGACAAATGAATAACTGTTGTCTTTCTTTCCTCTTTTGCCACAGTAGTCATCCGCAGGCGTAATTAAAGACCGTTTATAATGTCTGTCCACACAAAACCTCCATGGGGGAGTGATGCTACAGTGAGTGTGTGTGTGGGTGGGGCGTGCCTCCCTTAGGAGCAGCAGTCATAACTCATTACATTGCAGCAAGAATAACATTTTCCAGGGGTCAGTCAATCTTGCACTGCTTGCACATGCGCATGAATCTGCATGAAACACATTGGCAGCTCATAATGCATGGGCGCGCACACAAATCCACTTTCTCTACCTAAAGTAACAGGCATAGCGATATATATATATACAGGTGTACTTGACCACTAATGCTGGGAGTTGTCTGATTTGTATGAAAGTGAGTTGATTCAGATGCTGTGGCCATTGGTTTAGGGTCACCGGGCACTGGAGTCTAACCCTGCTGTCATAGGCTGAATGAACAGATACAGACTGGACAGCTGGACAGTGTCAAAGACCTGAAGAATCACATTTGTCAGTTATTTGTACATCAGTGTGTTATAATCTGACTCTTGTCATGTAGCAACAGTTTTAAGGCACATTTAAAAAACACAGCTGTCCTACAGTAGATTAAAATCCCTTTAGTGACTTCATTTTAAAAGTGAAACCCCAAACTTGTCACCTATTGAACAGTAGGTACAGGTACAGCAGCTAGTTTTCTGTAAAGAAAAACTGCAGTGAATATGAACGAACCCTTTTTCACTCATCAGGAGAAAGACAGAGCATCGTATTCAGTCGACCACATAGCAGCCAAACTAAAATTGGGCCACTGACTGCGGATAATAATGGCATATGTGAAAATGACAGGATTTCCCTCATCTCTATACTAATGGGCAATTACCATCTGGCAAACACTAGTTTGACATGCTGTCAATGTATAATGTAATTTCCCTTGGATTTGATTAAATACCTGAAACTCTCATAGATCAACAGGAATAAAGTTATCTGCCTATACTAACCATGTACATCTGCAGTCTTCATTTTGAAGGGTATGCTTCCAGTTTTAACCCAATAAGTCACCAATATTTTAAGTTTCCACAAATATCTCGGAGTACAGCTGGCTGCATTTGTATGTATACATTTGTATGCATCCAATTAGTAAAACATACATAGAGCGGGCTCTGTGTATGTGTGTTGGTAGGCTAACTTCTTTAATGAATACACGCAAGCCACTTTGCAACCCACCTCCACCCCAGCTCCTTTTCATGCTGTATTTGACTTGGTATCATTTCTGTTCTCACTAATGCCTCCATTTTTTCTGCATGGAGGACCTTGCTGCTGCTCTCCCTGCCTCTGGCTTTCCATGTAAGCACAGAAGGGACCCATCCCATGCAGATGGAAATCATTTACATGATTGCAATGTTGGAGATGGGCCATCTGAGACTGAGATCAACTGAAGATCCACAGCGCTGCGATATCAATGCATCTAGGCAGGATTCTGACTTAGAGGCGTTCGGTAATAACCCTTCAGAGGGTAGCTTCACACCAAACACATACACCAACCCACGGTTCCTCTCATACAGAGCAGGATTGCTATTGCAGCAACACATCATCAGTAGTGTGACAGTCTGGCTCGAGGGCCATGACAAACAATTTATTAACTGAATGGGGTTAAAAACCATAATATTTCATGAGGTGTGCTAAAGAGTGTTATCTATGTGTCAGTATTTGGATGGGGGATTCAATGTTAAGGATGCATAATGTTGTATGGTGTAAAACCTAAAATAACCAGGCCAAACAAACAAATAACACAGTGCTGGATGGATGGAGAGAAGGGCCACGTGCTCCCAGGTTGCAGGTTCTTGGTGCCACCAAGGGTGACATCACTATGAACTCTTGGCTGCCACAGGCCAGTTATCACTGTGGTAACATTTCTGACGCCTCCTACTTAAAACCCCAAAACTCAGACGGATCATGCGGCCCTGCTTTTCATTTGCCCGTCTGCTCCATGGGAAGTTTCTGTCCTCTCTGATCTCAGGACCGCTGTTTGACAGGTGTACCGCCCCAGTCACACTCCCCCTGCCACTGTCCCAACACTGTGTGGGTTCTCTCCGGGTACTCCTGCTTCCTCCCACAATCCAAAGACATGCAGCTAGTGGGGTTACATTAAATGGTGATTCTAAATTGCCCACAGGTGTGAATCTGAGTGTGAATGGTTGTCTGTCTCTTTGTGTTATGGCAGCTGGGATAGGCTCCAGCGCCCCCCTGCAACCCTGAATTGGATAAGTGGAAGAAAATGGATGAATGAATAAACTTCATACTTGCGACTGTCCTCATGAGGCCCAGAGATTTCATTCACAAAGCTTCCTGTGGTTAGTGCAGAAAGAGAACAGTGGCAGAAAACACTTTTGTGCTTTTGTGTGCACCTGTGTTCGCTTTTGTGAGGACACATCTGAGCAATTACTCTTTGCTGTAGAATCAAATGAAGTTGAACAAATCATGTACCTAACACTGCAGCGCTACAAAACACACTGGAACAGAGTATGTGTGTGTGTGTTTGTGTGCGGGTTGCCCATTGCTGGCTATAAAATATGGATGCTTGATTGGGTGGAAGCAGGGGAGTGGAAATGATCACTCCCTCTCCACACATGTCCTAACCCTCTCCACCTCCCCTCACACACACCCACACACACACACAATTTTTAAGCATTTGATCTAAATACACCAGCCTATTAAAACACTGCATGCTGGCAAGAATTAAACTATTTACTTCTTGTTTGAACTCAGATTACTGAGATGCTGTGAAATCGTGCCGCAACTTCAGCAGAGTTGGACTTTTAATACCTGAAAGTGCGCTAATCATCTGATAATGGATCGGAGGCGTGCAGTGTTGCTTTTATTTGGCTGGCATGGACTTAGTTATTTTCAATTATTTGAAGCCTAAGACATTCAGCTTTCTGTTTTGAAGGAGGTGAGGCAGAGAGACCTGTATCTCTGTTCACACAAACTGAAAACAGATGAGAGTCAGGCACACTGCAATCAGTATGCTTGCTTTTAATCAGACTACTTCTCATTCTTGTCAAGAAATGATCACCTTCTATTAAAAATGATTACTTGAACTGTGGTAATTTTCCCATTACAACAACAGGTTATTTAAGGTAGCGTCCAGCATGTAGACAGAACGCATCAAGCAAAGCACTGAAAAAATCCACTTTATGAACAGAATAATGGAATTATCTTGTAGCATTTAAAATGAAGCCTTCATGTTGTCTTCACATACACACCGAGACTCTCTCTCTCTCACACACACACACACACACACTGAGTTAACTCAGGCAGTCCTAGCAGGGTGCAGAGGGAGCTCTGGGGGTGGACGGAGGCGAGCTTTCATGCTCCACTGAGGATGCACTGTTGCAGCACTACAACCCGGTAATCATCACTAATACATAACACAGCCAGTGTGGGCGTTTGTAATGCAGCGAACGTACTTGTCAGTAATTTACCTATGAATGCCTTTGCCTTTAAATTTAGTAGGAGGATGTATGACTCAGGTCATGCTGGAACAAATGTGTGTGTGTGTGTCCTCATCCACGCTCGCGCTACACACTGATGTTAATGTGTAGGTGCTTTCTGTGGGTACTGCAGAACTTCAAAAGATAAAATAATATTTTATTGATATTTTTTTCTCTCTCCAGTTTTTTGGTATGTGACGAAGGGTGTGTGACACAAACTGTGTGTCCGCAAAACACAAATAATCCGAGTGCAGCAATCAGGCCTGGCCAGTCTATTCTGAAAAGGAGTTTCTACAGCCAACTGCACAGGCTCAAGCTATTAGAGCCATCTAATGTGTGTGTATGTGTGTGTGATAAAGAGATAGAGGGGATGTACAATGAAAAAAAAAGGCACAACAATAGCTTGACAATGGACACTGCAGAGCGCGAGGGGAAGGATGGACGAGGACAGCGCTACGACAGAGACGGCGGGCGAGATGGAAGTGGGGAAGATAGCGAGAGGGGAACAATGTTGTTTCGCTCCAAATAAATGTTCCACCACAATGGATTTAATTATGCAGATAATTTTGATGTCTCCTTCTTTTCCTCCTTTCACCCTCCTCCCTCTTCCCGCATCCTTTCCTCAAGCGGATTTAATCCCTTCCTCGTTCTCTCCTCGGCATGTTTGTGTTCAAGAGGGAAGAGTGTCAGGAGGATACGGGAAGCGAGACAGAAAGCGGGAGAGTGAGTTTGCGAGGAGGGAGCGAGGTTGAGCTTGAGAGACGGGCAAGGACTCGCGGCTTAAAGCGTGCTTTGTGCGTGTGTGTGTTTTTCGTACACTCACCCCTTTACAGATAGCGACAGCCTCCTTGGACATTGACTTGGGATAGGAGACGTGGTGCTCCATGATTGACTGAAATAACTCATCTTCATCCTCTCCGTCAAATGGAGGCTTGAGAGGACAGGAGAGAAATGAGTGAGGAGAAGCAGAAGGCAGCACAGGACAAATAGAGGATACTTGATTCATTCATTAAAAGCAGCTTTTTTCTCCCAAGAATCTAAAAGCTGCAGGCCTCTAAATATTCAGAATTTCAAAATGTCACATCTTAACAATTATTAATGCCACGAGAGAAAATCTCATTATAGCATATAATTTAATAGCTAACCTTTCATTACACAGTGTCACATTTTAAAGGCTGAGATCAGGAGTGTTTGTTTTTATTCACACTCAGCCGTGAATACAAAACGCTGCTCTGAAAGGAGCGTGAATCACACATTCATGTAGATCCAAAGATGGTGTTATATATTTTTTTCCTTAACCAAGATTAATAAATCCTTTGTGCAATTACCCACTCTCTCTCTCTCACACACGGACACAGGAACACACACACACACACACACACACACACACACACACACACACACACACACACACACACACACACACACACACACACAGACCAACCTGTCCAGCCAGCATCTCGTAGAGCAAGACGCCAAAGGCCCACCAGTCCACAGATTTCCCGTAAGGCTGGTAGGCTATAATCTGAGCATAGGAGACACATTGTTCAGAAATGCTGCAGTCATCGCTTCAGTCTATGATACAAAGGTAGTCAGCATTAAAGAAAATGATCCTATCTGTTAAACAATAGCTCCAGTCAAAAAAAAAAAAAAAAGTCAACAGTGATAAGTCGTTCTTTCCATCAAGCGTTATTGGCTATTAACTGGGAGACCACATATCACCCATACTGGCTCCCCCTACACCGGCTGCCAGTGAGTCAGGTTTAGAAATCATTTTAAGATTTTATTGTTTGTTTTGAATGCATCGCACTGGGTTGGGTTGACCTCTCTGATCTTTTGACTTTGCACACTCCCACTAGGTTACTGAGGTCTGCTGGTCAAATACTCAAAACTAAACTACTAAAACCCAGAGGAGATCAGGTTTGGCTTTTAGATGCTTTGAAATCTATTTTTAAGTTCTGATCCCTTTGTATTTGTGCTGCTTTATTTATTTATGCTCTCTTTTTTTTTAATTGTTTTTATGTATTTTACTCATTTTGTACAACAGCTGCTGTATTTTTAAAAGTGCTTAAAATTAGACTTCACTTTTTCTTGTTATTTGTAATACAAGCACAGTACGCGTCCCCACAGGGTTACTGCCGATACTTAACGAGCACTTAAGGGGCAGAGCAGCATTTTTTTTAAACCAGTACAGGCATTTTGTGGACTGTAGACAACACTGCAGATACTATTTTGTGAAAGACTTTTGTGCACCACATTTATTTTGTATGAGAAAAAAATCAATTAGAAAAACACCTGCTTCACGTGCAAGATGAGCTTTATGAGTTTTATGGATCAAAAGTAAGACGTGTGCACCACACCTGCAACTGACTCCAACAATGCTAGTGTTAGCGGCGCTAACGGCTGCAGACAGGAAGATACTGCCAGCACCGGAAACGTGCTCGTCATCTCCGAGCATGAAGTAAGGAGAGCCTTCAAGAGAGTGAACACCAGGAAAGCAGCAGGACCAGACGGCATCCCAGGTCGTATCCTAAGAGACTGCGCATACCAGCTAGCTCCTGTGTTCACTGAGATATTCAACATCTCTTTATCTCAGTCGGTGATCCCCACATGCTTCAAAGAGTCCATCATTGTTCCTGTCCCGAAGAAACCTCACCCTGCTTCTCTCAATGACTATCGCCCTGTAGCCCTCACCTCAGTAGTGATGAAGTGCTTTGAACGCCTGGTCAGAGACTTCATCATTTCTTCACTACCAGACACACTGGACCCACTACAGTTTGCTTACCATCCAAATCGTTCCACAGACGATGCCATCTCTCATCTCCTCCACACATCACTCACTCACTTGGACACTAGAAGGGGGAATTATGTTAAAATGCTCTTCATAGACTACAGCTCTGCATTTAACACCATAATTCCCTCCACACTCACCACCAAGCTGGAGCATCTGGGTCTCAGCTCATCTATGTGTCAGTGGATCTCCAACTTCCTAACTGGCAGACCACAGGCAGTAAGGATGGGCGGACATGTCTCAGCCTCCACCACTCTCAGCACTGGAGCCCCCCAGGGGTGTGTTCTGAGCCCCCTGCTGTACTCTCTGTACACATATGACTGTGTGGCCACTACCAGCTCCACCACCATCATCAAGTTTGCTGACGACACCGTCGTGGTGGGCCTGATCTCTGATAACAACGAGACGGCCTACCTGAAGGAGATTAGGAATCTGGAGAACTGGTGCCAGAGGAACAACCTCCTTCTAAACGTCAGTAAGACAAAGGAGCTGATAGTGGACTTCAGCACTAAGCAGGAGAGGAACTACCAGACCCCTGTCATCAACGAGTGCCCAGTGGAGAGAGTGGACAGCTTCAAATACCTCGGAGTTCACATCACGCAGGACCTGTCATGGTCCTGTCACATCAACACCGTGGTGAAAAAGGCCCGACAGCGTCTCTACCACCTCAGACGCTTGAGAGACTTCCAACTGCCCTCCAAGGTGCTCAGGAACTTTTACTCGTGCACCATAGAGAGCATCCTGACGGGAAACATCTTAACCTGGTTCGGGAACAGCACCATGCAGGACAGACGAGCTCTACAGAGGGTTGTGCGGTCAGCTGAGCGCACCATCCGCTCCGAGCTCCCTGACCTGCACTCAATCTACAGCAGGCGGTGCTGGACCAAGGCCAGGAAGATCGTGAAGGACCTCAGCCATCCCAACAACAGACTGTTCTCTCTGTTGAGGTCAGGAAAGCGATTCCGCTCCCTGAAGACCAACACAGAGAGACTGAGGAGGAGTTTCTTCCCGCAGGCGATACGGTCTCTCAATCACACCACCACACAGTACTGACCCACACATATAGTTCTTACACACACACTGGACATTCTGGACATTGTTTTCACTTCATTACTTAAATCACGCTGCTGTTATTGTGTATATGCTGCTGTTATTGTGTATATATTTATTTATATTTAGATTTCTTCATACATTCTTATATAGTTCTATATTGTGTATTTTGTTGTACAGTTATTTTATTTTCAACTTTAATTTATATATTTATCTTTATCTTATTCTTCCCAGTTAAATTTACCCTTCATTCTAATTTGTGTTGTACAGTTATTTCATTTTTAACCTTAATTTATATTTTATTCCTTCCTAGTTAAATTTACCCTTTTTAATTTTTCATATTTATTTCCTATCTTATTCATAGCCTTTCCTTTTTTGTTTTCTTTAGGTCACGAGCAGTTGTCCAAGCATTTCACTACATATCGTACTGTGTATGACTGTGTACGTGACAAATAAAATTTGAATTTGAATTTGATTTGATTTTTGATTTGACTTACCAAGTTCACAGTGGTAGAACTATTTACTTTAGCAGAGTGCAGTAAATTTACTGAAAGGCTTTTTTATTGTGTGAATCCAGGAGGTAATAATGTTCCCAAATATAATACCTACACAGTCAGTTAATTTTGAGGGACGTTTAGACTACATGGGCTGACTGACATGAGAGCAAACTGATAGTGAGGCTGAAATGCAATTAAAGTATCTTTATGTATTCCAGCTAATAGAACTACCAAACTACCACCGACACTTTAAGGGAGAGTTTATTTTCATGGAGAGATGCTCGTTGGCGTTTCTGCTGAGTGTTACATAAAAAGACGGCAAGACTTGAGGAAATCCCTGCTTCTGGCCAAGAAATAGTCTGGCACAAAAACCGGTGCAAAACTGAAATGTGTCATTTTCAGCTTTGGGTATTTTAACAAATTAGACAAATTTAATGTAGTATTTTAGTGAGCTTTAGAAAGTGCTCCTGTTACATTAGGACAGAAGTACTATTAATAAGTAAAGCATGGCTCCAGCTACATACATGCAAACACGAGAGTATTCTCTTCTAGTTGTCTGCAAGAAAGCAAAGTTTTTTCCAAAATAAAAGTTTTATTTAGCCTCTTTTTGAGCTGTGTAGCTACTGCAGGAGAACAGTGAGAGATCAATACAACAGATCCAACCACCATCACTCTCACACACACTTTACCTCAGGAGCAATGTAATCCGGTGTGCCACAGAAGGTCTTGGTTGTGATTCCATCATTCATATTCTCTTTACACATGCCAAAGTCTGCTATTTTAATGTGGCCCTCACAGTCCAGCATTACATTGTCCAGCTTCAGGTCTCTGTGAGAGGGTGAAGCAAAGTCAAAAAGGAACAACAGACTAATCAACATAACTTGGCATCGATACTCGAAACGGCAAATCTGTATTACAATTCAATTTAGAGGCTCAAAAGGTTTGTGAAATGTGATCCTCAGCTATTGAGACTGCATCAGTTCGACTGTACAACCCTTTCTGAACATTACAGATGGATCTACATTATGTACAACTTCCAGCTCATGTTGAAGTGAATGCCTGCGTTAGTCCAAACAATGTGTTAGATGTGAAGAAAGGTTAAATTTACATTGTTTCTCATTTCTTTTACATTTGTGAAGTACCTTATAATAAAACATATATAGTACTGAATAGCTCACATTCACCTTTGGCTTGTAGCAATACACCAGTAGTGATCAAACTGACATCACTCTAACAAATTAAGACTATTTTGAACTGCCAGTCATACAAAACTTCTCTAGTAGTCCAAGAAGAACACAACAGTGCTGGAAATGAGCACAACAGGTTCATTTTAATTATCCTAGCTGCTAATACTGTGCTGAAAGAAACTTTACTTTACTGACAAGTCACAAATTCACTCTGAAACTTCCTGATTTTATAAACTTCCATATTGTATAAGAGTATATTTGGCACATGGCAGTAATTCATTCAGTTCAGTTGAGTTTTATTTATATAGCGCCAAATCACATCAGCAGCCGCCTCGAGGCGCTTTATACTGTAAGATAAAGAGCCTAGAATAATGCAAAGAAATCCCGAACAATCAAACTACCTCCTATGAGCAAGCACTTGGCGACAGTGGGAAGGAAAAACTCCCTTTTAACAGGAAGAAATTGCCGACATACGCTGGAGAGGAGCAGACGGGGAAACTGGAAAAAAGACACACCGTGGATTTCATTTGCACTATTTCAGGTACGTACTACTGTGTGAGCTCAGCTATATTTGGTTAATGTTCTGCGTTTAGTAGGTTGTGTTATGGATGTTACCTGTAGATGATGCCCTTTTGATGTAGGAAAAACAGACCAATCGCTATCTCTGCAGCGTAGAATCTGCACACACACACACACACACACACACACACACACACGCACACACGCACACACACACACACACACACACACACACACAAAAAACACAAACGGCAACAACAACGGCAATTAGACAGAGGCCGAGAAAAAGGACAGCAGGAAAACAGATCATTTGTGTGCGTGTATGCGCGTGTCAGAGTAAAGGTCACTCCTGTCTCTTCAAGGCCAGCAAGCAACTGATAAGATCAGCGGCAGAGGTCTGGACGGACAGACCGCACAGTCGGCCACGCTTGCGCGGGCGTGCATGCGCTCTCTGCGTTTAAAAAGCGCATTTTAAAGACAGCAAGAGTCATTTGGTTGTGAAAACTGTGCAGAGCCCGTTTGGAGCTAATTAGATGTTCTTTCTGTGCTCAGAATGATGAGCAGCAGCATTAAAGAATAAATACTGAAGCTCTCAATATACAAAAAGACTCTGCAACACTGAAGTTCAAAGCAATTTAATCATCCGTGGAGAAGGATTTCCTGTTTAATAAAAAAAAGAGAGCGAACAAGCTGATGGCCTTAGTTAAAAGAGTTCCTCGTGTACTTCGACTTACCCCCTCTGCAGTCTGAACCTTCAGCCATAGGGAAGAAACTTTAATTCTCTATGAATTACATGAAGGGCTAACTCCTCAACAGCTCTCGCTCGACACCGACAGCCCCACTTGTCAAATGTGTCAGCCTGCTGGTTGGGCTTGACACCAGCGATCTCGCCAGCCACCGTAATTATATTCTGCAGTTCTGGAGGTACTGCGCCATGCACTGAAAACTCTCAGGAGCTGCTGGATTACTTTCATTTCTTTGAAGCTCTTCAGAGCAGCAAGCTGCATTGGGGGCAAACAACATATTTCACCTCCGGGCTCTGCTGGGATTGCTCATCCATCACCAGTCAAGCTGATGATGGCTTATTCACCACGATTTAAACAGGTATTACTAAAGTGTGAAACACCTGCTTTCACGGGGCTCTGATTTTCTGTGTGTGTGTGTGTGTACTCACACAGCGTGAGGTTCTTTGAACTTGCCGACCTGCTGTATCTGATACATGAGATCTCCGCCGTTTATGTACTCCATGACAAAATACAAACGGTCCTGTGGAGGGGGCGTAGAAGGGCAAGCAGAGAAAGACAGGTCACAAAGTGCACGTTAATAAAAATGGATGAGAGGTCAAAGGAGCGTAAAATACTGTGGAGGTGGAAGGGACTGCTGTGAGTTTGATGCGCGAATTGAGAGAAGATCAGAGGAGAGATGCAGAAAATATGACAGAGGAAGTGAGGAGGACGGGGAGAAAAGTGGTGATTGGGTTGTCGGTGGATCCAATAAGTCTTCAACTGAGGGAACACGGTGACATCAATTTAGGGACCTGTAGTCCTCCATTATCTACAGAAATTGCCAATAAGTTTCAGTAAGTGAGAAAATGTGGAGGGATTTGGTGTGTGTGTCTGTGTGTTCTGGAGTTTATTGCGAAGTTTTTTAGTGTTAGAGTCTGTACTCCCTGATAAGTCTTATGAGCAGTTGCTTGTTCTGTGTGCGAGCCTATAGTATCTGTGTGTGTGTGAGTGTGTGTGGTTTAACTGTACTTGCGTATGCACTGCATAGGCGCCATATTACTGTATGGATGTGTGCATGCATGATTGTAATTGCATTGTAACTGCCTGCATGTAATAACTGAATTTGATGTACAAAATGTGTGTGTGTGTGTAGGTGTGTGTGTCAGTATCAGATCGGTTTTATTTACTTTTGTCATTCAAATGCATTTACAACACATCACTAATCAGTGAGAATGCAGAGATGAGTGTTAATGAAGCAGGAGAGCTATATTTACCCCTCTGCTGACTCATCATTAGGACTAATGCACATTATAAAGTTTGTGCATTCCAGCTGTAAACTTGGGACAACAGGTAAGCAGTCACTCCAGATGTTTTTTTTAGGTTGTAGTTCTTGTGTTTGGTAGCATGTGTAACCAGATATATTAAAAAAACAAAAAACTCCACATTTTTCCACTGAAAGGTTAATATAATCCATGTAGACTGAATAACAAAACGAATAAATAAAAGATACACAATATAAAGTTAAAGTACAAATTACATTTTGAGAAACCGGGTCTAAAATTCCTTCCAAATACAAAGACCACCACTTTAGAAGCTACACCTGTTCAACTACTTGTTAATGCAAATATCCAGTTAGCCAATCACATGGCAGCAGCTCTATGCACTCAGGCATGTAGACACGGTGCAGGTGACCTGCTGAACTCCAAACTGAGCATCATAAAGGGGGCGAAATGGGATTTAGGTGACTTTGAATGTGGAGTGTTTGTTGTTTCCTGTTAAGAACAGGAAACTGAGTATACAAATCACACAATCTTAACAAAACTGGATTAAAATATTTGAAAAGCATTGGTCTGATTAGTGTTGAAGGTCAGAATTTAGCATAAACAACATGAAACCTCAGATTCCTCCTGCCTTGTGTGGGGGTGTAATAGTATTTCTTGGCACACTGTGGGCCCTTTAGTACCAACTTAGCAGCCTTTTTGCCTACAGTGCACCATCCTCAGGATAACACACTGTGTCACAAAGCTCAAATCATGGTTTCTTGAATGCAACAGTGAGTTGTGGTGAGATGGGAGATTAACATGTGTGATGCAGCCATGTCAACATGGACCAGAATAAATAAGGAATGTTTCCATGACCCGGTTAAATCTGTGCCATGAAGAATGAAGGAAATTCTCAAGGTGAAAACAAGGTGTACCTAAAAAAGTGTTAGCTTCAGCATTGGTATTAATGTCTATTACTTGTTTGAGATCCATGATGGTGAACATGACAGTATATTCTGAAAGTGCCAATTAAATTTAAGGAGTGACAAGTTAAAACAGGGCAGCTTTTAAGTTTGTATAAAATAAAATGAATATATCTCAGTGAGATATATTCGGTGGGAACATGTCGGCCCACTCACCATAGTCTGGAAGGTAGAGTGCAGCTGTGTTAAGAACGGGGGCTTTCCAGATAAAGCTAGCACTCTCTTCTCCACCATGGTGCACTCTACGTCATCATCTTGGATCACGACGTCCTTCTTCAGGATCTTTACAGCGTACAAGTCCTCGGTTCCTTTGCGCTCTGCCAGCATCACCTTAGAGAGAGGGCGAACAAAGAACATGTGGGAAATGCGAGAAGATGAATTCATCAATATTCAAAATCTTTAAGGCTCACAGCTGCTGTCATGGCTCTGTACCAACAAAGAAGGGAAAGAAACAGAGAGAGAAAAGGAGAAACAGGAGAAACAGGGGAGGTATTGTGAAGGACGGGGATAAAGGATCAGAGCGATGAAGGAAAGCTTCTCTGACTGTTTTGGGTTAGACAGTCAAAGTAAGAAATAAAGAGAAAAAAGACAAAGAGAAACCGATTCATCACTTTTCAAGACGCCAATGGAGGCGAAATAACCAGGGGAATAAGAAAGGAGAGAAAGAGGAAAATGGGATGATGTGAAGCCTCTTACAGAGTCACTCAAAGCCATTTTTATACATCACATACATTACATGGGTACAATTTGTGCGAGATAACAAAAATTAATCGTAATCGAGACATTTTTTAATGGCCTGTTCTGTAAGCCACAAAATCTGTGTTCAATAACCCCTGCTGGATGGCTAGCAAGGCTTTAACAAACATTAATTATATAATGAATTCGAAACTCGCCACTCTTACAAGTATTAAACATAATGATGCCGTTAGAGGACGCAAAACCTAAAAGCTGCTGCAGCAATCTCCCTGCAAGGGGAGAAAGCGCTTAGCCAGTGGTTCTTCTTGTGATAACTTTAATATTAGTCAGAGTTTCTCAAAGATTTTTATACTGTTCGACTTCCTTTTGCCCTTCATGAACAGTAAGGATGAAGCAAAGGAGAGAAAAAAAGACAAAGAAGACAAAAATCAAAGTAAAAAGGGCTTATTTCACATTTCCTGGATCATATGGTTCACAGTGTGGGGAAACTGTAGATAAAGGAAGGTTGATAGGTGAAGAGACTGGGATTAAAAAACAGAAAAAAAGGTTAAATAAATTTTAAGAAGGGCAGGGTGTTGTGAGGGACACATGGGCGAACTCAGAAACTGCCTGGCAGCACTCAAGTTTGACTTTTTATTGGGAATTCAAGGATGACAGCTTCTTGTAATCCACTTATGAGATGCACATAAATGAAAATAAACACACCCTGAATTGTGATTACTTTTATGTGGTTGCCAAATGCGGACCAGGTGTCATGAAAGGTTCACACAGACTTGTGACCAGAGCAAAAGTTCAATTAAATTCAACCTTCAAAGAAAGAAAGGATTTACAGGAGCCTGTTGAGGGTGTGTGTGCAGCATTCATGTTTAAGGTAACATTGAGATAGTTTGAGAAATGCAGAGAGTTGGTGTGTTTCAGCCTATCTAACCACACAGCTACAAAATTAACTGTTCCTTATATGTTGAATTTTAACCTAGAGGCATATTAATGTACTACTACATGTGACTCTAGTCGACTCAATGACTGTAAGATGCACCGGTCCTGTGGCTGTAAAACAACCCCAAATCATCACCCCTCCACCACCGTGCTTGACAGCTGGTATGAGGCGTTTGTGCCCATATACTGTGTTTGTTTGTTGCCAAACAGCTTCGTTCTCCTCTTTTCAAAGCATATTGTGGAAGAACTCTTGTGGTTCCTTCAGTTTTGTTTCTGTACTGTCATGAGCTTTTACATTTAACATGCTAACTGAGGTCTGCACAATCTGTCGGTAGTTTCTCTGACCCTGACCTTGAACTGAATTTGCTGGGACGTTCACTCCTGGGAAGATTGTGGCATTGTGTTAACAGACACCTGAATGCTACAGAGCAGCAAACTGCTAAAGCCTCTGCTTCTATCTTTCCACGTGCTAATAATCAGCTAATAATTTGGCTAATGTTACCCCCTCATTCCTATGGAAGCAATAAGGTTGTGCTTCATTTTTCACACTTGTCTGTTTTTTTTCCAGAAAGTCACTGTGACTTAGTAGCAGTGGTGGTCACTTGAAAACAGTAATTCATTACTAATTACTGATTACTTCTCCAAGAAAGTAATCCCAATACTTTACTGATTACTTATTTTCCAAAAGTAATTAGTTACTTTATTACTTAGTTATTTATTACTTAACATTCAAACCTATTTTCTGCATATTCCAGCATAAAAATAGTTTTTTTGTGTCTTTCAAATAGATGCAAGTAAAACACAGCAAAAAATAAATAAAACCAAAGATTCAGCAGCACTAAATCCTGTTGCTCTTAAATCTGTTTTCACCTGTTTAGCAAGAGTGGAGCACGCGGAGGTTTGCCTGGTGCCGCAGCGGTATGTCAGTTGGGGGATCTGAGGTTCGCTCTGTGAATTTCACATTCCCGTGGAAGCGTGCTAGGTGCTTGCTCAGATTTGAAGTTTAATTTTTCGCTGTAAAAAGAAGTTTTCTTTCCACGCAGACTGTACAACGGATGCTAATGTTTTTGTCACTTTTTAGGGACTCAAACTCAAAGCAATGTCAGTACTTCCACGCTTTAAATGCTGCATGGTCGTACTATCTCCTGCACTCCATATGATCCATTGTTGATCTGCACACGTCTGTTGCTGCCACGGGCGTCACACGCTCGTACGTCATTGTCATGAGACACTCTCGCAAACAAAAATCACGATTAAGTAACGCAGTAACACAGCGTGGTTGCGGAAAAGTAAGAGTAATCTAATTACTTTTTTGCAATAATTACTTTACTCATTACCTTAAGAATTAATCAGATTACAGTAATGTGTTACTTGTAACGCATTGCTGCCCATCTCTGCTTAGTAGTGAAGATATTTCAATGATTTCTTGCTTGGAATAAGGGCAAAGGCACCAACTTACATTTTAGAATGCTGTGGAAAGGCTGCGGTGTTTGCCATGTGTAGTTCCCATAAGGCCAAATGACTTCTGTGACCTCAAGAAGTTGTTTTTCATTCAGTTGTATTGTGCATTTATATCTATTATTAAACATTCGATTTTAATTTGCACAAACCACAGGGCGAACCTAGTCACCAAAATTCCACTTGACCATTCCTCTGAGGCTAACAGACACAGCCGTGAGAAAGAACACAAGCTTGATCTCTACAGGCTGTATGTCTGCAAATAGAAACATATACCACAAAGACGTAAGAAATAAAAAAAAATTACTTCTTCTTACTCATTATTTAGAGGCAGGAAATGAGCATCAGCTTCGCGGTGCAAACACATTGATGTCACACTCGTTATTCTCTCTAAATTCTTTAAGAATGGAGCAATAAGAGTGACCTCTTATTCCCGCTTTCCCCCTCTGAGATGAGAAACTTAGCAACTTTGCTGTTTATGTCTTATAAATATTCAGGTATGATAATGCAGAGAGGTTACTGGGTTCGGTATTCTGTGGGGAGTGCAGCACATATGGACAAAGAGACGCAGTTATATATGTAGACGGGTGTGTGCGTGAGCACGTATCAGGGTATTAATATGCGTTTTTGGTTATACAGCTGCCAGTTTTAAAAACTTCAGCTGGTAGTATACTTTGTTGAACACAACTGAGTGTGTGCGTGTGTGCATATGGTGGCAGCGTGACTTTATGTAAATACAAACTTTATAGAGTTGAAACAGAGAGGAAGGACACCATCTGGCCCAAAGTTCATTTTATACAACCACAAGGACAAGACCAGCACAGGAGAAAGACATAAAACGCACAGGTCAGACAGTAACAACATGATCTTTTTGGCATCATTACACCACCATCGATTACACATTTTAACTTCTGCATTTATTATCCTTGTTTTTTCACCTTCCCAGTTATTGTGCTTGACCACAAGGATGTTTGGTGTCTGATCCACTCATAGACCGGTTGCAGCATGTGTGTCACTGTTTGCACCCTGGGAAGTTTTTCAGGGTCGTTTGCCAGAAAGCCGTCTCGAGGATATTAGCTGTCATGTGTCGTAA
Source organism: Aulonocara stuartgranti (assembly GCF_965226115.1). Classification (NCBI taxonomy): domain Eukaryota; kingdom Metazoa; phylum Chordata; class Actinopteri; order Cichliformes; family Cichlidae; genus Aulonocara; species Aulonocara stuartgranti. The sequence goes on along the minus strand of NC_138942.1, from coordinate 23,202,194 downwards.
ATGATGCCGCTGTGTTTTCTCTGCTGACCTTGCACAGTGAATTTATCCAGGCAAAATGAATGCTGCCCTGCAAGAATCTGCACTGTGCTGCATCACAGTGGGCTGTGTGTATCATTAAAAACGGTCATTTATTATATATAGTATACGCAGCTGTTGTTTCCACTGAGGCATTGAGTGTTCCAAGAAAACCTAAATGAAAACTTTTAAGACTTCCTTTTGCATTTGGATCATGTCTGCAGTGGCTTTAGTTACAGTGTTTGTGTGGTGGGCTTGAAGAACATTTCTTTTTAAATACCATCAGTTTGTTCATTACTCCAATAATTATTCTTCTGTGTACAGCAAATCTCAGGCTGCAGTGTCTTCTGTGAGGAGAAAGGGGGGAAACTGTAACCAAGAACTAATTTGTTGTGTAATAGCCCACTACCACACAGTCTTAGCTGGTCTAGAGGATTGTCAAGCATGAGGTTTGTGGCCTATTAGAGCTTCCAAACCAGGCCCACTGGATGGCTGCGCAAAGTATGGAAAGTGCAGAGATGTTTTTTTTTTAAATAATTCCTGATGTTGTGCTTCCAGGGATAATTCAACACTGTAGCCATTGCCACAAATCCAGGCAAGGATGTTGGCAACACAAAAATGATTTTACAGCGATTAAAAATACATGCATCTCTCAGCTGAAGTGTTATTGCTGGTATTGTGTTACAGTGTCCCACCAAAAAACTAAAGGGAACATTCATGTATCCTAACACAATTCCTCACCCGTATGCTCAAAGGCTACTGCAGGGAGCCCACCCGGGGAACTGTGTCAGTCCCCCCTGTGGTATCTTCACGCCTTACTGTCTATTCTACAGTGTTTTCAAAAAAAGAAGGCTACAAACTCTCAGAATATAAGTCCTTAATGTATTTTATGTTGTGGACCATTTGCAGCACACTTGGATCTTGAGTGGACCGAACCAATGAAACTATACGATAAATGTCCAAAAAAGCGTTATGCCCTCCTTCATTATTCTGAAGCTGTATAGTGGGCCGAATTGGAGTCCTTGCTGGGCTGATTCTGGTCCCTGGGCCTCATGTTTGACACCCTTGACCTTACAGTAATGACAATTTTTACTTTTGGCTATCATTAAATTTGCTAAAATTCATTATTCTGCACAGCAATGCCTGTTTTTGCTGTGGCGCCGTATGAAAATGAGACACCAACTGCCTTTGGGAAGCAGCAGCTGTAAACTTGAAGTTATTTTTGTGTGTCTGTGCAACTCCAGCTCTTATTACGCCGCGATGCATGCGTATAAAGAATGATGAGGCAGGCCAAAATGAAGCGTGCCCTCTTGACTGCACATGTGTCCTATAATCACAGAGAAGTGTTTGCAGCAGTATTGTGTTACTCCGGTTGTGTGGCAGCAGGTCCTACCAGCCTCCCACACACACTCAGGAACCTTTAAAGTGACACACACGTCATGTGAGCGACTCGTCTCACAAAATGTTCTGGTGCGTGTGTGCGTCTGCATAGCACAGACTAAAATGACTGTTGGATTTACATTTGCAGGAATGTGCTTTCCAACATGTGTGTGTTTGCTTGTGTGTGTGTGTACACTTTGTCTTCTGCTGAAGCTGTGCATCTCTGCATGCTTCAGCAGTCTGCGTTTGTGTGAGTTGGGTATTCCAGTAATGATCGCGCTTCAACTCAGGCTCCATTACAATGACGCATCAGTGTAGCTTTAAATGCTTGTTACCATGGAAACAGGCAGCCGGCATACAAGTCTGATACTCAGACAATGGTCTCTCTCTCTCTCTTTCGTGCTCTTTATGTCACTTTCGGCCTCCCTCCACCCTGCTGCTCTACCCCTCTGTCTGGCTTTCACAGCATCTTCCCATTCTTTCTGTTTCTTGCCTTGATTTTCATTCATTCACATCACTCTAACATCCCCCCCCGCCCCCCGCCTTTTCCCGCTTTTCATTCAGTCCAACGTTTTTACCTCTCGCTCATTTTATTCACGTCAACCTTGTCGCGATGCCTCACATCTCTCGCCTCTCTTCTTCCATCGCCTACCTGTTTGTCGCATCATCTTCCTCACCTCTTTCTCTTCATCCACCTCGCCCTACTCGTGCTTCATCACCTTTGATTCCCTCTGTCTCCATCTCCTCTTTTTGGCCATGTTTTCTTTCCTTTGCTGTAAGCTCTGTTTGCAGTTATACAGCAAAGCTCTGATGCTCAAACAAACAAACACACAGACAAACAAGAGCCTCCCAGATATATTCGCTATAGCACACAAGTTATAGAAAAAACAAGGTTTTCTGTGTCCATGATAGCTGGCTCATATATCGACTTAAACTACATGTAAATTAAGAGGCCAAAGTCACAGGGAGCATAATATACAGTGGGGCAAAAAAGTATTTAGTCAGCCACCGATTGTGCAAGTTCCCCCACTTAAAATGATGACAGAGGTCAGTAATTTGCACCAGAGGTACACTTCAACTGTGAGAGACAGAATGTGAAAAAACAATCCATGAATCCACATGGTAGGATTTGTAAAGAATTTATTCGTAAATCAGGGTGGAAAATAAGTATTTGGTCAATAATAAAAATACAACTCAATACTTTGTAACATAACCTTTGTTGGCAATAACAGAGGTCAAACGTTTACTATAGGTCTTTTCCAGGTTTGCACACACAGTAGCTGGTATTTTGGCCCATTCCTCCATGCAGATCTTCTCGAGAGCAGTGATGTTTTGGGGCTGTCGCCGAGCAACACGGACTTTCAACTCCCGCCACAGATTTTCTATGGGGTTGAGGTCTGGAGACTGGCTAGGCCACTCCAGGACTTTCAAATGCTTCTTACGGAGCCACTCCTTTGTTGCCCGGGCGGTGTGTTTTGGATCATTGTCATGTTGGAAGACCCAGCCTCGTTTCATCTTCAAAGTTCTCACTGATGGAAGGTGGTTTTGGCTCAAAATCTCATGATACATGGCCCCATTCATTCTGTCCTTAACACGGATCAGTCGTCCTGTCCCCTTGGCAGAAAAACAGCCCCATAGCATGATGTTTCCACCCCCATGCTTCACAGTAGGTATGGTGTTCTTGGGATGCAACTCAGTATTCTTCTTCCTCCAAACACGACGAGTTGAGTTTACACCAAAAAGTTCTACTTTGGTTTCATCTGACCACATGACATTCTCCCAATCCTCTGCTGTATCATCCATGTGCTCTCTGGCAAACTTCAGACGGGCCTGGACATGCACTGGCTTCAGCAGCGGAACACGTCTGGCACTGCGGGATTTGATTCCCTGCCGTTGTAGTGTGTTACTGATGGTGACCTTTGTTACTTTGGTCCCAGCTCTCTGCAGGTCATTCACCAGGTCCCCCCGTGTGGTTCTGGGATCTTTGCTCACCGTTCTCATGATCATTTTGACCCCACGGGATGAGATCTTGCGTGGAGCCCCAGATCGAGGGAGATTATCAGTGGTCTTGTATGTCTTCCATTTTCTGATGATTGCTCCCACAGTTGATTTTTTCACACCAAGCTGCTTGCCTATTGTAGATTCACTCTTCCCAGTCTGGTGCAGGTCTACAATACTTTTCCTGGTGTCCTTCGAAAGCTCTTTGGTCTTGGCCATGGCAGAGTTTGGAGTCTGACTGTTTGAGGCTGTGGACAGGTGTCTTTTATACAGATGATGAGTTCAAACAGGTGCCATTCATACAGGTAACGAGTGGGGGACAGAAAAGCTTCTTACAGAAGACGTTACAGGTCTGTGAGAGCCAGAGATTTTCCTTGTTTGAGGTGACCAAATACTTATTTTCCACCCTAATTTACGAATAAATTCTTTACAAATCCTACCATGTGAATTCATGGATTTTTTTTTCACATTCTGTCTCTCACAGTTGAAGTGTACCTCTGGTGCAAATTACTGACCTCTGTCATCATTTTAGGTGGGGGAACTTGCACAATCGGTGGCTGACTAAATACTTTTTTCCCCCACTGTATAGCAAGTTGTTAAGCTATGATTGTGCTGATTTTTGGATTTTAAGGGTGAGGCCGCTGTTCTTTTTGACTGTACCTTGTATCCCATAGAAAATGTTTATTTTTTGTTTACTTTATTTAAAAAGTGAAAATATTAATTGGCAGAAGGGTATATAATACAAATGTGCCAGATTTAGCCATGCAGGCTAATTTCCATCTGGCATCCCCACCAAGTCGATGGTGTTAAATATCAAAAACAGTAACACACACACACACACACACTTAAACATCACGTCTTACCTTGCCAAAGCTGCCCTTGCCCAGCACCATGAGGAAGTTAAAGTCAGACAACTTCATGCGGTCTTGGTTGCCATTGGAGTCGAACCGGGATGCGGCGTTGGCTGACTTCCCTTCTGTGTTCTTCCCCGGACCAATTTTAGCCCTCTAGATGGGGGTGAGAGAAAATAAAGGAGAAATTAGGCAAAACAAATTGGCACCCGAAATCCAGGATTTCATAGTGAGCTAATATTTTTTTAAAATGTCAGGATGAGGATGTTGGTGTTATTGAGCCATCTGGACTTAATTAAGAAGTGCTTTTTGTAGCATTTTAATGTTAATGAATACTATTAGTAATTTTGAAAACACTTGCATAATTGCCATAAACAAAGATCAAATCAGAGACAGATTAGTAAGCATGACTATAAGACCTAACAACTGAGAATTAAAGATCTGCTCTTAATGGTTTATATGATTTAAAACCGTAATTACATAATATGGACCAGTCACAGTAGCTCTAGTTTTCTGGAAACTTCCAGGCTGTCGTGGCTTCCTGGTGATTGCATAGAATGCTTTTTGCATTCACTATAACAAGTTACCGGTCGCTCAGAACATGCGACACCCTCAACCCCAGGTCACCAAACAATTAGGTCCGACTCTGAAGATGTTTTTATACCTGCAGTGTTTACTCTGTTTAAATTGATATCTGGTTTGTTTTCCCCCTTGGTGTGTTTCACTTGTGCAGGTGTGAACACGGTAATCGCACTTGGGTGTGGACCAAAACGACCGCACTGAGACCTTTTAGATGGTTTGGTTCCAAATGAACTTTAATGCAGTTTATCTATGGTGTGAATGTGATCTGACCTCGATCCAAACCAACTACCGGGTGTACGTTTCAAGTCTGAGCTAATAACTTCCTGGAGCCATGCATGCTCTGTACTCTGGGATGTAGGAGGTAGTATAGATGTCCAAACGTCTGTATGAGCTAGCAACTAGCTGTGGAATGAACATTCTCCATGTTCATGCTTGTAGTATTCCAGAACACAGAACCTTCTTCCTGTATTTACTTTTGTTGCTCCCGGCCCAGACACAGCTGGCCAATAAGCAGACTGAATATTCTCATCTAGTAAGTGGTGACGCATTTTGGTTTGCTTAGAGTTCACTTGGATTTTTCTCACTGCAAAAAGAAAACAAACCATGGGGAAAAGCTACAAGTTCACAAACTCATCAACTGATTCAATCCAGAGTAAACGAACTGTAGGTGTGAAAACGCCCTAACGCCCTGAGACTGACCATTGTGAGTCTGGACAGGCTGGGGATGGTTTGCCTCACATAGTTGTGTCTGATCTCCCTTATCAGGGCGGCAACGGAGCGGCAGTTCTTTGCCAGATCATTATTGCAGCCTTTATGGTAACCTTTAGGATCTCTAGTGTTTCTCCTATTCCTTTGCTTCAAGTTATAAACCTGTTTTTCCTGTGCTACTTTAGTTTAGTCTTACTTTCTCCAGACCCATGAAACCATATTTGGAAGAATTACAAACCTTAAGCTTCCTGGAGTAACCCACCTGGCTTCCCCACTCACCTGCCTGCCTGCAATCTCGTCTCCCCATCTTGGCCTCTCTTGGTAACCCCTCTGTTCCCTCTTGCACAACAGTGTGACGAGTAAGCACCATTTGCTTTTCCCTTTGTTTAATTTAGTTACAGCAGCTCCTTTATTTCTAACTCAGTTTTTTCCCTCTTTTAGATCATCCCACTAAATCTGCACCAGTCGTGCCTCACTAACTTTAATTTGTTGATTCACTGTAAATAAAATCCCTTTCAATGTCCTCCATTTCTGTGAGTCTGCTCCTTGGGGTCACGTTTTCCCTCTTTCTGATAACTATGCTTGGTGAAATTTCCTCTGAATGAAGGAGGTAATGTGAATATATTTGAGATTTTCCCTGATTTATCACATTTAATCTCTGTATTATCATGAACAGATTGCATGTAATTGCTAAATTGACCCCATTCAGTCACAACTGGTAGCAGACTGACTCTTGTTGCCAGCTTATTGTCATTTTATTGCTGTCTTGGTGCAACAAAGATTGTGAGTTCATTGCACGCACTCACAGTAATTGTGATCGTGTCACGGTTTTACGGGGCGATCGTGGCTCAAGAGTTGGCAGTTCGTCTTGTAATCGGAAGGTTGCCGGTTCGAGCCCCGGCTCGTTGTGTCCTTGGGCAAGACACTTCACCCGTTGCCTACTGGTGGTGGTCAGAGGGCCCGGTGGCGCCAGTGTCCGGCAGCCTCACCTCTGTCAGTGCGCCCCAGCTTGCCATCACTGAATGTAAAGTGCTTTGGGGTCCTTAGGGACTAAGTAAAGCATTTACGGTTTCAGTGACATGTACCACTGTTTTCCTTTGTCTGACTGCAAAATTAAAACACAGTGTGGCAAAAAGACTTCTACATAGTGCTCATGTGTAAAGTATGATATTTGTTTGTGTTTGCATTTGCAACCTTTACTGGCAAAAACCAGAAAGATCGTTTTTTATCTTTTTTTTTCAGTTTATATAAAAACCACTAAGCGCACACAAATAATTACTGACTTTAAGATACTGAAGCCCCAGACGTAAACATAACTCCATGCCTTTAAATTTTACTGTGAAACAATCAAAATGTGTTGAAAGACAGAAATCTTCCTCGTTGTGTTTCGTTTATCATTTATTCTGTTTCATTTTCACCTTCATCTTTATAGATTTGGCCTTTGTCTCTAACTTTCCATTTATTCGTGTGTATCAGCAGCTGTCAGTCCTCTGCTCGCTCTTCATTTCTAACCATCTCTCTGTCTCGACCTTGTCATTCCCTCTCGTCTTATCTCCCTTGTAAGAATTTTAATCGTATTCTCTACTTTGTTAAGCCGCGCTTCAGTTTTAAAATGCTCTTAGTATATTAATCTTAATTAATACATGCCTCCTCGCTCAGAAACAGAGGTACAGGCAGAGCACATCTAATCTTTTTCCAATCTTATCTTAAACTGATGATCCACACTGACGGTCTCTGCACTTTTTGTCCTGTGCCGCTGCAGTAATTTCCTCACTGCCACTGCTCTGCGGCTCCCTGCACTGCGTGTGGTGCACGCCATACAGTTCTCAGCTCATCAATGGATAAAAGCCTCTATCTGTCTCCATCTGTTGTCACGCAAACACACACAGACACACAAACAAGCGGGAACAGTCAAGGTGTTTGCGAGCAGCGGAGCATGCTGAAGGCAAAGCCTGCAGAGTAATGCCGCTCTCTCGCACTAACTCTGTCTAAAGCAGGAATGTCTAACTCGTTTTATACAGCGGGCTACATACAGCCCACTTTGATCTTATGTGGGCCGAACTGGTGAAACTCCAATTTCTGTCAGTGTAAAAGGTTTAACTACGCATTCAATCAATGAGAGACCTTAATGTAAGACAAAGAAGAGCAATTGTAACATTATGTCTCAGGTTTTCTACATGGTAAAGAAATGCTGCTGTAGTAAATGAAAGAAATCTGTCAGCATGACTCTTTGAGCTTAGATTGGAAGAATGTGTGTAAATCTATAACTGAATTACTTTGCTGTACTGTCAATGTCCATGAGATTTAAAACTACAGTTAAAAGACCAAAATCTATGCCCTCCTTTACATTTTCCAAAGCCTGCCAGCGGGCCAGATTGGGGTCTTTGTCAGGCTGATTCTGGCACGCAGGCCTTATGTTTGACGCTAAAGCCATGCAGATGATAAAAGACCACCAGACAAATGCTGAATGCAAACAGAAGGATGTCATTAAAGGTCCTCAGAACTGAAACCCCACCCCCCAAAACTCTGTGCCCTCTTAATTACAAGTAGATTTGGGTACTGGCTGAGTACAATAAGGCTGGGACAAAATACTGATGTACCAATATATTTTACTGCCTTCTCTGGTGACACAATTATCAATATAGTGGTGCCAAATTAGATCAGAACATGTGCCGAAGAGCGTTTACCAATCTCACACAGGAAGAAGGAACTCAAAAAGGCAAAGTATCGGACACGGTAAAATAAAGTGTTATTACGTCTTGATTTCCACCCCTAAAATACATTTAAAGCACTTGTTAGTGATGTGGTTTTCCTACTCTAAAAGTTACAGTTACCACATGGTACCAATGTGTGTTGCAGAAACTCCTTTGAAATCAATTGATATCAGTCCGTGACACCAGGCAAACACTGCTCCCCCAAATATCAGTGGTGACGCTGAAGTCCCAGCTGTCTTCCAACAAGCTGTTCTAGATGCTTTTCCCACACATTTACAGTGAACTGTAAACCGAATGTAATCAGCATACAGGAAAATGAGAGCAAATTTATCGTAAAAGTCAAATCGCCTTCTCCTTCATATCTTATTCTGAGTTTCATCATGGGTATGAGATGGAGGCATCTGTGTCTTTCTTTCTCATTGCAACCTCTCTGAAGGCTTCACCCCAGAGGTTGAATTCAAGCTTGTGTGGATGCGCATGTTTCTGTGTGTGCGTGTGTGACATCTGCCCCCCCCCCGAGAATTTGTCTCAGTAAACGTCTGAGGAGCGTGACCTTGAGGAGACATGGGAAAGAAATACAGATTAAAAGAAAGAAAATCACAAGGCGGGCTGCAGAGGTGACAGCGGACAAAACAGATAAGTCAAGGAGGGAGAGGGAAGCTGAATGAGGACAGGGAGGAGGAACGCTGAGAGAAAGGAAGGATAGAAGGCAGGAATAGCTTCCCTATGAAGCCAACATTCAAACAATTAGCCATAAAGAATACTGCAGCGCACTTACATTGAACTTGTGATTGTTAAAATAAAGGCACAATCAAGAAGATTATAGCAAAACTATCTAATGAAGGGAAAATCTCTTCTTTGTAATCGTTCCGCATGCAAGGTCCGATCCATTAACAGTTTTCTAGCTCTTGTGAACTCATCTCTCCTTGTGCGTGTCAGCCAGCTGCCCTCTAAACCCACTCGCCTGCAATTCACCTCTCAGGTTTGCAAACCCTGCCTCTCTCCTCCCCGCCAGCTCAGCCACAGACCTCCGGGGCACGCCACTTGCCTGGAACTTTCCACTCTACACTTCCCTCCACAATCAACCTTCTAAACTCTGATTCTGTGTCCTGCATTTTTAGTTCACCGTTTGTTGGTCAAAACCTTAAAAGTTTTATCCCCCTCATACATCATTTGTTTCCATTTCTTCACTTGAACCTGCCAAAAAACATGCCAATGGTAATGCAGCTTCACAGACATAAAAAGTAATATTTTTGCACCATCAGGATTAGCTAGAATCAAAAAAATGAGTGGATCTCAGTATGGTGTGCAGCATGTCTCTAAAAAATTTAAGGAAACTGTACAAGTTGAGAACAATAGAAGCGTCAGACCTGAAAAAAAATATTTAATGCATGAAAAAATTGGGGGTGGGGTTAAAGACCTTTGGACAAGACTGTATTTCAAACAAACTGTGTATTTTTCATCTTCTTTTTTTTAACATGCCCTGCAAGAACATTTTCCTAAACTGTGACAGAAGCAAATTTGCTACTAACATCACTATTTTAACACATTCACAAAAAGTCTTTCAGGTTTGTGGCTGAGTGTCACAAAGACAGAAGGAGGCGAGTAAAAGAGAGAGAGAAAAAAAAACAAAGTGGTTATCCTCAACACTGCCAAATGAATGGGCCTACTGGTCAGCTGTTACTCACACACACACACGCGCACACGCACGCACACAAGCACACACTGGGCCTGCAGTGTGCCAGACCGGATGGTGCTATAAGTGTGCCTGCCAACTGCTAACAGCTCTCCCAGAGTGGCCCTCACTCAGACACACACAGATGCATAGTCCTCACACACATGCACACACACACACACACACACACACACGCACGCACACAGGTAACCCTTTAATCACCTGCACTGTACGTCAACTTTTAAGATTTTAATGCACACACACCTCAAATTTCTGCCGTAGCTCCTCGTTGCCCTCCTCCCCCTCCGGAGGGACGGGTACATTGAAGTACTCGCCTTCTTCCTGGGAGAGCAGCTTAAACCTAAAGTGAGAGAATATTTCCAGTCAAATCAATTCCCAATTAGTTTATACAATTGGGGTGTTTAACTGCTGCCATTAACTGAAGCTGCTGACAGTTACTGCACCAATTTAAGGGCCTAAAGAATAATCAGGCCATTATTTACCAATTCATTCCCCTTCATGGTATTTTAACAAAGCCTGAGATGGGCTCAAAACACAGTGGAGACGCTTATCGTCCCACAAAATCAATACTATATAGTTTTCACATTTTTAAATAGCAAATCATTTGTGCTTGGCCTTTATAGATGCAGGGAAACAGATCCCTGCTCTTTACTTTCTTTGCTGTTAGGAAATATGCCTCCTCAGCCAGTTAGACTGTCAGATCTGAGCTGTGTTTCAAGCAGTTATGTCTCATGCCACAGTTATTTTTTGTTAAAATCGTTCTTCATTTTCCTGTTTTGGCAGTGATGAAGCATAAGTAGATAATATAACTGGCTTGTTCCCTATTCTCTGAACCACTTGTGCAAGATTTTAATCGATGTTAAAAAATGACATGGGAAACAGATATGAAGCGACACTGTTGTTTATCAGGAGCTACCTTTCTGGTTTCTGTACTCCACTTACTAGCAAAAATCTGCCCTTTAAGCAGCAAGGTGGAGCTGTTACCGAAATTAACACATGATAACAAGCTGGTCATGGTTGCTTATCTCATAATAAACACTTATTAATGACAGCGACTATGTTTGCATACTGATGGAGTTTGTGCTAGCTCCTTCAGACTGCCAACAATATATAAAAGGTATCACCAAAACTTTGAATCCTATAATGAACTCATATTCTTACATGTGTACATTTACAGTGCTGTGCTAAAGTCTCAGGCTGCCCCTCATTTCTTTATATTTTTTTTAGGAAAATGGGAAATTTATTGAAACATGTGCAATCACATGTGGAAATAATGTATATATAAGACAAAAACAGAGTTAGTACATTTCCGATTAGGCTTCGGATTAGGCTGCATCTCTGCGTCAGGTCTCTGCTGGATTTTTTCCCTATTTCTTAAGGACATAACTTTCATCTGCTGATAGTCATGTGTTGTAGATAGTTTTTAGGACTGCTACTTCTTCCTTTGTCCTCTACTTGTCCAGTTTCCTCAAATTTTTTTAGGGACATACTGCACACTGTGCTGAGTGCCAAGTTTGCAGCTAATAGCACTCTGGGAATCACCCTGTTGGTGCAAAAATATTGTTTTATGTGTCAAACTTTGACATCTTTTTTTAGTTTCAAGTAAAGAAATTGGAATACAATTGTCCTATGAGACAGGCTGCTAGTAACAAAGCACCTAAAGATGCTATTATACGGCTCTTTGCTAATTATGAATGCCTTTTTTATGCCTTTTTTATGCTTTAATGAGTCTTAGGTCAGCATTAAGTAGTTCAATAAAGAAAAATACTGGACTGAAGGTGGGTGAAAAACCAGCCAATGTCCAATGAAAAACCTTAGAAGAGCTTCAGGAAATCAGAAGAAAGTGTGTCTCCTTGGATACAGAATAATAAAAAAATAAATAAATCAGGGGTGACTCAAGACTTCTGCACAGTAATGTTCACACTGTACATATCTGCAAACTATTATTAGGACACAAGTATGTTTTAGCATTATTTCAAATACCACAGTCTCACACAGAGCTTTAGCTTTACTCGCGCTCTGTATCTCCTCTCGCCAGCGAGTGTGAGGGCTGCTCGAAGACGGAATAGAGGAAAACTTGCACAGGTTCACTCTGAACATCAGGTTTTTAATGGCATCTTTCCACCTCCACCATTCCACCTCAAAACCTGGCATCTCATTAAAAACCCTGACAGGGCAGCGTCAGCAAAAAACAAAAGAGAGGAAGATGGATATAGAGACTGGGCTACAGATAGAAAGTACAGGAAGGAGGGAGGGAGGGTGGTGGAGATAAAGAAGCAGAGATAAAGAGATGGGGGTAGAGTTGCTCTGGCGCTGAGTATAATCAGACTAAAAAGAGGAGCTCTAACTAAAGTATTTCTCCTACAGCGCATTAATGAACAAGGTCACCTTTCCCTCCTCCTCCTCTACCACCACAGTTTCTCTGCCTCATGCCTCTCTACACCCTCTTCTATTCCTCCTTTTTTTCATCTCACCATCCATCCACCCCTTGTTTCTGGAGCTCCGAGATGCCAAAGGACAGTGATCCCATGAAGTCATTGCGGCTGGTCAGGTCCCAGTCCCACATCTCCACTGACAGACGGCGGTCCTTATCGTATTCTTTCAGGTGGCTGCGAGAGAAGGAAGGACAAACAACAGTTGATGGCTGAGAGTGATAACTGTAGGTGTGGTTATTGTCAAAGGTTTGAGTTTTAAAGACACACGGGAGCAGTGTTGAATTCATTCTTTTTCATCTTCCACATTTATTCCTGGGATCATTCCTCTGATAAGGTATCAGGAAAGCTTTCCATCTTTCTTCTGTGCATACTTTTTTCTTTCTTTTAGACACATTGATAGAAATGATAGCATTTCAGAGTGAACATCTGCACTTCCACAGTAAATTCAATGTGCCTTATTAAGTAAGTCACTGGAGCCAACTGTGGCAAACGACCCCAAAAGCAAGGTTTTACAAAAATGAGGCGCCAGATGTTTTTAACTGAGCGCCAGCGGTTACACATGCTTGGAAAGATGAGCATAATGCGACGCGGTCTCAACTCATTGCACTGAGCGAGTGAGGAGAAGACAAAAAAGAGATAAAGGGACACAGGAAAGACAGGCTGATAAATATATAAGATAGCCTCACACTTGGCGTGATAAAGCCTTACAATTTAAAGGTCTCGTTCCAGGTGGGGTTGAGGCAGCACTTTATGGTCTTGGTCTTCTGTTTACTCTCGCTGCGGGGATCCGGGATCAGTTTAAGCTTCACATAAGGGTCTGACAGACCGTTGGGGTCCATGGGAACCAGATTCCTGGCCTCTTTGACTGAAGGGAGAAATAAAAAGAAACAAGATGTGTGAGGGGAGAGAAGGGAGGAAAAAAAGAGAATAGACACTAATTTAAAGCAGCATTGAAAGTTTTAATTTATAAACCTTTCTTTAGGAGAAGTACTCTGCACAACACTGAGACAGAAAATACACAAGCGTGTAAGAAACCACAGCTTTAATATGAAGGTGAACTATTTCTACATATAAATGTAACTAAATGTAGCTAAAATAACTTTAATGATCACTCTCATAAAACGAGCTGAATTAGGAATGGTGGGAATTTATGAATATAAATAAATGCAGACATAATTTTAATTATTACTATTCTTAAAACTTAAAATAAAGAACAAATATGTTTATTCAAATTTAATTTTTGACTAACTTTTAAGGACACACCACCTGGTTTTAGCCAAATATTTATAATCCCATATATCTGCACTCACTTTTCTGCTGCCTCGTATGAATTTTCCTGCTTGGTGAAGCTGAAGCAAATATGCATTTGTTTTTATTTTTAAAGTGATGAATGAGCTGACATTGCTTTAAATAGAATTACTGCCTGGCAGTGAATACCCATGCCAACCAATCTATTGGTTGTTTTAGTTGTATTGCATCCACGCTGGTTCATAAGAGAAACTTTATTATTCATGCTTGGTCAATAAAGCAGATTTTGACAGAACAAATTTGGATGTTGCTGCAAACAGGCTACAAATTCTACGTGCTTTACACACGTCTTCAAGCCTGCAGCAGGAAAGCTCTACAACCATTTCAGGGTGGGTACTATGTGAAATATGGTCAGAACTGTGGCAGGAGTTTCCGCAGAACACTCATAATGTCAGAGCAACTTTTTGGATATAAATGGTCATCATTTCATTTAATCCCATCAGACATTTTTATAAAATTCATGTCATAATTACCAAACAGATTTAAACGGAGCATACGAAGTCGAGGCCAAAAGCAGTAGCTTTTATTACTGACCCTGTAAATAATCAGTAATAAATGATTTTGCAAAATTAAAGGAATTTTGCTTAACACGTTGCTCACATATTGCATACCCAAGTTGGGTTTAGCCACCTTAAAAAACTTGCAGTCACTCCATCTTTTAGACCAAGTTAACAGTTCAACTTCAACCTTTATTTATTTCCAGACATTGTGTTTCAGAGAATGCGTACTTGTTTTAGCAGTTTTGTCCTACTCGTTACTGCAATTCAGTCAAATAAGAGCCTTAGATTGGAAACCAAAACTCTGCCCTGAAATCAACAAATTAAATTTCGGCATGCTTAACCTAACTATACAGGAGGCTACAGCCTTGAGGTTAACAGAGTCTGTCTGTAATGACCGTGTAGACCGATGAAGGTTGCCAGTTCCAACACTAATCCCTCTTATGTGGCTGTTTGTTATTGGGCTGTAATTGTATTCCAGTGGTGTAAAATCCCCTGCGGTCAGAGTGTGGGTTAAATTGCATGTGCGCACAGTTACAGTTCCCGGTCAAGTTGTGAGGTCACATCCAATTACCAAAAGCGGGGCTGCTGTGTCTTAGGCAGCCCATTAGGAAAGCAGTTGACACACAAAAGCACACGAGACCTTTGTCACTGCACATGCAACACACACAGAAAACAAATGTGTTTGGTTAGAGCGCTGTCATTTTGGTTGTGGGCCTCCTGGCAAAACATGATAAACTAAGGTGTTATGTGCAATATTTCATCTACACTGCTTTCAGGGCAAATGATCACATCCTGTTAAAATTAAATATAAAGAAAACAGATAAGCACTTTCATTCCATTCATCGATCTCACAGGACTCTATGCTTTACTAGTTGTTCCCAGTGATTGCCTTATCGTAAAGTCCTGCTGTGTCTAACCTTTGCATTGGTTACTTCCTGTTTAATTTTGGTACTCCCTTTTCTCTTGTGCTTTGTATTCATTATTACTTCCTCCCCTGTGATTGTGTGTCTCGGTTGTGTCTCGGTTGTGTGAGAGTATAAATCGTGCTGTCTTTTCCTTGCTCTTTGTCAGGTTGTCTGTATGGATTTGTTTTGGACTTTTGACCTATAAAGTAGGGCTGTTCCATATAACGATATATATCGGATGATGATATAAA
Organism: Aulonocara stuartgranti; assembly: GCF_965226115.1. Taxonomy (NCBI): domain Eukaryota; kingdom Metazoa; phylum Chordata; class Actinopteri; order Cichliformes; family Cichlidae; genus Aulonocara; species Aulonocara stuartgranti. Next base: position 23,186,851 of record NC_138942.1, on the reverse strand, counting down.
AACGTCTATCGTTTCATTTTACGCTATCGTTTGTTTCCTGGTGTCATAAAATAAACTGTTTACAGCAATATTTTTTCATGGTTTTGATGGTCACTGTAGTGGCTATATTAATTTCTTAAAGTTCTCTCTTTCTCTTATATTTAATATAACCACTAGGGCTGGGTATCGTCACTGATTTCTAGAATCGATTCGATCCACGATTCAATTCGATTCGATTCGATTTGAATCTGGGAAATTTTGACAGTCAGAAATATTATTATTCGGATCAGTACATTTACATATTTTTGTATCTATAAAAAGGAAGCTGACACACGCAAGACTTTATCAAAGGTGTAAGTGTCACAGCGATGTTTATGTGAAGTTTGGTTTGGATCTTCTTTTGCTGCTGGTTCGGTCAATATTGTTTGGAGAGAGATCAAACTAACAGCTTTAGAATCAGTGCAAAAAGGGCGTAAATACAAAGCACGGACCTGCCGACAGATCAGAATCTGCGAGCTGTCGGCTTTCAGCCCCGACTGTGTCCGTGCCGTCGGTGAGAAAGGTGACATCTCACTGATTCTGATCCGCGGGTCCCGCTGTGTATTTAAGTCTTTGTGCAGAATCAGTGTTCCTGCTCTCATTTACTGTTTTAGCTGTTTGGTGGTTCTTGAAATTTTGTGAGGTTTCACCTGAGATTCTGGCATTTCGGGAAAAATAAATTTATATTAAAAAATCGATTCAAGATTTTAATGAATCGATTTCACGTTATCCAAGCCAGAATCGATTTTAATCGATAAATCGATTATAAAAACCCACCCCTAATAACCACACTATGGACGACAAGCCTGTTTTTACGTGTTGTCCTTAGCAACAATGACGGTAAAACCATCGCGTGGCTCCGATGTCCGCTTGTTTGTTTTCCACATAAACCTTTCACAATAAAGCTCAAGATCCTGTTGAGACTTTTCAAAATAAACTGAATCAAGTGAAAGAGTATGCAGAGAGTGAGAAGAAAAAAAGGAGCCATCAGGCGCTAAAAAATAAAACTTAGACTCAAACTTTGAAAGAAACTGGTGACCGTTACAACTTATGTCTAAATGTATAGTTTCATGCATCGGTTAAAACACTCGACTCCAGGTACATGACGCCCAGCTGGAAAAACTTCACACAAGTCAAGTTGCCCGAGATTCACTGAATTTACAGAAAATGTTACATTTTTGTGATTTATATTGTTGTCAGGACGATAAATGTCTTATATCGGGATATGAGATTTTTGCCATAGTGCACAGCCCTACTATAAAGGTGCATTTAAAGGACTACATGTACATCTTATATTGCCATTTTCTGACAATGGGTCTTTACCCAGATAGGAGACATACTAATTTTGCCTATTTTATTCACTTACAGCACAGTTGTTGCACCAGCAGATGTAGGATGAGCCAGATGTGGCTCAAATGTCACAACACATCTCATATCTGGCCTTTTATAAGTTGGACCTCTGGCTGAGCTGAGGCAGCCAGATTCACCCTGGGCAAAGACAAATGTGGCCCATAAAAGAAGTGCATAACTTTGCCACTTTTAAGCCAAACATTTATTGCAATCTGGGTTGAGCGTGTGAATTTTAGCAGACTCAGTAGCGGCTTTGATCTCCCAGTGCAGCACAGAAGAATTTGTGCTATTTAACGAGTGGAGGGCGAGAGAAAAAGTAGCACGCACTGCGACTTATTTTAGCTAAATTTGGTGAAAGGTCTGTTTGCATACTGACAAAAAGTGTTGCACACTGTTACTCAATAATCCTTTGGGGGACGTGCAGCATAGCCAGAGGAGAAACTAGAGCAGCTTGCCAGTGAACTCACAGTGTGAGAAAAACCTCAAAGATGTCAGAGAGATGAAGTCTTCATGCTCTTTAACCATTACTCTACACTAAACTCCAGGAGGTTAACCACAGCACACAGCCATTGGCCAGCATTAAGCCCTCAGTGAAGCAGCTCAATAAATATTAGATGATGCCCGTTAAAGTGACCATCAAATGCAGGTCGAGGAGGAGAGCTGTAAAGAGGGTAGCATGCCAAAGAGTCTCAAAGGACACTTACAGTAAAGACGTGCAGATTTTATAGAAGTGAATGGACCTGTTTGTGTATGCACAGGTGAGAAATTCTTGCTTGCATCCAGTGTGTGCTAACTGAAAGGCACATGTACGGGTCTGTGTTTGTGTGTGAGGGGCAGGCAGAGGTGATAAGAGTGCAGTTACAGCAGAATACTACATGTGAAGTGCTGCGTGGGTGTTGGCTGTGCCCCTTTTCCCCTGTGAAGCAGCTTCATAGGATGGTAAGTAGGATTACTGGGTTATATCCACCTTCTTCTTGCTTGCAAAAGCTTTTCTGAGAATGTCATCCGGTGGATGTTGACAGTGTTCAGTCTGGGATGCCTGAACAGATGACAACAATAATAACCCAAAGTCTGAAGAGTCTAGATATTTAACATCTTATCTGAGCCTCACAAAGCAGGAAATAATGTGCTGTGGCTCTGTGGTTTTCCCAGACAGGCATTGCTACTCCCACCTGTACTTCCAAATGCCTGCAGTGTCACCTGACCCACGTTTTCTCTCTGCTCTTGATTGGCTGCTGCTTTTCAGCTAATGAATTATGCAATATACCGTACATGCTTGCAGCTAGCCATCTGTCCCTGGTTCAGTTTCAGAATAATGACTATTTTTAAAAACAAAAATCAAAAACATGGTCATGTTTTGGGACAAGCCTACTTCCTTTGCACCCCCCTCCTGCTCCTGTGATCTACACCTATATGTCTATTCATTCATCTGTTTTCTTAATTGCTCATCCAGTTCTTGGTTGTGGACAGGGTTAGGGTTAGCAAAAGGTGGGTCACATCCTATGTCAGGTCTAATGCAGAGAGACAGACAACTATTTAAGCCCACATTCACACACCTACAGCCAGTTTAGTCTCACCAATTGACATAAAATGTCTTCGGACTGTAGGAGGAAGCTGGAATATCTGGACAGAACCCACACCTCCCCTTTTCATTCTCTGATTTAAATTAGACTTTAGTAAAAGCGTCTAATGTAAATGCTGCAACATTCCTTGTTTGTGTTGCATCAAGTTTTTATTCCCAGCTCCTGATCAGTTAGAAGGCCATTTCACTAAACAACTGGCCAGCTATGCACTGATTGGAGAGGAGCTGGAAAGGGTTTAAACTTTAATGCAGTTCTCCTCAGTCTTTGTAGTTATATACCAATACATCCCACCTTTCAGAACAGCTAGAGACACACAACAGGCTGTATAAAACAGGTAAATGATCCCCTACCTCACTATTAGGCAGCTTGGGTGGAGTACCAAAGACAGAGGGCACCTTTTAGTGTCCCACTGAATTCTCCCTGCTGGAGGCTGACGCCCCCCCATCTCCATGTGCACTGTACTGCCAGTGACCTGAGCTCTAATCTGACTATGAAAGAGGCCGGAGGTGAATTAAAATTGATTATTAAAGTGTCACTTTACGCCAATGTCAATTGCTTTGATTAAATCCACAACCCAATTGCACTTCTCAGCGTAGCAGCTGTTTTCACCAGATCCCGCTACATTAAGCTGTAAAATAATTCCTAGTGGTTCTGCAATTCATTCTCAGTGGTGGCATTTCCCCCCACCTCTACCTCACTGCATAGAGGGTATACGCCAATCATAGCTCCACACTGACCCCTGTGGACAAAAGCGAGCACTACTCCTCCAAATCCTCCTTTTACTATAATCTGCAAAACACAACCACAAGTTATATGCACATTAACATAAAAATCAGTGTATGTGAAAGACCGAAATATAGATGAGACTAAACTTCATGGTAAATAGCTTTAGTTAATGTACTTTGACATTTTCTACCATCTAGCTCAACTATCATCTGCTCTGGTTTGCAGCACCAGTGAATTTTTAGCCTTTTCTGCTGTCTTAGCAGTCTGCATGTGATAAGTCTGCTCTCTTATCATTTCCCAGAGTAACCACCACTTAATGATCAGTCTACGAGCGTGGGAATCTGAAAAAGAGAACAGAGGAGGGGAATCTGCAGAGGAATTAAACCCAGCAAGAGCCAATAAAGGGAAAATATCCTACATGCAAAAATAACAGGCCTATGAATGTGCTGTTACAAGTTCTCGCTAACATTTATGCAATATTTAGTGAGGACACTGTTTGTTTTCATGGGTCCAATCAATAACTGCAGCAAAATGCCTGGATACATTTGTAGATCAGGAAGAAGTCAGCCACCATTTATTTATACTTTGTAAGGAGATGCACTGCCAAAAACTACTTTACAAACTCTTTGCTTTTACAGAGCTGGAGGAACAACAAAAAATAAGAGATGAAGCGAACTGAAGACTCGGCATGGCTTAGGAAACAACAGGAGTTTTATGGCTTAAGATCTGAGATAGGATATCTTACGAGATGCTTATTCATATGCTGAAGTTTAGATGAAAAGACAAGGACAAAAAAAGGGAAGAAAAATGCACATTAATTATCACTACGTCACCTGCTGCTCGAGTATGAACTGTGACACATCTGAAGCTGGAGCAGGTTTATGCAGCCGTGTTTAGGAACTCACATCACACAGCTGGAGTACGGATCCTCAATAAAGTTATTTTTTCGTTTGAGGCAAAGCTGTGATTATCAGGGTAATGAAAAACGTTAATGTAAATCTCTGCAGCCACCTGCAGGTCATAAAAGGCACTGCGGATCAATGTAACGACGTTTCTCTCCACTTTTCCAATTTTTTTTCAGTTAAATAGACAGAAACATTGTTCCAAGAATGATGTGAGCACACAGTGTAGTGAATAGTATATCTCTTTGAAACAACACTTGCTTAAATGATACAACATGAATGTCTACATATTGTACTGACATGCATACTAACATTTGCCACGATAACCATTTTTATATGTGCACGAAATGAGAGCCATCACTTAATTTACAGTAAAGATTTTTGTAGTTTTTAATAACTTATATTTCACAAATAAAACATTCCTCTGAGTTGCTGAGAAAAAAACAGTTTAACCAGATGAATTTATTAATAATTAATATTTCATATTTTTGAAAGCTTGGCAGATAGTGATTTCTCTGAGCAGCACCCTGCTTTTTTATTTATTCTTTGGCTGCCAGACATGACCGAGCGAAGCAGGTGAAATTTCTGACTGCCAAATACATAAACATGGTTTCACAAACATTTTTCACTACTGTGCAAATGTCAGTGGTACGCGTAACATCTGGCAGGCAAATAAAAAAATCTGACAAACCGAAGAACAAATGGAGACACAGTCCACAACACACTGGAATTGACTCAACTTGCTTACCCAGTGTATCCCATCATCGTTTCAATATATTTAACCCAGAGAGAGAGCTAGCTTTGCCTGAATGCACTGGTTAAATCACAGCGTGAAGGACGGCTCAGTGCATGAAGCGACTTCATAGGGGACACATAAATTAAGTCAGCTGATGGAGGAAAGCTAAACAGCCATGATATCAATGAAAAGTGAGACTATTAACGTACTGATATGCGACACACTGCAATCTGAAACTGAAAATGTAACAACTGTAACGTAAAAAACTGAATTAATTAACAATTAATGAATCCGTTTTTTCCTTTATTCTAACACCAGATTGATGACTTGATGCCAAATGACCACGAGAGCAGGGAGATTGCAGTTGTTATCATCATCCCTAATATTGCATCACTCTAATAGTTTTCTAGGTTGTGGTGTGGTTAAGCACTAGAGTCCAGCATCTGATAGAGTTGCCAAATGACCTTTTTAATCACTGACAGCATCTCGTGAGTTTTGGACCTGGGGATGACACTTCACAGAAATGAGGCCGTGTTCTCACTAGCTGAGTCGAGAATGGTAAATGATTTCATGTTCAGTCACACCTCAGTCTGCCCAGAAATAATACCAGTAACTGCAGTGGGGCTACTTGGACATAGCGCCATTATAATGGTAATAAATATAAATAAAGCACTTTAAATGGTTAATAAATAACCAAACAGAACCTGTAAAGATCATCTTGGAAAAGCAAAACGTGTGTTCAGATCACAATTCTGAGCTGACAGGATAGGCTTTGAAAAAAAAGTCCAACTCTAGATCTGAAATAAACATGTTTGCAGCCAGGTTCAAATAAAGCTTTTGGTCTGTATATTTCAACAACTGAACGAAAGATGATTTCTTAAAATATTCAATTAGAATGGAAGAGAATAGCCTTTTAGTTTCACCGCACATACAACGAAATTGTGGGTGCTCCACACCAACTGTGCGTGGAATAAAAGACGTCATCAAACATGCAGATCCATCAGCTGTGGCAACTCCTCGGCAATAAGAGAGCAAATATCATAAGTGTGTAACCCAGTTATGGTGATTGAAATTCTAGTATTTTATTAGCGTGTCACTGAGCACTCATTTACAAGAATGTGTGTCTGTGTGAGGCATTCACACAGTCCATGTCTGCAATTTGCTAACCGAGCCTGTGGGCATTAGCCGATAACTCGTCCAAATGTGGTCACGTGCGGATCCAAAAATCCAAGATGGCCGTAGTCCTAAAATTGAGGCTTCCAAAATTTTATTCCACAAACTATTTTTATACATAGTCTGATTGAAGCAAACCTGCTTCTATTAAGTATATTGTGTTAGTTTTCAAAGATACACACTGACTGTACTCCAGGCTCATTTTCCTTTCACAGAGGAAACATCGGTGTATCTGAATAAATTATTACATTATTACAGACCAAAGTGTGTGGCACTTTCCTCTAATGAAAGTGGAAATGAATGCAGACCAAACGAGAGTGATTTCTAAGCGTGAGCTCATATTTCAGTTCCATCCTTCATCTTTGCCAACAGCAGAGGGAGACAGAAGACCGGTATTCTCAAACTTTAAAATGACAAGCGAGCCGGAGGACTGCACAGGTGTGTGTAGGCTGTAAACGTGTGTATGCTTCTGGAATATACTTACTGGTAACAGTGAGAACATTGGTCTTAACCTCGGCGGTGATCTGGATGCGACCTCTCCTCTCAGTGTGGTCTGTGCCACACAGGCTCGGCACGTTGGCCACACATCGCTTATGGATGTTCATCATACAGTCTGAAAAATACATATTCACACACACCCACAGATATGTTTGTAATGTTATGCAAGAGTATTATTCATAGTGATATGTGTGCCATAAAATGATTACATACTACTGCATGTCCTCCTTCACTACATCCATGAAGTTTCTTTGTGGTCTTCCTCTTTTCTTCCTGCCTACATATCCAGCACCTTTTCCCAATATAGTCACCATCCCTCCCCTTTAATAACATTAAGGTATGAATAATGTTCTACCTAATTGTACATCCCTCTGTGTGAGCATACCACCTAAATACTGTACAATCTAAATATGGATGGTACAATCGTAAGGCTGCAGTATGTGATACATGCATAAATGGGCAGCGGGTGTACTACATACGGTCACATCTCATTCCCTGGTGTATGAGGCCATAGAGTAGGGAGCCACAGTGGTCACAGAAGGTGGGGCTGGAGTAGGTGTGGATCTTAAACTTGTGCTTTGACCTCGGGTCCTGAAGAGCAAAGGACAAAAACAGAGAATTAAAGACTTTTTCACTACAAATTAAACATTTCTTTAATGATTGTGTTGTTCAGCTGTTTAACTGTGCACCGTTCAACTGCTTAAAAACAAACAAACAAAAAAACTGAATGAATGAAGCTTTGCCTGTTCCTCTCCTCCTCCATCTGTTTGATATTCTCCTTTTATCACCAGCATTCATCTTAGTCTCTCTCTCTGACTTTCCACTGCTCTGAATGGTAATGGTGCATTCAGGGGAAAGTTTTGACAGGCGGGGTTTACATACGGGCACATGCACTGTAATCTGATCAAAATACATTTCCTCTGAATTTCTTTGTTGGCATCAATTTAGAAAGGCTACAAAGGATGCACATCCATGTGTGTCTGTAGGCAACAACAGTGACGCAAAAAGTTTGCATGAAGTCAGCCTCCCGTGACATCTGTTAAAGTCGAATGAATAGCAGAGACAGCGTACGGCTACGGCTACTTGCTGTCTGTGCAGGTCTGCTGCGCACAGTTGTGTTGGGTTAGTGTTACTTCAAAGGACATTACACAAAAACGTGTCTAAGTGTGTAAACAGATTGATGACCTAACCACACAGGTAAGTCAAGCACACAGATCTGGGTGTGGCTCCGATGATGTAAGAGCATCAATAACAGAATCAGAATAATTTATAGTCACATGGTCACAGTTGCTACAAGACCATAAGAACAGCTGAATAAACTAAATTAAATGTTACAATATATTACAAAGTTACAAAATATAGCAAAATAAAATATACAGATTGCTCAACTATAAATATCCCAGGATATAACACAAATGTAAATGGTTGAAATGAAAACGCCTCTCTTCTCAGACTGTACGTGATATTAAGTGTGTGCACTGAACGTTCTCCTGTGACTGGACAGCACGTCATGGAGCATTGTCCTTATCTTGGACAACATCCGCCTCTCCGTCTCCACCTTAACAGAGTCCAGTTCCATCCCCGCAACATTACTGGCCCTCCGGATCAGTTTATTGAGTTTGCTGGCATCTGCACCCAGGCTAAAAAAAGGGAAAAACTGTCACTTATCTGCAATTTGGTCATTTTGTCCTTTTGACAGTAATTATGTGCTTTGAACTGACAAAAAAATGGATGCCATTACTTTTTATGGACGTTCAGAACTGAATCATAACTGGGGCGGAAACACGGCTATTTCTGCCTAATGTGTGTGACACCTGCAACCACACCTGGATCACACACACACACACACACACACACACACACACACACACACGCACACACACACACACACACATTAACTCCTAGGCCGTGCACATCCGATATACCGCTTGTGGAGGATCCAAACTGTGCAGCGAAGCGGGCGTACTTCAATGTGGGAGTTAAAATATTTCTGCCAAGGGGATCCATCGCAGCTAGCAAACATGCAGATACAGAATTTAATATGATTTGTGAGGGATCTCCTCCAGCGCAAAGTGCTTTGATGACATCAAATAGACCAGTGCTTACTGTTAATTTTCCTTTAAAGCCAATTTAGAAGGAGACCACGAGTGCCAGTTTTCTTTCACACGTGCCTTCGTGCCTTTTAATCTCATGAGCCAAGAAAAAATTAGAATGATTGATGTCTTCCTCTCTTCCACACCTGTCCTGGAAATAACATTAAATTTAGGTGACCAGTCAATTATACCCAGTGTCCCCACAGTGTCTTCAGCAGTGTTGCCCTAAGCCTGAATGTGTGGATGCCTGTGATTTCCGTGTACATTTCCACGCGCTACTTTGTGTATTTGTTTCAAATGCTGTTTTTCGCCTTTCTCGAGGACAATACCACCTACTGTTTCTTTTTTGTGCCGCATAAAAACAAGGGAACATTGTGCTGCTGAAGCTCCAGTGATGAGCAGCAGCAGACAGAGATTACAAAGAGTGCCAGCTTCTTTATAAATATGAATGATTAAATGCATCCGCAGCGAAAACTCAAACATCAATGAGAAAGAAAAATCATTAAGAAGAACGCATGAAAGCAGTGACTAGGAGAAAAAAGACACCACTTTTATTGTCTCCCCCTTCTTTGATGAACTTTATTTTGATGTAAAATCAGTTTAAACAGATTTTTAAAAAAATACCTTTTCTGTCATTTTTCTCACAGAAGTCAATATATGAATAAAAATAAGTTAAGTTCTTTAACCCTTCCATCCACCCTGACCTCCTCCCTACAGGACGTGGACATTGTGATCTATAAGGTTGCTTCAATATGACGGTGTTTTCAAGGATGATGTTAATTTCATGAGTCAAAACAAGCTGTGAAAAACACCGGTAGGTCTTCTTGATTTAATGTTTCCACTTAGTGAACAGTAAACTAAAGTAAAGTAAAACAAAGAAATGTAAGTTTGAATCACAGCTTAACAACAATCAGCTTAATATATCATCCTAAAATGGAAGGTTTACGTGACTGTGTTAGGATGTTCTGCCAACTTTTGTGTTTAACACTTTTAGATTTGAGTGTGAAAGGATCAGAATTGGAATATTTCAGTGTTTGGACTAATATTTGTGTATATATGTATATATATTTAATAGCATCCAGCCACAGCTTCACTGGCTCCAGTTTCTCAGTTTAGGTACAGAGACCAAGCAGCATGTGAGGCTTCCTCTGTCAAAATGACATTAGAGTTGTATATTCATGTCATAATTTCAATATAAAATAACCAATTTTGATTAGTAAGCCTTAGCATAACATTAAGGAGATTTTGTTACCTTCAAACAGAGCCAGGACATTCTGTTTATACCTTCAAATAGCCAAACCTGTTTTATTATTATGAGATGGAAAATATTTTACCACATTCTTTTTGCCGTCCTTCTACCACCATTTTACTGAAATTGTAAAGGTCTTCCAGAGGTCCTCAACTTTAATAACTGATAGCTGATAAATAACTCGACCTCGGTACTGAAATTAACCTGTTCAAACAGGCCCAGTGTCTGAGAGGGCATGCTGGGAAAAAAAAGTATCTACACTAAACTAAAGCTTCTTTTGGCCGCTCTCTTATTTACAAGGAGTCGCCACAGTGGACGCCTCTGCATATTTGAGTTGGCAGATCTTTACCTCAGAAGTCTTTTCTGACACAACCCCTCCCAGGGGATTTTTGCCTCCTCCCAGACTTAAAGAGGGGATCTTTTTCATGAAAATGTCTCCACTGTGCTATGACGGCGTACTAAGGCCACATTAAAATATATATATTATTGTTCTTTTTGAGAATAAAGTTGAAACGTGGATATTAAAGATCCTGAAAAACCAAAAAACTGCCACGGCTGCTCTACCCTCTACAAACAACTTGATCAGGTATCTTCTTGTGGTACAGCATACATCCTCTTTACTGCACGAGGGTGTAAACATCACTATCCTTGCAGCTGTCCACTGCCAACTTCTCCAAGTTTCTGTGTTTTTTTCCTTCTGACCAGATGCAACTTTCTACACCATCTCTTTAACGTGTTAATACTTATCACCACGATGTGTATGTGCTAAAGGAGAAATCATTTCCTTGCTACTAAAACCAATTCTCAAGCACGAGTTCACTACCTCATCTAAACAAGGCGTTTTGTAGAGGGGACCGCAGCCGTGACAGTTGTCTGACAAGAAATGACAACTTTGATCTCCACATTTTGACGTTATTCTCAAAAATGAACAATATTTTCTTGATCTGGCCCTGATATTCCTTCATGCCATGGAGCCACTGGGGGAAAAGTAAAGTCTTGTCACCAGTTTTATGCTGATATATTTGTTTTTGTGTGTTACCATAGATATGCTTTGACACCTGTTATCTTCTCTACAGTGTTGCCAAATTTCACCCAAAAAGAAGTTATTCAAAGCAGATTTAACAAATTTGATTTTTTTTAGCATGTAAACTGAAAACCTGCTCATAAAATCAGCCAGTGACTAGCCATTAGTCCATGCTCAGTGCGCTGTTTTGACCACCTTCCTGTCACTGTGTTGTCTCTCACTCGCTGCTCTTCTTTTGTTTTTTAAAACTCTGCTGTCTGTTAAATTCCCTGGCATTAGCATCAGTCAGCTCACAACAATTACATACACATCTTGTCATGTTTTCATGATGCTGTGTGACAGGCAGATCGGTGCTCACAGTCACTCACACGAAAACTTTTTATTTTTCAGCGCTGATTTTGCCTTCAGTCCACTTACTCCTCTCAAGCTAGTACTTTCTGACATATCTCCGGTGGCAAAATCGCTGCACAGACTAAACCTGTCATGAAGCCGTTGCGTGTCATGTCGACGGGCACCACGAAGGTTATTTGTGGCTTTTACTTTTCACAGAGCTTAATTGAAACCAATATAAACATGCTCATGTTAGGCATTATTTATTCGAAAGTTTTGCTACAAGCAAGTCTGAAAAACAAAAATAGTTTTTTACTAAAAAAAAAAAAATGCTGAAAAACTTAATTTTCTTCCCAAAAAGAAATGCAGTTTTTGCTTTACTCGTGCATTAAAACACAGAAGTGTGTCAGCTTGTTTTTATCTTCATTATATCATTGTGTATAGTCAGATGGCAAAAACAGCTGTTTATAAACATCAAACGCCTGAATAACAAACACATATATCTTTGTGAGCTACATATTCATGTTGTAAGAGAAAGTTATGAATTACAGGCACTGTTAGCGTGTTAGTGTTGATGAACGGTTGTTTACACATATGCACGACGTCACATTTTAGTGAAAAATACCACTGCACTAAAAATTGGTTAGCAGATTGTATTTACAAACATCAACATGTGCAATGTAGACGTAATGTCACTGTTTGTTTTGGGGTCTAAATATATTATGTGATTTATAAGGATCTGAGTGTTAGATCAATAATTACCAAAAGCTATACAGACATTGATAATCCTGGTGCAATAGGCAGTTAATATAGTGAGTTTCATCCAGTTGAACGCATCAAGGAGGAGCAACGGAGCAAACATACATAAATATGCTACAGCAGATCTACTGTATGTTAATGAGTAAGCTGTTTTATTAACATGAAAAATGAAACACACTCAAAGCTCACATAAAAAAACACGTTATTTATCCTACAATAATATCAAGATAAAGAAAAAAGTAAAACAAAATGAAAACAAAACAAACAGTAAGTCAGAGTTTGGTTTGATCTGCCTTTATTTTAAGAGGCGCACTTATTTTAGCTTGCATCGTCACATAAAACAAAGTAATAAATACACAGATTAACTTTTTAAATCTAGAAAAACTTCAGTTAGTATGACTCACATTGCTGTTATTGAAAAACTATGTGTACTTCCCCAAAGGCTGTGAAAGTTAACCAGCAAACATTCTTTTGTAGCCACCCACTCCGATTCAATAAGAGGCTGTAAACTTTCCTCCGAAAAAGTAAAATGTAATATAACGCAGGCTGCAACAGCTGCTTTTGCTGCCCTGATCAATAAAAGAAACGCTGTGCCAAGTGTTTACCTGACTCAGGCTTATAACCCTTCCTCTGGGAAACATGTAAGTGAAAGCGTGTGAAATATTATTTAAAGGATTTGAGCAAAATAGATCTCTCAAGCGAGCTTGGGAGAAGGGCCTTGAAAGAAAGACAGCGCAATAACGAGACAGGGGACGGAGTCGGCCGTGCTACGTATTTAACAACAATCTCTCCATCAACCTTTCTCTTTGCCTCTCAAAGGCTACTTCACAGCTTTGACGTCTTTTTAACAACCCGTGCAGACATACTGATAAATATATCATCATGTTGAAATCATATTTATATTGTTTATGTGCAGAAATGAGAATGACCATGTATAAATGCATGCTATTGGTGCATGTGCACTTGTTGTATAGGAGTGTCTGCAAAAAAAAAAAAAAACATCAGAAAAAGGTAGAAAAGGTAATAATTTAACAAAGTGAGAATCTAAAACTGAAGCCAGCAGCATGTTAGCATAAGAAAAAGACTGGAAACAAAGAAACAAGATTATTTTAAAAAGCCTTGAAGTTTAACAAAAATGCTTATTTTGTTGTTTCTAAAAATACAAACTAATAAAAACTAATAATTCACATATTCAGAGTGTATGTCAGTCAGATGAAGCTAAAGCTTTACCTCTTTGGTGTGTTTATGCTACATTCTGACTCCAGTCAAACAGCTTTTGAGGAAAAAGCAAATGAGCAAATTATGCAAAATAAACTTAATTTAACTCTGGAGAAAAAAAAAGGACTTCATCTACTCATCTTCTCTGACAAAATTAGATGACTAACCTGAACTAGCTTCTATTATTTCTTTTAAAATCTGTTGATATATGATAACGCCATGATCAAATTTACTGAGCTACTTCCACGTCCTTCTACGCTGCCTAGTTTCACATAATGTAATTGGACCTTTTTTACATTTTTCCCCCTACACATAACTTCCATTGCATTTTATCATATAAGAATCCACTTTTTGGTAACAGAGGCAGTTAATATTTTTGAATGGAAAACATACATCACATCAAATAAATCACAGGAAGTACGGAAATTCCACAAAACAAACAAACACACACAGAGTTAACCGTCTACTTGTCTTGCAAATTTGTAAAGCTATTTTGAAGCGGTGCTATTCTTATGCAACCGGCTTCTCAAACACACACACACACACACACACACACACACACACACACACACACACACACACACACACACACACACACACACACAACACCTTCGTAAGGGTGCGTGCCTGAAATGTAGGTTTCATTAGAGAAGCTCATCCCTCGACCTCTCCCACGGGGAGCCCATTCTATTAACCCAGATCTATAATTGAATTTGTCTTTTAATAAACATGCGCAGCTGACAGAGAGGATGAGAGAGAGACATAGAGAGAGGCAGAAGGTAAAAAGGGAGCGATGGGCTGATCGCCGCAGAGAATGATGCAATATTTCTGATCGTACAATCTTTCTAAAAAATTGGTGTTCCCATAGAACACTGAGATTTTCTAGTCAAAAGACACACTCAGCCAGAGCACGTCTTTCATATCTGATGTATATTTATCTATATGTGATATTTAGATATACTCTATTTGCTAATATAGTGCAAAAATATTGGAACATTTCGACTGAGTGATCTGAAAATAACTGGAATAGTAAGCTCTCCTCTCCGTGTCAGCTCACAAAGGCAGTATCTGTGTGTGTGTGTACAGGTGAAGACACTGTGTCACATCTGACATGGTTATTAAAATGTTAATTTAGGAATTTGATAATGCTAATGTAAAAAAAAAAATCTGGGCACTTCTGTTAGCCTCAAATAAGTATGCTACAAAATGCCAATTTCAAGAAAAACAGGTCTGTGAGTGAGTGCCGTAAGAGGCCTCATCACCCTCCTTTCTTGTAATCATCAGGCTTCTTGCCTTCCTGTCTTCTATATTTAAATGAGCAGCTAGTTAGGAGAAGATCTACCCTGCATTCCCACTGTGCTGCAACCAAGGTCGTAAGGCCATGAACTCATTAAAGAGATGACATAGTGGGGAAGGCGAGGCCCCGTAATTAAGAGCAGTGGCCCCCTGGGTGGAGTGGCATTTAAATAGAGGACAGAGTTTGGTATGGTGGTGTGGGAAACAATGGGAGACAGATAAAGACATGGGAGAGTTGCATGTGCACCAAATATAGAAATATATAGATAAGTGCCAGTAAAGCTAAGGGGACATCTAGAGAAAATAGAGAGGAGATTATAGAGATATGGAATGACATTTGAAGTTGCTAATGAAGAAAATGGCTTTTGAAAACTCAAGAGGAAAGAGAAGACCGAGAGGAGGGGAAGTAGTTTGAAAAACATGTACACAAAATCAAGTTATTATCATAAAAAGAGACATTAGTTTATCAGCAGGATAACAGTAAAATAAAAAGGCTATGATGTCCACAATGCAGCAGCTGCATGAATATAAGACAAATGAAAGATTCCTAAAGAATAAAAAGTTCAGTCGTCTGCCTAAACTGGCAGTTTACAGGAAATCTGAATGGATTTTTAAGGTCAAAAGAAAGAATTGTATCAGTGTCGGTCGACACAAAACATGGGCAAAGTTTTACAAATTTTGGCGTCCAGCTTGGCATTTAAGGTGCAGCCTGTTAAGGAAGCTATAAAAACATCAACTATTTGTGGCACTGCTGTGAGAAGGAGAGGCAGGATGGGTAAATGATAAAAAGATTAACCTCTTATTCATTGCGGAGAATTATCAGTTATACAGAACACGCTACAGGAAGCCAAACAGCGTTTCCTCTGAAGGCGGCACGCTAAGTGCGCTCGTCAGGCTGAAAGGGCACTCCAGAGGCAGGTAAAGACGTGGCTGAGGAACGTAGGGAGGGGCTTCGGTGAGGATAAAAACGGCACCCTAAGAGCGCTCTTATGAGAGACAGAGAAAAAGAAGGCAAACGTCTTGTTCCTTCGGGAGGATCGGTTGGAGACTAGATTTGCATTTTAAGAATATGAATCAGAGAAAAGTCAACTCGTCAGCTCCTTGACAGAGCAGCATACCACTTAACGGCACTTCATGTTGTTAGAGCGGATAAGAAGGTGAAGAGAACGTTTAAAGAGAATTAATAATAATACGAGAGTGGCACAGCTTTTAACCTCCGACAATACTCTTTGAATTCATGTCAAAGAATGCGAACTGCAACCTGTGGCTCGTACAGATAACACCACAGAAACACTCAACCAGCAAGGAGGGGTGTTTTCAAACTTCAAAGATACTAAAAAGAGATCAAGGGAACCTCTGAGCTTCAGTTTTTTATAATATAAAACCTCTAAGAGGAAGAAAAGAAGCATAGGTGAACATAGGCAGCAGTTAGAGAACACTACTTTGGGTCCATGTGGTTAAATATAAGGCCGTCATTTTCTTCGTGTAGTGTGATGAAGAGCAATTACTGTAATACAGCGGTTATATTTGGCAGCTCCAGGTGTTACATGTCTTTTCTGGCTTTTATGGTATCACTTCTTCTGTACTTACTTAAATGTAATTACTAGAGAAACTCCTGGAGGTTACGGTTGAACTGTCAAGACAGGAAAAGGAGAGTGAGAAGCGAGAAAAAGATGGAGGCTGCTCAAGCGTAACACCGGCGCCGACAGGTGACGGGGGCTCATGAATGGAAATGTCGACGTGCTCTCTGTGTCTCTCGCTTTCCACGTGTCTTTCACTTACTTGTGCATGCTCTTGCTCTCACACAGTTTAAAATGATTCGTTTATTTGTACTCACGTCTGACGCGGGCCCTTTATCAGCACCTGGGCAGGAGAAAGTGACGAACTCATGGCAACGTTTGTGAACCACGAAACAACACACTGTGAAGAGAGAAAAAGAGGAAGAGAAAGCATCAGTATTCTGTACACAGCAAAGAGATCCTGCGATCTAAAAATGTCTAAAAATCTGACATTTTTTCTTTAGCTTTGACCAGTAAACACATGCTGACTTGTATTTGCTGTTTTTAAAAACACAGTCTGATGTCAACATTAGTTTCAAGCTAACTTGAAGGCTGTTCAGCCAAAATCTTAGTCTGGCACCTGTGAATGGGCTTAAATCAGCTCACATTTGGAAAAACCTCCAACATTTAAAGCTCTTCTTTAGATGTCTCTGCCTTGAGGCGACTTTTGTTGTGATTTGGCGCTATATAAATAAAATTGAATTGAATTGAATTGCCTTTTGTTCCGTTTTCTATTAAGATGAACCCACACTGCTTCAATAATGTTGAGGTCCACGGTCAGGGGAGGCCAATCCACGACTGATCTAGGTTTGCTTTTACTGCATTAAAAGTGTGTTTGGGATCATTGTCACGCTGAAAAATGAAGCAATCTGATGTTTTACAGATGTTACTGCATGGTGGGTTAAATTCTGAAGCAGAAATGCAGCCACAATCCATCACAGAGCCTCCACTGTGTTTTACACAGGCCTGCACACACTGACTGTTAGGGCTGGGCCATATCATACCGTTCACGGTAATACCGGCGTGATTTTGGGCAACGATAGAAAAATGAAATATCGCGATAGAATATGGGTAAAACGCGCATGTGCAGCGCCTATGTTTACATGCGCACATGAGAAGAGCGAAAGCGGATCGTTGAATGAAACCAGAATTGGTTTGTAAAAATGCTGCAACTTCAGTGGTGTGGAACTGGTTTAGCTTTCGTCCGTCACATACACAACAAAGCACTATTTTTGGTAGAGCATGCTAGCGGGCCGTCGTTATTACCGCGTTGTTTGGAAAATACGGCACACTTAAACTCAATCCTTTGATTTTTCTGAAAATCGACAGTGCCCCTTATAATCCCGTGTGCCTTATGTATGAATTCTGGTTGTGTTTACTGACCTCGAAACGGTTTTATGTACACGGCGCTTGAAAATCTGTCAAATGTTTCAGTATGACTTTGCTAAGCTACGAACCCGCACCGCTTGATGGATTGTTGGAGCATTACAGCTATATTAGGCAGGCGCCTCGCGGAGTGATACGTTTTAAGTTTTTAAGTTTTGTGGATATTATACATGGTTATGCTGAGGATATGTCGGCCAGTTTCCACTGGAAATGCCTTTTGGTTAAACTGTCAATTTGCACTGTTACATTTTTATATAACTTTAATACACATAAAAAACAGCTGCTTGTTTAAGTGAAAATACATTGATGTTTTTTTGCACTAATAAAGTTGTGGAGTTGTAAAGCATTTTGTCTGGTGTCAATTATATCATCAGTTAAATCGTTATCGCAAATTTTCAAATGTATATCGTGATAAATATTTTTCATATCGTCCTGCTCTACTCTCCATAAGACCTGTTACCACTGAATTTCAGTCCATTACTTGTGTCTTTTGTCGTACGCCTTTCCCCCTGTTTCCCTTTCTTCAGAATTAGGCTTCGCTGAACAGTAGATGGACCAACTGATAGGCCAGATTCATCTTTCAGGTCTTGTGTCCGGTTTTTACTGGATTTTTTCCTATTTGTTAAGCACATGACTTTCAGATTCTTTTCATCTGCTGAGAGCTTTTTTAGCCCTACCACCTCTAACCCTAACACTCATAAATTTGAGTAAGGAAATGGGAACAATTTATGTGTTTTTGCAACAGACTGCTAACACCAAAGTACCAGGGACGCAATTTAAAATTGTTTCTTTGCTAAGTTGTCTGTTATGTGTAGACTGACGACCCTGGTTAGGTGATATTTGAATGATTCACATCTAAGCATTAAGTGGCTTAACACAAAAACATTCCTCTGCTAATAACCTGTACAAGGACTGGACTGAAAACGAGTGAAAAAGCAGCCAATGACCAAAGAAAAACCTTTAAAGGATCTTCAGAAAGCCTGGAGAACTTTTGCTCAAGACCACTTTTTAAAGAAATGATAAGAAAATCTGGTTCCTTGGAGGCAAAATTTAAAGAAATGACAGGTGGCTCGAGACTTTTGCATATTCACATAATAAATATACTCATAGCTGACGATGGCTAACACAGATTATATAACTGCACTGGGTGAACAAGTACACTAACCATCTTTATCAAGATCAAAACATGATCCCAGGCACAGGAGTATTATCTGACTCACTGACTTAATTTTTATTCAACCAAAAGCACCGATATTTTTAGCAGTAGGTTTGATAGAAGCTGAGCTGTTTTGCTGTCCCTGGGCTGTTAGAAGCAGCACTTATTTAACATAAGAAAAGCTTTAGCAGTGATAAACGTACAGTGGGATTCACACCCACACTCTCTTTATTGTCACTCCAGCACCGTTGAATCACTGTCAGCCACTCTGGATAAGAGCACCTTCTAAATGTCTTGGATGTACTGTTAAATGTAACCTCTGCTTTATGGTACAGTATGTACAAAAATGACTTTGTATCAACATAATTTGCTATGTTTCTAAAGTCTACTGTGTCAACAAATTAAAATATCTCAAATCTAAATGTGCCATTTTACAGGGTTGAAGAGTTGCTGTTTTTTTGTTTTTTAAATAACAGGCATACACATCAACACACATTTAAAAAGACCAAAGGAAAGCCTATACAATAAGAATCCAAATGTGATGAAAAGCGTAACACTTTCTGTGTTGGTAACAATCAGCGGTGCAGAAACATGTGAAAGCTTTGACGCACAGTGAGTCTGTCATTTCCCCCCTGATCAATGTCAGCTCCACTGACAGGCAAGACTAACAGAGGAAGCTAAATATATCTCACATACACAGTCCTTATGACTGTGCCCCAGAGTATATTTACATGGCGTGTATGTCAGATAGAAGATCCAGAGGCGCCCAAATACACGTTATGATAAAACAACTACTGAAACTCTATTACAGCACACTAAAATAACATTGATTAATGAGTTAGTGTGCAGTGTTTTGTGAAACAAAGCTGTTTTCAAACCAAAAATACTACTTAAAAAAAAACAGCCACCACTCTACTGAAGGTTTGCTTTGCTAGAGTGATTTTAAAAAAAACATGCTCATCAAATTTAAAAAAAGATAAAATTATGTATTTCATATCCATAGTTTGTGGGGCTTTTGTTTGCCTCATTTAGCATGCATAATATGAATATGCAAATCTGCCCTTGTGCCTCCCGCTCAGCCACTTGCACGCAGGCTCCATTCTTCCTGTTCTTCCTAAGTTATCTTGCAAAATAGAAAAAGATCTGTGCTAAATGTTTAACTCAGGAGGACCTGGAACATAAATCTAGTGCTGTGCTGTTTTGGTTAAAGGAAAGAAGAAAAAAATCCCAGAACACATGAACAAACACTTGCCTTGAGCACACTGGAAAACAGCTAGTTGCTAGCTGTGTAAATTAAAACTGTCATCAGAAGCGAAGCACTTAAACGAACACTTGCCGGGACACGCGGCACACTTGCAATAACATACGTTGCTGTCAGATTGTGTAACATCATCTTTATTTTAATTGTCTCCTCCACTGTGCAGTGTTTGTCTGGTTTACAGTGACACACACACACACTCGCAGACACACACATCTTGAAACAGAGATAAGAGGACATTTTCCTGCTGAGCTGATATGAAAAGAGTCCACGTCGACAACTTTGACTTGATAGCTTAATAACGTGTTGCTGGTGTTTGATCAATGTTAGCCCCATTCCCTGGCTGATGGGGTCGAGCCCTCGGGTTTGTAACGTATGTTAAGCAAGACGGAAATGCTCAGCTGCGGTGCTTATTTAATGTCCTACATATTTACTGGAACATGAAAAATACCATATTAGTGAAAGATTTTTAAAGTGTTGATTGATTAGTTGGTTTTTAAATTCATCCTTAATACTTTTGAGAACACTTTCAAATCATTAAAGCCACAATGACTGCTTCCTGTTTAGAAACAGAACTAAATTATGCTTACCACTTCATGTTATTTAAGCAAAGTCACACAAGCATGAAAAAGCATGGCTTTGAACACAAGCGCACAGTTTTCCCTGCACTATTGTGTAATGCACAGTCTGAGTGATTGATAGATCACAACGTTTAACAAATTGATCTTTCACTTTTTCCAAAAATGTTTCTGATATTTTCAGTGTGCATTTATCACCATGATCTCACTTACATATTTGGGGATCAGTTATCTTTGTGTCATATTCTATTTAATCCGTACCTACTGGCAAACCGGTGGTGATCAGAGGGGTTATAATTAACACAAAGGAACTTTCTCCAACACACACATAAATCATGCCCACCTCAATGGTACTTCACTCCCACGCAACATCCTCTCTTTGGTTACACCACCTACGCACTGCAATGATACTGTACCACACACACTCACACACAAAGACCACCCACTCATTCCAGTGATATCGCAGATTGAATACGCAGGGTGTGAGGGTGGAAGGATGGGAGTACAGAGAGAAATGGTGTGAGCTGTGCGCACATATTGCTTCAAGGCAACTGCTCTTTTCGAGTATTGCTACTGCCAAATCCCTAATGAAAACACACTAATGCATGCACACACATACACACATACACGCAGATCTGCCAATAAAATAGTGCTGTATGCCATTCAAGCATATGACCTTTGGGCCAAAACCAAACACCAAAAAATACTGTCAGAGCTAAAATGTGCCCCTCCTTTTCTCAATAAATCTGTTAATTAGTCATTAGTTGCTCAATTATTTACACATCCACTTAGCTGACCCGAAACACTGACAGGCAACACATGCAAGACAAAGGGCATCACCTAATCTCACAAACCCAGATCCCATTTGCTGGATTAAGAGAAGGAGGCCATCTTGAAAGGAGTCCTCCAATCAGCCAACTGAGGGTTACCCAACTGCTGTACCACAATGCATAGGTCAAGTGATAATTGGTTGAAAAGCTGATTTAAAAAGAAAAGGGAACCATAGACAGTAACAAAGATGGATTTAGCTTGAACTCATTAAACATTTTCCTGATGAGTATATGGATTCAGTTACTTATTTCAGGTCACACTAAATGAAACGTTATAATTTTATATATTTTGGCTTTTAAATCATCCGTGCATTTTTGCCTGCTTATCTAGGGCTGGGTTGCGGGGACAGCAGCCTAAGCAGAAAAACCGAGACCTCCCTCTTCCCAGCCACCTCCTCCAGTGTAACTAGGGGAACACCGAGGCATTCCCAGACAGCTGAGAGATGTAATCTCGCCAGAGTGTCCTGGGTCAGCACCGGTGTCTCCTTCCAGTGGGACATACCCAGAATATCTGACTCGGTAAGCGCCCAGAGGAAACCTGTCAGGTGGCTGAACCACTTCAGCTGGCTTCTTTTGATGTGGAGGAGCTACATTGAGCCCCTTTGACATGACTGAACTCCTCACCTTGTCTCTAAGGGACAGTGAGAGGCCAGCCACCCTTTAGTGAAAGCTTCAAGCCATTTGGTCCCTGTAAAACCACTGTAGGAGCTTGAACCACACTGCAAGCACTAAGTCGAACAGATTTCCAGTGGGTGTTGGACTCCGCCAGAGTTGCCCTTTGTCACCAGTTCTGCTCAGAATTTTCATGGACAGAATTTCTAGGTGTACCCAGGTGGTGGAAAGCTTTCACTTTAGGTGCCTCAGTATTTTATCTCTGCTTTTTGCAGATGATGTTAGCTTCATCAGGGGGGTGGCCTCCAGCTCCTCACGATCAGCACACCCAGATCTAAGCCCATGATCCTTAGCCTGAAAAGGGTACACTTGCTACCCCAAGTGGAGCAATTTAGGCATCTCGGGATCTTGTTCACAAGTGAGGGGAGAGGAGAACAAGCGATTGACAGTGGAAATTGGGGCAGTGGCTGCAGTGAGGAGGCTGTATCGGTCCATTGCAGTAAAGAGAGAGCTAAGCAAAGCAAAGTTTTCAATTTACTAGTCGATCTATATCCCAATCCTCACCTGTAATCTTGAGCTGTGGGTAATAACAGTTGGTAACAAACCAAATCCAGCCAACTTGTGGGCTGGGGCCAACTTTTTGGAAGCTGACAGCTGGAACCGAGGTTCAGCTGCTCATATAAAAGTATTCCTGCCCTGTTGACCTGTTTGTTCCTATTTCCCCTCCCCCCACCTTTTCTCTCTTTCTCTCATTTCTCAGGGGATGCCAAGCCCAGAAGTGATGGTACATATTTCCGGAGGATTTCCAACCAGCAGAACCACCATCCTGCTCCTTTCCTCCATTTTGCAAGTCCCTAACACACTAAATATTTCATAAACAATCTCAGTAGATGTTGTGGTTTTTGCTAATGAAACCAAAATAAAAGATTTATTATTTTCTCAGCATTCAACAGCTGCCGCTACTGTGCAATCCTGCATGGATTAAACTGAGGGTTGTTCCCTGTCTACCTCCCTCACAAACCGTGCTTTTATCTGTCCTCCTGCTCCACACATCTCTGCCCCCTCGGTGCCCTCTGTGCACCCACACGTGTGTAGTTGGCACCGTGCCGTGCCTTCATTATTTATCATACAAATTAAATATTCATGACATTCATCAAGAAACACATACTACAAACAGGCACAGTTACAGGTTTCTCCCATGTATCTCTCTCGTTTTTTCTCCATCTCAGTAACTCTCATTAATTTGTTACACTTCAGTTTATATTAAAGCAATGGAAAGCACCTGCAGAGCTTGGCAGGGCATTAAGTTGCTGGTTGCAGATAGCACCTCTTTTTTTCTTCTTATGAGTGAGAAACTGGTGGATAAAATCAGCTAAAATGGTAAATGATTTAAAGCATCCACTGCTATGCAAGTGCAAACATGTTGTCCACAATGCAAAGGTTTTCATGGGCCTTTTTCCCAGGAGAGGGCGGGTCATTACATGCACAGTCAGCTGTCCGCAGCATGCGTTCCTTTTCCCCATCAGTAACTACTTTAACAAGAAAAAAAGCTTCTCACTTCACAACAGAAATACATTTATAATAGCATAAGTTTGTAGGACATAAATGTTTCTCTTAGAGCAAAAAGCATAAAGTAAGATTTTGAGCTCTGGGTCATTTTTAATGTTGCTTGCAAACAACTGGTTAATCGAAGAAAAAATAACCACCAGATGAATCTATGATGAATTCAGTCATTAGCGTTGATTCGATTCCCTAATTGCTTTTAATGGATGTTCCGTTCTTTATATAACCACTGGAAGTAAAATGCTAAAAGTTTCATGAATCGCAAAGGAAATGAAAGCGTTCATCCCAGCAACCGCTGGGTTAGGCCGCTCACACGCAGACACAGAAACATACAAAACACACCTCTTGAAATATCTTTGTGCAACTACAGCTCTTTGACGTGTGCCACGCTGCCCTAATCCCTCCCCAACAGTCACGTGACATGATTATATAAAAGCTTATTGTCAGTCAATATCATCTTCCCATCAGGCTCTCTGTGCATCAATACGGTGCAAAAGAGGAATCAAACAGAGAGACACTGCATTACAGTAAGACTGCATCATCTTACATGAAGAACATTTTGTGAAAGATTACTCAGAAATCTAAAAACTTTCTGAGCGCAGATAATAAATCATTTGCTCTCATACTGAAGCGAAACAAGTCGCAATTAATGTTTTCATTAGGAACACTTATTAGAGACAGCATTTACTGAGCTCTAATGCAGTGAAGCACTTTACTGTTTTTTTCAATTTTCTCATTTATACCTCTTTTTTTTCCACTTTGATTTTTTCTTCCCCTCTCCTCTCTTCATCTCTCCAACTTGCTCCGGTATATTCTGTTTATGAAATGTTGGCAGAACACGATGTCGTACACAGCCTTTCCCTCTAATGAGCTGCCAACGTGCGTGCGCCTGTGCGTTTGTTTTGGTGTGCATGCGAGACGCAGTGACATGCAGCGATGTCCCAGATTTAGATGCTTTCAGATTCAGTATCCAGGTTCAATGCTACACCACACAGAAATCTGTAGCTACTTCTATTTATTAATCTATAGCCATAGTAGGCTGTCACCTACAGCGTTTCCTGCATTGCAGACACTTACTATAAGTAATACTACCTTTATCGCTGAATTAACATGCTGAATATAAGAGATCAAGATTAACTTACTCTTTTCTGAGAATGAAGGTCTTGAATCTTGAATAATTATTTGTATATATTCGTCTGGTTTGACAATGAGCATGTTTATCTTAGTTTTCTGTGATGTAGTGAGCAGCCATAATTGCGCCCATTGATGCTGGATCTTACAGCTTTTGTTGTAATTTCTAAAATAATTATAGCAAATGATACAAGCTTTGGATATAAAACTGTCCTTTCAGCATACACGTTATGCAAAAGTGACATAACGAGCCTATAATGACAGTACATGGTCTTCTGCTGCAACAGAGATGCTCTTCTGCACACCTTAGTTGTAATGAGTGTTTATACAAGCTCAAAGTATTCTTTCCATTCTCTTCTGACCTCTGTCATCAATGAGGCGTTCTCACCCGAAGGACTGCCGCTCACTGGATATTTTCTCTTTTTCAGACTAATCTCTGTAAAATGGCTGAACTGGAAAATCCCAGTAGATTGGCAGTTCATGAAATACTCAGGAAAGCTGATCTGGCACCAACTGCCATGCCAGCCACTAAAAATCGCTGTTCTTCTGCATGCCTAAATGTACTGAGTTGCTGCAACGTGACTGCCTAATTAGATAGTTGAGTAAAGGAGCAGTTTATCAGGTGTACCAGTGAATGTATACTGACAAAACACCTGCATCACACCTTCTCCCTGACTGCAGCCTAGCAGACCTGGCACAGTGTTTAAACAGCGTAGGGAAAGGTCTAGGCGAGCACTACTGTTGCCGTTTCTGTTTCTTGCTCTTCCTACTGTCTCAGTGAAGAGGAAACTTCCTCATGAGTGGGGGTGAAAAACTCAAAGAGGAGGCTGGTGCAACAGGAGGAAGGCAAGAAGAAGAAGAAGAGCGAGGTGATAAAGAATCAAAAGCAAGAAGAAGAAAGTCAATGATGTGAACAAAACGGAGCACCATTCACCTTGGGCACCTCCCCTCATGTCTGTGCGTGTTTGTGTGTGTAACTTCTTATATAAGGGGGAGGTGAACAGCCTACGCCAATGTATAAATACCCACGATGCCGCTGGTGGAGCAGGGAGAAGGGTCAGAGTGAGTCAGCACACCCATATCACTCCTCCTCTTTCTCTCTCTCCCTTCCGTCAATCCATCCGCTCTTCTTCTCCTCTATACTCCTCCTCCTCCATCTCTCCAGCGATCATTTTTCATCTTGTTACACAAAAACAGAGGATTTCACTTGGCAAGCGAAAATGTGACCTTGGGTTGGTCATGCTCATAAAGACAAGTAGGGGTGTAAACAAAGTAAAACAATCAATTAGACTTTCACAACAGGACCCTTTCACCAGTGCTTTTACGCAACGCTTCCCAGGAAATCTGGCAAATCCTAAAAGATCATCAAAAGGTTATATTTGTTAGATTTCAGGCGTATTTAACATCTATTCTTTTTATTTTTGCAACTTCAACAGAGTCCATCTGCTCAAGTGGTCCTTGAACACTTGCTCCTTTCATTTCACTCCTCTTAGGATGCTCCATATGTGTTTGTGGCATGTGGCTGTTTGCTGTGACTATGGCTGCATTTAGAGAGATTCTTCTCTAGCAGGAAAAATCTGCTATAAAAACAAGTCACGTGTTAACTATAAATGATTTGACAGCTTACTATAGGGGGAGTCCACTGCAAGGCAATCACTATCAGTCCTAAAGCCACAAACGGGCCACAGCTTTTGAAAAAGGGGAAGAAAGAAGCAGCGTTAACACTGTGTGACTTCAGTAGATGGTAACATGCAGTCATCATAAGCAGGAACATGCAGCTGTCTTACGTTTCATTTACTACTCCTTGAATAAATTATATAAAATATCAGCAGAACTATAATAGGAAGACGCTTTTTTTTAAAAATAATGTATTTTTTCTCGTTCAATAGCTATTCTAATATTAAATAGGAAGATAACAGAGTGACAAAACAATAAAACTGCCTTTTCAGGAGACACTACAGTCTGTCTGGCTTCTTGCGCCGCTCGATTTCAGTTTCAGCTCTGTGCCAGCGCTGTAAAAGTTTTGGCACAGAGTGATTTCACGTGGTCCAGCTAACACCTCCACCCTTATCCTCTCTCTCTCTCTCTGTCTCTCATCTGCTCCGTCTCTAGCTCATTCACTGCATTCCCTTTCTTTCATTCACTCCATCTCCTCCTCTTGATTTCTGGCCTTTCACTCTCCTTCTTTTCCCCATTTTATCCCAGGCTCTGCTCATTCATCCTTCTCTTTATCCTGTCACCCAATTCCATCCCCTACTCGCTCGATCACATTTTTCAGCAAGTTGGCTCGCCTCCACCTCGCGGTTAATATATTTGCTTTTTAATCACATACATGCAACTGCAAACTTTCAGATCTGAGAGCTTCCTAGTGTTTGTGCAGTCTGCAGCTGAGCCACTGCTGTGTGGGCGTTACGTAGGTGTCTTGCTTTTTGTGCACCTTGATAGAGCTTGTTAAGATGGGGGAAGCATACGTTTCCATGTGTATCAGTTTCTTCTAATGGGTGTAACACTGATGGTGTAAGTAGGCCTGCGTGCAATGCATATATTAGTACCAATAACCTAAAAGAAATCGAGTATGTAAAAACAATCTACTTAAACGACGAAACATAAGTTTGGATTAAAAATATATTGTCAAGAAGATGTGCTGAATAGCTGCACGGCACAGTAAAAAACACTGACATTTGCACTGTTAATCTCTGCACCAACACTTGTTGTCTCTTCTCGCTCCCTGTTTGTGTGCACATGGAGGGCTCTTCGTGTCCTCTCACTGCAGAAGTACATCTACCTCCGCATCTGCTGAGCATGTCCAGTCGACACACACACACACACACACACAGACACACACCGGTAACCCTGTAATCTCCTGTACTGTACATCAACTTTTCTTCACTATGCTTCACTCTCCTGCCCTCATCTCTCACTCACTCCACCCTTCACTGCCACTCTCTCTCTCCCTCTCTCTCTTAACTCCCCCGCAAACAGTACCTGCTGTTTTCGGCCAGACAGCAAGAAAATAACTGCGGGTAGGAAAGAAAAAGCAGAGTGAACGCTCGAGTGTATACAGTGTGGGTTCTTTACATTAGACATCCTTGTATTTAGAGCAGGCATGCAGTTTTACCTGATCTGAGGTTACTCATTAACAGAGAGAGAGATAATATGAAGAGGATGAGGGAGAAAGAGTGGGTGAGAGAGGACATCGAGGTGAGAGTGGAGAGCCGATGAACAGCTTTGAATACCAAATAATACATGAAATACAAGTACATGTGCCAGCACTGATTACAGAATGAAACACAAAAATTCAGACCGATACAGGCAGCAATTTGATTTGTTAATGTGACTTCAACAAATGAGCTGATGATAGCCAATCATGTTGTTGATATACGGAGCTAAACTCAGTCCAGAGGGCTGTGCTACGGCGTGAGACTAAAGTCCTAGAGTTTTCTGTGTCCTGGCTAAATCAACGTGGTAACTTTATGGGAACATATTTACTACAGGTTTGTATTTTCTAAGAAGTTTGTGTTTTTATTCCATTTTGACTTTTTGTTTTTAATTCAGCTTAGTTAGTTTTTTCTTTAGTTTCAGTTTATTTTAATTATTAACATATGGAGGGGCAGGATTAAGGAAAATTAGAAGTTTGTTATCCTCGATGGTTATCTGCTGCTTAGTCTGTTTTACACTGCAACAACTAGAACACAAAAAAACTCTCTAAGAAACCTGATCAATCAGTCAAATTCATTTCACTTTCACCTGTTGACAATCTAAAGCGCTTTCCACATCCCCTTCAACAGGCTGTGGGACAGTAACCTTTTATTTTTACAGTAAATGCATCCAGTTTCAAGTTTCAGAGCTCCAAAGTGCATGATAAAAATAAACAGCAGCACAGAGAGAGCACTCAGCAATAAAATAATTAACTTGAAATAAAATGTTTATTTTACCGCTCTGTGTGCTGATCTCATCCTATTTGCAATACTGTTGCATTTTATTGTTAAGTGTTTTTATCTTCTTTATAGATTTTTATCATCATCATCTGTTGACGGTACCATCATCTGATAACATCTGTTTGAAGTCGGCTGCACTTACAGGGATCATTTTGTGTGGAAGAAGAGTCACTTGACCTGTAAAAAGCCTGCCTTATCAGAGAAAGTTGCTAAACATGATTGTAATATCTGTCATCTCCAACTGAGGCTTTAGCTTTTGCCGACCCAGCTAATGCAAAGAAACCCTGGCTGTGCCGAACTCCCTTCGTAGTATACAAGTGGAGGAAATATGGCAGAAATATTGTGGACCTGTTGTGAACTCTACCACTACATCTCCAGCTTAGAGCTACAATATGATTGATCTGACTGACATTATAATGCCACAGTGCTACAAAGCTATAATTCACTCAGTAAAAGCTTTTCGCTGTATATTTATGGTACGCTGTACGTGATCACGTGATCACACACAGTGTCAGTTTTAACTCAGAGTGGATTGCATCCACTAGTAATTTGCAACATAACTCTCCTTAACTTATTAATACACACGACCTGATAGATAAGGGCTTAAAGAACTACACATAACCCCTGACACAACCACTGATGTTTGGTATTTTCAATAAAAAAAGGCAAGCTCTCCAATTGAAACCATATAGGTGTAAAGTACCTATCGTCATGGTTATAATAATAAATAAATATATATATAGATATACACACTTGTCACATGACCATGAAACTGTTGTCATTATGGAGAATTTGTTGAAATAACTGATGCTGTCTTACATAATTGAGTCCACAAAATGTGCTTGCTCAAACAACCTCTGAGGTTATTATTTATTGGAGGATGTTCTGGCGATGCTCAGCACTACCTAAGAACGAGTAGCTGCTTGCTCAGTATTTTCACATACGACTGCTCTCTGCCAAAAAGAGAGACGAGATAAGAGAGTTAGCAATCAGGAAATTTTCTTAATTTTGATAACCTGGATCTTCACGACATAAATCATAGTTGCTGATACAGGCAGATAATGTCATGTCCACCTGCTTATTTACACAGCATTATGCAGCTTCTGTACAGCAGAGTAGCAGCGCAACACTAGCAGGCTGAGGGGGATAAAACTGAGTGCAGTAAAGAAAGGCTCAGCTTTTGGCCAGATTTATTGAAGCCAAAACTTTGCTGTTAAGAAAAAAACCTCCTCGCACATCTCTAATGGGAGATACCAATCAAGCTACATTTTAGCTTCAAAGATCAGGCGGGCAATCACTGAAAAATAAGGACCAAATTAAGACCAGCCACATATGTCCGCGTGGTGTGAAAGCAACTTAAGATATTAAGGAAAATGTTATGTTATACCTATGTTTTATCACCCAAAAAAGGTTACCTTTTTCAAAGAAGTGAAAATGTGAAAGAAAGATACATGGCTGGCATCCAGATAAAATGTCATCCTATTCCTCTTCACCTCAAGCCTCACCTCCTGAACTGAAGTCTGGGTTCTAACACAAAAAACATGCATATTTAGTCCCAGCTAAAGAAATAACAACAGCTGGTTATAGGCTAATTTAATGCTATGTAACATTAGGCTTAAATGCCCTAACAATACCACTTTCCCACTAGTAAACTGTTTGGTTACATTCTCACATCATATGAGAGTTTATTCACTAAGTGTCAGAGTCCAACAGCGTTATTCACTTCAAAGCTGGTTTCACTAACAGCAGCTAACAGAGGCTAACAGCAGCTAATACAGGCTAACAGCAGCTAACAGCAGCTGCTGTTACAGCCAGAGAAAATAGACGTGGACACCAGCTGAGCAAAGTTTTCTGGTTCTGTTTTGTTATCAGCTGAAGTTAACAGCGGACAGACAGCCTCTAACTCTGAATTATTAAATTGGGAAGGCTACGAAAACAAAATTAAGTTGACTGCAGTCAGTGGTGGTAATAGTGAGATTTTACACACTATACTTTTAAGGTAGGTTAGAGAGCAACAGTACAATGTTGTTTTGATGTAGTTGTCAGTGCTAATATTCAGAAAGCCCAAAAACAACAGCTAGAAAAGTAGGATTCAGCAAAAGTAGAATTTGTGCTATGTGAGCGTTTAGCTAACAGGTAGAATATGTAGCACAAAGAAAACAAGAGCTTGTGTGTGTGTGTATGTATGCTTGCTTGTGTAACTGCGCAATTTGGAGGGCAACAGAGCAGGAGCTACACAAAACATACACATATTTTGACAACAAAGAAATTTAGCAATAATTATAGCCAAGACCGCAAACAAAAAACTCAATGACACATACTTGAATATCACTTGTTTTGTCTTTCTTTCTCTTTCTCCCTCTCACTGTCAAACTAAAATTTGAATGTCCCTTGATGGCGTGACAAGAAAATTGCCATTATAGTTATACAGAGGTTGTTTACATTCATCTGCAAAGAGTACATGAAATAAAACGATAATGCTAAATTGACACTAGCGTAGGTGGACGATATTTAAAAGAAAGAGGCTCTGTCATTAAGTGACAGCCCATAAAGTCACAAACTTAGGTGGTCGGTGAACAATGAGGAAGCTAATAGGGAGAGAGTGAAAGAAGAAGACTGCTGAAGTTAAATCAGAGAGAGGGGGAGAGGAGAAAGGGACACGTGTCAGATGAGGGAGACAAAGTGACAGATGTGAGGGGAGAGTGGCACAAAAGGACAAAGTCAAATAAGGAAACGAAAAGAAAGATAGAGGAAGAGGCATAAAAAGAGGTCTGGGATAACTGCTCTCCTGTCGGCTTGTGCCCCTGTTGCTAGGTTACCATCCGTAGATGAATGGGTTAAAGCATCTGAGGAGCGACAGTGACATAGTTTAGCTGATCTCCATCAGCCCATACACACACAAAAAATGGAGCAACTGTGTGCAACCCTAGATTTAGATTTAGATTTTGCCACTGAAGATCTGCATGCAAACAAACTCACATCAAGAAGATAAACACTCCACAGACAGAAAGTCCAAACATGGACTGAGCGAAACCTGTGCCAAGTCTGGGAACGCATGTGTTCAGATTTTTTTCACTGCCAGACATGCTTATAGGATAAACACACGATGGAGTCACTAAAAACCATAACGTACCACAATCTTAACAACGTTCCCGTGAAACAAACCTTCCAGTAACATTGTGAAACTTAAACTATCTGAATATTTTGACGAGGTTTTTCCAGCGAAACGGTCTCCGCACATGCACTTTGTGGTAAAAAAAAAAGCCACTACTAAAAGCTGATCCACTACAAAAGCCCATGCAAACAGAAGGAGAGCCACATTTGCACAAATGTTTAAGCAGACCTCGATATACAATATTAAACTGTAACATTTCCATTAGGGAAAATAGATATGTGTAAAGACAATAAACAGAAACAGAAGAAATACATAAAGAAAATAAGTGTAGTTTTAATAATAATAAGAAGAATACAAATGCTAATGAAACAGTGCAAAGAATAAATATAGTTCCTAGCATTTGCCTTTTAGGTTTATCTTTTCTTCTTTAGTTATATGTGATATAGTGTGGATGATTGTCCTATTTTTCCCATGCTGCATGCAGTATTGCGACATACTATGAGAACACTGCCATTCCCACTCCTAATAATATCACAAATAACAAGAAGCACTCCGAGAGCACAAACTCCACCGAGGCAGCTCACTCTCTCTCAGTATTTACTTTTACGGGAATAGGATTATATTTTGAATATTTAATTCGTTTTCTTTGTTCTTTTTAAATGTACTTTAAGTAGTGCAGTACAAATCACATAAGCAAGACAGATGTTTACTTTGATTGCATAAACACTATGTAGGAGCAGGTAATGGATATTCTGTACTGATTTATAAATAACTAGACATGAATAACTTCAGCTTACTACCAAATATTATACTACAGTATATTTCTAACTAACTAAGCAGCTCATTCTTTTTCTCTGACACTTGAAAAACACATTTTGTTGTGAACTTGAAAAAATGTCACTGTGGGATTAGAGGTCAAATGTGACATGATCTTTTATCAAAGTTTGACCCTGTTTGACCTTAAAGAGGAGCGCAGAGGTCCCGGGTAAGAGCATATTAAGAATCGCCACAAATCTTTCCCTATATGCCTATATGTTGGTGGTGGTCAGAGGGCCCAGTGGCGCCAGTGTCCGGCAGCCTCGCCTCTGTCAGTGCGCCCCAGGGTGGCTGTGGCTACAGTGTAGCTTGCCATCACCAGTGTGTGAATGTGTGTGTGAATGGGTGGATGACAGGTTGTGTAAAGCGCTTTGGGGTCCTTAGGGACTAGAAAAGCGCTATACAAATACAGTGTCACATGATACTGTGGTGTCACTGTATCATAAAACTGCCCTTCCTTCCCTTCATTCATTCATATCCTAATGATATAAATAATTAATGTGATTGCTCCTTTTTCTCTTTCTGCAGTTGTTTTCACACTCGCCAAACTTTAAACTGATATTTTGAGTGCTAATAATTGGCTGAAAAAGATACAAAACACAGTAAACAAGCTTAAATATTCATATGTCCTAATAGGGCTGCTCAATTAATCGAATTTTAATCACGATTACGATCTGGGCTTTCAACGATCATTAAAAATGACTGAGCCGATTATTAGCCCCTCCCTCATTTATCCGCAACACCTTAAAGGCCGGTCCGTGAAAATATTGTCGGGCATAAACCGGTCCGTGGCGCAAAAAAGGTTGGAGACCGCTGATTAAGAGGACCCGAGGGAAGCTCGGAAAGCTAAGCAGAAGTTATTTGGAGAGGAGAGTGACTGCCGTTGGTTGAAAAGAGAGGTAAAAAAAAACTTCAGTGGTGTTGCACACTATTTTATATTATTTTTTAAAGTCATTATTCAATACATTGTTATTGTTAACACTTTAAAGCCGGTCAGAGCAACACGCTCTGTTTTGTGTAACTATTTTTAAATCCCTGTAGAACCTGAACGTGTAAGCTAGCGCAATAATTTGTTTTGCATATGAAACTTACATCTTATGCCATCAGCTTGTCCTCGGTCACGGTTTCCTTCCACATAAATTGCATAAAAAGCGCTTGCAGGAACAAAAACATAATATTCCAGAAACACGCTTTGCCGATCCGATCAGCTGTTCGTAACACTTGGCACATTGAAACAGACATCACCGCTAACTATCACATGTCCGCCATTTCCTGCCCGAAACCGGAAGTGATGTCATTTTCGCGGAAAATGTAGTTTTTTTTACTTGTAGGCCTTAAAAGCCTATACTGGTCATGTTTGACTTTTCTGAATAGTTTCTGGGATGCTTAGAACTCGAATTGCACTGCTGGAAATAGTTTATTTTGATGCACCTGCTGTTTTCTTTGCAAATTTGCATCATAGGATTGTTTTTGTTTTTCCTGCAGTATATAAAAATTGCTGTATCTCCAAAATAAAACTATGAAGACACTCAAAATAAACTTTTTTGTATTTAAAGTTTTGAGGGATAAACCTCTTAAATTTCTCCAAGTAGAAATATATGTTAAAAAACAAAAACAATTTTCAATTTTTTTGTAGTTTATTGCACTTTTTTGCAATTAATGTAGTTACTATGGACTTAATGCATACATATTATTAAAATATGGGCTATAACAGTTGTATAGCAACTTGAAATGCTCCCACAAATGGCACTACAACATGTAAAAAAATAATATAAGCTCTGGCGGACTTGGTTCTATAGTAGGTCTTAAAGGGTTAAATAAATATCGTCAAATAATCGCGATCTCAATTTCAATGAAAATAATCGTGATTATCATTTTTGCCATAATCGAGCAGCCCTATGTCCTAATATTATCCTTCTATAGCTTTTGCAGTAATACTCTTAATATTATGAAGTGTAACTGACAAACAGCATGGACTCTGAACATTACTCATCCCTTATTTTTTGTTTTAATTTTCTAATTCCAGTTCGTCTCGCACCCCTGTCAGTTTCACTTCCTCATTTTGTTTGTTTTCCTGACAGTTTTTTGTGACACCTGCTTTCAATTAGCCTGCCAGTCTCTCCTCTACCTGATGTGTAGCTCTTCCTGTTTGCCACACTGTCTTGGTCCTTCCCAGTCAAGCGCTCCAACATTTTGTTTATCTTTCTTCTTTTCCCCCATTTGACCATTGCCTACTACTTTTTTTTCCTCTGTCCTTTGCATGCTCTTTTGCTTTGCTTGTCCAGGATTTTGGACCTCATTCTCTATTTTTCCTGAGTCTTTTTTCCTGTCCTGAGTCAAAAAACAAAAACAAAAAAAAAATTATATCATACTTTCCTCAGTTTTGCAACAAAACCATCATGCAGTTGCATCCCTTTTCAAAGAAAGTCTTTCAAACCCACAATAGAAGCACAGCAGCTTCTGTTCCCCAGCAGTTAGTAATCCAGGTGGGCTATCACACCTACACACCATGACTCATGTTTTAGACATTTAGCTCATCTCATCATCATCACCAATTTGCCCTGAATGCAATAGATCGAGTTCAATTCGTAGATCACCTACACTCCAGTCAGGCAACAATGAGCGATGCAAAGGTGCCGTGACAGTGATCATGTAGGAGACAAGTGTTGGGAGAGTAAGTCGTTTAAAAAGACGAGCCAAGGACTTTGAGTTTTGTGGTGGCAGTAAATTGGGTGGAAAGACTTAGCAAACACATTTGTGTTACAGAAATAAGAGCATGCTTAACTTTTATTTGATCAGTTGCCTGTAAAATCATGTTCAGGTAGCACGCATGACAGAAGGATTCACTCCAAGGTGATGCTGAAGCATAATTCCAATAAAACCATTCATCCTTATGTGTTTTGTAAATCTCCACACAGGAAGAAGCTGACCTGATTGAGCATGTTTAGAAAGTCCACAATCTACATTAATAAAGGATTAATAAAGGTTCCCCTTTTCAATGTCCAAGTGCCAGTCACCACAGGACAACCTAAAGAGAGCCAATGTCCCAGTGGGTTAGAGCTACTCTGATGGCACAAGAAACCTCTATCCACTTTTAGGCATATGGTTATAATGTTCTATGCATGCTAACATTGTGCTAGCACACATTTCAGATGAC
Organism: Aulonocara stuartgranti; assembly: GCF_965226115.1. Lineage (NCBI taxonomy): Eukaryota > Metazoa > Chordata > Actinopteri > Cichliformes > Cichlidae > Aulonocara > Aulonocara stuartgranti. Next base: position 23,150,797 of record NC_138942.1, on the reverse strand, counting down.
GCTGATGAGCTGATTAGATTTTTGTCTGACATTTACTTATAAAACGACAACAAAAGGAAAACTACACCAGGTGACACTAAAGGAAGAACTGTGGTGCCAAAGGTCAAAGGTCACGCAGGAGGCAGGGACACCAAATTTCAGTACTTTATTAAATAAATTAAATACTGTGGAAATACTACAAATAACAGAGCTCATGTCATGCACAGCCATTCTGAGATGACGTCAAATTAGCAAAAGATTTAACTGAAAAACCATCTAACACACTAATGTTCACAAAGCTACCTCCTAATTCAAAGCAAGCTAGAAAAAACCTGATATCTACCTGGTGATTGAGTTGAATTTTTTCACATTCGGCAACCAATTGCACCTTGTGTTGACTACATGGTTGCCCCGAGCCTGAATGTATTGCTCACTCACAACATTTTTGATTGCAATGTGATTGCAACCTTTCTGCAGTCACTCTCAGAGAGCTTGTTGGAGGTTTGCAAATAATTATTGTCTAATTTCTAAATGCACATCAGTCTGAATAAGTCTTTGTCAATGAGCACAACTCCAGGAGGCTTGACTCAACAGGCTGCCAACTGGTTGTACTGGTTATGTTCTTACAGAGCAGAAAAGTTGTTCAGCATATCGCAAAAACTGCAGTTAAAAATGAACAGTAATACTGTTAGAAATTGCAGTAATATTGTATTGTGAGTGATGTTTCATGATAACATCATATCGTGGAGTGTTCGGTGATTCCCACCTCTAGTAACCACCACAAAAGTGCTGCAATGTTTCCATGAAGCTGCTTCGTTTATTTTGCAAATATAAAGAGGAAGGATCTAAATTTGGGTACTGTGTACACACTGTCCAGTCTCTTTTTTGTTTAAGATGTCAAACAAGACTGACCCACATGGACTGTCTGGTTTGCCCTGATATGGCTCCAAGGTGTCACCGTGGCAACGGGTGTAGAATTGCCGCAAATGTCAGCAGCAAGGACAACCAAGCCCTGAAGGAGATCGTCTGTCAATGTGTAACTGAAAGTGAGTACGAGCACACACAGACACACACTAATACAAACAAACACACTCTCAGTGATCAGAGACTTGATGTGTGAAAGTGGATCAGAGCAAAAGGAGCTAGTCCTCAGTGGCAAGTAAAATTAGACTTTGTTTCACACACGCACACACACACAGACACGCACACCTGTGGAATAACATGTGCACTCACAGAGATACAGCAGATAGCCACCTCTGACGGGCTGATGAAAAACCACAATTTTAAGCTCAGCTTCTTGACTTTCTCTCTTATTCTGTATAAAACTGAACATGCAGTGGTACACACACATGCTGACATGAAACACACTCTCAGATATGTTCACACATTGGTAGATGCGCACGTGCACACACACACACACGCGCACGCACATGTCGGTTCTTTAATGTGCTCAACTTTAAAACTGAGAAGAGGAAGTCATGGGAGGAAACATACTGGGTGTTACAGTGAAATGACTACGTGAGAACACTTACTACAAACATGGTCTTAGGGTGCAAAAGTTACCAAACTGCAAGTGAAAAACTGAAACTAAAAATTTCAAACAGCAAATTAAAAAGACTTTAGCCTCTGTGCATTTCCTGTGTTCAAATGTAAACATCTGAGCAGCACTACTCCTCTTAAAGTCAATAAATGTTGATATGATTATGACAACACGCGTATAACCACTTGGTGAATTCACTTTTTCAACATGTTTTCTGTTCCTGTATTTACATTTACACCTATGTTGGACGCAAACGCTTTATTCTCGGGAGTCAAAATAAATGCAGTAGTAGAATAAAATTCGATAAAATAAAATAAAAATAAAAAACAGCAGCATCTTCTCCAGTAGCAATAAGCCGAGTGAGACTTCCCACCTAAAACATATGATTCATATTATGTTGCAGTGTGCCATGGGCTTAAGCTGTTTAGGAAGCAAGCTTGTTGTGTCTGAATAACACAGGGGAATGATGGAGAAATCAATGCACTATAATGCTGCAATATTTTTGGCCCTATCAATAAGTCGACTGTGGCTCGCTTTCAGAGCTATACCCACTACAGAGGCATGGCACAAGAGCCCGCACAATAGTGTTATATAACAGGAAACTCTTGAAAATGGTACGCGTCTTTTACGCTCGATCACTTCATTCCACTATCTCGACAAAAACACCTCGGCCTCTGTCACTTTTTAAACCTTACCTTTATTCTGCTGATTTCCACCGTTCTCCCTTCACACTCCCACGCGTTCAGCCCTCCCTCCTCTTCCAACCCCTTTTCACCACTTCCCCCCTCCATCCATCCACCTATCCATCCATCCTATTTGTTGGTACTCTCAGTGGAACACTTTTGCTATTTATAAAAGCATCAAAGCCCACAGCTTCCAGCACACAGCCACTTGAGAGAAGAAGGGGAGATAGAGAAAGAGGTGGGGGGTAGAGAGGGAGGACTAGTAGACACAAGGAGCAACACGGGCAAAGAAGGACCACGGAAAGCTAGAGATATGTGTAAGTAGGGGAGGAATAAAAATGAATGCACAGGATGTGAGTTAGAGAGGAAAGACCTGTAGGTGAAAAGAAAATGTTGGCGTCTACAGGGCTTAACGGAGGAAAAAACAGCACACTGGATTACAGATGTTCTTAACCACTTTCGTTCATGCAGGATCTCAGTGATCTCACCATCAGCGCGACGCGTGCTCATCCGTGTCCGTGCATGAAAACCCAGTGTTTTTATATGTGCGCGTGTGTGCATATGTGTGTGTCTGTGTGTAGGAGGCAGGTTGCAGATCCCGAGACCTCCCACCCACACAGGTTGGAGTTGCAGAAGCACCTGAGCTGCATTCGCCATAGCCGACAGACACTGGTGTTTGCAAATATTCACTAAGTCATTTGAACCTGAACAGACTCATGAAAAGCCAGAAGACGTATTATGTGATTCCAGAAGAACTGCGGGCACCGTGCCCAACAACAGCTTTATGGTAGATGGTGAAAGCCAGAGACCACTCGGTTAAACTTGCGCACAAAAGACGGCATGAGTCAAAGGGAAGCTTGAATAGAGCCCTTGAATGGTGCTTTTTATATACATTTTTTTCCCCGTTTGAAAAGCGCTAATAGCTGCAGCAAACAACACCTTTATGGGCTTGTTTTAAGTGCAATCTACACTCTGTGCCTACACCATTTCATCTTCCCTCTCTCTCTCACCTCTTTTCTACCTCTTCTTCCCTGTCCATTATCTTCTCTGCCTGGCAAAAAATATCTCCCACCTATCTGCTGGAGTGTCATTCCAGCATACCTTTTTCTCTCATTTTCAACCATTTGCGCTGGTTTAATTTATTCCACTTTTTTTTTTAGAGTAGATTAGTGCAGAACCAGACCATTTTACCTCTTTGCAGTTCTCTTTATTCAGAGCAGATTCTTTCAAATCAAACGCACACAAAAAACCTCACTTTTGACTTAATGATATCATCAGCAACACAAATAGCACAGCAGTGTGTGTATCCAGGCGTCACATTGCAAAATGATTACATACGGGACGCTAAATATAAACATTAAATAAATTATGCAGAACTTGGTGTGCGTCTCCTCTATATCTGTGCTAATTTATCCTTCCTCTATCTTTATAAATTCCTCTTTCTTTTGGCCTTAGCTTCATGTCTTCAAGTGAGTACGGTATATTCTTGATAGGTTTCATTATTACAAAAACTGAAGGATAACTAAATATTTCATACTTTTCCCCCCCTGCAAACACACAGTCCTCCTCTTCCTACGCCCTTCCCACTCACTGTCTCCCCCTTTCCTGACTCCTTCTCTTCCCTCTATGAATTCCACCCCCACTTCTTCATTATGCCTTTCTTTGCTTCTGCCTCCACCCTTCTCATCTCATCATGCTTATCTTCCATCCTTTCAGCCGTTTTCTCTGTTCTCCATCTAATTCTCTGTCTTTCCCTCCTTATTCCCCTAGTTGCAATGTTTACCACACTTCCTGCCACTCACTGTCCCTTCCACCCCTCTCGAGCTCTCCAAAGGGATAATTTGTCCATTAAGTCTGTGAGGAAACAGTGGAAGATACTCAACAGCCTGTTACAAACTGAAACCCTACTCATTATTAACATGCTCATTTAGGAACACGTGTAGACACACACACACACACAAGCAGAAACCAATCACGTGGAAGCATTAGCACAGGCACAGTTTTGCACAAGCAGCCATTAAGGAAATAAGTGCTCACCAGCTTATTAAATGGAACACGAGGCACGTGCATGCACACTCACTCCCGACTCAAAGAAGTAGGGAATACGCTCAAAAATCGCACAAACGTGGAAGCGCGCTTCTTAGAAATACCACATTGCATAACACAAGCTGCTGCTGCCCTTTGAATCCCACAGTCTCTCTAGTGTATGGACAACAAAACGGCAGAATCCCACTGAGGCATTACAGTTTATTGTTTACAGCAGCAACACTACCGAGGCAGTCAGCTGCTCCAACCCGCAACACTTGATACCGAGACGCACAAAATGCAAAACAGAACCAGCCTCTTTATTCATGTGTGCAGTAATATTAGCTGCAATTCCAACAGATGGGAGTGCCTTGGTGTTTAATTCTTTATTAATAGTCATAGGAAAAAAGCAAAAAACAAACAAACAAGAATTAAAAAATACTGTACGCTCTATTTGTCTCATCAGCCTGTGTCTGTTACTACAAGTCTGTTTATAATCGATTCACCCTGACTCTACCTTCATGATGACGAACTCAAAATCTCTGGGGCTTGGACTGCTGTTGGACAAAACGTGGAATTGGGCTTAATTGGATTTAACTTAAATTTAGGCTCTGGGAAATTTGGATATTCGTCTACATTTGCCGAGAGCTGATAGACAACAATGAGGGGCCAGGGCACAGTCACCAGCTTGAGCTGACTGAGCATAACCACAGTAATGTGGTTTGTGAACTTCCACCATGAACCCTCCGCTCTGGCAATTTGGCTACTGCTGTCTTGTTTTTTGTTTTGTTGGCCTGACAAGCAAGAGGTTGATGTCACTGAGAAACTGAGGGTAACAAGCCAGCGGCTTGTCAATCACAACGTAATCCTGCCCTAAAGCAAAGCCTGCTGTATTGAGCTCTTTGATTTACAAGATGAACACTATGCTGTGTTAAATAAGATTTAAGACGGGCAATTTATATCATAAGCACATAAGGAGAGTGTGTACAAAGGCAATAAATTAGGTGAGAATTTAAGGTTATTTTCCAATAATCGTACATAACGTACATCTTTTTGCAGCTATGGCAGTCGCCCTCTGCTGACCATTAAGTCATATATATAAGTTTTATTTAATTTATTAATAGAAATTAATTAATAAGACCACAGGTTTAAGGCATGTTTGCATTGGATTCACTTGTCAGACAAGAGTCCTGGACTGTGAAGCAGGATGTCGGCTAAATGAGGTACCTGGACGTCCCAACAGACACTAACGTTCACCATCTGAGGATGAAATTTAAATCACTCAGACCTGAGCGAACTTTAGCAGACAGGTTTAGGTGAAAGTAGGGGTTACTGTAGCTCAGGAGGTAGAGCAGGTCATCTGCTAAACGCAAGGTTGGTGGTTCGATCCCTGCAAGCCAAATATCCTTGGGCAACCCGAGTTGCCCCAGCTCTCTAATGCATCCGATGCCTCCATAGGAAAGCACTGAGAAGCTTAAACAAGAAGAAAGCACTTGTGTGAATGGGTGAATGTGGCTTCGGTAGAGGTATCAGTCCTGTCTTCCAGGTAAGAGATCAGCATACACAAAACTACCACCTACTGACTAATCTGCTCTATGGAAAATAACTTCAGCATTCCCAGAAGAGGACAGTAGCTTACAGAGAGTATTTGAACTCTTTTGGGTTTTCCTGATAAGCCATTACCATAACTGAGAGATTAAATAACTTCCAAACCATTTCATGCTTATGTAGTTATAAAGTGACATAAAACAGAGAAAAACAAACCTTTGCACTTGCTGACCTTAAATAAAATATGCAACTCATTTTGTCTACTTCTCATTTTAATTTTTTAAATATGTTCTTTACTTCCCCTTTGGCTGCCTGCACAGCTCTTTTTCGGTTCTTTGTCCGCAGCTGCATTTAGAGCAGGGTGTCAAACTGGACGGCTTTGAAAAATGAGAAGGAGGGGCAACAATTTGGAACTTTTAACTGTATTTTTATGAACTTTATAATTTTTTCCTGCTGATAAAGACTTCACCACTGTCATTCATACTATAATAAAGTAATTAAGTAATAGTTAAACAATTAAATGACAGAAAGGTTCCTTTGTTTCCAATATTTACTATACAAATGTCTTTTGTTTATTTCACAAAGGATATGCTGTTTCATAGTACAGGCCCCTGGAGAGTGTGAATATCTTATATGCAGTCTATGGTTTCAGAGCCTCCCAGTGGTATTTAACTATGTTCAGTGCATTTACTCAGTGTTACTGGGGATTCATCTGTGGTAAATCCACACCGTAGGTAGGTTATAACCTGCAAGCCCTCTGAAATCCTACCTGGGGATTTATGCTTCAGCAGGAAAGCTACATTGCAACCTCAAACCCCTCTGTAACCTACGATGTAACCTGACATACTCCTGTGCATTTCTGGCTACTTTTACACCACAGTTTTTGAATTTATGAGTTATAACAATCATAGGATTAAGATAAGGGCTCACAAATATCAAGAAATTCCTGGAAAGAGATTGCTAAAACTATCAGAATGGATGTGAGGTACGAGGACAAAAAGTCCCAGCATTTTATTTTGTATCATAGCTGGCACCACCAGGACACAACCACATGGTTGGTAACACGTAATGCACCAGCGCAAGCACAAGTAGGTCATGCTGTAGGCCCAAGAAAATTCACAGCATAAGTCTAAATCAGCCGTCACACTCACCGACAACAAACATGTCACAACTATCATCACAACAAAGCACAGCTGAGACTGGCACTGGCACTGCACTCACAACCAGTGCTACCAGTCCAGTAACTACGTGGTGCTGTATTACGATGCTGACTGAGATTAAATATAAACATTATTTGGGAAATAATGCAAATCTTATTGAATTGTCATTCAAATGCAGTTCTCAAAAAAAGAGAGTCGAGAATTTTTTAGGGAGCTTTGTGCTAACACTGGTGGTAGTTTCAGTTCCAGTTGATGTTGTTAACGATAGCTTTCCCTAACCAGTCGCTTCTGATAATGTGTTAACAACAAACAACAGCTAAATGCCGAAAAGCACTTAAAGTTATCTTTGCTAATGGGGGGAGAGAAGTGATAGTGATGCATATCATTTCTCTCCCCCCAACTAACATCCAAACATCTGATCATTTGTGACGCAGACTCTATACCACATCCTTCGTTATCATAAATACCACCGCAAGCTGCTGCCTGCTGTTCTTTAAAACCAGCTACACTCTCTATTCTCATTCTTTGATTGTCATCTGACCATCTGCTTTGCAGCAATAAACAGGCATATATAATATCTGCAAACCCTCCATATCATATGGAGATAAATGTTCAAGGGTCAGACAGTCTGTGAGACGAGAATCACGAGGTGAGGAACAGGTGAACAAAGGAGTCGAGAGGAGAAAAAGAAAATCACAGCGATCAATCATAAAAATGGAAGCAGGAGATCGATTCATACACACCGTGTAGACCGGGAATGTCAAACTCCTTTTATAAAGCCCGCTTTGTTCTTATGTGGGCCGCACCAGTGAAACTCCAGTGTCAGTGTGAGATGTTTAATTACGCCTTTAATCAGTGAGATATTTAATATAAGACAAAGAATTTCAACAGGTAAAGTAAAGAAATGCTGGTGTTGCAAATGAAATAAATGTGTCAGCATGACTCTTTGAGCTTAATTTGTAAGGAGCAATGTGTAAAATCACAGAAATCCATAATTTAATTACTTTTCATGGGTCTGTGTAGGTTTTCAGTCATCCAGGTCATAATAATTTGAGGATTCCTTTCTTTCCAAGCTCCTTAGAATATTTTCATGGGCAGGAAAAATCCAAAATTTATGCCCTCTTTCACATTTTCCAAACCCAACCTGTGGGCTTTATTGGGGTCTTTGCTGGGCCAATTCTGGGTCCTTATAACTAACTTGTCCACTGTGGTCTATAGTGATTTATCTTTGAGAGCCATAAAAACCATTTCTCTAAAAAAAAAAACGTGTAGTCACTGTGACTGGTATACTTGTCTTCATTCACATGAGCTCTCTCCTTCTGAATCTTCTAAAACTGCATGTTTTTGCGCGTCTGTCAAAGAAGCACGACCACGACGCAACCTAAACACTGATCCCTTACCTCACTGCCAGTGAGCGGATGTGTTTCATGCGTGTATGAGTGCGTGTGACCTTGCGGAGGAATTCCCTTTCTCCCCGAGCTCTAAGGAAGTGATACCCTGTTCCAGACGGACAAAAGGGTCAGAGAGCAACTCAGGACACACAAAAACACCCACACACTTTTCCAAGGAGGAAAGTGCAAACTAACGATGAGTTCTCACTCACAACAACACGCATCCATGATATTTTCCATTAGATAAATCTTTTCCTTTTATAATCATCCATTTAGCCACTAATCTCCTCCCAGCTCTGGTATCAGGACACACAGGTGTTTGCAGCACACACACTCCTTCCTCTCCAGAGGCGTTTAGGGGCTCCTGCAGTGCAACATTTCTTCCAACAAGCAGCACGGATGATATTGACCCGTTACATACACACATGGGACAATTACCAGATAACCTGCTGCTATGCTAAAGCACACCTCTTCCATCCCACAGCATATAGAGGGCTGCGTCTGAATGTTTCACTGTTGCTAGGAGACGTAAAAATCCTTGAGCATCCAGTTGGCAGTTAATACAGTGGAAAAAAAAACAACAACACAGACTTCAAACAAATTGAAAAATATAAATGCCAAAAAAGCACCTCCACATTTTTGCCACGTTCCTGTGGTCGTTTATATCATTTCCTGTGGCAAAGGCTGCAAACTCGGACACAGAGTCTGTCCACAGTACACTAGGAGACGACGGACAAAGTGAGGATGAGGGACAAAACTGGCAGGGAGGGATGAGAGAGGAAAGAAAAGTGCCTTTTTTTTTTGCATATAATTCAAATGTCAACCTCAACATAGAAGGTCGTAAATAAGGCCAATTCATTACTCTCTTGCTTTGAGGAGGGTTTTTTTTCCAGTGTGACAAGTCAAATGGCACAAAATTACATACTTTTTCTGATGCAGACATACGACAAAACGTGACAAAAGGTTGTTTTTTTTCTGGTGAGAGTCTGCAAGGACATATTTCATGAGTCTAGATCACCTTCCTGCTGTCTACATATCTTTTCCCCACTGAAATAAAGAAGCAGAAACACAGTTCTAGGTTATTCTATTTAAAAGAGAAGCCAAGTCTGCAGCTTTGTTTACACAGAAAATTGGACATTTTCAACAAAGATGACATACTTTAAAATGTCAAAATTATCTTTGCCCGCTTATTCTGTTCATCAGATTTTATTTTTACTCCCAAAGGGTCGAGGTGTTATTCTTTGCTCTCATGAAATCCCAACATACTAGGACTTTAGACTGCTGTGCCTTTGATTAGCTGCACACCAGGGAGGCTGGCCGGCCTGTTGAGCTAGTTTTTACCTGACAAATGAGCTTTGGAAATGGTGCAAAAAATATAATGCACTGTACCACTTATATCTTTACCAAGTTCCTATTTTCTTTTGGGGGTTTTTTTGTTGTTGTCGTTTCAATGAAAAACTGCTGTTACTTTCTTCAGTGGACGTTTCCTTCACAAACAAGAGCTTGGGATTTTCTCTTACTCTAGGAAAGGAAAATGAAAACCCAGGAGAAAAGGGTAGATGGAAAAAAGGGAGCTTGTAAGATGAGACAGGCAGAAATAAGAAAAAGGTAAAGTTGAACAGAAGAGAGGAAGGGGTGACAAAGTTTTCAATTCAGATTCAGTAGATCGGTGACAAATAATGTGTGCGTGTGTATTTAATTGTCCTACCTTGACACTGAAATCCCTGCTTCCCAAAACCCCTGTGAAGAGAACAAGCACACAGAGAAGTTAAAATGTGCATCCGCACACACACACACACAGAAAAGGAAAAAAACTGAACAGAAACTGAAACCTAATCGCTTAACCTTAAGATATCTCCATGGAAGCAAACGTTTAAAATGATGTTTCTGCCCAAAATAGCACACACACAACCACACACATGCACACACATACAGCAGTGAGGTTTGCAAGCACAGAGGTCGTTTAATTATCATGTAAACAGTTTGCTGGGCAGGTACTGAGGTTACATGCTGACACTGACAAACACCACACCTAGTCAGTGGTATGTGAAACGCTGAGATTCCCACAGGTGGACACACACATGCATAAACACACAAACACACACCCAGGCCAGCTGATTTTCATACAGTGACTAGAAATAGATAATCTCTCAGGGCCTGAAATCACTTGGTGCTCCCATTGTTCTTTTATCATTGTGCTTATTGACCTAGATAGATAGATAGATAGATAGATAGATAGATAGATAGATAGATAGATAGATAGATAGATAGATAGATCATCATCTGGCCATTGACAAATTTAAAACGCTTTAGGGAACAGATAATAAATAGCCCTGGAGTATGGGGCTCACGGTCTAGTAAACCCCGGGGGGGCTGCAGGGTGACCTGTCTGCACAGGTGACTGACAGAAACTGCAGGCGGAAGAGAAGGAGTGGGAGGAGGCGGAAGGCTGGACTTGTGTCAGGGCAACACTTTCTTGTTACCACTCAGGTTATCCGTGCTGGCAGCGCTTCATTCCTTCCTCTTTTTTCTTTTCCTGCTTTCTTTTCTCTCAGTTCCTCTGCCTACTTAATAGCATCAAACAGTGGTCTGCAGCTATTCTTTTTATATAAAAAAAAAACTTTAGAGCTACCCACATATATTTCTCTAGCTTCCTTTCTGCCCTACCTAACGCATATAGTATCTACAAGTACAAAAATAAGACGGAAATCGGTCTTTATTTTTGCGAAAACTAAATCAAGTCCACCTCCCACTTCTTCTTCCTTTAAAAAAAAAAAACAGCATACATCATGATACCGATTCTTCTGTCCCTACTTTATTTATCCCTACCTTTTATTCCTTCTTTTGCACCACTCACTTAGCCTATATAAATAAAAAGTGCCTTATCTGTACACAGTAAATGGATTTACCGTCTTCTTTAACAGCACCAACACAAGCAGTGACTTAAGTTAAATACTTTTTCTTTTTAAAAAAATAAATAAATATGAACTCTAGGTCCATCCCTGTTCCAGCTCCTCACCAGATGAAGTCGGTGCAGTGGCTGCAGAAGGTGGGCTGCTTGAAGAAGCGCGCGATGAATTTGTGGTCCTTCACCTCGTGCACGTTCTTCTGCCGGAGAGCTCCCTGGCGCGCGAAGCCCCGCATAGGCTCGCGGGGTCCGTCCTCCCCATCACTGTTGGCCGCCGCCGAGTCTGCCATTCTCCCGGTGTTTTCAAGCAGCTGCCTTAATGGTTGTTGGAAATGAACTACCTCAAGTTGCAGGTGCCAGAAACAGACGCTCTCTGGAGAGGCGGAAAGTCTTTCTTTCGTGGGTTGTTCCGAGAGGAGGTGTTGTCGGCGGTGCTGGGACCAGCTTATGGATAGTTTTCGGTAGTTTGGTTATTTTTTTCCTTCTCTGATTAAGTTGTCTTGTCCTCCGGTTGAGCAGACGGCTGCCGCTACACTGCCTCCCCTCTGCTTCCTCCTTTTTTCTTCAAAGCGCTCTGACAGCAGAGAGAGCGAGCGAGCGAGAGAGGGAGAGGGACGTCAACTATTAACATTATCTCATTTGCTGTGGCAGCTCCAATAGAAGCAGCGCGCTTTAACTAATCTGAAATAGAAATGGTGTTCAATTTAGTTAAGTTCACCTCTGTTTATATAGGCACTTATACTGTAAGATAAACACCCGACAATAATGCAAAGAAAACACATTTGGCGACAGTGGGAAGGAAAAACTCCCTTTTGAAGGGAAGACGATTCTGTTATAAGGGTGGGCAGTCATGTGCAAAAGACCAAAGACAGGCTGTGGATAATAATAGCAAGATTTTAACTGCAGATAGTGAGGAAGTGAAGAAGAAACACTAAGAGTGTTTTCACGCCTGCAGTGCTCAGTTTGTTTAAATAAAACTCTGGTTAGTACAGGCGTGAACACAGTAATTGGCAGAGGTGTGGACTCGAGTCACATGACTTGGACTCGAGTCAGACTCGAGTCATTAATTTTATGACTTTAGACTTGACTTGAAAAAATGTTGTAATACTTGTGACTTGACTTGGACTTTTACACCAATGACTTGGGACTTGAATTGGACTTGAACCGGTTTACTTGAAAAGACTTGATATTTTACCCCAAATATAAAATTTAACATGCATATTATATAGAGATTGAAAATGTGACGTCATTCACGGGTAGAACCGCAAAGGATTCTGGGAACTCGTGGCAAGCGGTACTAGCGCACGCAGGCTTTCAATTGAAATCAGTCACACAGCGATAAAAAGAAACACAAAAATGTCAAGAAGCTGTTGTATTATTAACTGCAATAGCCGGTCGCATGACAGCCACGGGAAGCCGACGAGTAAAGAGATCGGTTGTTATCGGATTACGTCGTTGAAGAGAAATTGTTCGAGCCATGTTTCCAAAGTAACAAAGACGCAACGGATGGTCTGGATCGCAGCCATTCAAAGATCAAATATAACGTCCCAGAACACTCCAGCTCACAGGTTAGTCTGCTCCAAGCATTTACACGAAGGTCAGTGTCTTTTAGTACTTAATACGTCATTTTCATAACATAATTGGTGATATAGGTTACAAGCAAGTCTGGCGCTGAACAGAAATTGTCGCGCTATGCTCCTTTATTTATTGTGCATAAATAGTGAATTGTCCTGACACAATATTGCGTTTCGCTTCTGTTATTATGGTACATTGACAAAAACATATACTTTTATTCACAGGATAAAACAGTTTTTTGTATCACTAATTGCCCAGTACGATTACAGCATACAGTATTATTGTCACTGCTACATTTCTGTGATGCCTACCAGAAATTATTTCCACTACTAATTAATTACCGTTGAGCTCAAAGGTCCTATTAATAAACGGTTAAGGAATGTGTATTTATGACGACGATTTGTGAGACTGGTAAACTTATGATATGTACGATGGTCTTTACTTTCTACACGGTGCATTTCAAGGTCCTGTACCCATCCGTCGGTAAACTGTACCTGGGCTTGTTGCAGTGACCGGAAGTTACTAAACTTCATGAGTGTATGCACTCACTCCAAGAACCGTATGATTATAAATATGCATATAAATATGCTAAGATGAGATAGCTGACTTCATCTAACTAGCAAATGTTGTCCAGGCTACGTTGGTGATGCAGTTTTTTTTAATATGTATGATATTTTTGTCATGCGATTTTAAAGCCGGTCCTACAACCGCATCCAAGAATAACATGCAGCTTATCTCAGAACTGTCGGTGAAAATTATTCTTGGAGCTAGGTTTAATTGAGCTGCATTTTAAAGAGGTGCAATTTCACAATTTGTGTATATTTTCTAAGTTCACTATTTTGTCATGTGTTGAGAAAAACACAGATTAAAAAATTACATGGTCTAATATTTACATTTAGCATAACTGCAACATTATTTTTTCGTTTTTTTTTTTTTAAAGACTCGAAAGGACTTGAAATTCAAAGTTTCAGACTTGTGACTTGACTCGGACTTTTACACCAGTGACTTGAGACTCGACTCTGACTTGCCTGACATTACTTGAGACTTGACTTGAGACTTGAGGATAAAGACTTGAGACTTACTTGAGACTTGCAAAACAATGACTTGGTCCCACCTCTGGTAATTGGCGTGGACCAAAACAACCCCAGGCTAGCAACTAGCCATGAAATGAATGTAAATTATCTGTGGCCTCTTATAGTCCTGAACATAGAACCTGCTTCCTCTACGTTTGCTGCTCCCGCCCCAGACACATCTGGCCAGTAAGTGGATTTTGGTTTACTTGGACCTTACTTGGATTCCTCTGTGTGAAAAAACAAACAAACAAACACAGGGAATAGCTACACGTTTACAAACCCATCAACTGATTTGGATCAGAGTGAATTAACTATAGGTGTAAAAATTCACTTAGTGCATCATGAGACTCCCACACCAACCCAAGCCTATTGCAGCATAGCATTAAAATAAAGTTTACTTACATGTATATAGCATGTAAGTATATAGCACTTTTCTAGACCAGAAGCTGTCACAAAGTGCTTTACAAAGGTATTAAAAACCTAGTGAAATAAACACAAAATCAAAACAACACAAAACCCTGAAGCATTACACAAATGCCTGTCTGAACAGATGTGTTTGCAGGTGTTTTTTAAAAGGAGAGAGAGAGGTAAGCTGTTCCAAACAAAGTAAGAATCAAGGTTTTAAACTGATATCTAAATCTTTAACAATGGGGTCATGTGAGAGCATTTATGAGTGTGAGTTAGAAGCCTTGCAGCAGCATTCTGGACTGACTGGAGGCGATTCATAGACGCTTTACAGACAAGAAAATAGAGCATGACAATAATCTAAAGGAATCAAGATTTTTGAGACAACAGTCCTGGTTTTAGCAGTATAACTATGGGAGAATTCAGAGTCAGCTAATCCAGCCACCACTACAAACCTTATTAAAAAGCAAAGTTTTAAGTCTAATCTTAAAAGTAGAGACTGTCTGTCTCCAAAATCCAAACTGGAAAATGAACCACAGAAGAGGGGCCTGAAAGCTGGAGGCTCTGCCCCCCGAAAGAAAATTATAGCCCTTCCTCACTGGTACCTACTCGGCTCGGCCAGTTTCAAAAATGGCAGTTTGGCTTTCGTGAAGGAGCTGCTCTCGTGGCTCATCGGGTGATGCCACTGACTATCCAATTGGTGGCATGCAGTCTGTTGATGTCACAGTTTCAGATTGACTCAGATCATTTGAAATCATGGCCGAGTAGGTACTAAAAAAGTACCTGGTACCAGGGACCACCACCTAATGGAAAACTCTAAAAACACAACATCGAGTCAAGCCAACGAAGTAGGTACTAGTGGAAAAGGGCTATTAGTGAGTGAGGGATATGGATATGGATTAGTCCTCTGACCTAGCTGTAAAGTCATACTGTGACAGTTATTTCCTGGGAAAAAAACAACTAAAACCACTGTTAATAGTTTAGCATCAATAACTACAGAAACAAAAGGAGAAAACACCTGACTTGTCAATTAGCCTCACTTCACTGTGTCATCAGAAATGGGACTTTTCAAAATGTATCCACCCATGAACACATGAAGTCTACTGGCTCTGTTTCCCCCCCAGCGTTTGTTATAGTGTACAGTATGTGGGATTCTCTGAAAATGCCAGATAATGTCACAAAAACAGGATAGACAAATTAAGTGGTCGCCTTAAATTTAAAGTGTGCAGTGGGAAAGTCTCTCAGTTTTTTTCCCCAAAGTAGAGAGATAATAGGCTAGTAAATTATTAATCTGAGAACCTATTTAAGCACAAAGTCACAAAATAAGCATTGTGGGTTTTGTCCTCCCATCACTTCAGAGGAAGCTCTCTGCAGCTGGCACAGACAGCAGCAACAAAAACAGTAATCAGCAACCCTCCTAATGTTCCTACATGTCAACAAGTTTTAAAATGCTTAAAATATTGTTAAAAGTAATTTATTGGAGACTGCTTTCAATCTTACATCCAGTAAATGGAGCAGTCCCGATAATTGTGATGTTTTACAAAGGCTTAAACAATGTGATGAATGATGTATTTACACTAACCATATCATTAGTTACACTTTTCCACTGGTTGGACCCCCCTTTGCCTTCAATTCTTAGTGGCACAGATTAAACAAGGTGCTGAAACACTCCTCAGAGATTTTGATTCATATTGACGTGATAGCATCGCACAGTTGCTGCAGTTTTGTCAACTGCACATTCCATGATATGAATCTTCTTTTCCACCACATCCCAGGAATGATCTACTGGAAACCATGGAGGCCATTTGACTACAGTGAACTCATTGTCATGTTTAAGAAATCAGTTTCAGATGCCTTTGTGACATATCCTGCTGGAAGAAGGTCATAAAGAGAGGGATATGATCAGCAACAATGCTTAATGTTGCTGTCATATGAATAACTGGTTAGATATTTGCATTAAAAAACAGCTGAACAGATGTACTCTAAAGGGGAATGTGAGTGCATATGTCTTATGGCATACATACAAAAAACACCCCCAAAATTTAAGTAAAAATGAGTTTATTCAAGCGGTGGAAGATGGAAAAGAAAGATTTTAACAGCTTGAACATTCCCTTGCCAAGAGTCATCAAACAAACAACACGGTCAAGGACGTAAAGTTTGAAAAACACAATTTCAAATGTGCAGTGGCCTATTGATTGTACACATGCAGAAATGACACCTTTCTCTTATCTCAGTTCCATTTTAACCTTGAGTTATATTTGGTTCAGGTTATGTAAGGCTAGCATGTGATAAAACTGGGAAAAATGTCATCTCCATCACCAATATCACACACAGCCATCTGTAAACACAAGGAACGATACTCAATATTTGAAACTGAAGTGTTCATTTCCAAAAGGAGATTTGAACATTTGGGGATGAAAAAAACACACAGAATCTCTCCTCTTAGAGTTTGAGTTCTGGCATTGAAACCAAGCACAGTTGTTGAGTAGTGACTCATCTTAAGACTTTTGCTTTCAAAGGGATTTTGAAGGATCATCATCTGCGACTGTTGGATGAATTTCATGCTAAAAAGTTTTCCAAGATACAGTCAAGGTATTTTTGGAATGAAACCCATCAATTACATGACTTTCTGAGTCATTTCACCAGCCAGTGTGATGCTTCACAGAAAGAGGCAAGAAACTACAAACCACCTGCATCGCTCAACTGTCGAAGGATGAATTTACATTTACAAAAAGCAAGCACGTTAAACTTCTACATATAACTACATATTCTGCATTTACACACAGCCAAGAAACTGAAAAATCCATAAAGAACTGTTATAGTAGTAGCATTAAAGGCATGGATCTCATTCCAGGACAGGGATCTACCCCAAATAGCCCATGCTGTCCACATCATGCTGCACTCACCTCTTATTCTAACAAGCACACCTAAGTGCCTCATCCCAGCCCATATTTTCCAAAACATCTTTGCTCCAATGGTCTAAAACTCAAATGAGTTCTCCCACACATGCACATGCACACACATGCAGTCAGCTGGCTAAAATGACCTAGATGTGATTGATTCAGCTGCAGGACAGATAACAGTGTGCAATCCATTCAGGTCTCATCATTTGGAAGATTGCTGTAGATTTAGCTGGCAGCTGAAATGAAGCTTTTCTTTTTTGTTAACCTTTTTGCCCCCCGCCACCATACTTTCTTAGTCATACACCTTCTGACATTAGAAGCACACCTACCTGCGTTTTTGCATAATTGTTCTCCTCAGCAGCTGGCAGACTGTAAAAAAATAATGACAGCTTAATTTGCTATGATGCCAGGCATCAAGTGACATGAGCATAACCTGTGAGTAGGTCTAACTGAATTGGTCTATTGTGTCGCATGTGTACACTGGAAGTGATTCACTTTACATGAAAGCCACCGGCCTCTTTCACTTTTATCAATGCAGGATGGGGGCTAGAGACAGCGAAAAGGCAAGCCTGAAATCAGCTGCATTTTTGTCTTTCAAGGCAACCAGTTGGCAAAAATCTCCTTGTGATTAAAGGTTGTGACTCAAAACCACACCCAACACTGCCCAACTTTTACGCTGAAGCTGAACAATTTTCCATATTCGGGTTCACATCACACATTTGCAGGTTTTACTTTTGTGTGTGTTTGCAGACAAGTTACCATCTCCCATGCAAACTTTGGTGGCAATCTGCTGGTGAATAAAGCAAACATAAAGAGGTTTTTGGTCCATTTCCTGAATGAGTAGTTGCTGTATCACATCCAGTATGGCAGACAACTCTTGAGAAATGTGCGCACAAGGCCCCCCTGAGAAACCTCTACAGCCTGTGTGATAGCATGCAGTTCTCCCACTGAAAACGCTACGGCCCGATCAACAGAATCAACTGGATTTTGTTACCTGGATGATTGAGAATGCATCAAGATGCTAACACGTATTTTAATAACCAGTCAGAGTAAAATACAACCGAGGCCAATGGGAACAAATGTTTTTTTTTTTAAATTATTATTATTATTATTATTATTATTAATAGTACACTGAAAACAACAACAACAACATAGCATCAGAAACAGAACATCAGCCTTACCTCAATATAAGGATAGATTGTGCAAGAGGTAGCGCACATGACACCCACTCTCTAGTGGTGAGTACACAGGGATATTAGCTGGTCTCCTCTCACATCAGACCAATCTGAAATCACACAGACTTTGTCCTAAGGAGAAGGCAGGTAAAAGCTAACATTTGAGCTAGCATCTATAATGCACATCTGTTAGATTAAGTCCAAGAGAACTCCAGGTTTGCAGTGCCTTTGTGAAAATGGTTATGCGGCGCTTGAATGATAGCCAACCTGCTGATAGTGACTCCACTGGACTCCACTGGGTTACATGGTGACTGTGTGCATCCGAAATTGTTGTTGTGACTTATAATTTTATAGCAAATCATTTTTTGCACATATAAAAAAATAACTTGTCCATACAACATAATTATCTTGTGTGCACATGATAATTATGTTGCTTGCACAAGATAGCAACCACCTGTCAGCCCACCTGCACCTCATCATCCAGTCGAGCCACAGCTATATATCTCTTTGGTGTTCTATTTCTGTGGTAGCAGATGCTTTTCAGCCACTTGGCTCTGGTTTATTGCTGTTTATTTTTGGTGTATATACCGGCTGCTAACTATATATTTCTCTGTGCCTAATGGCTACCCTGCTTGCCTGCCTGGTGGCCTGATCTCCACTGTTTCTCAGTTTTCTTTCTGTGCTCCCTGCTTCTGTAGTTATAAAAACCATAACAGTGTACACAAGATAAACAGTTTGTTCAAAGAGGATTAATAAGATAAGCAAATAAACATGTGTGACTACAGTACTTCCACAGGAACATTGGTTTTTACAGGTATTTGGTAATAAATTAAGTGGTCCACCTCCTAACCACAGGCTGATATTGCTGTCCACAACATCAATTCTGCAAACACATCCTGGAAGATTTTCTTTCCTTCTTTTTGCTTCTTTCAACTAACACAGATTTTTTTTTACAGTATGTCTAAACTGTTAAATCTCAGCACTCACGACTTTTACAGTGTCCTCCAGGAATATTATGATTAGACTGCATAAGGTAAAGGTGTTAATAATTACACTATATTGCCAAATATATCTGCTCGTCTGCCATCACATGCATAATACTTTGAGTGACATCTCATTCTAAACTAAATAGGATTTAATATGATATCAGCCCACCCTTTGCAGCTATAAGAGCTTCAACTTTTCTGGAGAGGCTTTCCACAAGGTTAGGAATGTTTATGGGAATTTTGACCATTCTTCCAGATATGCATTTGTGAGGACAAGAAGCCCTGGCCTCGCAGTCTCCAATCTAATTCATCCCAAAGTTGTTCTGTCAAACTGTTCCACATCAAACTCGCTCATCCATGTCTTTATGGACCTTGATTTGTGCACCGGTTACAGTCATGTTAGAGCAGGAAGGGGCCAACCCCAAACTGTTCCCACAAAGTTGGGATTATGAAATTGTCCAAAATGTCTTGGTATGCTGAAGCATTAAGAGTTCTTTCACTGGAACTAAGGAGCTGAGTTAAAGTCATTTTGTTTTAATACCACTGTGGAATATTGGAATATTTAGTAGCAAGGCCTGTACTTGTTGCACAGGTGAAATCCTATCATGGTACCATGTTGGAATGTGTGTAGAAGCAGTCTGCATGCCTAGGTGCATGATTGTATACACCTGTGGTCATGGAAGTGATTGGAACACCTGAATTAAATGATCTGAATGTGGGAGTTGATACTTTTCGGTGTACCTAATGTAGTCTACCTTAGTCTTTTTTTTCTTTTTTTTTCAAGCTTTTTTTTTACTTTATTAAGAAGCATTTTGAAAAAATTGGCAACAGCTGATTGGAATCCAAGTAGATTTTTGTTGAAGGAACAAAGATGCCGATCAGAAGTAAATTTTCACTGAGATTTCTGTTTGTTTCACCCTTTTTTTTAAAAAATTCCTTTGTCCTTCCTTGATATCAACATTCAATATTCCAAACCATATCTCCCATCTTTTACTTCTCTGCTGATTTCCATCTCTATGTTCAACATACTACTTTTCTGTCTCAGCTCTCCGTCTTCGGCCCTTTGTCTCCAATTCCATGGCCCGTTTTTTTCCATCTTTTTCCTCCACAAAGGGAGGGAGTTGTTATATAAACCTGTTGTTTTTCCTCATCATCTCCTGACAACAGTGCAGAACACTCTCTGATGCAGTTCCCACAAATGCAGAAGCTCACGCAACTATGCTGCTGCAGACGCACTGCTGCACTGAGTTTTGATCACTTGTATCCAGTCGGTTCTTTTTGATTTCCCCTCGCACCTTCATGTATTGCAAACAACCTTATACTTTCATCTCTGCATTATCTGCTCTGGTTGTCATTATCACATACGCACACGCTTACGCAAATGGTCAGCCATTAGCACAAGTACAACACTTTGAAGCTATAACCCTTACATGCATATAAACACATTTTGTCTATCTACTCCCACACACTCTTTGTGGCCTATACCAGCCGGTCTGCGGAGCGAATACGTCCTGCTGTATTAGGCATCCCACACACACACACACACACACACACACACACACACACACACACACACACATAAACGCAGGTATGTTTAGATTAAGGTAAGTATATGGTGAACCCACTCTTACAGGCACAATTACCTCCCTTATGCAACTTGGTTGTCTCTGATGACATACCAAGTTCTTCTTTTCCTTTATGTCTCACTCTCATCTCCACCTCTCATCTAGTCTCTGTCACACTCTCTTTTTCTGCACCCCTCAACCTCCCCCTCTCATTTTAAGGGTGGTTAATACAGCTCAAACATCATTGATCCGAAACCACAGCGAGCACATTCTTCTGCTTTCACACTAGATTTGCATATCTGCACTTCTCTCTCTCTCTCTCTCTCTCTCTCTCTTTCTCTGTCTCTCCTTGGCTGTGTGCACGCCTGTGTGTCTGCTTGTGGTTAAATGAATGTGTCTATTGCGTACAAGCGTACTCTGCTTAAAACCCTTTGTTGAATCTGCATGGGTGTACAGCTGTTGTGTTCCCGTTTGACACCTCCAGCAGATCTGGCAGCTTCGGGGCGATCTATGTAAATGACGTCTGCAGTGTTATTGACTTTTTACTGCGTGTGTGTGTATTTACTGTAAGATAATAGTTATATAAGAAACAAGCTTTTTGTTTTGGGTCGCTAAAACAGTCGTATTTATGCAAATGTACATTTTCAGGAACAGTTACTGAACTTGAGGTCAATCACATGTCATATTCTGAATATTTTCTCTCTGATGATTTTATTTATTTATTTTTAACAGCAAGCCCCGAATTCAAATCACTCAACTGGGCTCTTCAGCTTTGATGCAAAATTGATCTCATTAATGGTTTTAGATTCAGTGTAATGATTTGATAAATTATGCTTCGCAGTAAGCTGTGCTTCTTTACAAACATACCAGTTCTGATTGATTGGCGTGGGTGATGGCCACATTACTAATGGGGCCAAGGAAACTGCCAGAAATCTTGTTTACTCCCTCTGAGCAGCGCAAACAGGTCAGCTCAGGATCTGTGCACAAGACTAAAATCTCTGTGTTTCAAGCCTTACAAAATAGAACCCACATGCAGCTCTCCCTTTTTCTGTGGTTCAGGAGATAGAGTGGGTTGCCCACCAATCAGAGGGTCAGTGATTTGATCTCCTCCAATCCGCATGTTGGAGTGCCGTTGGGCAAGATACTGAAGCCCAAATCACCCTGATGTATTCATCAGAGGGTGAGAGGGTGGGTGTTAGTTAGAAAGTGCTTAGAAAGGCATAAAATAAAGTCCTGTACAAATCTACTCAAACTCATTTAAAGTAGAAAAGCCTTGTATAAGTACCAGCATAGTTACCATTTTTGTACAATAACATGCCTCCATGAAATGCCACCATATATTGGTTGAGGAACTTTTGTGGCCTAGTGATCCTAGGTGTAATTTTCCCCATGATAGGTCTCCCAAGGCAAACCAGTCCTAGATTAAGGGCAGACTAAGTGTGAATCACGAGATCCTTATGAAAGGTAAAGTAATGGCTCATGATACCTGATCTGAATTGGGGTTACTCGGCCCATTCCTTGGAGCCAGGCCATGAGGAAGGGCTTGTATGTACAGTATGTTTGAAGGTGGAGTTCTTGGCAGTCCGATGCCCTGTTGCTGAAACTGGGTTTAGATACATGGAACATCACCTCTCTGGTGGGAAAGGAGCTTGAGCTAGCACTCAAAGCTGGCAGATACCAGCTAGACATAGACAAGCTGGACTCTAGAGCTGCCCTTAATGAAAGGTGGCGAACAGCAGTGGGTATGCTTGTATCCCCTATTTCAGCACCTGTGTGTTGGGGTTTTCCCCAGTGGATAAGAGCATTGTTTCCGTCGCGGTCTTAGAACAAGTCCTGGCTTGTTATTAGTTTCTGTGCCCGAAGACTGATGATGATTTTTGTAAGTTCTGTCAACTGTTCACCACCTTCTGTTGAGTTGGAAAAGGCAGTGTGGGAGAATGCTGGACAGGACTGGTACAACCCAATGGATAGTGAGGGAAATGTCACTGATTCTTCATAATTCATAATTCATAGTATTAGTAATAGTTGATAATTTTATGTGGAGAATGTCTAGGTGCAGCCGTGTTCATTCTGTAGTCGCAGGATCTTGTCACACTTTTTTGCATGTGGTTTTATTGGCTTCATTTAACAAACTCACTGTGACAGTTGTATGTACGTATGGATATATGGACAAATCCAAACATGCAGGGGAATGAACCCATATGACTTTAAGAGGTAAAACATCAGTTTTGTTTGGATTTTGAAAATTTCATCATCTCTGCATTCAGAAATTATTTTCATGTAGCATGTAAAACCTAATGTAAGCTGATCTGAAGGAAACTTTCCAAGATTTTTCTGGAGTTTGTCACGAAGGACAGCTGGAAATCGGAATTGAGCACATTTGTTTAAGCCATTAGTCATCACAGTGTAAGAGGAACTATACTGGCTGTCCTTTGAAAAAATAATATTGAAATGAAGAGTTTAAGAGACCTGTTTATTGTGGGGGTAAGTAAAGGATAAGTCACGTGAACATTAAAGGCTGCTGAAATAGGTCAGCTCGATGTATTTCTTAGTCAAATGCACTGAATATATTTTACTTTAGATGACTGAAAAATAAACTCAGAAAATGTGAATTCAAAAAACAACACCACACATCCAAAAGATAAAAAACAATCACTGCCCTTATTCAGAGAAGGCAATGGCGCTTAAGGAAGAAACATGCATGCAGCTAGGAAGAAGAGATTAGTCAGTGTAAGCAAATAAACTTAAAGGGCTAGTACAATTGAATGCACTGCTTATTTGCATTCACAGTACACTGAGGCCTTTGATTAAACATATACGTACGCGTAGATGAGACAGATACACATGTGGGCATTGAAATCATATCATTTCTGTAAAGGAAAAGACCAGTATGTGCTCAGGCACTAGATGCAAAATAACAATGATTTTTCATGTGTGTGTGAGTGTGTGTGCACCTTATTGTTCTAGCGCACCTGTGTTGGCAAGCCAGCCAAAGCTAGAAGCGCAGAAAGCAGTGTTTTGCTGGAGAACATTTCATATTTATTGTTGTATTTTTTGCACATTTTCCCTTTTTCTCCCACACTGGATCAGCCAATTCCCCTCTCACTGTGTGCTTCTTCTCGCTGCTGCTTACTCCCACCACTGGCCTGGGGAGGATGTAAACAACATTTCTCTTCTCGTGCACATGCGCTTAGCTTCACGTTTTGGAGAGAAGCTTCACCAGGAGATAATAGCATGCATGGAGGGGTCATTATCCAGGCGCACTCCACACAAGGCGCTCAACCAACCCCATCGGAGGCATCAGACACTTTTCATGGGATGCAAGCTCACCTTTTTTCCACAGCTGTTCAGATCCTTACACACATTTGATGCGAAAAGTTTCAGATCCTTCACATGATCTAATTTGAAGGCAGATATTGTACAGAGATAGTAACACACTGGCGTTTTCTTTAGTTAGAAAGCACACTCTGTGATATGTTCTCTGCCCACTCAAGAATATAGTTGTACATACGGTAATCTAATGCTAATTGCTCCTCTGAAGAAATCCCTGAACATCAAATGTGTGATGTGGAACGAGAAAAAAAAGGCTGATTATACTGCGTACAGTACTGCTATTTATACAGAAAGACTGCATCTCATGGGAAAGACAGATGAGAGAGCTGGAGCTGGAGGAAAATAGAGAGAAAGAGGGAGAAAATAGTGAGAGACTTTCTACCTCCAGCCTAGTGGTGATCTCCAGCTTTCACCTCGCAAACACACCCACACAGCACCTTATTATGACCTGTCTCTCTCGCTCTGTCTTTGGCTGTCTCTCATCCACAGTAGCTCTTTCAGCTTTCCCTTTCATCTCTCTGTACCTCAAGAGTTTGATCCAAAATGATAAAACAGCGCACTCTAGTGGCTTTGAGCTGTAATTTGAGCTCGCCCAATAGACCAAGGGATGTCAAATTCCCATTACGCTGTGGGCCACATGCAGCCATCTTTGATCTTGAGTGTATCAGTGTGAAGAAGTTTAACTGCACACTTAATCTAATAGATACACTACCAGTCAAAAGTTTGGACACACCTTCTCATTTAATGTTTTTCCTTTATTTTTACTACTTTCTACATCATAGACACAAACTGAAGACATCAAATATATGGAATTATATAGAGCAAAGAAAAAAATGATGAATGACTCTAAATATGTTTTATATTTTAGATTCCTTTGCTTTGTTGAGAGTGCTGCAAACCCTTGGCCTTCTCTCAATGAACTTCATGATGATTTTCACTTCACAGGTGGGCCTTGTCATGGTTAATTTGTGGAATTTCTCGCCTTCTTAATGGGTTGGGACCATCAGTTATGTTGTGCAGAAGTCAGGTTGGTACACAGCTGACAGCCCTGTTTGACAACTGTTAGCTGATTTGTTCTTGCCATAATATGAATTCTAAGAGAAACGGCAGTACATCATTACTTTAGGAATTGAAGGTCAGTCAGTCAGTAAATTTGCTAAATCTTCGAAATCGCAAGTTATCAGCACCTCAGATTAGAGCCCAGATAAATGCCACACAAGAAACACAAGGAGTGGACATCAGATGAGTCCAAATTTGAGATCTTTGGTCCCACCCGCCGTGTGTTTGTGCGTCGCAGAAAAGGTGAACGGATGATCTATACATGCAAGGTTGCTGGTGACACTGTTGGGGATTTAATCAGAATTGAAGGCTCACTGAACCAGCATGGCTACCACAGCATCATACAGCAACATGCCATCCCATCTGGTTTGCGTTTAGTTGGACCATCATTTATTTTTCAACAGGACTATGACCCCAAACACACCTCCAGGCTGTGTTAGGGCTATTTGACCAAGAAGGAGAGTGATGAAGTGCTGCACCAGGCCTGACGTCCACCTTCACATGAACTAAACCCAATGGAGATGGTTTGGGATGAGATGGACCGCAGAGTGACGGCGAAAGAGCTAACAAGTGCTCAGCATCTCTGGAACTCCTTCAAGCCTTCTCCCTGTGCGCCAACTGCTGCACCTCCAACCACCAGGTTGTCAAGCTAATTAAGTTTGTACATGACACCACCATTATTGGACTCATCTCGGACGGGGATGAGTCTGCCTACAGGGTGGAGGTTGAACGTCTGGTGTCCTGGTGCAGCCGCAACAACCTGGAGCTGAATGCCCAGAAGACAGTGGAGATTATTGTGGACTTCAGGAAGCAAACATCCCCACTCCCCCCATCATCTTCATCACCACTGTGGACTCATTCCACTTCCTGGGTACCACCATCACCCAGGAACTCAAGTGGGAGCCCACCATCACCTCCGTCATAAAAAAGGTGCAGCAGAGGATGTACTTCCTGAGGCAGCTGAAGAAATGTAACCTGCCAACAGGGACGATGATGCAATTCTACACTGCAGTCATCGAGTCCAGCCTCAGCTGCTTCATCACTGTGTGGTATACTGGACCCACCATCAGGGACAAACAGAGACTGCAGCGTGTTGTGCGCTCTGCTGAGAAGGTGATTGGCTGCAGACTCCCATCTCTGCAGGACCTGTACACGTCCAGGACACTGGTTCGTGCAGCTCGGATCTTAGCTGACCCTTCTCACCCTGGACACAGTCTGTTTGACCTGCTCCCCTCCCTTATTCTTATTTTTATTTAAGTGCTTGACTTATAGTATGTTTCGCACAAAGTACTGCAGCAATTTCCTAATGTTGTAAATCTGCTCAACATTTGGCAGTAAAACCCTTTCTGACTGTTGGAAACCCAAAGCAAAGCACGGCTATTTTGAATCTAAAATATAAAACATGCTTTGAGTTGTTTAACACTTTTTTGTTACATAATTCCTTGTGTTCATTCATAGTTTTAATGCCTTCAGTGAGAATCCACAATGTAAATAGTCATGAAAATAAAGAAACACCATTAAACGAGAAAGTTTGTCCAACCTTTTGACTGCTACTGTATGTTAGTATTACAAAAGAAAGTTCAATTTCAAAGGCACATGTTAGTTTTTCCTGCATAACAAAGAGACTCTGCTCTAGTAAATGAAAGAAATCTGTTTCAGCAACTTTTGTGCCATAAATCATTAAAAAAGGTCAAAGTTCTGATATCTCATTGCTCAGACTGTCCTATAATTAAAGCTTATTAATCACTGTAAAAGCAGAAAATTCTATAGTCCCAAAAAAACCAGGAAGGTTTAATCGTTTAATTGTTTATTTATTACTTTGGTGTGATGTAAAGAGGTGTGAGGAAGATCTTTATCAGCAGGAAAAATGTAAAACTTATAAAAACACAGTTAAATGCCCAAAATTATGTCCTCCCTCACGTTCTAAAGCGGTCCAATGGGACTCCAAATTGCAGTCCTTGCTTGGCCCACAGGCCTTATGCATGACACCCTCTGCCATAGACTATATGCTTTTCGTACTTTCCAGCCTTTTTCCACGTGGCAAGCCCTTTCTTGCTGTTTGCCAATCCACTGATCCTATTTCAGCCAAAGCTTTGCTGTGTTTTTACGCTGCTTTTCAACATTTCTTTCATTCTCATAATAAAAACTTAAACGGTGAAGCTGCAAAGTGATTCCATGAAGACTTGGAATAAAAAACAAAACAGGTTATGGTGCATCCTATTTTATGACATTTTTTTCCTGCCACTAGAGGGAGACAACGCTTTGTATTTGTAAGCTTTCTTGATCGCTGTATCGAGTTTCCATCGTTTGTTAGTCCGCCACAGTATTCCAACATCACAAGAATATGATGAGTGACAAGCTCTGGAAAAAGACATCTTGTAAACTAATACATTTTACAAATAATACACAGTAAATAAAATTGTGTCTATTTTTTTAAATTTGCTGAAGAATAAATAACGGGGAAATACTTGTGTGTCATAAACGGCTGATTAAAATGCAGTTACTGCAATAAGAAATTTCAAGAGGATTATAATTGACTAGGGTGTGATTTCAGTCTTTAAAAAGGACCTTTTGTCTGACTTTTCACAATATCTCCACCCAACCAACGAGATTTGGCCACACACTAAAAGCAGACATCTACAGTAAACACTGCAGATATACATTATACTGATTTATTAATCACCAACGCTCCACTGTGATTGATTGGGCGAAGGCACCACTCCTACTGGACACATGCACCCGTGAAGTAACGCCCGGCTCCTTTCCTGAGGCTGTTTGAGTTTAGGATTTGTCATGAGCTGTTGTTGTCTTTTGTGACAGCCGCATATACATCACGTGTAGGCCTGGGCGAATTGCAAACATTTGTAAAGTGATTCATATGGGTGGGACTTCTTTTGAGTTTTTCAACTGTAAGCAGCTTTTGTACACTGAAACTAAACATGGCCATGGGACCACACACGGATCGCAGGTGATTGATATGAGACTACAAAGCCTTTGTGCTGTGAAGGTGCAAAGTCAACTGGCCAGGGACTGCCAACAATGCTAAAAATCAACATGACACTCATTATATCAAGAAAAGAGTGGCATGAAAAGGAAGACAGGGAAAAACAGTTGATTAAAAAAAGGATGAGGTGATTTCTTGAGTAAAATGCGTAACAATGCAGAAGGTGAAGATAGATGAGTTTAGCTTTATTAATTAATTATGGCATTGTCGATTTGCTTTGGTTAATGAAGCACAAACTTTGACTTTTAGATTGTTTTATTATTTAGTCAAATCCACCAAGGGGCTTATATTTTGGTAGTGTTTGCATGCGTGTCATTCTGTCTGCAAACATAATAGCTCGTAAAGTTTTGAATGAATTCTGATAAACCTTTGTTGGGGTGTAGAATGGATTCATGTTGACAATCTATTAAAATCTGGTTTACATGGTAAATGGCCTGTATTTATATAGCGCTTTACTAGTCCCTAAGGACCCCAAAGCGCTTTACATATCCAGTCATCCACCCATTCACACACTGGTACATCCACCACGGCCTTCAAGGTCAACTTCACGATCTAGTTCATGATCTTAAAACTATGAGTCTTACAAGTGTGGTGTGTAACATATAGAAAAATAAAGCTTTAAAAAATCACGTTACATGTGACCTCTGACCTCTCCTTTAAGGTCAATAGACTGATCTGAAGGTCTAAATCAGGCCTGCCCAATCCCAGTCCTCGAGAGCTACTATCCTGCAGCTTTTAGATGCATCCCTACTCCAACACAGCTGAGTCAAATGGTTTGATCTCTTCAGCATGCCATCATGTTTGGCAAAGGCCTGATAACAAGCCATTCATTTGATTCAGGTGTGTGGGAACAAGGATGCATCTAAAAGCTGCAGGACGGTAGCTCTCGAGGACCGGGATTGGGCACCCCTGGTCTAAATGATACTAATACCATATTGAGGTACTTAAAACTGTTTACAGGGAATTATATATGGAGATTCTAAATATCTCATTACTGTTTGGATCCAAATATTAGGTCTCATTTGACTTCTGACCTCGCTTTTACATTTCTTTCAAGTTGATCCCAAAATGCAGTGTATCTTTTATTCTTCTCCCCTTGAAAGTCTACTAGGAATAACCCTTAAAGCTCTTTTCCAGACAGAGCAGTTTCTGTCACATGTCAGGCCTGCTTATAGAATAAATACCTGGGTATGTGTCAGATATTAGTGAGTGTGGTCTCTGCCTATGGAGCCATTATCGGAAAAACTATTCTAATAGTCGTCAAACCACGTCTTTATCGATATGTCAATCTTAATCACTTAGGGTACAGGGAGGTCGTGGAGCTTATCTTTTAGTTTGTGCCTCTTTTTGTCATGCTACCAGTTGTGCGAGGAAGACCACTTCATTCCTATTGGTCAGTGTTACAAAACATGTCATCAAACGAGGAGATAGCACAGACTGTATATAAAAGATGGATGCAGCAACCGTGAGGTCAGATTGCGAATCCTTGAGCTCGGTGTTTTCGGGATCGCCGTTTTAGCTTTTTAAGACTAGCCTTGGTTTGCACGGTGTAGATTTCACTGTGAAACCAAGGGACTCTGGAAGCTCATTGGCAAACCACTTGTGAATCACAAGTGGTTTAGCTTTACGTCTTTCACTGCCAGCTGTCTTTCACAACAGCTGGCACGCACCGCCCTTTTTACGTCATTTTGGGTATATTTTTGTAGCCTGGGGCTGAGCCAAAGACAGCTGAGTATGATTGCGATCATCGGTTTGTCTTAACCGTGATTTCGATGACATAGAAGTGCAGGAGCTCAGGGATTCCCAGATAATAGAAAGTGAGATGCAGCAGCTGCCTGAAACAAATGATACCGTCTGGAGAAGCCTTCGTGTATTTCTATACCAGCTTTGGTGTGAAGTGGGTGTTTTTTTTTTCTGAGTGGAGACACCTGTTGCTCTAGAGAAGACTGCTGTGAGCCCACCGCCAATATAAACAAGGACGAGGCAGCGGTGATGTCACAGCTGGCGCACAGCACGACCACTGCTGTTGCTGTGCCCAAAATGATCTCCCATATTTATCCTAAAAATGATTGTGGGACTTTAAAACTATTATAAATGACTTGTTGGCCTATAATCTGTAAAAAATAGGTCAAACATATCTCTGCTGAGTGATATCAAGATATCAGACAGTTCGAGGGTAGCTGCTTTCATCTGTTTCCATTATTTATGCAAAGCTAAACAAACAAATTTCCTGCAACTTTCGGCTGGGGTGCAAGTATGCACTGTGCAAATATCTCGCCTCAATGTTGCATTAACTTTGTGTCTCCTTTATTGATGAATGGCTACATGTCTACAGTGCAAAGCCTCTCTCAACATGCATTCTGACACGTAACACAGGCGTTACTAATCTTCAGTTTTAATAAGCTTGGTACCACCTGTTACTGTTTCGTGTCAAAGTGGCTTTTGTGCAAAAAGCCCACTGAGACTGTGACACCAACCCAACATCACCTATCACCTACTTTTCACTATTTACACCTGAGTTGGGTTTTTTTTTACTATGACTTATGCCCACTTAAAGTTTTTCATCCCCATCATGCTCACAGCTCGTGACATGACAATGCTCAGCCATTTTCCAATCAGATTTTTATTGCTGTTGTGGCATCGTCATATATTTGCACTGAGAATTATAGCAGTATTAGCGAATCACAACTCAGTCTTGCGCAAATACATCATTAGTACTTAATGGGCCGTGACTTTTCTGGCATGACAAGTGCTGAAAACACAAGTGAAACAGCAACAAATCATAACAAATCCAAAGTTTGTGTGTGTTTTTGTGTGAATACGTGTATTTACTGTAAACGGCTCACTAACATCCTCTTCTTCTGAAATACCAGATTATTATAGAGAAGTGATGTTTCCCTGTTTTTTCTTATGGTTTTGGATACCAGAATAAGACACATATACTGAGACTACAGTATGGAGAAACATGGGCAGTGCATTTGACCATAATAACCGAACGTTAACATTCCCTCTCGACGGGTGTCACTTTCATTTCATCGTTACATTTCGCCGAAAGTGAAAGGTGTAATTCCAGGAGCAAGATGTTTTTAACACATGAGATCATGGAGGCCGCATCAGGGTTAAATGTCAAATAGGTGTAAACGTCTGGTCGCTTTATTAAAATAGATCTGTCCTATAGTTAGCCACGACGCTTGAAATCATCAGTGGAAAAAAGAGAAGTGGAATTTAAAAAAAGAAAAAAAAAACTCCCTCGATTCATGGTGCAGAGAGAGATGCTATCACTCATATATTATGTCATTGGCTTATGGGTTTCTGCGTTATTAGATGATTAATATCAGGTAAGAATTATTACCAAGCTAACAGTTGGGGGTAGGGGGTGGGGGGTTACACAGCTTTAACTGAGTCAGCGTGGAAGGGAGGGTGACCACAGATCTCTGCCAGACTAGGTGCATTTATCAAAGGTTAGCTTATGACTGTGAAGCGGAAAGATTAAAGTTTGCGATTAGGGCTGTGTTAAGCATGTAACTGTTTGTTCATCTGTGTAGGTGTGTGTGTGTGTGTGTGTGTGTGTGTGTGTGTGTGTGTGTGTGTGTGTGTGTGTGTGTGTGTGTGTGTGTGTGGAGGGGGTATTTATGGCCATATAGGTATTCTTGTAAGTATTTTGGTATTTTGTGTTCACAGTAATATATCCAGGAAAGGTCAAGATATTAAACCATGAGGTAAAGTATTCATGACGTAGCAGTTTCCAGGAAATATGCACTCAGCTTTTGACTCTGTCGCTGGTTTTGTTCGTATCAGACAACTACATATGTGGCTGTTCGCATTCCCGTTCACTCCATCAATGTCTAAAATTTAATATTAGACAAAGATAACAGACTAAAATGCAAAATGCAGTTTGTAAATGATGATTTCATTCATTAAGTAAGAAGAACCTATCCAAACCTACGTGGCCAAAGCATCTCAATTGGACTGAAGTCCATACTTTGACTGGGCCAGTCCAAAACCTTCATTTTTTTCTTCAGGAGTTTCTGGTAGAGAGCAGCATTAACGGTTCCCATCAACCCCATCAGGGTTCCTGGGTCGTTGACCCAGGGTTTTCAGTCTGTTCATGTGCTCTGTTTATTTCATGTTTCCTGTTTTACTGTGTTAGTCATCTGTTTCTGTGTAATATATGTGTAATGGGGCGATCGTGGCTCAAGAGTTGGGAGTTCGCTTTGTAATCGGAAGGTTGCCGGTTCGAGCCCCGGCTTGGACAGTCTCGGTCGTTGTATCCTTGGGCAAGACACTTCACCCGTTGCCTACTGGTGGTGGTCAGAGAGCCTGGTGGCGCCAGTGTCCGGCAGCCTCGCCTCTGTCAGTGCGCCCCAGGGCAGCTGTGGCTACAATGTAGCTTGTCATCACCAGTGTGTGAATGTGTGTGTGAATGGGTGGATGACTGGATATGTAAAGCGCTTTGGGGTCCTTAGGGACTAGTAAAGCGCTATATAAATACAGGCCATTTACCATTTAATATGTTTAATTCACTGTTGCCTCACAGCAGGAAGGTCCTGAGTTCAATTCCACCATCGGTCCGAGGTCTTTCTGTGTTGAGTTAGCATGTTCTCCCCGTGTTTGCGTGGGTTCTCTCCAGGTACTGTGGCTTCCTCCTACAGTCCAAAGACATGCAGTTTGAAACTCTAAATTGCCCATAGAGTCGTCTGTGTATATGTGATAGCCCTGCGACAGACTGGCGACCTGTCCGGGGTGTACCATTTTTCTCGCCCTAAGATAGCTGGCTCCTTTCTTCTGAAAAGAATAAGTGGAAGCGAATGGATGGATGTTTAATTCTTCTTCCTGTATGCAGCTGTGTACTCATCTGTCTCTTGTCATCATCAGTAGCCTGTGTATTTAAGTCCTTCGTTTCCTCTCATTCATTGTCATTGTCCGACGTGGACGTTTTCAGTCCAGTTCAGTTCAGTCAGCCAGTCGGTCATCTCATATTCTGTTCATCCTGCCATCATAATAAACACCGTCCACATCCTCTGCCAGCCTGCGAGTCCTACATTTGGCTCCACTCTTCTCCACATCCACACAGCTACCTTGACACTCCTGAAGCAGCAAAGCAGTGCTGCCGCCATTTTTGACTGTTGCCATGATGTTCTTTTCACAAATTGCTGATGTAACAAAGTCCAACTTTTGTCTCATGAGTCCACAGAGTATTTTCCCAAAACTCATAGGGATCATCAAGATGTTTTTTGGGGGAAACATGAGATGACGCTTTGTGTTCTTTTTGATCAGGAGTGGTTTTCTCCTTGGAGCTCTAGTTTCCATTTACTCGGGTTATCCATTTCCTTTATTTGATGATCTGAAACAGTCAAGTCCAAAAACAAACAGACGAACAAAAGATAAGAAAGCACCAATGGAGACAGTACTTTTAAGCGCGACTGTAGCTGCTTCATTTTTCTATTTCTACAGTCCAGACAGGTCTTGATTTTTCCAAATCAGGATTGTGGCTTATCAACTTTTACACAATAGCTCGGTAATTTGATCCTGACGTGCCACAGTTGTTGCAGTTGTGACTAGTTTTAACTAGCTTTCACTTGTTTTATCAAGATGCACCCATACCTTCAAAATGAATGACTTTTGTAACACCCATATTTTTTTAGCAAGGAGCAGTCAGGCTTTAAAATTTTAGATCTCGAGCTGAACAGACTGTCATTGTTTCAGGGATTGTATACTTAACAACTTCACCCAGGAGTTGGCAGATATATTCTTTCATTTTCATTTTGTCACACTGACTCTACGCGGTTATTAGTCTATATACGCTTTCTGTAATCACACATACCCTGAAAATAAGACTCCAAAGTCGCCTAATGATTGCACGAGCTTGAGTCGCTAGATGATTGATTTTATCATAGCCAAAAAAATGTGAGTAATTTTCAAGTTCACGAAGTTTAAGTTGTCTGTCGGCCAATAAAGATACATTCTGAAAATATGCAGCAAAAAGTACCTTATTTTTCTTAAAACCAATCTAACAGGTTTTTGGTTTTTTTTGATATTTTGTTCTTTGTGGCCTTAATAAGACAGGACTTCCTATGAACTCTGTACTTGTGATAAAAAAGGTCCTATATCAGAAAAAGCAGTAAGTAAGATTAGCTATTGTTAAATTTATGAAGTCACAAGGCCAACCTGAACATGCTGCCCTGTCATCAACTTTCTGTACAACTGTAAGTTAGTAGCTGGTGGCAACAGTAATGTGTGCAGAAATGCAAGCATTAATAGCATGTCTGCAACTGAATCCGTTGATATTTACAGCTGCACAGTTGTGAGATAAAACTGTTATCTCTGTATGTGTACACACACACACTATGAATTAAGTCGTAGGCGCAACGCAATCACCAATAAAACCATAAAATGTGTAGTGACAACACAGCAGCTCTGAATAAAAACCGAGAAGTAGCGCTGTCAGGGCAGTCACCACAGAGTTCTTACAGTAACAGACGGACGAGTGTCAGTGAAATGATACTAAAATGTGAAAAATATAAAAAATTTGTTCTGTGATGATGTTCTAATTGGCGTGAATAAAACAAACATAACCCAAAAGTTTAAGTTAGTATTTGATCAGTGTACGCATCACGCATACAAACATGATGAATCATATGTTTTACAATGAAGCACACTTCAAAGAAAGCACTACAGGCAAAGGTTTAGAAGCATTACGGTAAAACCAATATAAATATGATGACTCTTTATCTTTTAAAATAGGAAACAGTTGAAGATAAATTAGACAAAGAATGACGGCACAGGAAGTGCTGCTTTGTTGACCCCCAAATGGCCAAACAGTGATAAGCTTCCTTTACCAGAAGGCAGATCTAATGATAAATACTGAAAGTGAATCATTTATTGCATAAAAGAACTTCGAGCAGGACTTATAAGGGCTGATAATGAGGCCATGACACCCCCACCCCCCATAAAACTCCCAGAAGAACAGGAATTAGTTCATATCAGTTCCATTTAATTTAATTTAGTTCATGTTTAAAGCACCAAGTCAAAACAAAAGCTGCCCCAATATGCTTTGTGCTATAAGGTAAAACACCAAATATTTAGGAGAAAACCCTAAAAGTCAAAAGCCCTGCTATGAGTTAATACTTTCAATAGTGGGAAGGAAAAACTCTCTTTTGACGAGAAGAAAGCAGTAGAACCAGAGTCAGAGAGAGGCGGTCAACTGCCACAACCTTTTGGGAGAGAGAGGAACGAGAAGAGAAGGACAAGAGGATACAGTACAAACCACAAACAATGGGAGACAGAAGACAAAACTATGAAATGATTAGCCACCGAACTGCCTTTGACTTGTTAATCAGATAGACAAACTTTCCCGGTTTAAAGAATTTTTGAGATAGCATTCTTAAACTGAAAGCTTATCTTATCCTCTGCTTTGTTTAATCACTTTGTATTAACACAATAAATGCCTCTCATTGTCAACTGCCATTGCAAAATACTGACAGCGTATTTCTATTGAAACCTGCTCAACTGCATTACTTTTCAATGTCCATTCTTATCTTTTCACGTGAGAATCAACAGCTGCTAGAAGGGGACACTGAGGAAATCAAGAAGAATCGACAAAGCTTCAGTCAAATGAGTCCCATCATTTGAATGTACTTTAACTATTTTAACTATGTTATTAGATGGTAGCCCTGTGCCCTTAGATTTTTGCATTCCAAACAACTGCTCAATTACAGCCCCCTTAACAAACAAACAACCAAACAACCGAACAACCAAACAACCAAACAGCCAACCAACCAACCAACCAAACAAACAAACAAACAAAAATCATGGGTTAATTTTCCACTTTTCCAGCGCCACCTAAAGCCAGAGTGGACAGAAGAGCCAATCATAAATCTCAAATGGTATCTAAATTATCTGTTACTATGTGGAGAGGGCAGATCTGAGTGCTTACTTTCGCTTTCGTGTTCCTTGAAAAAGGCCATTTCTGCTGAGGGAAACCGCAATCTGACCACACACGCAAACTGTTAGGCAAATAGTCCGTAATTGTTTCTGCGCGCACGCAAGCCCTGCACAGACAAGAGGCACGTGCAGTCGAATTCAAAAACCCAAACAAACGAACGTATGCGCGTGCTTGCAAATGTAAACAACGGTGAGTTCGCTGTTAGCAGTGATATTTATCCTATGCGTGCCTATGTGCCTGTGCTCGCAGCTAGGTGTGCCTCTGTCTAGCCTGTGAGTATATGCTCGCATGTTTGCACTGATTACAAATCTGTATGTGCAAAGATGCAATCCTCCATCCTCTTCCCCTAAACCCTGCACTCTTTGCAGCTTTGTGTCTTAAACCGCCTTGCCATTTCCCAGAACTTGGAGGTGAAACAGCAAAGTACAAATGAACAGGACTCCCTACCTTAACATAAAGAACAGGTTCAGGAATTGGTAGTGGTTCGATTTGACTCTCATTTTGAAACCTTACAGCTCTTTTTACACCCTCGCCATACATCAACTGCATTCAAATGCTCTAATTTTTCTTTTACTCTAAAAACGCTTGAATTCTCTAGTGACTATGCATTTATAGTTTGAGATTTCAATGGCTTTTGTTAACAAAGAGGGTTTGTGAAAAGGTCTCGGGCTGTAACCTCAGCTCTAACCTTTAACCTGTGTATCACAATATGCGATTTTTGGCTGCTCTCCTACAGTGTCTTGGCAATAACTTTAATATTTATTGATTATTTCCTGAAAAAACTCCCCTTAAAAAAATAAATAATCCAAAACAGAGGGTTAAGGGTTGGTTTCATAATTATTCTCAGCAACGAACGGGGGGTCATCTCAGCCATTGTGTGTTTGAAAAAACAAACATAAGAGTGCATAAACATTACAACCCACAAGCAATAATTTTACAACCAAAGATTTATTTTTGGAAGGAACATTTTGGACTTCCATTGCACATGTGCCAGGATTGCTCTGCCATTTGTATCCACTTTATGCAGGAAGGGCAGAAGGCCAAAGTTTAAACACAGTTCCCAGCATGTCGAGCCTGCAGGAACTGAGAGCGAGTTGAAATCCCTGTTCACCAAATTTCCAGCGTGTTTTAAAAATTGTAGTGGGATGAGAAGTATGCAACGTGTCCATGATGTTACAGATTAATTAATTAGATTAGATGACTCACAAATGCACTGAAAGCCAACAACTGAGAGCGGACTGACTTGGTGACAGTAAACAGAGGTAAAATGTTTGCTTATCACACACACCAATGTAAAATAAGCAAATGCATCATTCACAGCAGTATAGCCAGAAAAATGGAGTGGTGTTTTTGGTGCAGATGTTCATAATGTTGCAGTAGCAGTATGTTACTTCAGCATCTGGCCGTTACAGCTGGCTAAAGTTACAGCTGATTCACTGGATTCCACCTTTTTACTGTAGCTGCGTGCTGGGTTTTAAATTCTTCTCCATTTTCTTTTTTTAGAAACAGGTGGGTGGCCGAGTGAGGCCTTGGCACACAGGGTTTCCATAGTAGGCACACCTGAGGACTGTTTGGCTCAATGAAGCTGGTGTATTTAAGGAGTGGCGTGGCAGTTATTCTTCGCCTTGTATCGTTGTATCTCCTTGAGTGGTAACCAAATGGCAAACTTACAGCAGCATAAAACTAACTAGCAACTTGCCAGACAGATGAAAGAACACACAACACGAGAGAGATTACAAGAAGGAACTGAAGCCAACTGAGTATGAGAATACCCACATGAGGTAATTTGGGAGATAGAACACACCAGGAAACACAGGTGAAGTAAATCTGACTAACAAGACAAAGTGCACAAGACAGGGGACTGACAAAATAAGACAGGAAGTAAACACACATTGAGACTCAGACTAAGATGCACAAACTTGACAGTGGGACTGGGAAAAACCAAACACGGAGACACGACAACTGGGGAGTGCAGGAAGAACATGGGAACAGGAAAGATAAAAAACACACAGACCAGGACGATGGACATATTAACTACACAAGACAGGGAACAGGGACAGCCACGGAGACATGACTGAGGAGACGGGGATCAGTTTTTTGTTAAAAAGTTCGTCAGACACTGCTGTTATTGCATGAGCGAATTCATTCCTCACTTCTAATCTAGTCATGCCTCTAGAATTCCCATAGCTAAAGTTTCACTTTTATTTCTTCTTAAGTGTTTTATTTGTGCCTCATAAAGTGTTGCAATGCCTTGTAATTGAGTGGCTATATAACGCATTCATCTGGACTGCGCTGTTTGTAAAAAAAAGAAATGAAGGACGAATATAAAAGAAAAAAATAAATAAAAAAGGACGAACGCTTGGGGAGGAAGCGTTCGTCCTTTTTTACAGAGCCTGTCAGCCGGGGTCAGTGTAGATATTTTATCTGTGACATGATCACAAACTGCACAAACTCTTTCCATAAACAGATGCTTGCATGAAAGCATGCAGTCATTGCATCCCTGAACCTTGTTAGGCGATGGGCTCGCCCTCGCAGACAGAAGCACTTCAGGTAAACATAAACACACAAGGTTTATGAGAATAAATCACGTGCTAATCATGCGCACGCGCACACACTCATACCCACGTGGCGTATTCATCAAAACATGTTGTTGGACAGGGTCATCATTATATATAGAGTATCACTTCATGTTTCCCTGATGTTTCAGCATATTTTAGGAAGTGGCAGAAAGTACATTTACTGAGGTTTTGGATTATATGTGGTGCATTTTTGTTACATTTATTTCTCCTATACAGTGGGCATATATTACAGTATTTGCTTTAGCTATCCGACTGCTAAATTTTAAACTAAATAAACAAAGCAGGGGGAAATATAGCATCAGTGAATATTTGTAAGCAGTTCCACCACATTCCTACCCTCATAGTCATTTTGCAACTAATGCGTAGAATAATATTGCCATAAAACAAAACAAATATCTGCTGAGGATCATTATTTTATTTTTCTTGTCCTTGCTTCCATAAATCATCTCCCGGCCTTCCAAAATGCAACCGGTTTCACATGGCCCACCCCTGCAACTAGAAAACATTGTCTGTATATAGTGTGTTTGTCCGGATACCGGTTCTTTCCATTTAGTAAACAGAAGTGGTCCATTCAAGAACTCTGGGTGAATTTCAAGACATTGTAGCTCACGTGATTAACGTATACCAACTATCAATCAGTTCAGTTTGGAATCTCCCCAAAAGGCCCACCAAAAGAAATCAAAATTTTCCACTGCATGATGTCTTTTGTAGTCCCGATGCCAGTGATACATCAGCAAACAAAGACAGTCATAGACTAGACACACAATGTCCACTTTAGCCCCTTTGTCAAGCACGTGACCGAGAGCCGACCCGTCGCTTTGTTTGACTCTCCACGTGTTAAAAAACTGTTTCATGCATGTCTGATTAGTAAACACCCCAATAAAAACACGGCTCAGATAATAGATTGATTGAATCTTTATTTTGAACATGTTGAAAAAGTATTAAAAAAAAAATAGAATTAAAAGAGACAAATGAACAAAGCAAACAAAAGGAAAACGAGCAACCACAACTCCAAATAACGTCCATGTTCAAAAAGGAGCAGGAAGAAGCATAAGCTTATTTAATCCCACCCCTTTTCCACTATCTAGTATCAATAGACTACAGAAATACCTCCTTGTAATTACATTATATGTTATGTGTAATTTTTTTTTTTTTTTTTTAATATATACACATATATGTTTCTATCTATCCATACCTACGTATATACACACATACGCACATATACACATTTTCAATAACCCCATTAACACCTGAAGGATACACAACCTACAATTTTATATATATATATATATATATATATATATAATATATATATATATATATATATTTAATATATATATATTTAATATATATATATATATATATATATATATATATTTAATATATATATATATATATATATATATATATATATATATATATATATATATATATATATATATACACACATACACATATATATATATACATACATATACACATATATATATACCCATACCAACAAACCCGTGCATGCGCACACACATGAAAATATTAGACAAGAACACCCTATCAAATCTCTACCTTTTCCCTGTACCCTGTAAAAACCATATCCTTAAACCGCTTTTTAAACTGCGCCATGCTTGGACATTGCTTCATATCTTTACTTAGTCTGTTCCACAGCTTCACTCCACACACAGAGATGCAAAAACTTTTTAATGTTGTACGGATACGAGGATGTTTTAAATTTAATTCTAATTTTAAATTTAATTCCCCCCTCAAATTGTATCCCCGTTCCCTTTTAGAAAACATTTTTAGAATATTGTCAGGAAGCAGGTTATTTATTGCTTTATATATAATTTGTGCTGTGAGAAAATGAACCAGATCTGTGAATTTTAGAATTTTTGATTTTAAGAATAGTGGATTTGTATGATCTCTGTAACCAGTTTTATGGATTATCCTTATGGCCCTTTTTTGTAATATAAAGATTGATGATAGCGAACATTTGTAAGTATTGCCCCAAACCTCTGCACAGTAATTCAAATACGGTGCAATCAGGGAACAATAGAGAATGTGGAGTGATTTGTGGTCCAGAATGTGTTTTACTTTACTCAAGATTGAGACACTTCTTGAAATTTTGTTATGTATATGATTTATATGAGACTTCCAGTTTAATTTATCATCTATAATCACACCAAGAAACTTATGTTCAAGTACTCTTTCAATTTCCACACCATCTACATGAATCTGCACTTGTGCATTTCTAAGGGAATTCCCAAATAAGATAATTTTAGTTTTACTTAGATTTAGCGATAGTTTGTTCCTGTTAAACCATTTTTTAATTTTGCACATTTCTGAAGTAATTGTATCCAGCAGCTATTTGTGTCATCTGCAAATAATAGATCAGAAGTTAAAGTTGGCAGCAGACCAAAGCGGATTTCTGAGACAGTTTGTGTGCCGCGTTAATAGGAAATGAAGATCTTCCTAGTAGGCTGTGCATTTCTCCGGAAAACATTTAATGTAAATATCACAATGGGGAAGCTCCTTTCATGTTTAGTCAGCCAGCTGTCTGACCGGTTCGTCGGAGTGTCCCTTCTTATGAAACTGCTGTTCTCCTGCTGTAGCTGTTTTACAGTAAACCTTTGCATCTTATAAGAGAGGATCCAAAGAGTAGGTTTAAGAGGAATTTCTGTACAGGGCCATTCTGCTGATGGCTCTTTGGAAACAGCAGTTTAAAAGCACAGAGAGCCTTTGTAGCAGGAAACAACAAGCAATTAGCAGGACTAATAAGTAAATCAAAGTCCACACTCTTGTCATGGAACAGGAGAAATATTTCCTTTAAAAAGCATCTGTTTGTGCAAGACCAAACCCTAGGAAGCCAAGAATAAGTCTGTGGAGCAGGAAAAGACACGTTAAGGCTCAGGAACGGATCTCAGAACAAGCAGATTGAAAATAAATCTTAAAGGAAAAATAACAATCTAATCTTTTTGTTTTTTTGCAACCTGATAGAACAAAAATGTTTAACATGAGGCAGGAAAAGAGATGACTGAAGGATGAGGGATTTTTATACGGCTTCCAGTAAGGTTCGAAATTCTGTAATTGCTTCCAAATGTTGCAGGAATTCGTGGAAAACGGCTTTACTGTGATCTCATGCACAGTTGCTTTTTTTTGGTGTGTCTTGTGTTTTCTGTCCCGGTGCCTCCTCAGAACCTCCTTCCTATAACTGCCGAAGATTAGCCGAAATGCAGCTTCTCATTTCACTCTAACTCCACTTCCACTTTCATTCCAGCTCAGTCATGTTTTAACAGAATACAGGAAGGACTGGATCAAATTTACCCTGCTGGAACTTCAGACAGGCGTGACCAAGGCCTGCCCGTTCTTGTCCTGCCTGTATCCAACCCTTGCACACAATAACATTCAGAAAGATAAAAAAACCAAAACTAAAAAAGCAGACAACAACTACAAAAACAGTCGTGGGTGCTGCTTTCCTGAGAAGCTTTTTGCTCTGCTTGTTAAGCAAACAACAACCCAACAACCCCCAAATGATTAATTATTAACTCATCTTTGTTGGTTGCCAGCAAAAGAAAAAGCGGATAACACTTCTGACTAACTAGAAAACCTGAATCCACACAATTCCTTGCAAGAGCATCAAAACACAACTCTTTCCCTGAATTTTAGAAAACTGCCCCGCTGACTACCCAAACTCCCACGGTCTTCAAAATCTTTAAAAGTATCCGTCAGTGGATTTCGCTCTCCTTTTTATTGTCTTGATTATTACTATTTAATCTTTCACCTCTTCAGTTATGGTCTTATGATTGGGATTTTACATCTTAAATGAAAATGAAAATGATGAACATAAAGTAAAAGGCTATCATAAAGTTTATACACCACTAAAAGTGATTCGCTTTATGATTTACTGCACCACTGCGCACTGGCAATTACAGATGTAGCATAGCAGCTTTACAGCATCCAATGGAAGCGTTGCCTAAAAGATAACTGAGGTAGCTATTCATGTGTTATCACAGTCAAAATGCAAATAACATCATCCAGGGCAAGTGAAAGTAGAACAAACAGTGTTTTCCAGAAGATTATGAATTATTGTAAATGATTTCAGGTCCACTTTTGAATCTCCTTTAAAATGAAAGTACAGACACAAAAGGACATGAGTTGATACACAGGCTGTTTTGTGATAGGAGAACCGATTAAAACGCTGCTTGATCATTTGTTTCAGGACTACAGGACAAGTTGAAACATTGTAAATTACTGTTGCCAACATCTCTGCAGACCCAAAAAGAAAAAGTAAAGGTGATAAAGGACATTAAAACAACAGCTTGCTGTTGCAGAAATGTGTGCGGTGCTGGGACATGTTCGTGCTGTTTTTCATCTGCTGATTTTTGGCAACTAATGCTTGTTATTGTGCAGGACATGCCGTACTGTGCTAAAGTCTTTTGATAACCTTAATTTCTCTTTATTTTACTGAGGACATTGGGGAATAGATGGTGTGATTATTTGAGATATGCACAAGCATGAATAAAGAAGGCAAAAACAGAGTTTATACAATTCTAAAAAGCTTGAAATTCAATATTTGGTTTCATCACCTTTATTCTTTAACACAGTCTGAACTTGCTTAAAAAGCTTAGCAGTCTTCAGGAATAGTTCTCCAGGCTTCTTGAAAAACATTCAAAGCTCTTCTTTGGATATTGGCTCCCTTTTGTTTCGTTCTTTGTCCCATACTGCTTCAATAATGTTGATCTACAGGTATTGGGGAGGCCAATCCATGGCCTGGTGTGTTTTGGGAATCACTGCATGCTGAAAAAGTGTTAAGTGGCTTAACAAAATAAAGAAAAGGAAAAGAAAAACATCCCTCTGGTAATGGTCTAGTATGCACAAATTAGTGAACCAGTAGAGTTCCAGTTTACATGAATGTTTTTCAGAAGGTATGAAATTCCAAAAAAAGCTAACTATTATTGGCACAACAACAGGCAGGGCTCACAATATGGGCGTGGC
This sequence comes from Aulonocara stuartgranti, assembly GCF_965226115.1. Lineage (NCBI taxonomy): Eukaryota > Metazoa > Chordata > Actinopteri > Cichliformes > Cichlidae > Aulonocara > Aulonocara stuartgranti. The sequence continues at coordinate 23,106,975 of NC_138942.1, read as the reverse complement.
TGCAATGAATCTATAAACTTTGTATCTTCATACACCAATTCAATATCTGACCACAGGTGAAACATGATGAAACAGTGTGTTTCTGTCCCTGAGGTAAGGCCAGAAATAGTCTTTTGCACAAACGTCATAATGTCACAATAATGTTAACTTTTTATTTTTGGGATGCATCACCACGTCATTGTGTCCTGCTGTGCAGCGGCATGAAAACAACAAAACAAGCTGTAGTTACTAAATGTACATGCAAAAAACAAAACAAAAAAATCTCTGAGGAAACGAGGAACTCACATTATTTTTTCATAACACTGTGAATGGTTTTGGATTGCATGCAGGCTGTTTCAGTAGCTGTAATTTGTATTTTTCTGAGTCATACTGCAGTAATACAAACAAAATGTTACTTGTTGATGTCTTTGCTGAAATAAAAAAGGCCTTCCTCGAGAAAGCTGTCATCTGCATTTTGCTCTAAAACCCATATATCACCGCCAGGATTTCGAGAACCCTCACTGTTGTGCACGCCACCCATGCTATGTAGACCGTAACACCACTGATGGCTTTTAGATGATTAAAGGTGCTTGAAAAAATGCAGCTGTTATTGGATTTAATGGGTGCCCTGGTGATATCTTGTATGTATTCACTCCTCCATGGACGTTCTGTGCAGCATGCAGCGTGAAGGTGTGCATCTGTCTCTTGATTCTCTCCCTGTTTCACAGAAATGAAACTCATGGAGCATGTGCAAACATTGAAGTAAACACCAAGCGCATTATCATGTAAATGCAAGACACGTGTGCATACACTGTTGCAAAACTGCATTGCTCAATGTATCATTATACAAATTTAGAGTACATCTGCAATGCATGCAAGGAAATCCAACACTGACATGCAGCACAAGCAGAAGGAGCTGTGGCATGCATCCAGTGTAATAAAATGAATGTTTCTCCTCAGGGCTAGAGCCTTTAACTGGCCTAACAACACAGAGCAGAGACAAGTAGACCCAGAAGCATTACAACATGCAGATAAGCGTACGAAAAGTTTGATTAAGCTTGTGAGGTATTCTCTGAGCGCAACCAAGAAATGCACAATTTATGAGCCAAGCAGTTATTTATCAAATGCAGCAGTCGAACAAAGACTCAGTAGTCTGTTTGAAGGTCAGCTGTGCTGCTGCCTCAGAAGACAACAACCCTGATAGAAGACCGTGAAGTTTCACAATGAGCCGTGAGATCAGTTCTTAAAAATGTAAAGTGATGATTGGCCTTTCTCAAACATCCTCTTCAGTTCTGTGAATTGTTTAAATTTGTATGTGTTACTACAGCAACTTGCATATGGACACTAAAGTTTTCCACGGTAATGCTGTGTGAGGGGGTGTGCGCCAAATCCCAACAACAGTCGCTTAAATATCCTACACAGAGAAAACAGGGAAAACTCCAGCAATCAAACAACCAACGCCCCGTGAGCAAGAAATTGGCCACAGTGGAAAGGAAAAACTCCCCTTTAACTTGAAGAAACCCCCGGCACAAAGAGGTTGGAGTTGAGGGGACAGAGACGAGACAAAAGATGCAAAGCTTATCATGGATGTGAAGCTCAAGAGCTCACAGACAGAGTTGGGACATATTTAGAACTATTACTTCTGCTCGTGCAAGCACCAGGCTGATCAGACTTGTCCTGTTATAAAAAGAAACACGCTCACACTCCTCACACAGTCTGCCTCTGCTATCATATGCCTAACCGTGTGCATGTTCCTGCCCCTTTAAGTAATTCACATCAGCTGATCTCCAGCCTTTTCCTTAACTTTCAGTTTACTCGTTTTCAGCCTGACAAAAATGACCTGCTGAGGACCAGTTCCTCTCTCTGTAATGTGATACTGAGTATCAACAGCTGCCACCAATAGTTTCATTTCTCTATGTCTGGCAAAACTGTACTGAGAGACTTGAATGCTCGCAGCTGTACGAGCAGAAAAGTAAATTTGCCCTCTTTGTTGTTCTTCACGCTGCAACGCTACTTCTTTAGAAACTAAGCAGAAGTGACCTCACTGACCACTTTGTCATTTGTGATACAAGCCAAGCCGAGAAGTCCTCATTCCAGATAAAGCATCGATGAAGTACTTTATCCGCGGTAACAAGAAATCTGGGAATTCTTGAGTTCAATCGGGCATCAAATGAAATTCAAATTTATTGCCAGATTTCTCTGAAAACATGCTCCACGTTACAGGAAACGCAGGAAGAAATGCACCTCGAGAAAAACACTAAAGCAAGGTTTTCTTTAGGATTCAAACACGAATGAAGCGCCACAGCTGGCTGCTGCTGCCTCCACGCCATGTTACACTTGAAGACTCACACACAGACACGGGCACACACTCGATTGCTGTTTCACACACTTATTGTGAAACAAATGGCAGGCATAGTACCCTTTTCTGAGAAGTACTACACCTCACATAATCTCATTGGACAATCAGATTTGAATATTCAAGATAAGACATAAAAAAGCCACCACGAGACTCCAGTTAAAGATAATTATTAACTTTAATACAACCACTAGCTATCTGAAGATCTGATGACTACATATAACTACTCACCTTAGCTGCAAGGAAGTGAAGTTCTGCAAGAAAAACAGTGAAATTACTGGAAGGATGTCATGCTGTGCACATTTCTGCAATGAATTACCCCCAAATGTAAAGACCCTGCAGAAAAGAGCCAAATACAAACAACAGAGAGTTACATCTGCAGCATAAGCATGACTAATTTACAAGCCCAGACCTGTTTTGCTAAATGTGCATGTATGTTTTCTTTTTAACATTATTTCTGCAAAAAGATGTGCAAATTTGCACTTCTTCGACATGTTAGGACACAGGAATGCTACATGTCATCTTTCGCCATTAGTATTTGATGGAAAGGGAGATGCTTATCAACCTGCAGGGGCAAAGTTACAAAGAAAAACAAAACAAAAGGACTGATCCTGATTGTTGATGCCATCTCTGAACATGAACCGGCATGCATGTTTAGGCAAACAAATCTGAATTTACATCATTTGAATTTTTTTTTTTCAAAAAAAAATATATAATTAAGAAAAACTACAAAAACTACAACCCCTAATGACGAAGTCAATCTAAACACCAACAAAAACTGCTCCCATTACTCGAATATACCACCTCTTTCTGTAAACGTCCTGCTGTCATGTGGCTTTGCGGTTTTTGTTTTTTTTTTAATTCTTGAAATTTCAGTTCAAAGAAGTGAAAGAGTAAGCTAGCGATCGTCCTCTCTTAGTTTCACTTTCGTTTCTAGGAAAGGAGGAGGAGGAGGCGGAGCAAAGCCTGTTAAAAAGCCTGTGAACTGTTTACCAGGCTTCACACACACAATCTAACGGCTGGAGCTCAAAGCCCAGAAGGTGTAAAGGTTAACCCCAAATGCAACTGTGCACCCTGCATCCTGACAACCGAGGGATTATTTGCAAGGAATTCTGCTCTTTGCCATCACAGCTTTCGCACTTTGGGATTACAGACCATACGGATCCTTAAACCGCTACATCAGTCAGAACAAAACGGTGAGCCTTTATTTCTCTCCATATATATATTAAGAAAAGAAAAAAGAAAAAAATGATATATTTGGTTGGGATGCTTTTGGGGGGTGGAAAATGGCGATGGAGAATAGTAGCTGCTTTTGTTTTATGGGAAAACAGCGTTCAGAAAAATGTTAAACCATGGATCAGGCTCAGGTTTCTCTGAGCGCAGTCTGGCTGAAGTGAACGGTCAAGTATTCGTCTGAACGGCTTCAACATGCGATCGTTAAGAGTAAACGGCCGGATATCAGCACAGGTCGTCACCAGTGTTAATCATTACTCTTTCCTTGAATTTAGCTCAACTTCCATCCACTGGTGGCGCAAGTTTTTTTTTCTTTTCCTTTTAGATCATTCGCGTTAAAGAAGGAAGGAAAATACCATTAATCACACACAGGATACTGTTGATTTTTTATGTATAGCTTATAAGAACAGGATGCTTTAAAGAAATCAAGTCAATGCATTTTAGTGTAAATATTTTATCTGAATTCTTAGTTATATGATGCTTAAGTCATTACAGAAGAAGCAGTAAAATACTTTTGTGTGTGTGTGTGTGTGTGTGTGTGTGTGTGTGTGTGTGTGTGTGTGTGTGTGGAGGGGGGGGGGGCATACGGATTGTACAGTAGTCTGGCTGTGGCAACCATCACTGTCGATTTTATGCCGGCTTAACCGCAGATCCAAGTCATAACAAAGCTGAACTGCTCAGTGGAAACTACAAGGCGTTTCTCGTCTATCTGCGCACACCAGCGCTCTTTGTGCTTTGAGAAGTCTGGGTTTTTTTCAAAGCTGCTGTGAAAGTGATGCTAGCCTCAGTTGTGAGTGAAAAAGTCAATGACCTTTCTGTCTGTTTGTCTCTCAGGATGTCAGTGTGGTGGTTAGAGATGGGAGAGGGTCTGGGGCCTCTCTCCCCTGTAGGATGGTAGCCGACGGCACGGTCGAAGGCCATGACAAGACCCGCTTGTCAAGCTTGTCGTCATCATCATCATCCTCATCCTTGTCTTCCTCCTCCTCCTCAACACTTCGCACCGAAGTGGAGCAGCTTCAGCGTCAAGCCAATCAACACCGTAGAACGCCCTCCGTCTATCTGACTCACTTTCCGACGTTCACCTGCAAGGAGGACTGCAGAATCATCACAGACACAGCATCCAAGCTCGAGCGCTGCGGCTTCTACTGGGGTCCCCTGGGAGTGGAGGACGCTCACCGCATGCTTCGGGACGCCCCGCTGGGCAGCTTCCTCATCCGTGATAGCCGTCAGAAAGACGTCTTCTTCACGCTGTCCTACCACGCCAAGACGGGACCGGTCAGCGTGCGCATTGACTACAAGCGCCAGAAGTTCTCACTAGCGGGCAACCTGCGGTCTTTCCAAACACTCTTTGCCCTCTTGGAGCATTACATCAATTCTCCTAAGAAGAGCTTGAGCGTCCCTTACAGGAAATGGGAACCGACGCTGCAGGAGCTGTGCAGGAAGCGCATCTTGGAGCTGTGTGGAGGGGCAAGCCAGGTTCCAGAGCTGCCGCTCACACATGTCGCCCAAGACTTTCTGTTGGAATTCCCTTACAAACTGTAACCAGCTTACCATACAAACTGTTGACAGTATTATTTATAATTTCAAGAAGGTCGCCCTTACCAAGTAACAGCAAGGGATTGGTAAAGCCTGTCTGCGACTCAGTGGAGATTGAGACTGCTGTGATATGGTTACAGGGAAAACCCTTTGAGCTGAAAAGCTCCCAAATGCTCGAAAAGGGAGAACACGTTAGCAGTCGAGTGCAGACAGCCTCCAGCTGGAGTGGGTTTGTGGCTGACATTTCAACATATATTACCTCTAGAGACTCAACTCCCAGTTTCACATGGACAGAGCACCTGTTGCTCTTGAGGAAGTATGAAAAGTTGGGATGTGCTGCATTAAAAGAAAACTACAGACACAACAGAGCTATTTTAGAGATGAAAGAACCGGTGGGCTCGCCTGTGAATGCCGCCGTTCCACTGGAAACTGTAGTCCAACATAAATATTATCCAAGGACGTTAAGAGAGCGGACATTTAGACGCATGGAGGGATGGCGGAGGGTACTGTTGCCATGCCACAAGGGAGATATATTTTTGTAGCAGGTTTAAATACTCTAATAATGTGGAATGTTTACATCACACATGAATGTCAATCAGCACTGACTCTCGAACTGTCATCTGTCTCATTCTTGAAAACCCAACGGAGGATGTCAGTGTCGAAGACAGGCCTCAAACACATGTACTGTAACTCTTAGCTCTCCTGTCTCCCTCACAAAGCTCACATGTGAGAGTTTCGTGACTGAATTGAACATATTTTTTTAACATGTCTTATTATTCTATTTTAAATAAAGTATTTAAACTCACTGCGATAGTTATGTTTTACTTTTTAACTTTTCCTGTCATTCCGCACTGACTTGTGGGAGTTTTGTGGGAGTTAAGTGAGAGAAGGAGGGACACACACACACACACACACACACACACACACACACACACACACACACACACACACACCCTCACATTACAGACAGACAGACAGACACGAGGAAATGGGGAAGGTTATTGTACAGTATACCGTCACTTGGTGATTCATCTCGGTAGGGCAAAGTGACAGGTGGGTGGGGTTACTTTGGTAGTAAATGGACTGTTACGCTTAGATACAGACACACTTACCAGAATCAGGGGGAGAGGTGACACGTAATGAATTGTGTGTGTGTGTGTGTTGCTTTTTCAATCTAATTTGGACCCAGTACAGATTAAAATGCTCTCAAGAGGAAGTGGGAAATTTTTGGGGTTAGTGGTTAGACAGATACATGATAGATCAAGGTCAGGCTTCGAGTTATGAGAAATAAACTTTGAGTAGGGTAGGAAATGCATTAATCGTATGTTAATGAACACAGTGAGTTGAAGTAATAAAAGAAATCAGGTGATAACAGTGAAGACAAACTAAACAACAGAAGCACTAACTTAGAGACTTGCTTTCCAATCAAAGCTGGGTTTGTCTTTTCTTTTGATATAATCAGTGCAGCAACAGCAGGTGGCACACCTGGCTGAGTGCGACTCACATGACTGGAATGTGTGCGTATTTTTTTAAAGGAAGTTAGCATTCACACTTCATTGTTACTACCACGCTGCCCTAAAATGAACTAAGGGGTGTGACTAATACCTGATGATAGTAATGCAACTGTGACTTTACACATACTTAAATAAAGCTGTAGAAGTAGCAGTAGGAGCAGCTCTAACTGAGCGGCCTCAGCCAATAGTTAAGGGACTTCCGTCTGAACCCACAACCAGACTTTTTAGACCTCAGTATGAATGGATTTAAAAGTCCTTGTTTTCCTGTTTACATGTTGAGTATCCGGCTTGTGAAGACATTCACAGACTGCCAAACACCAATGAATCTTTACAAGTGTGAGTGTACGCAGTGTGAACAGTTCACAGCTACCTGGCAATGGACTAAAGTATTGGGCCGTGCCACTTAATCTTTGGAGTCACATGTTTTCTGTCCCTTTGCTACAAGTGAATAAAGTCAGTCACCTAGAAATGTGGTTTGCCTTTACAAAGATTTGTGAAAGCCCCAAAGCTCACTAAAATAGAGTGTGGTGTTGTAATAGTAAGCCATTGCTGCGGCAACCTTTGGGGCATGGATTCCTATGGCTCAGCAGCTCTCGTGGACACAATGGCTCAGTACTTTTGGCCTACCTTCTTTTGTCCTACCTTCCAGCCTTCCAAGGCTTTTTCCTGTTGGCATGTGTACTGCTTAAAGGAAATCTGATGTAGTAGTAGAGAATGCTATGATGGTATCCGCTGGTTTACTCTTTGGTTTTTACAGAAATCAAAGTGAGGTGGAAGTAGAGCAGGTGATCTACTAACTGGAAGGTTGGTGGTTTGGCCTGGTTGGCTACTGGCGGCTCCAGTCTGCACGCCAAAGTATCGTTGGTGAAGAAACTGAAGCCCAGGTTGGTCTCTGATGTGTTCATCGAAGTGTGAATGTGTGTGACTCTCAGATAGAAAGCACTTAGGTGTGGAAAAAGTGCGTGTATTAATGGGTGAATGAGGTATGTTGTATAAAGTGCTTTGACTGCTGAAGCAGAGTAGAAAAGCAGTATATAAGAATCAGTCCATTTCCATTTCCAGATATAAAATAGAGGACGTTCACAAGTGACCGTATTAGTTGGTGTCAATTGTATACCGTCATATTGCTAATTACTGAAAGAACCAGGCTAGGTGTTAGCCCCCCAGGTGCCAGTTTCCCAGCTGATTAAGCCTTTCCTTTTCCTTCCTAAAGTCTGATTTCATGTAAACTGATGTTGCTTTTGTACATGTAAAACTGCAAATGCAGACTGTGTGGGAACTGTGATCTACATGTGACTCCAAAAAAGGTTTATTGCCTAAGAGCATCACAATTTGGCTGAATTTAGCAGTTTCATGACATTTGTGAGAGCAGTGTGTCACTGTTTCACACTGTGTGGAGCACATTTCATTTCTGCGCTGACGTTGTCAGCTTACCTAAACTCCTATCCTTTCCTCACAGCTAACCAAAACTCCAACGCTGAAAACCAAACCTTACCAATAAAGCTCTGTGTTCTTTAGGGGAATTTTTTTTGAGTCTAGACAATTGAAGCCACACACACACACACACACAAACAAACATAAAACAATGAGTCATACTGAATATAATACTCACAGTTGATTCAAGTAAACTTGACTAGTTTGAGGATATAATTACCTCAGCTTGAGGAAGAGGAACACACACCAAGTCATAGAGTGGATTATGAGTAACGATAATGATTGTAATGCCTTTGCTTATATAGGCGCTATCAGTCATCCATTCTTATAAAGACTTATCTTAAAATTATATTTGATATTGACATTTGAGCGCAGGCTGTATCTCGTGGAGTGGGGAGGGAGTTGAAGGCTGGTGACGAGTGAGTCACACAGTAGCGCAGTTTCACTCTGAAGCGTCTTGGTTTTAAGGACATTCCTGACTATTTTGAGAAGTGAAAGGTGAAGTGAGGTGTTCTGCAACTATGTGCTTATCAGCTGATTTCTGTGGAATCCTCCGCGTGGAGTTTTCTGTCCTTTACTTGCACGCGCTTCTACAGAAATCAATTGACAATCAATGCCCAAGGGGAGAGAGAGAGAGAAAGGGACGCTCAGAATGAGGCTGGCGGAGAAGCGTAAAAAGAGGAGGTGTTGCATGACGTTCAGTATGAATGCGACGCTCCATTTTCAGAACTGTGATTCTGCTGTACTTTTAATCGGAGGGTTCTGATGAAAGAGATCCTCCCATCATCGCAGGACATGACTGCTTCTGCGGTGGAGGCTATTAGCCCCCTTTTAGCTTCCAGGCAGGCTGCTGGAGAGCCTCGCTGCTTGCTTGAGTTTTCTTGGACGAGTCTTTCCTGTTACTTCTTGTTGAGAAGTGATGAAAAAACAGATTTCCCTGAAAAATCATTAGTCATCCATTTCCTGTTTTCCATTTCCTTCTTCCAGTTCTTGTTAGTGGGGATATTTCACAATGAACAATGTGGTGATGGCAGATCTGTGGAAGTGCTGGTCATCAGACAACCACAACAAGCTTCAGAACTGACTTTGCCAAAAGTGAAGAGGCTCTTCACTGAACCAATCTTCTTATCATTTCACAGATGACCACGTTGTACAAACAGCTTTCTGGTCATTTTTTCAAAGAAGTAACTAAGGAGCAGAAGAGGAAGGGTCTCACACTGAATTGACGACACCAATCCTGACACTAGCTATAGCTACGCTCCACTGCTCTATGAATCACATGAGTCTGGTGAAAGCTGCAACCAGACTGGTTGGAGGAGGTAGAAGCGGTTTTTCTAGTTTTTGCTTCATACGTGGGAAAAATATGTTCAATGCTAATGACTAAATAGTTCCCAGCTAAAGCATTTCCAGACTTCTCTCATGAAAGACGAGGAACGCACACACAAAAGATTACATTTTTTCTCTAGACAATCACATTTGATCTGATTCCGTTGTTGGATTCAAGACATATGACTTTCACGAGAATAGCAGGTACAGTAGTAGCAGTAGCAGTTGAAAGAGTAGTAGGACAAATTTATATTATATATCCATATCATATCACTGTAAACCAACACAGTGACCTAAACAACCTACTAACCAAAGCTAACCAAATAAAGCAATCAAGATGTGATTGCAGTGCAGACTTTTAGCTTTAATGAATAGGGGTTTAACAAAGGTGCTAAGATCATTTTAAATCCTCCCTTGATGTCATATAGCTGAATCTGAGTACACTTCAGAATTCATCAGCACTCACATCTTCAATTAGTTGTTTCTCTCTTACTCTAGACTTTCCCCACAAATAAATCTCGGTTTCATGTGTCAAGAACTAAGCAGGCAAATCTAATCTGGCCATCATGTTCTTGAGTGTACTGATATTCAAAGTATCTTCTCTCGCAAGATCTTCACAATCTAATGTAAAGATACCAAATGCAAGTTCAGAACTTGAAATCAACATCAGGTCTTTTACCCACTTAATATGTCATTGAACAACGAGGAAACAGGTCTCACCTGTAACTGCGATTCAGTCTATCGATCAATAAAATTCCATTAAATTCAATTTGTAAATGAGTTCTGTGTAGGAGTTAATTGCTGTAACTCCTAAGCAGTTCATACAAAACAAAACGAAGACCCTTGAAGTAAAGCTGAACATCTGAGACAAAATGTCAATAAAGTGTCCAAACGTGTAAGGATCCAACTGCGTATGTATTGAACAAACAGACAGTTCCATGCTTAATTATCCTTCACTAAGCATATTTTACTAAATACTTAACCTATGACCTACATTGTGGGTGGTTGCAACTAATAACTCATGATAGTAAGGATACCTCATAGAGCCTCGTAACTAGTAGTAGGATTATGCAGTATAACACAGAGGGACATAAGAATGTGCCAGCAAAAGACAGAAAACCATCGACCCCTTCACTTTGTGACCAATTCAGTAAAAAGGACTGGATATTACAGTCCTGCATTGCTGTAAATGGAGAAAATCTTGAGGGATGGCTGTTATGAGGAAAGGCAGCCCAGACACTTTACCAGTTTGGGACACATCGTCAGTAGTGGACCTTGGATTCATCGGGTGTTTCGGCCATTATCACTAGATACCCTCATCCAAGGAGGCCTGACATTATCTGAATTTCTGATTCATCTATTCATGCCTGCCCTCAGATAAATGAAACAGGCAAAAAAAAAAGAGTATATTTAAGGTTTTCCCCTTAAAATAAAGCTCAGAATTAAAAACTTTCTATATAAGAGAAAATCGCATGAGGTGCTTGTTATCTTTGTATTATTATGCAGAGACGTCACAGAGATTTAAATGGCGCATCATTCACTGCTTTGTGTACTCATTGAGAAAATTTTGAATTACCGACACTTACAAGGAACTTGACATTGTGCAGTTACCAGAACAATTTCAGATCCTTGAGTCACAGAATAGCAATTTATGTTTATGCTTTGGCCTCCCCCAACCTCCCCCCGACACCCACACATACCCACACACACTTGGTTTTGAAATGAATTTGTGCGTGTCTTGAAAAGCGTCAAAGAGGCACACTTTGACTTCATTCCATGATTTATCATATCAGAAATACCTGACTGTCATCCATTTACAGCCTGTAGTTAGCATGAGTGTGTTTACCAGAAAAGGTCATAGGGTACTTTGGTACTCCAGGCTTCTTGAAGGCCATTCAAAGCTCTTTCTTGGATGTTGGCTTCCTTTTGTTCTGTTCTCTATCAAGATGATCCCACACTGCTCCAATGATGTTGAGGTCCACGCTCTGGTGAGGCCAGTCCATAACTGATAGTGTTCCACTGTGTGTTTTTCTATCCAGATATATTCAATGGACAGTGTGTTTGGGAAAATAATCAAGATGGAAAGTAAAGCATTGATCAGCTTTGACAACATCCCCAACATGAGTGTCTGAAATGTATGCCTAAACCTTGACAGAGCTTCCCTTGCGTTTATGGATGGCTGTAGACACTCACTGTTATCCCTCTCTCTTGAACTGATATCAGTGATGATTTAAACCAAAAATTTGTCATTGGATTTGTCATGACATGACTTTCGGATACTGTTCCTCTTCTGTAGATAGGCTTGATGCTTTTTTGTCCTTCACTTGTCCAATTTCCTCAAATATTTTAAGGACACACTGCACACCATGTTGAGATAGGCCAAGTTTTCACCTAATAACTCTTTGGGAATCACATTGTTGGTGAAAAGTTCTTATTTGATGTCTATCAAACTGTGTCACCTTTAGAATTTTTTTACAGATTAAACTAAAGACATGGAAATTGTTGGGACTTTCCTCTAAAAACGATCAGGTACAAGAGCTGCACTGAAAATGAGTGAAAAAGCAGCCAATGTCCAAAGAAAAAACTTTGAAAGACCTTCAGAAAGTCTAAAGAACAACTGCTGTGATAAGTTATTGCTGATCAGATAAAACAAAAGAAAAAAAATCACATGAAATCTTGTTTCCTTGGAAGCAAAATATAGAGAAATGAGGGGTGACTCAAGACTTTTGCACAGTACTAAATATCACAGTGTAAAAAAAGACATGGTGCGGGTGGGGGGAGTCAGGCGCTGAACCATTTCTTAGCGGAGTGCAGTCACTTCCTGGAATTTGTGCTGTTTGCCTGGTGATACTAAGAGCTAGCCGTTCCCCGTTTCCAGCCTTTGGGCCAAGTTAAGAAAAATGACTTTTGTCTGCTGCACATTGTGGCACACAAGTCTCCTTAAAATAATGTAACTGTTCTACACGTTATACTTAATCCATTTCTACTAAAGCTGCCAAACGCTCAAAGATAACCTCAGTTCAGCTGCACCGTGCACCACGAACAAAACCAGAGCGTAAGTGCACCAGTTATCTTTGATGAACAGCATCATCTTAAAAGTGGCGCATGTGAAGTACGATGCACTTTTAAAGAGAATCATTGTTTCATACATATGAAACACATATGAGTGCACAGACTAATCTCCAATCATCGCAGTCACTGCGGTTAGTACAGAGAAAACACACACACAGAGTGTTGCTGCAGTACCAGGAACCTCTTCACTTTTACGCACACATCACCAGACTTCCCTGAAGAGAGGAACCGCGATAAACAAAAAAAAAAGTTGACACGTACAGACCACACAATGACTGAGGGTTCCTGCAGCAGCCACAGGACCATAACATAAGGGTGCGAAGCGTAACGTCATAAGCTCCAGCAGATTACATCTCACATGCACATTCAAGTCAAAAAGCCTCATACTTGGAAACATCCTCATTATATCTGTTAGAACTGCGGAGCGAAAAATGTTTCTTTTTAGAGAAATGACAGACATCCCTGTTGAAGTTTCATAGTGACATCGAGGTGGTTGTTTCACCTCTCTCCTGATGACTCCCCAGATTTTAGGACCAGATTTTGAGGGCCTGATTTCTCAGAAATCGCCATGTTTCAAAACCAAATACATCTGAACTAAAATTGAATCAAATGACAAATCGGCCTTAAAAATATTCTGCGAATTCCTTGTGTGTGTGTGTGTTACTTGACACCAAACTCAGTCAGCGGCAGAAAGGAAATGCAACCCAAACATCAGTGGAAATCTTCCCACACTCTCAGAAACACAGAGGAGAACCTCCTCTGCTGTGCTAGAGTATTGAGCTGTGATTCTGTGAAGAGGGGAAAGAAAACCACAAGCAAAAGAAATGAGCACCATCCTCTCTCACTTTCTGTCTGCAAGTAAAACCTGAAGGGCACTCGGAGAGCACAGACCTCGACCAAGGCCAGTAGTCCACTATTGTCATTAGTGGACTGGGCTAAATGCATTTTTTTGTAAAGTGGATGCCCAAAGTGATCAAAAGCCAGACAGGCTTTTTTTTTTTTAGCTTTCTCAAAACAATGTTTCGATTAAGTGCAGTGGAAAAGTACTTTTTAAAAGCCAAAATCCATATGATAATGTGACTTGGTCTAGGGATCATCTGTCAAAGCTGAAAACAGACTGATCCACACACCATATAAAGTTTGTTGTATGGGGGTTTGAACACAAGGTCATGGACTGCCTGGTGATATAAAATGTATTTGTCTTGAACTCTCATACCACTCACACAGAAGTGTAAGTGCTAGCCTTTTTATAGTCTGTAAATATCCATCAATGCGTCAACTTTATTCCACTTATCAGAGTCATGTCTACCAAGTGGACATGCTGGCAGTCTATTGCAGAGCTAGCAAGTCTTAGGATAATCTGAGACATGTTTTCATGAAATCCAACGAAGGGATCTGTGAACTTGCCCTGATTAATTGATTTCAAAGGTACCTCATGTGCTACATTGCTTATGGCACAGAAAACACCATTTAATCAGTTCAACATTTGTAGCAAGAACATGTTATATAAAAAGTGAAGCTAATGCTAAAACGCTCAGCTCAAACAGCCAGTCGGCAGAGGATTTTTTATTAAAGTGACTACCTTTACTTTTAAAACTCGCCTGTTTAAATTTTAATATTGCTTAAAATTATAAATAGTTAAGCCTGTTGCAACACTGAGTAACAGGTGAGGGCGGACTTGGCTGCTAGCTGGAAGGTAGGTGTCACCTCAGCTAAACCCTCGTCAAACACAGGCCCAGAGAGTTGCCAGTGACTCCCTGCCAACCACCAGTTGGTAGGGAAAATTTGTAACTCGCAAGTGGTTGGTGAAAGGTTGCTGGAAGTTCCGGGTTGTCGCCAGGTGACAATTGTCCCAAAGCTGGTGCTGTCCAAACTACTACTGTGGTCACCAGTAGCTTGTACGGAAGGCGCTGATTTGTCTGTAAAAACTTACCTATTTACTCTCAGAGCAGTAGTGAAACTTGAACAAGGATGACACAACGTAGGGAAGTATTACTCAAGACCACTTTAAAAAAAAAAAAAACACACACAAAAACAAAACAAGTCTGGTGCCTGGGATGTGAAATTTAAAGAAATGAGGTGCCATTTGCACAATACTGTAAATTACAGTGTAAAAAAGATCTGGTCATGTGCTGAACCATTTCTTAGCAGTGTGCATGCACTTCCTGGAATGTGCAGTTTTCCAAGTGATAAGTAGAGCTAGCAGTTTCGCCATTACCGGCGTTGTACCAGGTTAATAGAGATGACTTTTTTTCTGCTGTATATTGTGGCACAGAAATCCTAATTATGATGCATTACTTTAAGCGTTAATGAGACTTAAATGCGTGGGTTTGGAAAGACGGTTTATCTTCAAAGTGCCTTCAAAGGAAAATTTATACCTCAGCACAACTTTTACTTTGAAGGTGAAAGTTCTCCATTTATGTTTTTCATATTTTCACTGCTTGTAGTTTGTAGACAACTCTTCCATCTTCCATGCACGCTACTGGCAAATGGAGCTACTGACCAAACCAACCCCAGGCAGATGTTTGCTGTAACAGTGTGTACCTCTATGCAACCAGTTTTATTCTAGCAACTACCAGCAACCACTTGCCAACTAGTTGTGGAATACACACTTTTCCCTAGCAACTGCTGGTTACCATGGGGTGACTGACCAGTCTGTAGGCCTGTGTGAATGGGGCTTTAGTAATCAATTTTGAGTGACTGCCAGCATCTTACATCTGGGTGGGAAATGCACATTTCTACCTTGCGACTGGAGGTTGCTGGATTGTTGCCGACAGGTCTCTAGGCCTGTGTGACTAGCAACCCGAAGGTGACCTTTCTTTGTGGTGCTCATTGCTTTTAAAGCATCATCATATTCTGCTTATGTGAAATTGGCAGAAGGCTAAGCAGGTTATTCCAGATATCCTCCTCCATAAAACACCTCTTTCCCTCCCTGGGGGAAGCTCCCCCGCTGGCCCCAGGGAGGGGTCACCTGCCCCTCCCTTCCTTCCCTCTCCATCTCCAGCTGCCTCCCTCTTCCCGCTCCACCACAACCACCCACACATGCAGGGCCTTGGAGTAGGGGTATGTCACCAGGGTGCAGGGGAGGCTACCCCCTCTGTCCCCCCCCCTCCCTGTCCCCTTCTGGCTGCCTCTGCCTCAATTTTATCCCACAACTTAGACATTCACATTACTCACACTCTCATTACACATACATATAGGATCTTGGGGGTGGGCACGATACACGGAGTCCAAATTACCATCAGGGTGTACACCTCACCCCTGGCGTCGTTGCCCACCTCTCAATTTTAAATACACGTAGACATTGAGGGCTAGCAGGAGGGACTATGCGCTTACCTGCTGCTCTCTGGCAGGTAGCTCCATGCCCTCCTGGGTTTTAAATGCACCTTAGAACACACATGCATCAACACTACATATGAGCGGGCAGAGGGAGGTTTGGAGTCTTCTCTCACCCCCATTCTCTGCGGCCTGTTGGAGCGGGGGGGCTAGGAGTTGGCCGTCCGACTGCGGTCGCGTCACTGCAACTCCCCCTGGCTTCTGCTCCGCGGCTGCTGAGTGAGCCCTCATCTGGGACTCTCCTCAGCTCTTACTGGGACAGTGGCGCGGCTGCCCCTCTGTTGGTCTTCCTTGGTCTCTTGTGTTCTGGGGGCCTCTGGATGTCTGGAGTTTTGATCTCCTCCATACCTGCTTCATACCCTGGAGGACGGGGCTGTGGCTCCCCACACTCCCTAGCAGATCGTTACATGGAGAAACCTTTGGAATACAAGCATGCTGATCCACACAGGTGTACACACAGGTGTACACACGGGTATTCACAGACGCGGACTACACCTTTCTTGGCTGCTGCCTCAAAGCACATTGTGCGCTGTCTATCTTGCGTGCTGCACAATATCGTTTATTATTTAGTATCTACTGATATCTACTGCTAGCTAGTTTATTGTGATGGTGCTTTTTTTTCTTATTATGTTGCTCTTTGTTGTTTGCTTTCTCTTCTGTTTTTTTTTCTCCATACAGGTGATCCAGGTGTTTTGTTTTGTTTTTGTTTTTCTTTCTTCCCCCCTTTCTCACCGTCTCTTCTCCCCTTTGGTTTTCTTTCTCTCCCTCTCTTTCTTTCATTCTTTCTCCCTGTCCTATCCCCCAGTCATGTCTGTCCCGTTTGTAGCAACTGAAAATAAAATAAATTCATAATTATAATAAAGGTCAATCAAATGGACCAATATGGCAAGGCCATGATGATCCACTTGGTAAAATAAATCCGCTTGGCATCTTTCTTGGCCTTAAGACAACAATTCTGATGGCTAAAGATCCAAACGGGACACAAAACCCCCCCAAAACAAACAAAAAAAAAACAAAAAAAAAAAACACCTCTTTCTCCGGCACTCCCAGGCCTGATAAGACTTCTCAAGTATAACCAGGGCCTCCTGCTTGAGGGCGCAGGGAAAATCCCAACAACTGTGTGTTTAATTGTAAAAGGTTGTACTCTGTACTGTTTTACACCATTTATGCCTAATTTGCAGTATCTGTTGACCTAAAAAGCTAGCTAGCTTTAGGTGATAAGTATAAATCCAGCTTCTCATAACCTCTGGCTTTACAAACCATTGGATAATGCACATCTTTTATATACAGCCTGTGGCTTGCCCATCCCGCCACCTTTTCCCTGACTCGTGAGTCAGTCAGCTACATAATCTCCTTGGCAGAGATAATAAGGCTCACACTGCAGTGTCACTGTAGTTAAGTAGAATAATTTATTGCATTTCTTTATTTAGTCATCTGTTTCAGTTCATTAACAATAATTACAGGTTTAAAAGCTCATAGCATTTACAGAGCAAACAAACTTGTCTCTCTCTCTCTCACTCTCTCTCACACACACACACACACGCACACACACACACACACACACACACACACACACACACTACAATCAGAGACTTATGGAAGCTTGTGACTGCATGTTCTGGTAGAGATTGGTAGTGGCTGCAGGGAACATGAAAATATGCTCTCTACAAAGCCTCTTATCAACTCTCCAAACTGTGCCAAGCCTCTTCAGCATGTCCGTGAACTTCACTATCATTCGGCTGCTATTTACAGTAGCAAGATGGAAATAATAAGAGACCGTATTGCTCCGAAGTTCTCATTTTAGAAACTTGTTGAGGACTGTACAGTTAAAAAAATAAGAATGTTCTGAGCATTAAGACTTCAGCTGCGTGAGGATGGCACAGAAAAAGATGGTGTGTGAGCGAGGAGGAGAATGGCAGGAAATTATGGGAATAGATGGACTGAAGAGTGTGCTTTAATCCTATAATTTACAAATCAAGTCACAAATTCAAGTTAAAACACACCAGTTTCATTCAAATTGATCAAACACTGCTGTTTGGAGAGACAGGTTACCCATTACATTCATTTCTCCCCTCGTTGGTTAGCTCTTAAGATTATTGCAGTAGTAAAGCTTCATTCATCTGATTAAAAGAAAAAGGAAAAAGAAGAGGAGCATGTGAGGGTTTCCCCCCGTGACACTCATGTGAGAGCTGTGACTTGTTCCTGAAAAAATTTATCTGTAATGCCACAAGAATAACGAAAAAATCCAAACATTGTGTTTTAGAAATTTTTGGAGGCAGTAAGCTCTTTTTAAAAATAACCCTCTTTTTCAAATTAAGGTGTGAAAGCATTCATCTAGTCAAAGCCAGATCCATGGAGAATGAGCTCACGTTAGCGTGTCAGGAGGAAACCAGCAGATACATTCAACCCAAGTGTTGTTTTGTGCAGACTTGAACATCCAACATCACTAACATTAACCTGTGAGTTTAATTCAACAAACCAACTTTTGCTTTTCTAAAATAAACAATAAATAGCTTCTCAGTTAGCAACCTGTGTCCCTACAGACTCTCAGAGTGAATGAATAACTGAATGAACAGACTTGAGCAGTACTATTCCAGTTATTTTACAGCCCTTGAGCGATCCCGATCAGATTTCCCATTAATTCTTTTGGTTAGTCATGGCACCGATTGGTTATTCAGCTTTATGAATTAGATGAGATGGTGAACATTTACAATTTGAGACCTGCTCCCGCCTAGCTTATGCTAGAGATGACTTGATACATTTTTAAATGCGCTGCTCACTAAATGGAAAAATATGTAAAACCTACAAACACACCCCACCCAACCCAGCAGCAGTTGCAGGGTGACAGAAACTGCTAACCCATCTGACTTGCAGTGGTGTTCTGTGTTTAGCATAGTCGTGAACACCACCGAAATGCATGTGGTGACCCGGTATGTGAAAATATGACACAAAAATAGGTCTTCGAAAAGTGCAGCTCGCAGCAGTAGCGTGTGGTATGTGTTTTGAGCTCATACACAATCAGAATGAGTAAAAAACGTTGCTGGTTGCGCGCCTCGACACACATGTGCCAAAAAAAGAAGAAAAAGAAGAGAAAACACGAGCTTAGAAAGCACGGAAAGCCAAATGTGCTTTGAGCCCTCGTTGACCAGTGTCTGTTTTGAGTCTTTCTTCATGTGCAAATACAAAATGTTGAGATGCTTCCGAAAGCCTCTTGGACTATTCACATCACTTTCTAACCTACAGTTTCCATCATGAGCTTGGTATATTATCTATCACACTGGTGACTGCACGAGTACTGCATGTTCCTTAATCCAGCTCAGGTGAGTCTGGTGTTTCAGTGTCTAACTCTGCATTATCAGACTCTGCAGCTGTCACGCCTTCTCTTTCTTGCTCGAGGTCCCCATTGAGCTCTTTAGGTGTGCCTTCACCTTGTATTTCATCTGTTCTCTCTGGAACCTGATCTGTGGGTGTGACAGTCTCGGTCGTCTCAGTGGTTTCCTCTTTTACCGTTGCATCTGTTTCAGTCTCATCTATCGGCGAGCCGTCCTCCTCGTCTTTCCTAACCAACTCGTCGTCCCCCTCCTCCTCCTCTGCGATAGAGGCATCTGGTCTCTGTAGGGACTGAGCCGCTGTGACGTGGCCGGTGCACAGGTGCAGGCGAGGTGGGTCGGCAGGCGGCAGCAGGGTGAGCGACTCGACGCTCAGGGTGTCTGCGCTGTTGTCGGTAAGGAGTGAGATAGTGGGCTGGGAGGCTGGGGTGAGGCTCGGGGCCAGAGCTGGAGCTGGAGCTGGGGTTGAGGGAGCAGAGGAGACTAATGTTACTTCTCCACCTCCTCCTTCACTTTCTCCGCCTGAGGACGAGGGCGGAGTGTGCTCCAAAAGTATACCGTCATCTAGGAGAGTGATAGAGAAGACAGTGAGGGAGCTAAACTCAGAGGCAGATATTTCTACGGATTAGCACTGGGGTGGGAAATGATGTAGCTTGTAGCACAGTCCACACAGGGGACTGTGGGTAAAAAGAGTAGCTTCGAATTAAAGGAAACAGATAAAAATACAGAGGCACTGGGTGAGTGTATCAAGGTCAATTTAAAGAAAGTTCATATCGGAAGTCTTTGCATAACAGGCAAAAACCTTTCAGTGCTCCCTTATTCACAGGGTGCCAGAACCACCGCTAACTCTGCACGTTAGAGTTGGCAGATTTTCACACTAGTGCCCTTCCTGATAAAACCCCAAATGAATCTGTGTTTCCTCCTGGGATCAAACCAGGGATCTTTCACTTGTTGGTTAAATGTGTACAACTGTACCATATTCCATTTTGGCAAAATTCAGTATTTTCCAATTCTAAAGGTTTCTGAAACCTTTAAAATTTTAAATATACCCAGCCAATAGGAACCTGAGACCACTGAGGATTTGCATCAACTGGAAATTGAGGCACACAAAGCGCTCTGTTTACACTGTAAAGAATCTGCCAGTCCCCGCTGACAAGGTTAAGACTATTTTCTAAGCCTCTTAGAGCCTAAATGTCCTCCATCATGGAACCACTGCACAATCTGATTTTAAACAAAAACCCAGCCCTGACTGTATACTATAAACTACGATGTAGGCATACTTACATCGTAAGAGTGTGAGGTATGTTTCACAAGAGTAAACAACAACAGAAAAGCTGTTTTAGAGCAATAAAATAAACTAGACGAGTATGTTTGCATGATTTGGAAACATTTGGTCTAGCCTGCTCCTTCTCCACCCACATTTGTCTTTAAAAAAAACAAAAACAAAACAGTTTCATCTATTCAACTCCTGCATCACAAGCATCGCTGTTCTACTGTTATCAATCCCATCAGTGAATCCGATCAGAGCAGCCTTTACCTGCTTTGGTATTCAATTCAATGATTCCCAGTTTATCATGTGGTTGGTGGTTCAATCATGGGCCCTTACATATGACAGTGTTATTGTGTAACTACTAAACCCCAAAAATGATCAGTATATCATCAGACATGTCTGTGTAGAGACACGCAGATTATAGCTTTTTATAATCTTCTGTGTAAAGTCCCTTAAACAGCTGATAAGCCTCACTGTTTTCTCTTTTATCTTATTCACCATTCAAAGACTGTCTCCCTGCACATTCAGACAATGGCCATGCTGGAGCACCTCTTTTCTGACGCACAGGTTGTCATGCCAACGTTGCTTTGCAAGCTTGACTATTGCTTGGAAAGACATAACAGTGGACTCATGAGCAAGAAAATGGCTGTTAATTTATTTTATTTATTCGGCACCAATCCACAACAACAGCTGCTTCATGTAGCAGGAATCTACTGAATCTGCAAGGAAACAGTGCTGTGTTGTAACTATTTAACTGATGTGGGAGGGAGCCAATATGATCATTTACATTGTCACGTCGACCACACATAGGCATCTATACGACACAGTGAAACACCACTGCCAGCTACTGTGGTTTTGGAGGTTTGTGTATGTAGTTGTATTATAGTTACAAAACTCTCCATATGTCAAGGAGGTGTGTGCGCATGCATTGTAACACAAATATAGTTGCTCGGCACACTGGCGTGCTACAATAATTTGCAAAGGACTGAGTTCCTTTGTCACTTAAACGTTTTATTTAAATTCAGAGCATGTGTAATATAAGTTTGTCTTCATGCTTACGCCTGCAGGAGCTGTGGTGGTTTGTGTGCGTCCGTGTGAGCGTTACCTGCAGGACTCTGAGCTGATGTCGTGCTTGCAGTAACAGAGTCGCATCGCCCCGTGCTCCCGCTTCCACTGGAGGGAGGTGAGGGTGAGGAGAGGGGTGAGGGAGTGTGCTGGGGCACGCAATGAGCCACTGCAAACCCTGGAATGAGTGCAACAGACAGACCCTTGCCATTAGCAACTCAAACTGTCTCTTAAGTGTTCTCTGCTACAAACACACATAAAAAGAGGCGTTTTTATTCCAATATTCTACAAAATAAACTCATTAATGTGGCTCGTAAAAAAGCTTGGGTAAAATTTAGAAACCTCTACGCTTGGGCAGATCCCACAGCTTGCAAACATTTCCCAAGAAACAGTGTCTGTTCTTGATTTAGAAAAGGCTTGATTTTAACTTCATCTGCATGCTACATATTTCCACAATGAATCCAGCTCATCCAGATGTTATTTTGCTTAACTTGTATATTCCTCGCTCAGTTTCTTAGAAGCCCATGGCTGTTAAATATTAGCATAAGGGTCAGCGTATCACAAGCATTTACTGATGTCATGATAACTTTTACGTACCCACTGGGACACCTGTGGCCAAAGCCGATATGTTTTTGGATGTCTGTCTGTCTCCTTTTAAATGTGGAATCTCTTGAACATCTGAAGAGAATTTCTTCAAGTGTGACACCAACTTTTACTTGCAAGGATGAACTAATTAGAATTTAGTGAACAAATAAATAATAAAGTCAAGGTCACAGTGACCTCGAAGTTACTGTGGAGGGAAGCTTCATTATCTTGCACGAGACTCCATTTGGATAAGAGGGTGAACTGAGTGAAATCTGATGGTCAGTCAGACCTGCACCTGAATAAAAACCCTGCGGTCGTACCTCAGGATGTTCAGTGCTATTCGTTACACTATTTCACTGCAAAAAACGATGAAACTATGATTTCACTGCGACACTTTCAGGACATTATTCACCACCACAACACAGCAACAGAAGCAGCAGTTGTGAGCATATTTAATATTTGGCAGATACAGATTTGGTAAACAAGCCCTTTATACCTGCTTACACACTACACACACTGGACTGACATGGTAAGGGCATACAGTCGTATCAAACTGTTTCAGCTGAGGTAATGATACCGTGTCAAGATTTAAGAACAGGCTTCGTAATCTACCCCACTTGTTGCCCTCTGGAAAAATAAAACTACTAATTGGGTGCCTTGTAACTCCAGAGGAGATTCTCCTGCTAAGGAGGACAAAAGAGTCGTATTCAGGAGCTGAAGATACAGTGAGTACAGTGATATAACTCACGGAAATCCATTGAAAAGGGATTATATTAGTGTACCCAGTGGGACTTACTCACAGGGATTATATTACAGGAACAGACAGAGCGACCGAAGTAAAGCACAACAGTACGAACAGTATTCACTACTTTATCGAGTGAGGAACCATATACAGGGAACTTCACAAGATCTCAAAATAGGCCTTGCCACATCACTGTTAGGTTTTAGAACCACATGGATTTCTCTAAGCCAATCAGCATAGATCAGGCTATGTAACAGATAGTGACATCATTGTTTCTAACCAATCAGCAGTAACCCACAGCATTTCGACTTCACAGTTCTTTTGGAATTTGGGAAATTTGGTTTTTCGCCCCTGCCCACTCTTTCATCTGTGGTCATAATACTGAAACTAACAGTGGTGGGTTGATGAAACTCACACATTATGTGGTTGAATAGTTGCCCTAAATGTTCAGATATGTGTTGTTTGTGTAGGATTTCTTGAAATGAGTGAAATTTTGGAATGAAAAAGGTGGCGCCACATTTGATCGTTTGACACGTTCAACTAAAACTGGAAAGTCTATTTTTAGATGTACACCAGATGCATGTACTAAGCCATACTTTGGGTATTAAAAAAAAAAAGGTATCGCACATCATAATGTAGCGCTCAATAAGTAAATCCCAGTAAACTGGATGTTGCCACAGGATTGTGTACTATAATACAATGAGAAATTCAACACATTCAGACATTTCCGAGCCACGAATAGTGAACAGTGTCATTATGTTTAGTTTTATGAGCTTATAACACCTTTTATTGCACTTACATTGCCTACACTGGTATCTTGTCTGCTAAAGTTGATTTAGTAATTCAATATGTATGATTTATTTAGTTAAGATTGACTTTGTGTTCTATATTTACAATTTAGATCTCAGTATTTTTCAGTAGATCTACACTTCACTGTTAATGTTTTGTTCAAAGTGGGCTAAGTATAGACTTCAAAATGGACACTTTTTCTTTAAAGCCGTCTGCTCGGCTTCTTTATGGAATAAGGGAACTGCAATTCAATTCAGGTTTATTATAGCAGAAATCCCAACAATACCCAAGGGAACAACTTCTGTGTTACAGAATAGAACATCCTGTGTTTGAGAGTACACACATACTCAATTTTAGAGTTGAAGCGATCTTAACGCTCTGAATACGAGTATAAATATCTCAGCTGGGTTTGATTTCTCTTGAACCTTCAGTTGTGTCACATTACAGCCTCACTAAGAACCATGAAGAAGTTAAGTCACTGGGCAGGACTGTACTTTGATGTGGGTGATATATTTGTGACAAGCAGACATGTCAGTTAAGGAAGTTAAAATAAACATTTCTATGTGTTTTCTTGTACATTTAACATGTAAACAGTGTATATTAACTTAATTGACCTTCATTGTAACATAAAAATGTCAAAGTATTTCGATGAGCGCCCTGTAAAGGATGAACAAATGCAAGAATTTTTAAAATGCAAGTAATATGAAGGGACTTTTCAGCTCAGTTCTGAAGAATCCCTTTTCTATTTAAAGCATCTAATCTATGTTTTTAGTGAAGCACTTATCTAATGTTCACCCCAACACTAAAGAAATAAAAGCAATAACAAAACCATAGTACCACTGGGTCAGACGCTATAAACAGCTGGTCTGAGATAAAAGCTGAGACGGTACGTGCATCTGTGTGTTACCTGGTACTTTATCGACAGAGGCAAAAACTGATCTATTTGCCGTGGGATCATTTGGTGCCCGCCTAGACTGCTCGTAGAACCGGAAAGGCAGGCCACTGGCTGAAGTGTTTGCAGTCTGAGCGAAACCCAACACCTCTGTTGCACTGGGCTGCACAGGCAGGTCCAGCAAAGCTAAAGAGAGAAAGAAAAAGTGAAAGTGTAGCACTGACCTGTGGGACAGGTTCATGTTACAGTTAAGGATCCAGTGCAAACTCCAGGACACAAAATACCCACTTGTCCTTAATACAATGACAGTATTGCACAAGAATCTTGAACCACTCCTTTTTATAATTTGCAAAGCCAGTGCAAAGACGTCATAACATGCAAACATACATGGAAACAGTATAAAGGATACAAGGAAAAAATGAAGCTGATGCCAGGCAGAAGCTTTTCAGATGGTATTGCATGGTGGTACAATTGTTCAAATTTGGATTCATCACTCCATCAGACCTGTTGCCACTGACTTTCAGTCCAATTCTTGTGGAATTAGGCACAACTCAGGCTTTTCTCCCAGTTTCCCTTCCTTAAGAATGGCTTCTTGGGAACTATCTTTCCACTGACATAATTTCTGATGAGGCTTTTTAAAGGGCACATTACACACCATACTCAGGTATTCCAAGGGTTTGGATAAAAGAAAAAAATACATTCAGCAAGCCTGGAGAACTGTTGCTCACGACGTCTGTAAAATTAAAAGCGAAAGTCTGGCTCCATGGAAGCAAAACAAAGTCAGGAGTGACGGCTTTCTGTACAGTACAGTAAATTTTATTTAAGCAAGAAATGTTTTTGTATGCACAATTATATCGGCAATGAGTCAATCTGACACTGTTGTTGTGACCACACTGACTATTTTGGTGAGGATCACATCCTCCTCAACTTTGCTGCATTAGCAGGATTTTATATTGTTATGAGTTTTGTGTAATTCTAAAGAATCTGGACTTCAGTGGGGGGAAGTACAAGGGACTGACGGGTAAATCCATCCTTATTTGCCAAAGGACTTTTTAGTAATTTTTGTGTTAAAGGAAACACCCACCACTTTAGCCAGAAGATGGTCAAACATATCCTGGCATAACAGCAGGCTTATTATAGCAATGTAAGAAATGACTCTGAGATCATCAGAGCGTCACAAAAAGAAAACAGACATACGACTGACAACTTTTTAAAAAAGGGGAAATATATCACTTTTAGAACTTAGAAGAAAGCCAGAAGCTAATTCAGGGAAATGACCTACACTACGTCAGTTAACAAAGAGATGAACTTTCACTTCTCTTGGACTGAAGTTTCCCAAACACAAAATTTAGTAAATTGAAATGTCTTTTAATAACTAACTAACTAACTAAATAAATAAATGTCTCAATTTAAATTTTGCTTAAATTGAATTTTAGCATTTTGTTGAGGCTGTGAAGCCTTCCTAATGTTTGCTTCAGTTCTGGATTACTGATTTAATTTTTCACTGTTAAATTCTCACCGTAGGTTACTTCTGTTTTTTTAAGTTTCTGTTGGCCGTTTTACCATGTTCACCAGAAAGCAGCGACTTTCTGTTTTAAATAAAGTGTGTTTTCTTGTAAAAGCTGCTGTACTGAACAGTTTCACAGCACTTTCTAGAAGACTTTCAGTCTCAGCGAAAACAAGCCACTAGCTTAACGAGAAAAGGGTCATTTTGGGTAAAAACAAAAGATTTAAAAGGTGGTTTTTCTCTGTGTTTTCTAACCGGCAATCCTTTGCATCTTCATCCGCCGGGCCTGGATACGGCCTTTGGCTAGCCTCTGTTTGGCGATGATGCAACGAATGTGGTCTGCAAAGATGAAGTTGGCCTGCAGAATGGGCAGGGGCTTGGCGTGGGGGTTGGAGCTGGGTTTATGAATGACAATGTTTAACGCCCTGCTGTCGTCCTCAACGCCGGACACCTGCATGTCCTGTTGAAAGAGGACAAAAAATGCAAGATAAGATGGATCAAATTGTGTGAAATAGATCTGCATTTTAGTGTCCCCAGAGGGACAACAAAAGCTGACTTCACAAAGAGTCAATAAACACTGAAAGAGAAACTAATTATTGTAGAAAAATAATTGATTTCTGTGCATTTGTTTTACACTTGCATTAAATTAAAGTTCATTACATCGATTAAGGGTTGGGGGGGTGGTTCCCTAATATTTTTGCTGGGAGTTGGCAACCCTATTAGTTAGGTAGGTAAGTACTCTTTAAAATACCAAAATGGGGAGGATGGTGTAGGTTTAAATTTATTAGATTGATCAATGTTGCTGAACTATAAAATGTTTTGGGTGGAGTGCATTTTTTTGCATACAGGTATAACAGAATAGCTTAAGTCTCTTGTTTTTTAAAACTTGAGTATGAACTTACACAAAATGCAGCAAGATATTTATAAAAAACAGTTTTATTGATTACAAAATGCGCTATATCGGATTCATATCGGTATCGGCAGATATCCAAATCAGTATCGGACATTAAAAAGTGTTATTGTGCCATCTCTAAAGTATAGTAGGTGAGCTAACACAGCCCTCAGGTATACGCCAGTGCTGATGGATTTGAAGATGGAGAGCGTACTATTAACCGTAACACTTTTACCTGTTAAAAAGGAGAAAAAAATTAAATAAAAGAGGTGAGACAGGTATTTGACTCTTTCTGTGCTTTCTGTTAAAGCACATGAGGCTGCAGCACGCTAAAACAATCAACAGATAATATACGGGCGTAAGCCTTGGGAATTTCCAGGTGTAATGAATAAGCTGAGTCATGCTGGTGCTTGCGTCATCTGTGTTCCTTTCATGCCTGCAAGCAAACTGTACATTCAGTTTAGCATTCTCATTTTACTAAAATGCTTCAAAACATTTCATGACAAGTTAAAGCCACTAGTATAAATCCACTATTTTCTTTAGGACACGGTTTCTTTCTAATTGGAATTATGGTTATTTTCAGAGGACAGGAAGCGTATACAAGTCTTTCACTTCGGCTGCTGAAGAGTTACCTGCTGGCAATAGTATGCGGAACAAAATTCGCATTTTCACTGAAACAGGTGAACTGCAACTGCACAAACCCTCAAGGCATCACTAAGAGCTTTACATGTCTCTTGTAAAAAGGACACAATGAATTGAGTATACAAAGAAAATGCCTGAGTAATGAGAACGCAACAAGACAGCAATACAAAACATCCTGTGCTAGAGAACAAAAGAGCAGAATTACACTGGAGAACAAAAAACAGATAAATCAATATGAACAAGAGTGAGTAAGTAATGAGTACAATATTGCAGAAAAAAATTCATGGTTCTCAATCAACATTTAATTTCAACTGAAAAAACAAAACAACAAACGTGTACACTTTTTTTTTCTTACTTGCAAGAGGCCGGCAAATTTGACGACACCCCATCCAAGGCGTTTGCTTTCTGGTTCCACCAGACTCATCTGGTACACATCTACAGCAAGGAATCTCTGGGCCTGTCCCCCATCTTTACTGACCACCATACAGGCTATCAGGTCACTGTTATCTGAAAAAGGGATCACAAACATAAACATCAATGGGTTTTTTTTAAATGTTTTTTTAGATCTTTTTTTTTAAACATATATAAAAATTGTAATCCATTTTTTAAACTGTTTACAACATATTTAATATGGCATTTGGAGTTCGAGCCCAAAACAGCGTATTAATAATATGTATATTATTAAATAAAGGACTATTTACTTCTGCCAAAGTGTTTCAAGTTAGCTCTGAGGCGTTTCACACACACCAGTCAATGTCATGACATGTCTGTAGAGACAGATCAAACATTTGTCATGTACTGACTCATGTCAAATGTATTTGTGTAGCACTGGAGGGCCTTACAGCAGGATAGAAAGAGGAAAAAATGACAAATATAGGTTATGATATAAATTAAACTTTGATAAAAATCACAAGCAAAAAGCAACCTCGACTAGACTTGTTTCCATGTTCAGACGTCTAGTTATTTACATCTGCCACGCTAGTGTTTACTATAGATGTGTTTACTATGTCACCACCAGTCCAGGTTGTTTCCACTACAACCTTGGTAGATGCAATGTCAAACACTGTGAGAGGACCCAGTCCTGTATGTTATGGCCCCAGGACAGCTGCTTTACTCTGCAATGTGCATGGGAAGCTACCCACTAGAAATATAATCAAACAAAAGTTTAAGAGGAGGATACAGACATGATTTATTGATAAGCCACTTCAAATAATAAACTTGCTACCCTCGATTTAAATGACTGAGATCAAAATGAAGCAAGTTTTAGCTGATCGCAGGTGTTCAGGAAGTTTTTTCATGCTCAGTAGAGCACGCGCTCAATGTTCTCACGAAAAGTGAGAACATTGCAGTACTGGACATGCCAACTGGACACGATTACACAATGCAACGCAGTAGCAAAGCACATGACAATAATTGTTGGACAGGTATCGAGGCAGGTGAGATCTAATGTCAGTAATCCAAGTGTTTAAATACAGTCATAGTAATGTCATAGCCAATAGTAGTTGGATTACCATGGGAAAACTTTTCCAAGAGGTAATGAGGCTCTCGGGGACTGAGGTGAACACCCCAAGTAGTCCACACACCACATGCATGGGACTGTTTATTCACCAGAGTTCAGTCCCCAGAGTAGTGGGAAATAACTGTGCCACCCCCCACGCCTACCTAATTTCTTTTGGAAAGCTTGTCGGGTGAAAAGGTCTTAAAATATGGAGGACATTTAAAACAAGACAGTTTGGCCACTTAAAAAATAAAAAGGTGTTTCCAGAAAGTGTGTCAGACAGCGTACAATATTTAGCAATAGCAATAGCTATAATATTTTATATGTATTATTAAATGCATATTGCATAATGTATAGGTCCTTAAGTATCAATGAATCAAGATGCAATTCAAGTCCAGACTTTCATCTTTAATTTAAGGAGTTTAACAAAAGCATTTCATGAAGTGTTTAGGAATTATGGCCCTTTTTATACTCAAGTGTATGGAAGAGGGCTTCCCTACAAGTATCATTTGTATTGTGGTAACTTGTACAGCACTTTTGGAGCACCTCTGCCCTTTATTAAAAGCACTTTAAAACTAGAACTAGCACTGCACTCAGTACCCCATTTGCAAAAGTAAATCAGACATCTGACTGACAAGCAGTTTCATGGCCAGAAGAGAGCTGTTACCGTGTTATTCCATTATATATAAAGCTTATAAATGACCTCGGATTTGATGGGCAGACAGTGGCAGTGAGTTGACGCACACAAACACACACAGTCAAAACACACAGAGTGCTTTAAAGGACAGTGAAGAAGCTCTGCTCCCACGCCTGGAAAATACACCAAGACAAAATAAGCCCACATGTCCAGTTCTTCATTTCAATTTACCACAAAACCTACTGTAAAGTAAACACGAAATACCGAACTGATGATCTGATGTGACACCACTGGTTTTGATCTAATTATCACCCACCTCGACTGACTCTAAATGTAAACCAGTAACATTAGACTGACGTACAACCCCCATGAGGAATTTCTCTTGCAGTCTCTCACACATCCCTTCCACTTGATGATATTTATGTTTCATTTTTATTCCTTAATTTGAATTCTCAAGTATTCTGACTAATCTACTTTTACAGTGCAACATGACTAATCCTATGAACATAAAGCAACTCAGATTCACATATCTGAGAAAACTAGTGGCTTTAAATTTAGGTATTTAACAGCAATATGCTTCTTACACAGGGCCAGCAAGCTTTTGCTGCACATTCATTCATACATGCGGCCTATTTAAAGATCAATGGGGAATACCAAGAACTCAACAGTTCCTACTGAAACAGTGAGCAGTGAAAGTACCTACAGCTGGAGATACAGTCATCAATTTTCGATGGTAACACAAGGGATGCCGACAACCAAATGGTCAGAGAAACCAGGGGAAGTTCTGCACACTCAATCCCCAGAATAAACGGGGGAAAAAACCGTGCCACCCCCCATGCCTACCTAATTTATAGTGGAAAGCCTGCCTGGTCAAAAGGGCTTAAAACACGCAGGACATTTAAAAGAAAACAAGTCAACTCCATTCATTTATCATTGAACTTAATAAGACTAAAATTACTTTTATTAACACAGACAACTGTTAGAGAAGGACTTTTCTATGAAAGACTTGAACCTTTGATCTATTAGTCCAAAAGAAGAAAGGTCTTCACAAAAGCAGTTCTTGTTCTACTTTTCTGATTCAGATTTTGAGGTAATTCGAATGAGACACCTTGGACAAAAAAGCAAGATATGACTTGGATGTTCAGCCAAAAAAAACCCCAAAAAAACTCTAAACAAAATCAAACAGCATATGGCTGCCTAACTTCAGTATTCTCTTCAGCTTTTAAGTGTTCCCAGTTGGCTGTAGGCTGCATGAACAATACCCCTATTCACCAAGGTGAGAAGAGAAAAATGCAAAACATGTGACTCCAGTTTCGTTACAGGCCGTCTTACCCACAAGCAACAGCTGGTCACATTTCCAAATAAATATCAACATATATCATCAGTTCTGAGTTACATAAACGTATAATAATTTGTTTTACTCATTTTTTTCTACATTGGTTAGGGTTACGAAACACCTACATGACATGTTCTCCAGTAGGGCTGGGCCATATTATACTGTTCACGGTAATACCGGTATAATGTTAGACAACGATAGGAAAATGAAATATCGCGATAGAATATAAGTAAAACTCGCATGCGCAGTGCCTTTGTTTTCATACGCACATGGCCGATTGTTGAGTGAAACAGATGAACCAGAATTGGTTTGTAAAAATGGTGCAACTTCAGTGATGTGGAACTGGTTTGGTGTTTGTCCGTCAGATACACGACAAAGCACATTTTTTTTTGCAGAACATGCAAGCGGCCGTCGTTATTGTCGTATTTGTCGGACTAAGATGCTCTTAAATCTGGGAGTAATCTGGGTCCTAAACCCCCCTCTTCGGGTCAAACGAACACTGCACTGAGAGTTAAAAACTGTCTAAATTCTTTCATCTTTAATAAAACGATCAGCATTGCTGCTTTACCAGGTGTAACTATGAAGTTTAACTTCCAGGCATCCATGAAAACAAAATGTATTACATTTAACGGAGTTAGAAGTTAGCAGGAAGCTAGCGGAAGTTAGCTCGCTAGTTTCGCTAGTTACCTAAGCATGATATTGCATGTTTTGACTGAGAGATTTCTGAAAAAAAAATCAAACGTACAGCTCTGCTATCACTTCCAACATAAATGAAGACAGGAAACTAAACAGCAGTGACGTTTGTAGGGTTACTGAAGTTCGGCTAGCTGGTATATAATGATGTGCTACGTGATCGCTAGCGACACAGCTATGTTAGCATAACATAAACGGTGAAGCTGGAGGACGAACACTAACACTTTTCCACTTATAAAAGTTAACGTGAAGGTTCCTCATGGTTAGAGACAAATGCAATCGCATGGCAGGATGCTATAAAAGGACCAATCTTCAGTCAGGAGAACAACTGAGATAATCCATCCACAATACGAGGTTAGTCATTAATATACTGCAACAACATGGGAATAGGGCAGCTGCCAGAGAATTCAACATTAATGAATCAATGGTACAGAAGTGGAGGAAGCAAAAAGAAAGAGTTTAATAAAGTTTGATTTATCTGACTGCTTTGTTTCGCTTAATGTGCCTTATAATCCCGTGCACCTTATGGTCCGAAAAACACTTACTCCACACTGCAGTTTAATGTTGCAAAGCACCTCTTTTTAACTTCAGTGGATATTATACATGGTTATGCTCAGGATATGTCAGCCCATTTCTACTGGAAATGCCTTTTGGTTAAACTTTCAGCAAGGAATTTGCATTTGCACTGTTAAATTTTTATAAAGCTTTAATGTACATAAAAACCAGCTTCTTGTTTAAGTGAAAATAAATGGAAGGTTGTCCTTTTGCGCTAGTAATGTTGTGGAGTTGTATTTTGTCTCGCATCAATTATATCGTCAGTTATATCGTTATCGCAAATTTTCAAATATATATCGTGATAAATATTTTTGGCCATATCGCCCTGCTCTATTCTCCAGCGAACTTGAAAAGTTTGTACTGAAAAAGGTCCTCTGTGGAGGACCAGTTTAGACTCGACGCTGGTTTCTGGAAACCGGAGAAGCACAAAAAATGAATTGTGAATGCAACTGAACATTGTTCACTTTAACTTTCAAAGGGTTTGGTCTTATTTCTTATGGCTGAGGTGATAATAAGGATTTTTACTGTGTGGACCTTTACAGGGATAATAAACATTAAGCTCCATATAAACACAGCCCACGTGAACTCTAAAGGCAATAGTAGAGCGCAGACATTTATCAAGGTTAAAACAACTCCATGCACACGCAACTGAATATTTGTGGCCTCACAAAAAAGCACAATTATATACTCTCCCACTCTGCAACACAGGGTGTGCTTTGAAATTCACCAAAAATGTGGCCCAATCAGGAAGCTTTTTTCCTCCATTATCCATTGTTCAATATAATAAAGTTTGTCAGCCCTTAGGGGGGCTAATTAAGAAAACATAAAGGATCCAACCCACACAAAAACACACACCCTACATTTTGGGCAATGTTCATGAATGAAAATGTCACACTTCCACTGCGTGTGTGACTATGCAACCACAGATTTATTCCTCCAGAGACTACATATACTAAAATACATATATGCTGTGTAATTTAAGAGTTAGTAAGAAAAATGTTGTGAATGGAGGCGGAGGCAGCCTAATGGTCAGAAAAAGAATTTTGTGGGTGGAAGGTAGCAGGTTTAAATCCCCCGTATACAGGAAAAACCCTCCACCCTGCATTATTACTCTGAGAAGTTGTGTTCTGAGTCAACCACCTTGCTTTAAAGACAAAGCAAACACAGGAAAATCTTTCAAACCATACAAGAGGTAAGATATATGACAGAAAATCAAGAGGCATAAAACTACTGGAAATCAAGTCAAACCTGATATGATCAAGACTCTGTTAAAGGCTATCTTTACCTTAATCTGCTACAGACTCTTGACTGGCATTTGGAATCATCAAAACATTCGTGGTTTCAACCACTGAATTAGACTTGAAAGGTAAAGGGAGCCATTTGGTTTCAATAGCTGTATTGCCATCTATTTGTCACGAGTGTGTTTGAGGCATCAGCCCGGCTTCCCAAAAGACGGGCGTGAAGAGACATCTTTCACTTATAGCCTGTTCACACAATCACAAGACAAAGAGATCACTTAACATAAGCCAACTGCAGCACAACTGTGACACTGACTGAAAGCAAGTTAAAAAAAACAAAGAGAAAAAAAAGACAAATTGCTGAGACACTGGTTTGTTCCATCCATAAGGCCACAGGTTTACATCAACATGGTTTCCAAGCACCGACAGTGCAGCTGACTCAACAGATGAAGTGATAAAACTATAAAGGCCGCAGCTCACCAATACTCAATACTAAGGTAACAACCCCGGTGGAATTTATTAAGCCCTCTCGCTTTCTGTGGTAATTCTAAGAAGTCGATTTTATTGGTACTATCTTTTTAAGGCGATTAAGAAACACAATGTAAAAAAAAAACCCAAATACACGCCTGTGCAATATCAGAATATTATCATTACAAAAAATAAGACATCTTGATTGTCTTAATCAACGACAGCAGTAAAGCCGACTCTGTGATAGACAACCTGAATAAAAGCCCCATAATTTGCATAATAGAGCAGATATGCAGAAATGCTCATGTTTGGGGAACTAAGGTGGGGATACACATGCCTACATAAACAAAAAAATAAAAAACTACTTATTGATGAATAAAAATATAAAAATGATGGAAAGAAATCAAGCAAATACAATTTTATATCAAGTTTTTAAATACATTTATTATGTTATGCTTGCCCTTTATATAATTTTGCTGCTATGATTGTAGTAAAGTCTGCTTTTACTGACTCATTTTATCCTTTCTGTATGGTTTAGGGAGTTTCAGTCTCGCGTCTTTACTGGAATGTGTTAATTTGTAAGGGCATGGCAACTGCATGCAACTGATATTGGTTTAATGATAAGAAATGGATTTGCCTTTGTCCTGGCTCAGAAACAGTATTGTGTCATTTGGCCTTTTCTAACATTAAAAGTATTAATGGTTTTTGCACATGCTGCTTAAGAAGCTATGCTGATGATTTAGTGTTTAGCAAATCTGTGTATTTCTTTTGGAATAACTCTGATCTTCATAAAGATTTCATGACGTGTTTATACTGCGAGCTGTTGTGACTGTGCTGATTGTTACTTCTCTAAAGGTGCGCTTAGTCTCTCTCAAACTGTTTTCAGATGTTTGGTTTTCATATTCTGTTTAGATACAACACCTGTACCAGCTAAAGAATATCGATTCTGCACTACTCCATTTCTTGAAATGCAATGTTTTTAATGCTGCTGCATGTGCACACGCACACACACTTATGTTGTTGTTGGTAGAAAGCGGACTTGCATCGAGAAGTGGTTTGCTATGAGGTTGACACCTGTACTCGGAAAACCGTGCAAAAAAAAAAAAAAAAAAAAGGAGCCACAGATGCATACAGAAACACGTACACAAGAAATGTTCAAGTATGGATTTGCACAGTTTGAACATTTGCCGTGTGAGACACTGTCATCACTCTCGCTCGCATTACTCTGCAGTTATACTTGCGATCCTCAACAGCAGAGCAGAGTTAACCACGTGTAAGTTTCTATTACGTCTGCATGTAACAACTACACACCTGTGCACAATATGAGAAGACGGTTCAGGTTATCTCTGTGTAAAATAAACCTCTGTGCACAGGTGTTTGTGATTGTTCCTCAAGCTCATCGCTGTGTTGCTGTGGGTACGAGTGCTTGTATGTGCATTTACCCACAGTAGTGTGTTGCATCTGTGCTGTTACCTACTGGGTGAAGAGCGTGACTGAGAGAAAGAGGGTGAGAAAAGAAATGTGACAATCTCGTGTCGTTATTCTTTTATCCTGTTGTAAGCATGGAAATAAATCTGCACAGCAGCTGTAGCTTGTGGTCTGGTATTACACAGTGTACATTGAGTATGCCTTTGTGTCTCTGTGTGCGTCTTACTGAGGTCTAAGACGTCGTCTGTCTTGATCAGATCTTCAGGTCTGGTCAGAGGGAGCTGTGTCTCGGGTTCTCCTTGAAGCTGAAGTGATAAGGACCGCAACATGAAGAAAACCCGAATCGCCTGAAGAGATGAGAAAGCCCACTCATAAACAAACAGGCACAAACACATACAGAGAAATTGCATGCTACAATAAACCTTCTGTCTAAAACTGGCAGTTTTAAACAAAGGTTAAGAATAAACACCTAACAGTGCTCCTCTAAAAATCCTAATAAGAGTTTTTTTAGATGACGGATGCAAACCTTTGATCACAAAAAAACCTCCAAACCTTTTTTAAAATTCTTCTAAGTGAAAATTATTTCACTGGTTTGCTTCGATGTGCCACAACCCTTCAAGAACAACTCAACTACAAGTCCTGATTGTCTGTGTATGTCCACTGAACTTGGGTGTGTGAGTGGATTTTCTTTTGCCTGTCTGCTTCTCATTTGGGAGGACTGAGATTTCTGGAAGTGTACCAAGAACAGCCAGCATGAGCTACAACAATAGATTTATCCAGGACACCGTCACTGAGCTTGTGTGTGTGGGCGGACGCACCCTGCGTGTCTTCTCCACGTCTCCACAAGGAAGTCTCTTTACAAAGTCAATACCGGTCAGAGGAGTGCCAGTGGGTGGCAGCAGTATTGAGGCATCCATCATTAGATACTCCACATTCAGTGGCTTACTCTGCAACATAGAGACGACATTGTGTATGAGAACACCCAGACCTAACAGCAGAAAGAGAAATGTGCTTGCAGAGTCGGGCTGATGTTTCATTTTGAACAGGGAGGGGAGGAAAGCAAATATTAAACGAAGGCTAACCCACCGTCATGCTCCTGTATTCGTCCTCAAACATGTCCAGAAAGATTTCTTCGCCCTGTGTTGACAGTGACATTGAAAAGACGTTTAAAAACAAGAGAAAACGGGGGCAGAAAATAAATACAATCAGTATTAAACCATTTTGGGTGAAAGGCTTTCTGGGGATTTTTTTTTTGTGGGTGCAAGTCTGTGCATGCAGAGTGTGAAAAAACAAAACAAAACACAGCATATGCAAGTGCACATTTTCCCGTAGATACATGTTAAGTAACACTTTTATATATAATCCTGTGCTTGGTTTATTTGGGTCCACGGTAAACTTCCCAGTGTAATGACATTCTTCTACTGTTGCACACAAGAAACAGAAAGTACTGTTCCCAAGCTAATATAACAAGCTTATGCATGCCCTGTCATAATAAACATGCTATTAGGAGCACAGGGCACAAGTCCATCTCATCTGTCAATTCCCATCAAAAAAATTAAGGTGTAATATTAAACAGAATATCCAGGCCAGAAAGAAACAAGACACAGACACATGTTTACGGTCTACAGAGTTCACGAGGATCTTTTTTGAGACACTTGATATGGTTTCGGTTTCTTTTTGACACCTTTACCTTTTGACACATTTGCATTACCTGCCTATGCGAACAGTTTGTCTATGACAGTTTAATAAGAACAAGGTGTTCTTCTTCAGTATAAAGTACATTCAGAATTGGCAGACGTAGAAAAGAACTGGTGACTTTTCCGATGTGTTCAAACACACCACCACCTGATTCTCTTTCAAACAGTGTATATTAATGGTGATATAATCAAAATAAATTGAGATTTTAAAAACTGAAATTAATATGTACTAAAAAAAAAAAACCTCACTTTGTAGAAAGCAAGCTGTTTCCTGTCCAAAAAGAACAATTTGTCAAACAACTGAAAGGCGGGTCTTTTGGCATAATGTACTATAAACAGAGACACGGATAGACAGGGCTTTTGTCCTATGCCCAAGTGTTTTTAACCTAACATTCACACAGTCACACTCCAGTGGATACATCAGGGGCAACTCTGGGTTCAGTATCTTGCCCAAAGACACTTTGACCTGCAGACTGAAGGAGCCGAAAGATCAACTACCGACCTTCTAGATCGATACAGAAAGCTCTAAGATTTACGATCATTGATCTGAAAGTGATGTTCAAACAGAAGCAGACCTTTCAGCTGAATAATGATCCAAAACACATTAGCCAAACAACCGATGAATTTCTCAAAAAGAAATCAAGTAAAGGTCAGATCTAAATGGCAATTATATTAAATTATATAAAAGTACCGTAATTGTCGGGCTATAAGCCGCTACTTTTTGCACAAGCTTTGAACCCTGCGGCTTTTAGTCAGGTGCGGCTTTTCTAAGGATTGTCCATGATTTTTGTCATATCGTAAGACGATTTGTTTTGTTTGTTCCGCTGTTGTACGGCACTACGTTGCCTGGCGGAAGGGCATGTGATCAGACACACAGTATCGGGGTTCAAGAGTGGTATGTTGGTCACGTGTCCATCCGCCAGGCAACATAGTGCCGTACAAGTAGCGCGAAAAACAAACTTCAAAGTAGCGCTATGCGTTCAGCGGGAGTCGTGGATGACGAGCGGCGATAAACTTGCGAAAAGCAAGTTATGCTCAACTCCACCGGTGGATTCTGACAGCGTGGAAAAGTGTGAAAACATCCAGGATCACCAACGGATTTCAAAGGGCTGGACTGTTGCATGATGGAGAGGAGGACACCGCCACGGCCCTTCTGAGGGTGTTCGACTCTGACACTGACAACGAGGATTTCTTTTGTTTTGAAAGTGACAACGAAGGAAAGAAGCTGAGAGTGGATGACGAAGCCATCCTGAGCCTGTTCGTTTCCGACACTGGAGAAGAGGACTTTGGTGGTTTTAGTGCGCAGGAAGATGGTGGTGACTTTTCTTCT
The DNA here is from genome assembly GCF_965226115.1 of Aulonocara stuartgranti. Taxonomy (NCBI): domain Eukaryota; kingdom Metazoa; phylum Chordata; class Actinopteri; order Cichliformes; family Cichlidae; genus Aulonocara; species Aulonocara stuartgranti. Next base: position 23,068,596 of record NC_138942.1, on the reverse strand, counting down.
TGTTAAAGCCGTGTCACTGCACCTGATCCTAAAAGGTTGTCTGAATCTATTTTTCTGGTGTGCTGTAGGTTATTGTTATGTACTACATTTGTTACTCGTTTATGAAGCACAGTACATGTTTTGTACTTGTAATTACCGCTACTTGTACATATACCTAAAAAGTTATGCAAATATGTACCCATAACTTGTTTTTCAAAATATTAATAAAAGGGGTGTGTCTCCAAACAGCCATCTCTTTCCTGACAATTCCCTTTGTGCATATTCTCTTATATATGATAAGTCAACATTGAAACACCTGCGGCTTTTGGTCAGGTGCGGCTAATGTATGTACAAAACAGGATTTTCCCCTGATTTTAGCTTGTGCGGCTAATATTCAGGTGCGCTTTGTAGTCCAGAAAATACGGTATTATATAATATGATGTGATATTATATAATATAAATTAGTAATTGTATTAAATTAAACTTCATGTGCTTGCCACAAAAAATAAAAATACTGGCAGGTGCCAGTGCTACCAATCAGTCTCTTAGTAGACACATGTATAGTATAAATGTGAAAATCCTTCTGGAGTTACTGCATTTCAAGATTGTCAGAAGACTTGACCTCTGACTTTGACCTTAAGGTTGAGGACACTGAGATTCGAACTTGTCTGAGATTTTAAGTAGATGCACCTATGGTATCAATTTCAAAATCAGTCGTCTCATTCTTGATTAATCACATTCACAAAAGTGGGTGTCCACGTCGGCCCATCCAGCGGGGTGACAACAATAGCCTACCAGTCTTTAACAGCTGAAGGGTAAAAACACAAAGACCTGTGCAGGTTGAAGGTATTGTCTTTTAACATACTTAGCATTAACTTGGTTAATTAGCAGCACAGGCAGAAAGCAAAACACTCAAATGTGTTATTTTCTGTTACTTTTTTAGCTGAAGGATGACACAGACATGACTTAAGCGGACCGAAAATTGATTTTCAAGTCAAAACCGTAGTGTGATCCGTGGAATATTGATAATAGATTATCAGTATACTGCCAGCTTAACTGATTTTATTGCTTCAGCTATTTTTACCAAGTGTCTATGATTGCATATGAAAGTGTGGAAAACTCTTGAGCTGACTGTTAGTTCTTTACTTTTTGTGTCCAAGCGCAGTTTTCTGGTCAGTTTTTATTTACTCATATTATGTGCCTGGAGCACTGCAGACTTTCTAAAAGGTCTTTCAAAGCCAGTATCTGCTCATTTTCAGAATCTTTTTTTGATTAACCACTTAACACGGACCAATGAATCATTCAAGAATAAATAAAACACCTAACTCACAGTGGCGTGTCCAGCGGGGTGGCCTGGGGGGTCACAGGCCACCCCCCCAACCAGACTGGCCACCCCAGGTGCCACCCCAAAGGCAAAACAATAAAATTCAATCAAATATCAAATGTCCGATTATGTTTTCACGGTGAAGCTCAGATATCCGAGTGTAAGTGAATGCAGCATCGGCTTCTGCGCTATGTGCATCATGTTAGCAAAGGTAGGAGAGCGAAGCACGAAAGACGGCACTGCAGGAAACAATTTTTCGGTGAAAGAAAATGAGGACAGAATAAATGTCCCGGTAAGTAATATTAAGTTTGTTGAGTTTAGTAAACTTCGGTGAAATTAGAATACCAAGGAAAAAATAACACTTAAAGAATTATTGCAGCCGTCGAATATTTCAGACAGTATGCTACTGAGGGGAGCTAACATAAGAGTTATGAGTTATAAGATATAATCTAAGTCGTAACATTGCTGTATGGAGCTGCAGATTTGGTTGACGCAGTTTGTCCCGGACTTTCGCTATAATGAAAAAAAGACACAAAGCTGGAGTTATTCTGTCGTTACGCTGCACAGCTGCCTCTTCTCTCATTCTCTCCCCCTGCCTCTCCTGTTGCTACTTCAATCATGAAACTGATCAATGATCGGCTGATCGCTTTTCTCTCTTGTTTGTTTATCGCCCACTTTGCGACAGAAAGAGGAAACCAGCAGATGTCGCGCTAAACAACAGCAGCACGTTTAAGCTTGATCAGCTGTTGTTAGGAAGGCCATATGAGAGAAAACCTAAATCACATTTCAAATGAAAGACTATGTTATTAATAAAGTGGGCAGAGTTTCCAGTTTCTAAGGCCAATGGTGTGCTCATTTTTCCTCCAGAAGAATATTATAGCACTGCTGATGTTTTTGCTCTTTGAACAAAAGGCTTCCCCCGTTAGTTTTTGCTTAAATACACTAAATTTTATATAGCACTGTTTTAAAGATGATCAAATATCCTCTTGTCCAAATAAATTAATCTCTTCAAATTTGTCCATGTCCACTGGATATGTTAAAGTTTCTGAATATTTAACTATTGTTTTTCTTTTGGTTTGTTTTTTTGTGGTTCATCAGAAAACCCTGTTCAAACTCACAGAACCATAAAAATTTCCACTCTGAGCTTTTAACTGCACCAATAAAAAAATTTTCTCTGAAGGCAAAACCTCCAAATGAACAAAAAAACCAGCATTAAACATTTCTGAGTAGTTTTCCTTTGTTTAGTCACCAGATTTAAACATTTTTTGGTATTATTTTCAGTCACTTCTCTTCAACATTTTCCCAAATGTCGCAAATAACAGAATCATGACTGATGCCAAAACTGATATTCAAATTATCAAAATGAAACAGAAAGCCAGCTACCGGCTATTTAAGCATGCAACTATGACATATAGGGTATGGAAAACACTTTCAGTTTTGCCTCCTATACAGTACCTTCAGAGAAATGGCTCCAGTTATTGTCAGTGTCTCATGCACCTACAATAAAGTCTTATCTCCAGAAGGTTTTACTTTCATTTGTAAAGTTTCATTGTCAGACAAACCAGAATTTACCGGCAGGTGCTGATTGAACTTCAGTTCAGAGACTATTCAAGAAGGACTTGATTTAAAACCAGACTTTTTTTTTTAACTTCCTATTTAGAGTCCTTGTAAATTATCCCTGTCTGTCTGGTAGAACAACAAACTTTACATTGTACGAGTGCCAAAAATCTCTCTTTGCAACATTAAACACTTAAATGTTTAACGCTAATGTCAATGTTAATCGCTGTGCAAGTTCTTTACACTTTTTTCATGCTGATATACAATTCAATGTGGGGGCAGGTGAGACATAAAAGCAAGGCTCTTATTTTTGTAGGTTAGCATATGAATGAGTGAATCTGTGTTATTATGTACTCGCCTTGTAGAACTGTCGCAGTAAATGCAGACTCTCTTCTCTGGCACCCTGCAAGCACAAACATGACAGTCTGAACAGTCATTCGGGTATCTCTCTCACACACACACACACACACACACACACACACACACACACACACACACACACACACACACACACACACACACACACACACACACACACACACACAAAGACTCACAAATAAACATGTAGCATGCAAAAAGCACAGTACAGATAATAGTGGAGGATACAGGGTGAGATAAAACTGTAAAGGTTTTGCATTATATTTTGTGCTTCAACCGAAAGCAGTTTTTCCTCTACTAGAAGCTCAAGTCCGTATCTGTGTCAGATATCTGTGGTTTCATCTGCACAAAAACACTAAAAAACAAATTGCAAATCTTTTTTTTCTTTTCCCCCCTCTTCATCTAACTATTTATTGTCTCTCAGCTAGATGGTAACAGAAAGACCTCATATCAAATCTTTCAAAGCCAATAAGTGTATTTCCCATAACATGGCTCAATTCCTCTAAATAATTCTGCTATTGCCATTACTGGAAAATAACACAGTATAACAAAATGTCAAATATGCAATGGAATTTTCCAGATAAGTTGTTCTATGGGCATTGATAAGATATCGCCTCAGTGAGCACCACTTATCCAGCAACTTACTTTACTTGTAAAGGCAAAAACTGTGTTACTGACTGCTGTTCCTGAGAAAGACAGACATGTCAACAATACTTAATAAAAACCCACTAGTGAATTACATTCACAGGAACCTGTAAGTGTAATGCAACTGTAACGTCACTGCCTGTGTGCGTTTTAAATGCTGCTGTGATGAAAGTAATGATCTGAAAGTTAGTAAAATGGTTGATTATGGATGATTATAAGCTCTTCCAATGAGTTTAAAATGTAAGTTTTAGATTATATGAGCCATATGGCGGTGCAGCGGTTAGCACTGCCAGCTCACAGCAAAAAGGTCCTAAGTTTGAATCTAATCTGAAGTCTTTCTGTGTGGTTTCTCTCCTGCAAGAGTCCTCTCTGGATTCCTCTCAAAGTCTAAAGACAAGCATAGGGTTTGGTAAATTAATAATTAGGGATGGGTACCGGTTCTGACATAAACGGTAGTAACCAGACCGAAAAGCAGCGCACATTTCGGTGCTTTATTTCGGTGCTTTTTTTTCCTGAGCTGTGATACACTTCTAGCCAATCATTTTACGTTTCCGAGGATAGTAGGCGGGTCCAGGTACGTACGTTCAGTTAGAGCAGAGCTACAGATTAAAAATGCCCAAGGCGAAGCGGTCAAAAGTCTGGCTGTACTTCACAGCAAAATATGCAAACTCAGCAGCCTGCAACAAGTGCTTTAAGCTGATACTGTGATACTGTCAAAGGAGGTAACACCTCGAATCCGATGAAACACCTGGCGACGCATAGCTTTTTTTTTTAAAAGCCAAGAAATGCGCTGTATTTGATAGCTTGCTGCGAGACCTCACACCGAGCGCATCTACTGCGGGTGGGTTGCCTGTTATCAGACCCGGAGTTAGCAACATCCCCAAAAACCCGAAGAGGAGAGTCCTGGCCCCTAGCCCTGCCAGTGTAGCAGAAATGATGATGGATGATGATACAGCAGCAGCCGTTCTTCTCTGCGTGAGTAGCTTAATGTTGTTCGTGTGTAATTTACGTTGAGTAGGCTAACCACGTTATTACATTAATGCATGTAAGGTGAACTAGCAAACATCATCATAGCTACATGCGGCTGTCTTCTTGTTTGATGGCAGATACTCCCATCACCCTGGCCAAAAAGGCTAAAATGACCAAAGAAAAAGAGGGAAACAGTTAAACATGAGAGGTTTTTGGATAAAGTTTGTGTTTTTTCCATTGTTTAAGCACTGCTTCCAGCCAAGAGTGATACCATATATGCCCCACAGCTGCAGAAAAGGCTAACATTGTTATCTTTTTACAAAAAACAGCTGAACATGAGAGGTTTTTGGACCAATTTTGTGTTCTCCATTCTTTAAGCACCGGTTTGAGCACCGTTTGAGCACCGGCACCGTTTCAAAAGTACCGATTTGGCACCGGTATCGAATAAAACCTAAGCGATACCCATCCCTATTAATAATCCTAAATAGACTGTAGGTGTGAATGTGAATGGATGTCTCTCTCTATGTGTTAGCCCTGCAACAGACTGGGGACTTGTCCAGGGATAGGCTCCAGCTCCCCTTAGACCCTGAATTAGGGTAGGATGAATTATAGCCATGGTCAGATCACCATCTGTGTGATATTAGCCGTCAGACCTAAATTAAGCAAACAGGAGGCTTGATGTGCAGCATGTGGTAGGGTTGCTGTGCCCCTCCTGTGAGCTGATGCCCAAAATGCCCGTATAAAGGATAATCTTTTGTACAAATTGAACAGGAAAGCCAGTCTTGGAAACTGAGAGTTTATAGCAGTCCAAAGCCTGCTTGTTTGGCTAATAATGCTCATAACAAGCACTTCAACCGTCAACATAACCATTTAAGCTTAAACAGCCTGGACCCCCCCCCCCAAAAAAAGTGTGTCTTCATTACTATTAAACTGTGTCAGAGGTGGGAAATCCTCCAAGCAGAAACCCCCCAAGTGATGTTTAACCGATACCAAAAAAACAGTTAGTTTCACCAAACCCGCTGCAAAAAATAAAAGCTTTTAAAATGACCAAGATAAGGTTTCAGTTTAAAATTGTGAATTTTGTAAAAGGAAAAGGAACTCATTGACAGCTGTGCAATTTCTTCCTAGAACTTTATGTGCGTGCAAAAAAGCAAAAAACAAAGGCAGTATTACCATGAAGTGACAGAAAAGGAAATATAACTTCCCTGAAGGATGATCACAAAAAAACAAAACCCAGATATGTAAAACCGTGTGGGCTGCAGAAAAAATGGATGTCAGTGTTTAAACAGGGGGCAGATGGGAGGTCTGTAAAAATATCATCAGTCACTAAGTGGCTCTAACCAAGAAGCCTTGCAGCTGTGAATTCTACAGAAGTGACACAATTACATGGAAAGGGCTTGTTTCACTCCTATGGATGACACAATTTTCAGCATTTCACTTCCTGCTGAGGTCCCATGTTCCCTCAAGCAGTTTGTGAGAGTCATAAAGTCTGCTAACAGGACTGTTGAAATGTCACGGGAGCATGCTTGGGTGTGCTGTACCTCCAGGCAGGCCAGATGAACGTCTTTGATAATACAGTTGCTCCCAGACAACACAGACTGCTTTAGCAAAAGGCAGCTCAGCTCGAGGGTAGCTAGACGCACTTTACCATCTGCACACAAGTAAGAGAAATGCATAAATAAGTATCAAATATAACACATTGTTTCCTGTTAGGTCAAAAATCTAAGAAATGCATCACATGCATCATATCATGCAAAATGGCTATACATGGTTTGTGAGCTTTAACAGCTAAAGTTTCTACCTCATTTGCATTTGCTGGGTTAGAAATTCTCGTAACAAATGTTTTTGCTCAGTGTGCCAGTGCATACACTATATGTTCAGCTTAGCAATATGCAAATAAAATGAACATCAAAAGAAGAAAAAAAAAGAAGGTACTTTTTTTTTCTTTTTTAAAGGTATGAAACCCCACACCAAATGTGTGTATGTGTTACCTGGCAGTGCAGCTTGGCTCATAACTCTAATAAGTCTTTCTACGAGGACCACGCTGTAAGAACTCCTCTCCTGGTCTGGAACTGGCAACTGCAGACGCTCCAGAAGATCAAGGTTGATACCTACAAACAAATTAAACAGAAAAACAAAGTAAAAGAAAATGCCAATTCTGAGCCACGATCATTAAGGCTGTCATCTTGACTCGTCTTTATTCTGGGAATCTAACGTATGTAATATGTTTAATTGGTTCATCAGCAGCACAGATGGAAGGCAAATCACTGTAAGCCGTAGAGTTTTACTTCCTAAACAGCTGCGACACCACTCCACCACATTTAGGTTTTTTTAGCTGAAGGATGACACAGACATTACTTAGAACCTAAAATTATTTATGAAGTCAAAACTGAGGTGTAATCATAAAAAAGGGACCTAACACACGAGATAAACGACTGCTGTGTCCACAAATAACAGACAAACTAGCAAAGAACCAATTTTAAATTGTATCTTTAGGCACTTCGTTACTAGCAGCCCGTTGCAGAAACACATCATTTAATCCCATGTATTTAGCTGAATGAAAAGATAACAGTTTGACAGGCAGTAAAGAGTATTTTTGCATGAAGACGCTGATTCCTAAAGACCTGTTTACCAAAAATGTGGAGTGTGTTCTTAAAAACTGTGAAGAAACTAAAGAAGTGGGGGACATCTGTATAGTGAAAAGGCATTTAATTCTATTCTACAAGAGAAGAAACTGCATGTTTTATGAAATAGGAAAAAATCCTTCTACTGTTCACTGAATCCTTATATGAAATAGTCTCAGTGGAAAGGTGACTTGTCTAGAAGCCATTCTTAAGGAAAAATGCTGAAAAGACTGAAGTATGCTAAATTACAAAAGAACCGGACAGGAAATCAGTGGCCACAGGTCTGATGGAGTGATGAATGCAAATTTTAAATTTCTGGTTCAAATTGTTGTCAGTATCTACAGAGGTCTTCAGGAGAGAGATACAAAGGTTTGCAGCCACATGTAAAACAGTGTGGAGACTCAGTTTTAGTTTGAGGTGTCATTTTTCCAGCTGGTGTTGCAAATCTGGTCAAAATTTATGGATTTTGATCCACCATGCAATACTAAAAGTATAGATTTTTTCCGCCTAACATTGATCCCAAACACACTGCCATTGCAGTGGAAGCATATCTGGATAGAAATACACACAGTGGATCACTATCAGTCATGGATTGGCCTCCCCAGACGTCAACATTACTGAAGCAGTGTGAGATCACCTTGGCAAAAAACCAAACAAAAGGCAGCCAATATCTAAAGAAGAGCTCTGAATGTCCTTCAGGAAACCCGGAGAAGTATTCCTAAAGACTACTTAAAGAAATCAGAAGAAAGTTGCCTGAGAAAGTTCAGGCTGCGATGAAGAATAACAGTGGGCATACCAGACACTGACTCTCAAGCTGGTTACAACAGAAACATTTTGCTTCATGTACTGTATGCCTTCACATGTTTTAATAAATTACTGCACCTATTTCCAAGACCTTTGCACAGTGCTGTGTAACACTGAGTGCTCAGGTAGAGTAGAAAAGCACTATATAAGAACCAGTCCATTTACCAGTTGCTGTATACAAACAAATGAATCTACATGTATTTTAAAGAGAACAATCACACAGCCCTTGAAGCAAACAGATGTCAATAATTTTCTTTGTTACTTGATATTCATTCACTTAAATAGAGAGACAAAAGCCTTATTATTACATGTCAAAAGGTTTATGCCAGTGGACAGATTATGTTAACAGTGAGCTTTTGCTTACCTTTGCTGTGTGAGAGAGCGTAAAGTAGGCAGAGGACAAACAGCGCATGGTAGTCGTCACTGGTGCAGTCAAGGGCACTGTACACCATGTCTAAGAACGGCCTGCAGGGAGCGAGAAAGAGACAACAAAGAGAACATAGCTTCAGTTAACAATTCTGTCTTTCCCATTTTCAATTCTTTAGACTTTTAGATGAGGTTTACATCGCACTGCGCTCACGTGTGTTTGTGTTTGTGTGTGTGTGTGCGTGCATGTACCTGCTCCTCTGTGTGTGTGTGCGAGTAGCTGCAGCTGTCTTCTCCTCATCAGTGATGTTCTGCTCTGTCAGCTCTGACACCTTACACTTCTCCATCACCACCATTTCTATCTCTGCACAGATACACACACCGCGAGATGCATACTTAGTATTTACTTACATAAATCTCCACATATTTGGAGAACCACCTACACCTCACAGAGTATCATTCACATCACAAATTTAGCACACTTACAGACACGGAACAAAGAGGCTCTAAAACGTATGGACCAACTGAAGTGTGAAGGTCTTAAAACGTACTAAAGCTGCCAGGAAACCTCACATGTGTTCCTCACAGTATTTAGAGCAAGCAGGTTAAAATTAGTAATTTATAGTAACACATCAATAGACAAAGGAATATTTAAATCTATTATGAAGAAAAACAGATCTATTTTTAAACTTATTCTTTAAAATGTTGGTAATTTTATCACTTGTTTTATCAGTTAACAGTGGTAGGCGTCTTTGTTCCATCCCAAATGGTACTCATGTCATTCTGAAACCATCTTCCCCTGCAGCCCATGACCACATTTGTGCTTTTAAAAAAAATGAGTAAAGAAAAAAAAGGTTGAAGCTGTTAATGCCTCAGTATAAATCAAAGCATAAAAAAAAGAATCATTTCAGATGCGTGAAATGGTCACATTTTAATATACACACACACACACACACACACACACACACACACACACACACACACACACACACACAGAGAGCAGGAGTGAGAGACAGGCGGAGAGATGAGGAGCACAGGATGGAGTATCGCTGTGGGAACCAATACTGCTACGTGGATTGTGCTCAGCACAAGATCAGTGGTAGCCATGATGATCATGGGGAAATTAAATGGTGCCAAGAAGAGGATGCAGCAAAAAGAGGGAGTCCTCATCTTAAAACAAGCTAAAGAGACGGCTTCTGTTCTGATTGTGCAGCATTGCCTGTTTTTTACTCCTGTTACTTTTTCCAGGAATCTTTTATTTCCTGAAAAAAAAATGATGAGGCTGTATAATATAAATTTAAACACAGCATTTTCTTGTAGCTGCAAATGAAAAGCAGCAAAGCCACCACATTTCCAGTGAAAAATGTCAGGTGTTCTTTCTTTAAAGAGTTCTCTCTCTTTTCTCTTGAGGATAACCAGAGTGCATGGGAGACCACATTGGATTTATGGCAGTGAAGAAACACTCACAAACACAGTCCTGTACTGCTGTGTCCAGCGAGACACACACTCACCTTCCGCCGTCTCCCCACTCGCTCTGCTTCCCTTAGAACTCCCACCTGCTCCTATTCCCTCTGTACCTTTTCCCTTTTCCCTCTCTCCTCCTCTGCCACTGTCATCATCCCAGCCCTCTTCTAGTCCTCCTCCTGCACTGCTGCTTCCGCCCCCAGCCCTTTCATCATCTTCCTCTTCGCCCAGGTTCTTGTAGTTTGGCCTCTTCTGTGTTCTTTTGCGGCCACGATGGCGGGACAGCTCCAGTGAGCGCTCCAGAGACTCCGGAGGCTTGATGAAGCGGCGCATACCTCCCGCACTTGCCTGATGGATAGAAGCAAAACAGGACAGAGGCCAGGGTATGAGGAGAAAAGGAATATATCACCTGTGGATCACTCAGTTATTATTTTAGTCAACAACACATAACCATAACCTTCAAAACTGTTTTAAAAATAACATCACAAATGTACGAGCTGCAATCCAAAAGACAGATACAAAACTTTTCCATAAAAAGCCAAAGGAATTCCTGATGTTCTGATTTGTGGTCGATCAAATTTTTAAGGTTGTCTCACTGTGCACCTCTAGGCTGTTTTCAGTGCTGATGCTATTTTTAAAACAACCTGTGGAAGTCCAGTTCTGACAAGTTTCACATGTGTATCTGCAATGCAAGCCTGAACTTCTCCACTGTTTCAAAACAGAGAGCCTCAAGAGTTTCTTTTTGGAAAAGAAAAAGAAACTCAAGCTCAAATCAGAGGACCACCGCTGGTGTTGAGAGAAGAGTCCATTGGTGCAGCTTAAAAATTCTTGCACTTTAAATGCAATGCGATTGGGGTACAATGTTTTGATGGCTTGTAACAAAGTTTGAGTCATTTCTTTCAGATGCTTCAGGATATCAGAGTAGTCAGTAGTCATTACTTCGAGTCAGCAGTATGACTCTATGAATAACCGTATGAGCTGTTGAAAATGTTCCCAACTGCACTCCTCACCTGACCGAACATCTTTAGACTCATAAATTCTTGACTCCTATGCTCAAAGCTGCTGTTTGCTCTCTGGGTTCTAAGCTAGAGACCCAGCAATGATGACTGCTGATATGCATGTCAAGTATGTAGACTTCAACTTCTGCAAAACAGAAATTTGACTGTGAACACTCACACGTGTGTTCACAACAGGACATCCATCTAAAACAGCAGATGCACAGAAAGCAGCCCAGAGGTGCACAAAGAGAAAGCCTTGCAGGTAGGGCTGTGCGATATGACCAAAATCTCATATCCCGATATAAGAATTCTATCGTCCCGATAACGATATAAATCACAAAAATGTAACATTTTCTGTAAATTCTGTGAATCTCGGGCAGCTCGACTTGCGGGAAGTGTTTCCAGCTGCGCATCATGTAGCTGGAGTCGAGTGTTTTTAACCGATGCATGAAACTATACATTTTTAGACAAAAGGTGTAACGGCCGCCGTTTTCTTTGTGAGTATTTATTACACGGCGTGCTGCAGGGAAAAGCCTGTTCTAACGTTTGAGTCTAAGGTTTATTTTTTAGCACCTGACAGCTCTTTAATTCTCATCCGTAAATAATCTGCTCTTTCACGTGATTCAGTTTATTTTGAAAAGTCTCAACAGGATCTTGAGCTTTACTATGAAAGGTTTATGTGGAACATAAACAAGCGGACACGCGATGCTGTTACCGTCATTGTTGGTAACCACAACGCATAAAAACAGGCGCTTGTCCGTTCGTAGTGTGGTTATATTAAATATAAGAGAAAGAGAGAAGTTTAAGAAATTAATATAGCCACTACAGTGACCATCAAAACCATGAAAAAATATTGTCGTAAACAGTTTATTTTGCGACACCACGAAACAAACGATAGCGTAAAATGAAACGATAGATGTTTTTATATCGTCATCCGATATATATCGTTATATCCAACAGCCCCACTTGCAGGGCAATTAAAATCAGTTATGTAAACTAGATATCATGTATTTAAGTCTTTTTGGCAGGGCAAAAGATAGGCAGTGGTCCAAACAAGAGAAACAACAAAGGAAAGCTGTCAGGTGGTAACAGGAAATGCGATAAGCCCCCGAAAAAAAATTAACACATGAACACAAGTATTTGCAGAAATTGCGTATTTAATTCCATCTATATATAATTTTACTTGTGTCTATTTATTGTCACACTAATTACAAAGTCTTACAGTAAACATACACTGATGTTAATCAAAAAGCCACTTCCCACTTCATACATTTTTGGACTAGTTCCTCTCTCACACACACAAAAACACACACGCGCTTTGAGGCCCTTCTGTGTGGCCATACTCGAACTTTGAGAAACCCACTTTCCACATACAGCCCCCAAACCGACACCAAAATGCACATGCACACAATCCCACAGGAAACAACTCGTAAATGATAAAAAAAAATGCTGAGCAGTGCTGTTAGGGCTGTCACTTACAGTAAGTATAACATGTGTAATTGTGACAATCTTCCTGTTGCACGTTTTAATCACAAACTCCTTACTGCTGCACATGAATATGAAACTCCAGGACGTTTCAGAGACTGCAAGTAATCATAAAGCAGTCATTTCAAAACTTGATGATCCTCTAGTTCATTTTCTACATACAGCACTAATAGTCTAGTCTGACGGAGTTATGACTTCAGGTAAGATTACAGTTAAACAAACAGCTGACCAAACAGTTAAGAGTGGAAAACAACGTCTCATATTCATGTTGATGTAACGTCGACATGTGTTACCCGTGTTAACATTTCTGCACACCATGTCCTTATAGGTCAGAGCTGGTTTAGGGTTTTATAAACAGCTTAAATTTGTGGGTGATTACTGTATAAAGCCAATAATTAGCAAATTAATCTATTAACTAACTGATTGATATTTAATGAGCAACTACTGTTATCAGCACTTTTTCTCTTTTAGAAATTATAAGAAAATGATGACGAGGTATCTTCTGAGATCCACGTTGATCCATGTATTTTCAGCTTTATGTTCTACCAGAGAAGCTTAGCAGGATTAAGTTGAAACAGCATCCTTCCTGATCTTTTATCAAACCTTGGTGCAATCCTTCACTGTTTGAAACAAGCCATTTGGCTCCTTTACTTTTTCCTTTAAGCCATCGGTCCTCTGATTGGCTCCCCTTGCAAATAAAAAAAGATTTCAGTATCAAGTAAGAGGGGCTCATGGGGACTACTTGTACATATGCTAACCGTGCACTTGCAAATGAGCAACCACTATTTCAACAACTCATTGCAAAAACAGGAACTACGGAACATCGTAAAAGGAACTGATATATTTCATTCATCCTCTGATTTAGCAATTAATTTAGTAAGTATTTATCAGATTATTAAGGAATTACAATAATGATGGTAGTGGCTATAAAACTATACAAAACACACACTTTAATGGCTTCAGGGATGATGCGAAACAGGACTGAATTCCAAGATAATCCTTTCTCTCTGGTTTCATTTCGTGAAAAGATTCACCTGCTCTTACACCGAGAGGAAGAAAACTCTGTATCTCACACTGAAACTGGGTGGCCTGATTTCACTGAAGTTCTTGTGCTAACACAAACCACCAAACACAAACATGAGCACGTGACCACGTCAAAACATACATGCACTTACATACGAGCAGGTGTCTGAAACCATCCTCCTTATTCAAATGTGTGCCTAGGATAAACCCAGTATCAGTTTCTCTCCATCAACCTCTGGTGAAGGTATTGTGGATGAATCACAGCAAAAAGCTGCATATTTATATACATCATTTAAAACCCTCGCTTTGGCCCTTTCTCCTCCATCTTTTCTTTCTTTTTTATTAATTTCTTATGACACAAAGGTATTCTTGTAACAATTAAAGTCTTAAACATGTTGCCACTATTATTTTATTGCACGCTTTTTAATTTAAAATTCAGAAAACCTTAGTTATTAGGTTTTTTCCCCATGCTTTAAAAATACTCACATACACTGTGTGTTACTGGTAGGATTACATTGTAGTTACTGCTAAAAACACAGTGTGTATTTTGTCAGAGACAAACCACAAACCAGTATCAGTGTGTGTGTGTGTGTGTGTGTGTGTGTGTGTGTGTGTGTGTGTGTGTGTGTGTGTGTGTGCGCGCGTGTGTGTGTGTGTGTGCATGTATGTGTGTGTGCGTGTCACACCTGCTAGCTGACTATATTCTGGTAAACCACTCGCAGTCTAAACCAATGCTGAGAAATTACTGGAGGTCAGGGAGCATGCACGACATATCTACAAACACACACCCGCTTGAAAGTAGGGTGCCATTTGCAGGTCAAAAGATAAACCCAATTTTCCTGCACAGTAAACGAACTGCACGAACTTACGTTACGCAAAAAAAAAAAAAATACTGCCACATGCATGCAAATATCAAAAACATGTATCTAACTGGTGCACTTGCAAGTAAACACATCTACAAAAGTGTGAGAGAAAGAGAGAGAAAACACTTCTTCCAGGAAAGAGATCTGGGTTAGGTGAGCCAGCTCTGTCAGTGTTCCATCATGTGACCTAATTTCCTGCCACATCAAAGACGAACAGGAGGTGCCATTTGACCACCTGCGCAAAAACAGAGCCCATACCTCATATGTCTGCTGTTTTATCTACAATAAATCAATCTATAACACGGTACATGTGATTTAGCAGATACGAGTGCAACTTCTGAGTATCTACTTGGCATCTTTAGGAATAGTTAGTAGAACTTCCTCAATTAACCATGGTGATGTCACACAAATGTGTGGCATGCATAACACTTGTTCGCTGCACTAATCTGCTCATTAGCGTTTTTACATGCACCAGAACAAAATGCCAAATACACTGCTGCAGGGTAAATGCCAGTAAATCACACAACCTGCACCGGTATCCATCTTATCAATGTCAATCAGTCAGAAAAAGAATAATTAATGTGCAAACGCAAATTTGTGTTGCCTAGTGGAACAGAAAAAAAAAATAAATTACCCCCGGTAAAAAAAGAAAACAGTAACTCATGGATAAACACAACAAATATGATTTGTTAATCTACTTGATTTTACTTAAGAGAAAAATATATAAACAGGGAAAGTGATCTTGAATGAATATCTGGCAGGTACGTATTTGGGTCTGGCTGCCTCCTGTTGTGGTACACCAAAGCTGTGAAGACATCACGCCTCTAGTTATATTCACTGAAAAGGTAGGCCGTTTCTTACAACAGCCAGAGAGCTCTTGCGCGCGCGCGCACGCACAGACACACACACTCAGCACAGAGAATAACCACAAGGGTTCTCAGAAACGCTCACTACCTCGGCACACCCACCTGGCTTTAAAAGCAGATGGTCAAAAAAAAAATGTAAGAAGCAGGGGCGGGGCGATGAAGGAAGAGAAACTGAATCAAGAGTAGAAAATGAGAGGTGAGGGGAACTGGATGGGGAACATTAGGTGATGAAAGGGGAAGATTAAAACGGTGGCAGAAAAGAAGAGGGAAATTACAAGAATATGCAGATGGAAATTAAAGGGCACGGAGCAGTAAAAGGAAACCGAATGCTGCTATCCAACGCCGTGGCAGGAAGACCGAGAGCACGACAGGAATCAGGAGTGTTCAAAAAATGGAAAGGGAAGAAAAAGAAAAGTCAAGTAATTTGCATATTGCTGCCTTGATGTGGGTGAATCATGGAGAAAACCATGACCCTTCGATCTCATAACCACCTACGCACACTTCTGGAACACAACTGTGTGTGTGTGTTGTGTATGTGTCCATGCGGTTGCTTCGTAGGTGTGAGTGTGCACATTTCTTGTTTGTATGCTGTACTCACTCACAGTTTTACCTGTTACAGTACAGTACAGTTTACAGTACATTAACATATACAGTCAAAGTGTGTGTGTGTGTGTGTTACCGTGCTCTTGTGCGTGCTGTGAATATCTGTCGGTGTGGTGAATACAGACAGATCTCCGTTGAAAATAACATCTGCAAGGGCATTGACCAATGGCTGATAGTGGATGATTAGAAACACCTGAAAAACAAGAACATAAACACAAAATAAGTAAAATCAGTTTCTGGGCCACTAGAGCTGATTAGAAAATAAATTATACTGTTAAAAATTCATTTAGACATGATCATCTGCACCAACATGTAAGCATTGCAAATTACACAAATATAACTGGCTCCCTTTAGTTAACACGATTTACAGTCAATGGCCACTTTATTAAGTGTGTGTTAATGCAAATACCTGGCAGGAATTCATGTAAACATGAGCAAGGAATTCAAACCAAGCATCAAAATAGGGGAAAGGGGTGAGTTAAGCTACTCTGAACGTGGCTGTTGGCGCCAGACTGGCTGGTCTGACCATTTCCAAAACTGCTGATCTGCTGGGATTTTCCCACACAAACATCTTTAGAGTTTACAGAGAATAATCTCTAAAAACAAAAATATCCAGTGAGCAGCAGTTCTCTGGGAGAAACTGCTTTGTTGATGAGGTCAGAGGTCATAGGAGCGTGGCCAGACTGCTTCGATAACTTCGATAACAGTAACTCAAATAACCACTTGTTGAAAACTCAGAAAACTGAGCCTACAATTTGGAGCATAGGTTCAACAAAACTGGACAACATAATATTGGAAAAATATCATCTGGTCTGATGAGTTTCTCCATGAATCCATCCTGCCTTGTATCAGCAATTCAGGCTCCTGGTAGTTCTGGTGCGGGAGAAATTTTCGTGCACACTCCCAGAGTATTGTTGCTGATACTTTATGACTATAGTGCACCCATCTTCTGATGGCTGTGTCCAGAAGGACAACGCACCATGTCAAAAAGCTCATATAATCTTAAGCAGGTTTGTTGACCATAACTATGAGTTCAATGCACTCAAAAGGCCTCCACAGTCACAAGATCTCAATCCAGCAGAGCAACTTTGGAATGTGGTGGAACGGGAGATTCATATCATAGATGTGTAGCACCTGTAATGCTGTCATGTCAATATGGATCAAAATCTCAGGAATATTTCCAGGACTTTTGTTGAATGTATTCCATGCAGAACTAAGACAGTCCAGGAGGTAAAAGTTGGTTAAAGCAAGTAATAATAAGGTGTAAGTAATAACTAATGCAGCATAAAGTAAAGTTTTATTTCCATTATTCACATAATAAAGCTAGTAGAAAAGGCTTTACAAAGAGCAGCTTGACTGTATGACAATACACCACCGGATTAAGCAGCCACAGCAAGATTACACTCACAAGAGTGTCAGCAGGCAGGCAGGTGTGTGTGTGTGTAACTTACTTGAGACAACAGATAAAGGGACACTTGAGGGTTGATCTTCCGCTCTTCAGACTAAAGAGAGAGAAAGAAACAAGAAGATTTAAGGTGATATATAATAACAACAAGAACATAATGTGTGTGATAATCATTTAGTAGTACGAATATAACAGTCATGACCCATATTGCAAACATTTATCATGTCAAAAGAAAATTTGATTTAAACAGTGTTTTAACTGTCTAATGTTCAACTATCTGCATTTATAACTCATAATAATTACGCTTTCACCTGGAATATAATCTTTTCAGCTCACCTTTGTTTTTTTATAGATATGTTAGGGCTGTGTGATATGACACAACACACTGGATGATGAAACATTGTGCTGTTGCAAAACATGTTGCAATATTTTTTCATTGCTTTATATGACGATTTGCAATAGTCACCACGGTGTAAAATAGTATGCAGAGTTTATGAATGAGAAGCAAAAATTAGCTGTCAGGTGCTCGAACTAAACTTTACATTTAAATGTTAGAATAGGCTTTCTCTGTGGCACACCATATAATAAAGATCAAGATAACTAGTCATTACAACTTGCATTCATAAATATATATGGTTTCATGCATTGGTCAAAACACTCGACCCCAGGTATACGATGCCCAGCTGAAAACACTTCACACAAGCCGAGTTGCCTCATTTATATTAGGAGTGTCTGCAATGCAGCATACTATGCAAAAGATATGTGGAAGAACAGAACAACACGTCTCTGAATGAACTTAACAGTGTGCTAGGACACTCTGCATTTGAGTCAAGTTTCCCGACAACCATACAGGAGCAGTAATGATAGCCAGAGTGAAGAGTGAAGTTGTGTGTGGTCATCTAGTGTGTAAATCTGGAAGGGGTGGGGAACTCCAGGGCTCAAGGGCCGATGTCCTGCAGGTTTTAGGTATCACCTTGGGTCAACACACTTGAATCAGATGATTAGTTGTTTACCAGGACTTTGCAAAACTTCAAGACATGTTGAGGAGGTAATCTATCCATTTAAATTAGCTGTGTTGGATCAAGGACACATCTAAAACCTGCAGGACACCGGCCCTTGAGGCCTGGAGTTCCCCACCCCTGCACTACGGGATAATGCCACATAAGGCCCATATTTATTTCATTTTTGATTATTTACTTTAAATGTAAAAAAAGAAATAGTACTTTTCATACGGTGATTACATAACTATTCACTGAATTTATAGAAAATGCATTATAATGATATATAGTGTTATTGGGATAGAGGGAGAGAGTATTAAAAGGCTTACTGACCAATCGAAGCACTTTACACCACACATATGGGATACTTTCTATGTTCTATGTAATTTAAGATTTTACCAAATCATATGCAGGCACAGAAGACCATGCAAACTCCACATGGAAAGGCCCCTGAATGGTTTGAACTCAAAACCTAGTGGTAACCTCTATGTCACCCACACAGCACCACCTGCACAAACTGGCAAATACCTAACCTAACCGTAACTTCTAACTCATAGCTTTTCTGAGGTGATCAAGCAAAACCACTGGTTAGTCATTAATCAAGCTAAGAAAAAAAAACTACTACTGCAAACTGAACATTTTTCAACTTTTTAATTTTTCAACTTGATAATTAGCTTAGGAACAGAACCGTACTACACTGCATGTGTGAAATGAAAGGAGGAAACCACTTTAACACAACACACACTTCAACTTTGAACCTGTGAACATCAGTCTAACCAGATGTATTCAGAAATGCACTCCAGAGTAACGTACCGTCTCAGGACTGACCAAAGAGTAAACATAGAGTGGCAGAAAGAGACGGTTGAGGAGGTGGTCGGTTAAAACGTCATTAAGGAATTCACAGTTGATGATGAGGATATCGTTTAGGTAGTGGAGGTGGTCAAGGTGCTCTGCTACCAGGTCACTTAGCTTCCCCCTGTTTTTATGTCTAAGACAGACAGAAAATAAATAAATATATATAACATAGAATAATAAGCATGAGCCAGATCAAGGCTTCAAACAAGGACACTGCTGACATCTAGAGGCTACAGTGAGAAAAACACTTACTCTTCATCCGTCTGTACACACTTGTCCAGTTCGATGACGTGGCTGCCGATAAACCAGACCAAGTTACTGAAATATGGGACCGCGGTCTTATCTCGAATGTAGTGCAGCATGTGCTGGTTGTCCACTAGAGAGAGTAGAGGCATGGAGAGTTATTATCAAGGTCAGTTCCAAAAATACAAAGACTCATTCATGTGTACACAAAACATGTGATCCTCGAGGAATACCAGAATATAACCAGATAATTATACACATTTAAAAGCATACTAAAATTAAAAAAAGTAATTATTTAAAAAAAAATACCCAAAGGGTCAAAATAAGGACACAAATTGTCAATCCACTATCAATAAGGCCAGATGAATTTCCCTTTTATATGTTAATTAGTCAAGAATAAAATGCTTTGCCAATCAGTTTTTGCTCTGTTTAACCCAAGCTTGTGGCCTGAGCTTTCCAGATGCACCCTCTTGAGAGGTGGCCAGTTTAGGTAAGAGCAGTTTTCACACATTAGGTGTGTTTACATATGTTGGGATTACCACTGTATTGGTGGAATGAGTGTTCATCAAATGGGTGCACAGTCTGATTTCCTGCTTTAAGTTATGCTATTCAACTGAGGCCTGCAAATTTAAAGAAGGATAAAAAAAGCTTTGAAGGATGGGCCTGACCTCTTCGGCTTGCTCCTAACGTCTGCTTAGAGAAAGGCAGCTCCAGGATTATTAGCCACAATTAGAATTTGACCGATATTTTTAAGGCTAATATTGACACTGATATTTGCTGATATTTTATTTCTTCCAGGCAAACAAAACAGAAAAAGTTTCCTAAACATCTGTTATTAGTAAAGAATCATTTAAGTTGTTAACATTCTACTTGGATCATTTGTTCACGTGTTTTGTCAAGAGGCAGGTGCAGAGTGCCCTCTGGTGGCCAAACTATGCAACATCAATGCTGAAAGCATGCCTGAAAAGTATTTCTCCTCTGTCATTACTACTTAAACATTACATTTATTGGTCATTAAAAATGCTGATACTTCTGGATCATCAAATAACTTTTATTGATAAATCGGTCAGTCTTTAACCACTGCACTGCCTGCAGTCAGATTAGATTGAGGCTTAGCCATGTCTTGGGGAAGAATACTAGAAAATAAGAAACTATCTGTCCTATTGCTGTAATAATTTTTATTTCTATTATATTGCGAGCCTTTCAGTGTTAGAGCGCAGATTTTATTTGGGGCAAATATACACAGAACAAAGTGAATTTGTTCACAGTTAACTGGAAGGTGAAAATGTTTTTTTAAAACCTGACAATGCAATCAAAGTTCTGCAGGTCTGCTTATTTAGAGAAAAAAACTTGTTTAAAAAAAATCTGGTCAAGTCAATATGGTTTCTGGTGCTTATGGGTCTAACTGCAGAACTTTAACAAGCACAGTTACACTGAACTCCTCCAATAATAGACTTTTTTTTGTTTTTTGTTTTTGTTAATTTAATTTGAACTTTAACATACAAGGGTTTTTCAGGGGAAAACAGACAATCAAAAGAAACACAGAAGTAAATGTTCTTTAAGTGTTGACTTAGGTGAATGACAAAAGCAACATCCTGTAGTAAACACCACCAGTCGAATTATAGTAACACTTTTTCATGGAAAATCAAAATGCAAATAAAACCACATGGTTATTATACTTCCAATCCAGACAGGTCAAATTGAGACAAGTAATGCATGAGCAGCCAAATTAAATTCATGAATTACACAATGGATAGGGAGACACTGACTAAATAACCACAGTGATCAAAACTGTTGAGCCCATCACCAAAATAAAAACCAACATGTGGGGCTTAGCTGAAAATTAGGTCGTTGGAACAACAAACCCAAGAAACAAAATGAGACTGTTTTTTACTGCATGAATGAAGTGGATGATACAGAATGATTGAAAAGAATTATGCTAATACTCCATACATTTAGAACAAATACACCATTAGGAGCAAGCAGGGCAGGGTAACAATTCACATTAAAGCTCCCCCCAAAACCCCCAGACTAAGTTAACACTATAGAGCTGAGGTGTCTTGACATCATTCAACACATGAAGAAGAGTAACTGTAAAGAAACTGAACAGGATACCAAGCCCTGAGAAAAAGACTGAATGAATGGAACCAACTTACATGAAACTGGAGTTAGGCAGATGGGACGCGCAGAAAGAGGAGGAAGAGGGAGGGGAGAGACAAAAGAGGAAGAGTGGTTGTTGATAAAGGAGAGGGGGGGGGGGAAACAGACACAGGTTCAATGTGAGTAAAGGGGCGGCTGTGGAGGGGTGGAGGCTGGGAACGACCTCACAAACATTTATTAAAAAATAGCAAGGGCACACCTGGAAAAGGAGTTGCATATGTAATGTACATATTTAAAACTTGTTTTGGGATTTTACGGAGGATTATGTGAACAGCAGACACTGAAACAAGCAGCCCCCACCCCCAAAAAGAACAGTTACATTACTTGAAAAATCAGCGCAATAAGAAAACTTGATTCTACGCAATGACTAAATGCTTTGGGTTCTGAATTAAATCCTTTTTCAGGTGGCCATCTGTTGCAAGGCATGTCCTAAGGAATCATTAAGGAGCATCAATACGAAGTAACCTTCACTGCAATATTTTTAGTGTTGTGATACTCTAAAAATCCAACTAATTACAACTATTAAATCAGCAAAGGGTTTTCCACAATTAAATTATTATTATGCACAAGTGTAGTAGGCAGTCTAAAATTCAGATGTTGTGGGTGGTCCCATGACAATCTCACAGACTTGAAGTCAGAGTTGCTACATTAAAATGATGCTTTTAAAGATTCCTTATTAAAGCATAGCCCGTGGTCAGTTTAGCAATGACACATCCCCTTTAATACTACATTGATTTATAAATGACTTTTGTTCTTATATTGTTCAAAAAAGTTGTACCTTTGGGAGTTAGAATCAGGATGTTATGGACGGCGGAAGAAAGCCATGTTGTACAGACCAAAGTGTTACATGCGGGACGAGACGGACAGATACGGACACAAAGCAACAGCTTGTGAGACTTTAAAGCCTTTACACTGAGCAGCTGTTTCATTTAAGGTGACAATAAGCATGACATGTACAGAGAAGCCAAAACCATACAAGGCAATACCAGCTTCCCCTGCAATGAAATGCAGACAGCTTGGACGCACAAGGATCGCACATTGACGGCAGGAAGGAGAAACACTGCTGCTGAAAAAGCTGCTGAAAAGGTGTCGATGTTCAGACTGCTACTGCTTTCTGTAGTCTTTCTGAAAGACCTGCAGCCCCCCGCATGACAGAGCTACAGGTGAAGGGATTTCAACACCTAACTGTGCATGGTGCTGGACTGTGTGAAGAGTCTCTTTACAGTATGGTGATTGTAACGTTTATTCTACCACGACTTATTGTGAACTTTAACCCTGTGTGTTGAAACCTCAGGTAATTTTATTAGAACCAAAAAAACAAAAACAAAAAAACTACAACAAGTCTGCTATTTTGTCTAATTTAAATTTTTACATCAAAATGTTTCTTGTTTACTTTTAATGAAATCTTAAGTGTAAAAGCATTCAATTAGCTTTCCAGGGACTATAAAGAATAACACGAGAATCTTAAAAACGTTAAGAATAAATAGTTTTAGTTTGCAAGTGTGGATAAAAAGTTCTAATATTCATATTATCATATCCAGTTAGAATTCTATAAAAAGTAAATGCATGTCATGGTTATAAATAACAACATCGCTTGGACAAAATCTCGTAATGAATAATTCTCCTAAAAAGGCTAATGCGTATAACCAGGAAGATATCCAGCAAAACGTAAATAAAAACAGAATGCAGTGATTTGCAAATCTTATAAATCCAATCTTATTTTATTCACAGTAGAAGACAGATTCAACCCGAACACTAAAACCGAAAAGTTTAACTCTCATGAAAAGCACTGAATAATGTTTAATTTGATGGCAGGAACTGATATCAAAAACGTTTGAAGAGGGGGGAGGTAAGAAGCTGGTAGAGTAATTGGTGCTACAAAGAAACAGTTGGAAGAACATTTTGCAACTAATTAGGTTAATCAGCAACAGTTTAGAATTAAAAATGTGCAGATGCAATAATGTGCACAAGAAAAAAGCAAAACAAAATAAAAAAAACCCTTGTTAATAAATTTTTGAACAATTTCAATGTTCCTCAATGGAACATTAGTCTTTAAATATTTCACCATCTACAGCAGTGGTCCTCAACCCCCAGGCCTCGGACCGGTACCGGTCCGTGAGTCGTTTGGTACCGGGCCGCGAGAGTTGAGGCTTAGGTGAGAAATTTATGGTTTTCAGGGTTTTTATCGGTTTTCAGCGTTGTTTTGTTATCGTTTTTATCGTTAACTCGGTTTTCCTGGGTCTTTTCACGTGTGTTATGAATAAATCTTATTTTTTTCAGTACCGGTACTAGTTTTATTTTGTTGTATTTATCCGCGACACCTTAAAGACCGGTCTGTGAAAATATTGTCGGGCATAAACCGGTCCGTGGCGCAAAAAAGGTTGGGGACCGCTGATCTACAGCACTTAATATCAGAAGATTCAGAAAATCTGGAGAAATCTTTGTGTGTGAGCGCCAAGGCCAAAACTCTGAATTCGATGCCCGTGATCTCCGGGCTCTCAGTCGGTGCTCTATTAAAAACAGGCATAATTCTGGCCTCAGGAATGCTTCCAAAAGTCACTGTGTGTGAGCACAGTTCACAGTGCCATCCAAAAACGTGGGTTAAAGTTCTATCACGCAAAGAAGAATCCAAATTTGAACAGATATGATACAGATGCCCCACATTTTGAAACATGTTGCTGCCATTAGCGTTAGAATATAATTATTGGTTTATGAGATCTGCAAATCAATGCTTTCAGTGTTACCAAAATTTTAGTCATTGTCCCCAATTATTTGCAACTGGGGTTGCATGTTGACCCTAAATAAGCAACAAAACATTAAAAGAAAGAAAATTTGCCAGACTGCTTTTTAGTGTGTATTTGTTACAGTGTTACCTGTCAGTCATGCTCATGCACCAGAAGCAGCAGCAAGAAGAGGGAAGAACAGAGAAAGGCGGTCCCAGCATCCCGTGAGAGTGTGTGGATGTAAGCAGCGTGTGCACGTGCGTATTCACGGCACTCACCTTTGTAGACGTTGAGTGTGATGGTTCGGACTGCGATGCGGACCATGCTTTCAGGGTGGTTGAAAAACTTAATGGCCTCGGTGTACAGGGCAAAGTCATTAGTGTGCTGTGTGTGGGAGACAGAGAGTGGGCGCTGGTGAGCAAGACAAGGCACTGCACCATTTTGTTCAGGATGCAAATGACCACAGAGAGAGATAGAAGGCTGCTAAAGGAGACAAGAGTGCTGAATTTTGAAGGTTAAAACTTAACAGGAGCAGTAATCTTATAACATTACTGTTGTTTTAATGAGAAAATACTTAAAAAAAATACAAAACACTGTTTTGTGAGATTCAGAGGGGTCCACTACAAAGCTAGATTAGTAAGTTAGTGAGCTATGTTGATTCTAAAATCAAGAGCTTTCTGTATCATGCAAGTGGCTCTCTTTCCCACTGGCTAAATCACTGTAGAGTTTCGTTTTAAACTGGCTGGAAGAACCACTCTTTTTTATAGATTGTCTGCTGCAGTTTCATATATGCAAACTGTTAAGCTGAAAATCACTAAAACCAATTTGCATAAATTTGGTGGTTCGGAAAATATTTTTTAAATCTTAGTATCCTTGATTCTAATCTGCTGCTTAGTAACAGCTGGAATTGGAGCTACTAGAACACAGTACACACATTCAAATTCTAATGGATTTGACTTTTACGCGCTGACAATCTAAAGCGATTTCTATGTCTCCTTTATTAAGCAGTCTGACAGTAACGTTTAAACTGGATACTATTATAGCTTAGAGTTTCAAAGCTCTAATGTGCAGCTGTCAACTTACAAATAAACAGCACAGCAGAGAGTGCACTCAGTGATACAATTAAAATTAAACTGTTATTTTATTGCTATGTGTGCTCTTCAGATTAATGATTTTCTTCAGCATTAATTTCTTGGCCTTTTGCAACACCGTTGAAAGGTTTTTATTTTTCTTTACTTTGACGATGTCTGATTGGAAGAGGTGGCACTCGCGTGTGAAGAAAGGGTCACATGACCTGTGGAATGCTCCTTTTTATATGAGCGTGCACAGAGCCTTGACTAGAGAACCCAACTTAACAGAGACCTTATAACCACCGTTGTGATACCAATCAAGCCAGCTAAGCTAAAGAAAGCCCAGCTGTGTCAAACGTCCCTCGTAGCATATCCCCCTGGACCACCTCACGTACTGCTAGACTCATAATAACTCATAATAATCTTGTGCAGTGTTGTTTGTTTTGCCATTAACTTTTCAAGTTTTCATCTTTTAACTATAAAATTCTAGTATTGGCATACCAGTTCCAACAAGAAATTTGAACAAACCAATGTACTTAATTCTGAGCATAATGAGCTTAACAGCAGGGACTTCTTCTTCTAACCATAATAAGATTTTAGAAGCTCAACACGTCTCAACATACCAGCACGCTCCATTTAGCAATTCTGCACAACAACCTGATAACTCTGGATACTACTGTTATCTCTCTCTGTGCCAGTGCCCGATTGTCCACCCGACCATTCCTCAGTTGCTGTGACCTCCAGGCAGTCATAGCTGCGAGTCAAGCATTTAAACAGTCACCCAGAATCACAGCAAATGAGGAGTTCTGAGCCTGACACCAAACCCAAACCGACTTTTTGCAATAGTTTTAAAAATGTGACTTGTGTAGTTCTGAGAAGGAGGAAAGCTGAGCAGTTATCAAACGGCACCATCTGCAGGAGAATAAACTATAGCTAAGACTCCAAAATATGAATAATAATGATAATCAAACTAATAGATTAATTTAAAATATTTATATAACATATAATAATATAAACTGCTTAAAAAAGGTTTTAATTATTTTTAGAATAAAAAAATATATTTGACTTTAGACCAACAATGTGTCAAGTTGGTTATTAACACTAGATATTTGTTAACACACAAATTAAAACAAAAATGTAATAGTTAACTTAAAAAGACATAAATGTTCTCAGATCTACACAACAGGTCTGGTTTTGGCTTCAGGGGTAACGCTACCATCAACAGTACACCAATAACTTTCCCCAGCACAAAGAGGCCAAGGGAAAGACTATAGATATCACTGAAACATCAGAGGTTAGCAACATCACAAATGAATAGTGTGGTCAGAGTTCTTGGCAACAATCTAAAACCTCATTTGCAAACAAATGACACACAAACACACAATATGTATCATATAGAAAAATAGATTTAGAAACAAGCCCAAGAAATAATGTGTCCGTGCCACGTTCTAAAAATTCAGTTATTTGCTGTGTGCAGTATCTCTTAAATCAATGCTTCTACACAGGAAGCCAGTATTTTGACAGAGAAAATGTGCTGCTGATTTGCAGAAGCTCTGTTTCTATGTTCTGCTGCTAATCTGCCTGTTGGGATAAGCACACTGATAAGCTTTACTGGCAGAAAATGCATGTGACAAATACGGTTCCAGACTGAAACTTACTTTAAGTGTTTTTATTTGTTTAATTGAAGGCATTTCATTTCTAAGGATTGTGAATTTATAACAAAATCAACACAGCCACAAGTTCAAGTGTTGTGCAGTAATTGTGATTATATACACACACACAAAATAACCACTCAGATGCCTTATTTTTTCCTGTGCAGTCTACAGCTTCCTCATTAAACCACAAAAACAACACTGCACATGTGGAAACAGCCTGCTCGGCCTGCTGGTGCAGCTGCATGCTACTCTCTGCCCCTCACTGAACAGAGTTCACACAATGAAAAGTATGCCTACAGCAGGGCAACAGGAAGTCAGTACTACAATTCCTTTTGAGTTGATTTGTCAGTGGGTTGCTAAGAGAGTTTGAAAAGTGGCAAAATGTAATGACAAAGTTAACAATAAGGAGGTGAACTGAAGTTTGCACAACTGTCCCCCAAGCACTATTTGTATATAATTGCATATTAAAATAAGTGCATGTGTGTAGTAAATTAGATAAAGTATTATATGTATTCCTTAAAATTACTTACTGAGGGGTAAAAAAAATTCCAGTTTTATCATTTGCAGTTTCAGACAGTTGGCTGATATTACAAATTTGCTTCATTGCACACTGCTTCCATCCTTAGTGTCTTATGTTTCACCACTTCCTTCCCTCCCTCGTATCTCTCACAAAGATATGCAGACACTGAGCAGAAGGTTCTTCATGTTTTGTTAGCCTGTCTTTTTCCTCTCTCACACCATCCCTTCTCCCCCCCGTAGCCTTACCTCATTATAGAAGAAGTGCACGGTGTGGTTGTTAAGTTTGAGTGACAGGGTCTTAAGGAAGGAGATATAATAAGCCATGATCTCCTCATCCGAGAAGTCAAACTTGTGGACAATAATGGAGTTGACGTGGTTGTTTGATAAGAGATAATCTGTAATGAGAAAGGAGGCGACACGTTTAGGGTACAGAGAAGAGATGGCTTTTATTAAGCCTCCAGATTGTCATGCAATTTATCTAATAGCTCAGCATTTACAGAAAATGACACAGTGTTAAAAGCTGAAGGTGGACTGATTCATTTCACTACCTTAGGTTTTCTTTCACTGTTATTGGAGCAAAGGTGAGGTAAAGCTCTTGTGGTGACTGCAACACCTTGCTGAAATACCAACTTTAGTTTATGTTTATAACAACCCATTGTGAAATGGACAGTATATAATCTACTAAGATTTTGGTTCCCCAGTAACAGATTTAAAACTGTCCGTGAAGTTGGATTTAAGAAATAAGTGCTGAAAGTTAAAGTTTTTAGAACTTGTTTAGTGCCATCTTGTGCCAGTTACAGACTTACATTAGCTTATGTTACCTAACCACCGTTAGAACCGATAACTCAGTGGAATATAAGGAGACTAAAACTTAAAAATCAGTCTAAGGGGATCACTGTTGTACTGCCCCTCACTGCCATGTATTAGCTGTAATATTCGGGTTTGCAAAGCACTTGAAACCAGCGTGAAGGACAGTCTGTTTCAATCACCAGCTCGACAAGCTCTTATACAGAATGCACTGAGCCGCGTGATCAACTCGCAAATCAGATGTTCGCCAAGTGCAATCAGCACTATTTTATGAAATAAAATAATATAGTTTTTTTTTGTCCATTGCATACATCAACCTATTTTTCCTGCGTTAGTAAGAAACTTTGTTATGTTTGACCATGTGGTAACCTGTTATGTTGTAAACTGTTTAGGTGTGCTTGGGAAAAGAGAGACTATTTTATTGTATAAAACAGGCCTCATTGACTTGGGTTTTTGACTCCAGCTTGCTGGTCCAGTAAACCACCTGTCACCTGAGAAAAACAGATTCTCCTTCACACATAGCTCATTTACAAAGTGCTTTATAAACCTGAATATTGCAGCTAACAGGTGGATTATCCCATTTCAGTGCAGTTAGCCAAACAATGAAGAACCACTTACTGCTTAACAGACAGAGAGTTAAAGTACAAAGTAGAGACTTGGTTTGTTAACAACTGAACATAAACTGTAGTACTAGAAAACATAAGGTAAAAAAAATGGAAACACGATTAAAGTTTATACGGTTGAAAAGAGAATAAAGGGTTCAAGAAGCTAGCTGTGATTATGTTAATTTCAAGTATTTAATTAATGGTATAAAAATCTGTTAAATTGTTAGCAGAAAACAACGGATAAACAACTAAGTGAAAAACAACAGCTTGCTAAAAATGTGAATACAAAGTTGTATATTATTAGAAATGGTTAGCGGTTTAATTATTAACTGTACACATTTAAAGTACATATAGTTACATTAATGTATGGATAAACTGTGGATTTGTTAGCTAACAACACAAACTAAATAGCTAGAAACATAGTCACATGAAAGAAAGTTTTCACAGACTTTATACCGTCAGTGCTTTTTACTGCTTTTACAGTTTTTACAAGGTAAGCAGTAGGCAGTTGCAAAAAACAGGAAAAGAGTAAAAGACAAAAGTGGAAATGACCCCCTTAGACTTCTTTATTTTTCCCTGAGTTAACAGTTCTATTAATAGTTACCTAACATAAACTAATGTCAGTCTATTAGCAGCATTAGTCAGAGAGTGAAATGATGTAATACTACTTACATAGGGAAGTCTCATGGCTAATGTTTTCAAAAAGTATATTGAGGGTCTGGAGGAGCTGGACACACACGTAACGTCCAGACTTCTGACGGAGGATGTTCAAGAAGAAGGCAAACATGTTCTTCTCCAGGAAGAAACTGGTCACAGACATAAGACACAAGCAGGTAAAAAAATTTTTTTAATTCAAGTTGACTGAATAACATACAACCATCATAAAATGGACAATGTCTTTAAAAAAAAAAAGAGAGAGAGACATTACCCTGCTTACTAATATTATGGTTAGGTGTTTATTTATCATTTTCATACAGTATTCTTAATTTACAGCACTGTGCACTTGAACAACCTCTGAGTGTTGGCTAAAGACTTTTGCACAGTACTGTAATTCTTATTCTTATCGCAGTTGTTCTACTCACTACACCCAAATGCATCTCAGCTGACTCTCACTTTACTTTCCAGAATATTTCAACACTGTTAGACCATCATAATTTATGTGCAGCGATATACTGACTTTCTGCACTTACAGACCGCAAACTTCACCTTTAAAAAAAATGATCTCAGACTAATTCTTTGTTTAATATTAGGTTCTCATTTTAGAGAAGTAAACACCTCAGTACTTTGCATCATAGAAACTGGATAATGTTTAAAATCATCACTTTGATAGCAGAGTAAGATGTCACTTTAACTCCCACATTAGAGTACCACCTTCATATCTGTATTTAAAAGTGATGAATCGCACACTAAGACTTGAACTGGGACTTACTCAAACACAGAGCTGTCATTCTGGTCCCCCCAGATGAGGATCTCTGTGATCGAGCGGATGGTCTCCACCAGAAGGTTCCTGTTGTGATCTGTTACTGTTGTGTTTTTTGTCAAGACGTGGTACATATACCTGATAGAGAGAGTTACAGAAATAAGGTGAAAATGTGAAAGAGGAGGTGACAAAAGCCATTTGTTTAAATTTGACTGAAGTCATTAACATTCACATATCTGTATCTAAACCTAGCAGGACAAAGATTGCACTGATCGCGTGACATTGCAGAAAGCTGCTAGATAAACCTAATAACGTTTCAAAGGAATATTGATAGATGCAGTAGCGCTGTTACTGGGCTGGTGCAGTGTAATAACCACTAACCTAGAAACTTGTGCACACAAGAGGTTTCCCTCATTTAGCCTCACTAGAGCCCTGGCTCGGGATTTTATGTCCTGATTCAGGTTGATCGAAATCACCCCTCAATGTCATGCACCTGTTGGGGTTAAACGAATGCATGTTTTCGTACTCTGGTAAAAGCCAGTGTTTTCCAGCATGAGCTCTTTTAATTCAGCCTCCATGCAAGCTTTACAAAATTGGTAAATACAGTTCTTCGTGTATTAATGATATTCAGATTAAAATTTAATTTAAACACTTAATTTATCGTCTTAATTTATAGTGTCAATTCGGTTTTTGTCTGCTAGGACTACATCAGATTTTACTTACCTCGCAAAACATAATAAAAAAAATCCAGTAATCCTTGCTTTATTACAATTTGATTGAATAAATGCATTTACACACATTCACTACTGCTAAATATTTGGCTAAATATAACGCTGGTAAAAAACGACTGTCGTTTTCAACCAGCGACCACTTAGGCTAACATTAGCTTATTTCATGCTAACTACTCACTTCAAATGGTCCAGGGAGTGGATATTTTTCGCTTTCCCCTGTCCTCCAACCCAGCTCCGTGACCGGCCAAACATGGTTGCGGTTTTAATGGGACTGCAATTTTGCCGGGCGCCTTGTTTTGCTAGTGTTAGTGTTCGTATCTATCCATTACACCCACTTTCCCGTTCGGCTAGCTGCTTAGCAAACAGGGGGTGATAGGCGGTGATGGTAGCCACTGCGGGGTCATTACGTAATAGCGTGGGCAAAGGGAGTTGTAGTTCTTTTCCCTACGAGAGGGTTTACAGTAGAACTGAGAAAAAACTACAACCAATGACTTCCCATGCTATCAATGATGGTTAAAGCACGCGACCATAACTGTTTTGGTGATTGACAGCTCTAAGGCCAATCAAATGCCGACGCTTTGGTTGGTTGCTGGTTGGGACTGTTTTGATGCGGTTGGCAGAAATGTTAAGACGGGACATTATAAACTATAAATAATTCGACGTGTGTTTTGTGAATAGTTCGTCTCTTTCTGTCCGGGTGTGTAAACAACAAGTCCGCAGTAGTTTTCTTGCATTTTTTAGACCGACTCCTATGCTACTTTTTTATTTTTTATTTTTTAGCTCTAGCCACCAGCTGGCATGGCGTGAATTCAACAAACTCACGGAGTCAATGCCAAGAATGCGTCGAGCTAACTGGCTGTGATATTTGAATGTGTTCCTCTGGTTATAATTAGCTATGGACTTTATGTTGTTTAGCCCGCATGATTTCCTGTCGTTTTCTTCTGGACCGTACAGATAAGCTACTACATTGAGGGCTTCCTCTGAATCGTCGTTGCAGGCCAGGACGGGCCGAAATGGATGCCCCAATCCCAGCTACCCACACAGACTTCTAACGCTGACAGCAACAACTTCAGGCCACACACACACACACATACACAAGAACCCCTATCCGTGGCTTTCTTTATTTTCTATGACACACCAAATTTATGCCCAGCTAGATTCGGTGGAATCGCTCCTGGACGATCTCCCATATATGTTTTATTTGGGCCTGTTCTTTGTCAACGTCCTGATCCTCTATTATGCCTTCCTGATGGAGTACATCGTCCTGAATGTGGGGATAGTATTCCTGCCTGAGGATATGGACCAGGCACTGGTGGACCTCGGGGTGCTGTCCGACCCGGCCTCTGTTCCCTATGACACGGACACGGAGCTGGATGTGTTTGAGGGATATCTGGAGTGACAAGGCGGTCCTGGAAGGAAAAAACGGAATAATCAGATTTTGATAATGATGTTGCTGGGATCAAGAGGTCAGGCTGGTGCTCCCAGGTCAGCAGTTTGTTGGGAAAATGCCTCAAAGTGGATGCTTCTTAAGCTTTTTGTTCAGAGAGGCACATCAGGCAAAAAGTAAGCAAATGGCACAAGTGCAGTCAAACGTTTAAGTATTTAGACAGTCATAGTTTTGCAATTTTGATTCCATACACCAGGACACTGTGATTGAAGTACAGACTGTCAGTTTTTCTTTTGCATTAACTTTTTAGGAATTACAGCCTCTTCTTATACATAGTCACCCATTTACATAGGCTGAAAAGTAGTTCTTCAAGTGTTCATTTGGTGATGATTTCCATGGGTTCAAGACTTCTAGACAAAAGATATTTATCCAAGCAGTTCTTTCATTTAAAATTTAAAATCCAGTTACTATCGAAGCTCTGAACACGGAGGACTGCATAAAAACAGCTGTAGTTTCTAAACTGTTAAATACTTTTGTGCAATCCCTGACTTAAAGCTGAAAGTCTGCACATGATTGTTTGATTGTTAAAATCCACTGTGGTGGTGTACAGAGGCAAAGATTGTGTAGTTCTCCAAACACCAGATTGTAATAGTCAATAAGTAAGCACCATATGTTCAGCACACTTTAATAGCCAGTATATCTGTTATAAAGTCAAATTTAAAAATCAAGCTCTACCTTTTTATGATGGTAAATGTTTTTTTTGTGTCCACAGGTAGGTTGAGGATTCATCTCTTGCAGACTTATGATCCGTGACTGTTTGATGGAAAGAGCACTTTGGGAAGGCGTGTTCCCAGCAGAATATCAAGCAACCACAAGAGGTTAGCGCTGGCCTCTGCTACCCTCGCTTTGGATACAACGAAAATGGAAGCACAGCATGGTGCAGGAGAACGGAGAGAGACAGCTGTTCCCTTTGGAAGAAAAATTAATGTTGCCAGGGATGTGGATCTATCCAGGAACTGGAAGTTCACTCTAAAAGCAAAATGTGTTTGAAACTTGCCGCATCAGCCACGGTGTGATGTCCTACAATGTGACATATGGCAGTAGAACTGGTGAAGTGCAGGAAAACAATGTCCAATAAGCATGATGAATACTTAATCACTCACAGAACAACTTAAGTCACCGTTTTATCCTCTAATACAGAATCCAATTCTCTCTTAAGAACATCCTCGCGGAGATTTGGGTCCACTAACATCACCCTTACTCTCAGAAGCACAGCTAAGGATTATGGAAGCACTGGTGAAGCATAACACTGTCTCTGAACTGAGGCGGGGAAGATGTAGGACATAAAAGTGCCGTAAACTTTTTAATATTGTCACTACGCCATTCACCACAAGTCAGAGTATTAAAGTGTCGAGAAAGAGGTATTTCTTTAGTGCTGTACCCCTTTGTTTGTCAGTAATTAGGCGGAGTGGTGACCACTGTGATCACAGCTGGCCAAACCTGTCAAATGTCTGAAAAGGAGCCTCTAAAGAAAGGCTTCATTCTTTTTTTTTAAAAAAAAAAACAACAACAACAATTTACTGAGAGACGAGATGCATTATGCTGACCGTCTTCAGAGGATTTTGAGCCAGCTGTTTAATTCCTTGTGTTCTCCTGCTTGTGCTGTCACAAATTTAGAGCTGCTTTTTATGAAGTGTATATTCTCAACAGCAATAATAAACTGGATTCAAGCAATGGATCAGTTACATAGTTATACAAATGAAATGGTTCACAGGTAACCATTTCATCCATGAGCTTGGCCAATTGTGGATGGGGAGAAAGTAAATATAAATTGTCTATATTTTGCTAGGCAGCTTTTCACCGAGATTGCTGGTGCTGGTATTTTCCCTCGTCAGCACTCAATATAGGGAGATAATAATCCACAGCCACACTGTGTAATTAACTAATAGGGAAAAAGGGAATAAAAAGTCTTGCTGTGATTCAAGAACATGGATGAAAACAAAGTAATTTAAGAATGTTTTTCAGAGAGTTGGCACCAGAGTTTAACAAAAAGCCGATCATTGATACCTGATACCAAATCGTTTTTTATGTGGGTTAAGGCCTTGGTGATATTTTGGTAGTTGTTTTTGTCAAGATGTCCATAGCTAAGTTTTTTTGGAGGGAAAACATGTGTTTGGAAACATTATTTAGACCACAGGGCACTAAAACTCAGGATACTAATAAAATATATAGTATGAATACTGTGTGTATTCCATACGTTTATGTGGAATTTAATCAAACAAGAACAGAATCAATACGAGGTAAGGCTGTGAATAGGAGATAATATTTAAGGAAGTGTGTAATCTCGCTGTCTCATACTGTAAACAATGTTAGCAGGCGGCTTTCTTTTCATTGACCAATGTCAGTACAACAGTGCTTCTTAGTTTTGGTATGAAAACAGTAGCATCTGAAGCTGTAACAGATTTCCTAATTTTGTACAAAAGTCAGTGGCCATGCTGTTTCCCAGGCATGCTACCCTGTTCAGGGCCACCATCATCATCATCATCTCGCGGGAAACATACAACCTGTGCTTGTGTCGTCCCACCGCATCGGCTTCTTTGCAGACATGCACATGCTCAAATGAACTGTAGAGTTTTATTTTCCATTGTGTATTTAATAAACTTTGAGCGAATGCCAGCTTGTAGCCTCTTTCTTTAAACCATCAGCTTGTGTATTTCTGCAGGTGTGAGGGTTTTATTAATAATCATGTGCATCAGCGTGATGTCATATTGCTTTTTAACCACAAGAGGGAGTGAGTGCAACAGAGAACAGCAGCAGTGGCTTCAAATTGTGGGAATTCTTTGAAGTCTCCACAATTCGATGATGGAAATCCCCAACAATGCTAAGATTTGTTAGAATTTGCAAAGCGTGGTGGCAGTACGCTCTGCGTGATAACTGCCAGATGACAGCCTGTTATTTGATTCGACTCCGAGAAGCGGTACTGCCAGGAACTGTAGATGGACATTTGCTTACTTTCAGGTCTATTCATAATGTGAATCCAGTATTTTCCCTTTCTATTTGTTGAGATTCAATCTCGACCCAGTTCTTTCATTACCAACAATTCATGCTTCACGTGTGAGATTAGTTATGAAGTATCTCACAAATGTAATTTTGTTTTTTATCACTTCGTCGAGTGCGCACGCAGAGACTGACGTTCTTAAAGGTCAGTTTGCATCGAAATGGAGAACAGAAACATGCAGTGAAGGAAGTGAAAAGAAGGATTTTTTTCAAAAACCCCTTTGAATTCAGTGAACACAGGGGCATCAGTGGAAAGAAAACACTATAAAAATAGTAGTAGGGTGAGTGTCAAAGCATTTTATTATTATAAAACCAACAATCAGTACTGTATAATTTATAGCCAGAAAAACACCGTTATCCTCCCCCTCTCTCTCTCTCTCTCTCTCACTCACACACACACACACGCACACGCACACACACACAGCACCACAAATGCACGAATAAAGGCAGATAATGGCAAAAACTTGGACAGACAACTATAAAGAAAAAGAAAAAAAAACAGCCACCTTTAATAACAAAGGGTGACTATAAAAGTGCAATTGTGCTTTTTTAAGTTGAAAGTACTGAAAAACAGTACACACACACACACACACACACACACACACACACACACACACACACACACACACTTTGTAATGCAGATAGTGGAATGTTATGAAGAACCAGCAGCAGAGAACAAGCAGCAAGTACGTCAGTTGTAGTGCAATCTCAAGTTTCACATAATAATTTGTTTGTGTCCTTTCCTTGCAAGCACACACGTTTGAAAATGTATTGTGCAATTTAAGTATACATCATGAGATGCATGATGAAAACAGTTCATATGCTTGTAGAGAGGTATTGCATTTTAGTGCAATAGGATGCGGCTGTCCTGCTGAATGAGTCTCTCAAGCACACCGAAGGGGATGCACTGGTTCCACATCCTGGGATGATGAAATGAGATGAAACAGGGTAAGAAAAAAAAACCCATAAAAAATTGGAAAAAATAAAGATGTGTGATGAAGTAACATGAAAGAGCTCCTCACCTTAAAGTCTTAACTTTTGTACAGTTTCTTAGGCTGGCTCCTAAGCTCTGTGCGCCGACATCTGTTAGTTTGTTAAACTTTACGCTGTCAAAGAAAAGTGAGACAGAAGTTAGATGTGTTTTAACAGAAAAAAGCCTATAGCGCAAATCCAGACATCGCAATATGTTTTGTCTATAATATGAATACATGAACGCTAAAAATAAAACCAAAGCAGAAGTAGCAAAAAATGTGGAAGTGCTCTTTGCTTTTCACTTGAATTCCCAGTGAACTTCTGTTTGAAAATGCTTCATCGCAGAAATAAACATTTTTGCAACCTGGTATAAAAACAGCTTTGGGACCACCGTACAAAGACAAAGATATACCACATAAATATAAAATGCAGTTTTTAAGTGATTTATTTTGATTTATTAGGGAAAAACTATTCATATGTCACGAGGTGGAATGGACAAGTTTAACTGAGTGTTTTTTATTTTGCATGTGTTGCTGTGTTTTATTAGTTTCAATCTTTTAATAATGTACAGTGTTTTATTCTTATGGTTTTATTGCATGTTTTTATTGTATGTATTTGTTCACTTGTCCCGGAGAGACTTGAGCCCCCTCCTGATCACTAATTGGACACACCTGGGAGGTCACAGAGGAAATAAGAGGGCCAACAAGAGGGCCTGGCAGGACAGAGACAAGGGAGTGGACGCCGGAGGAGGGCAGCAGGACGCCGCCCTATCGCTGCTCACGGTGAGACAATAGTGCAGGTGAGACACAGCAAAGCAGTGGGCAGAGTTGAGAGCTCTGCCCCTCCGGAGTAAGTCACGAGTGATACCGTGCTAGAAGAAATCCCAGTGATAGGAAAGAACAGTGACTGTCGCTGCCCCCTCTCTCTTCTGGCTAGGCTGCTAATAAATCTTTATTTTTCATTTTTTTGTGCTATTCGAAGGTGTACTTTCTAGTGTATTTCAGATCATCGTCCTACTGCAAAACCAAAGGATGCATGTACTTAGGGCCAGGAACTCCTGGTTGGACACTCTCCCTCAGGTCTATCTGGTAGAGAGCCGAATTCATGGTTCCATCAATTGCAGCAAGTCTTCCAGGTGCTGAAGCAGCAAAGTAGACCATCACACTACCACCACCATGTTATGTTCTTTTAATGAAATGCTCTGTCAGTTTTACGCAGATGTAATGGGACTCAAACCTTCCAGAAAGTTCAGCTTTTCTCTTGTCAGTCCGCAGAATATTTTCCCAAAACCTCATCAAGATGTGTTTTGGCAAACGCGAGCCAAATCCATCTGCCTTTAGTCAGAGCTCTACAATGGATGCTTTTTGTGCCCACTGTCTTCCTTTTTGATGAATTATGAACTCTGCCCTTAACTGAGGGAAGCGAGGCCTGCACTTTAGATGTCGTTCTTGTGACCTCTTGGATGAGTCACTCATGTGGTCTTGGAAAGTTTCATCACTGTTCTAAGTTTTCTGAAGCTGTGGATAAGAAGCAGAAGCAAGCAGTGGAGTCCAAGAGCCTTAGAAATGACGTTATAACCTTTTTCATATTACTTGGTTTCTAAATTGTTGCTTTATATTGTGGGATGATGTTGCTTTTTGAGATCTTTTAGCCTGCTTCACTTCATCAGACAGGTTCTTTGTAATTCAACAAGTCTGCCAGTAATCAGCCCTGAACGTGGGTAGTAAAACTGAACTCAGCTTTGTCATTTAAAAACTGCATTTTGTATTTACTCAGATTATCTCTGACTTATACCAAAATATGTTTTTGCATATTTATTTAAGTGTGATAAATATGCAAAAAACTAAGAAGTCAGGAAGGGGCAAGTAAGCTTTCACAGCATATTAAAGTGATACATTCTTAGGGGTGTGGCCACTTTGACTGACAGGTGAGCATCACCTACAAACCTGGGTCTCCTGTCTGCTGTCATCATGTCAGCTAATTCAAATGACTGAACCGCACCTCTCAGTCATGTTTGCTGTGCTGTAGTGTAACTTTTACATTACTTGGCACTAAACTCGTAACTTGTCTCACTGCAATACATCTGTACAGTCTATGGAAGCACCTTGATATCCAAGCTTGCTAGACTGACTCACTTTCATCACAAGCTAAAGACCCCTTCCTAATTTTAAGTAGTCACTGGTGCGTTACTGTGAGTGAAAACATAACTAAACAGCAAGCGAAAAAGGACCTTAAGAGTATATAAAAAATTAACTAAGTGAAACTATGTAGAAAAATAACTGTCAAACAAATGAGTTGTCTTGTGGTCAGTTCCCATCTACACCCAGTCCCTGCCTGTGTAAGTGGAATTTGTCAGTCTTTTAAACGGGAAGACCTTTGCTAAAACAGAACCTTTTACACTGAAATGTATAAGAACCTAATTCTTAGCCATCAGTTCCAAATAAAAATGTCAAGTCTTACTCAAGGTCAGTGAGGGAAGCCATGTGTGGGAGAACAGCTGCTAAACTCTCTGCCCCTTCATCAGAAATCATGTTGCTGTAGACACTGGAAAAAATAGCAAGATAAAGAGGGAAGTGAAATTATGTGGGTCAAAAGTAAGTGCCACTTTTAGGTTCCTCTGTAGGCAGATGTTACCTTAAACAGTGCAGATTAGGCAGGTCCTTCAGTGTGGCTGCTAACTTCTTCACACCCTCGTCTCCTATGCAGTTCTGTGATAGACTGGAAACCAGAAAAAACACACACAACTAAACACACATATCAAAACTAAGTTAAAAGCTAGACTGTGATGATTTTGGGGGGTGTCATGGGAGCTCAACTAATTGTGTCTTTATACCACCAATGACAAATACTCACTTAAGTATCTCCAAAGAAGGGAGTGAGACTAAAGCACTGGCCAGCTTCTCTGCTCCTTTGTCCCCGATCTTGCTGTTCTCTAAGCTAAAGGTGGTGAGAGAATCAGGCTGTCAGTTACTAGAAACATCTCATAAACACAGAGCGATGCTTTAAGCGTAATACAAATAGAAAAAGTGCGCTGTATACTTACTCCAAGTGCTGTAGGTTATGCAGCCCTGGCAGGAGATCCCACAGCTTCGGAAGAACCAGAGGACCATTATCTGGACCAAGTCTACAGGGAACAGTGTCATCATTATCGTCACCAGCTTTACAGTGACAACCATAATAAATTCAGATATCAAACATCTGAGCTACTTACTCAAACTCCAGCTTGTGTAGCTCTTTAACTGCTGGCACTCCCTCAGACAGGATGGAGTGAGACTCGCTGGAGCTACAAGTGAATATAACACGTTTTCACAAACCAGTATGTTGCAGTGTAAATCTGAATGTGTGTGCATAAGTGTGTGGTGTATTACCTGTCTGATAGCCTCTTGTGAATGTGTATGTTCACCAGCTTTTCCAGGTGCTCTATATGACACACCTGTTTAGCTTTCAAAGGATGGATTGTGAACTTGGACACTGCCCTCTGGAGGAGACTTTCTTCGTCACTCTGCTCCAGCAGCTCCCAGAGGGTGATGGCGTCAGCAATGCATGACCTGGAGGACCCACAACACTGTGTTTAACACTGCTATTGGTGCTGGTAAAGATCAGCGACTATCAAGTCACAAAAAAGTTCCCAATACTATCCTTTAACCATTTAAATCCTGAGGATTGAGCCATAAAAACATAAAGAAATACAAAAGATTACAAATTAGTTCTCTGGACAGGCTTAAACAGGATAAGTAAACTATGACTGGACAGCCACAGTTTGTGGGATAGTTGTAGCAGGGTAGGGTTTAGAGCTGTATATAAGCACTACCTGTATGTGTTGATGTTGTTGAGGCCAACCAGAGCTCGAAGTCCACAGATCTGGATGCCAGAGTCCTCCAGGTCCAAACAGAAACGTCTGCCTTCAGTTCCCCCCTGTTCAAGTGCTTTCTGAACAGTGAACACATCTGGCGGGCTTAGTTGAACTCCATGAAACGTCAGGAACTCTGGAAGATTTGCTGCTAGGTGTGTCACCAGCTGAGTCCTGCCAGCTTCTCGGCCACCATCACTGTGAGTAAAACTCGCCTCGTAGACGTAGTGGCATGCCTCCAAGATTTGGGAGGGAGTAAGGTCAGCGTAAGAAAGCCCTTCCAGGTGTTTTGTTACCAACCCCTGCTTGTTAGCCACCATATCTCTAAAGGCTGTCTCTGTATGCGTGTGGAATCGCTGCAGTTCTGTCCTATTGTGGAACAAGAGGCCAACTGCAAATCGCTGAGTGAGCTCAAGTTCCTCCCTTTGAGGTCGCCGACGACCTTTCCCTCCAGACTGGAAAGGGAGGGTCTGGAGAAAGGACCGGTCTGTTAAAGTCCTGGAGAAGGAGAAAGAGAAAATGTGTCATGGGAGATTGGGGGATTCTAAAAGTCTGAAAGTGAAAGAGAAAATAGACTGCAAGTGGAAAGGCTTTCATTTTTAATCTAACAGCATATAAACAGTGGATATTATGATATTTTAGCCCTACTGGCTTTTGATGAATCTGTAAACGGTTGATTTCTACCTTGACAAAGCCAGATGTACTCCTGCAATGTAACTCTGAAGGAAAGGGTTGGCCCATAAGAGGATCTGGTCATTTTGGTGATCAGTTAAATCATTGGTGGTCCTTTCACTGTTTTCAGTCCTCTGTTCTGTCTCTCCAGCTTCTGTCTCATTTTCTCCTTCCTCCTTGGTACTATTTGAGAGGCATGGACTCGCTCTCAGCTGATGAGAGAGAAAGAGGCCTGTTCTCAGACCAAATGCCTTGACTTTGCCAGATATGTCCCGTCCTGTGGGAAGGATGGAAGAGTTGGCTTTGACCCCTTCCCAGGCTAAAGAGCTCAGCTGGGACAACAAGTCAAAGTCCTCCGTTACAGCTTCTCCGCCACTGCTCCTGAGATCCTGATCCACTTTGTCTGCTTGCGCCTCCTGTTCTTGTGCCTTTTTTGCCCTTTGGGTGCGAGAGGAAGTGCGTGCCTGCGTTCTGGACTTCCCCTGATTATTTTTCGAACATTTCTTCGCCTGAGAGGTATTTGAAATTTGTGTTTCAGTGTCTCTTATGGATTGTGCTTGAGCTTCGGTGTGTGTGGGAGTACTCCTGCCGTCTTTATCCATTTTTAAACACAGCACCTGATGACAGAGCCCAGTTAAAGTTCTTGGCAGGACATCCACACTTCTAGACTGCTCTAAAATCAAGCACACCAGCCGGCATAGTCCGGGGTTCCAGCAAAGGAGATTTAGGTAGCTCATGCTTTTTAGACTCTCCAAAGCTGATTCTCTGAGGCCAGGATCAGAGAAGTACTGGGACAAATATGTTTCCACATTTGCTGGGGTAAACCCACACATCTCCAGAAGGCTGTCTGTACGCCTGAGCAGCTGGCTGGCAGTTCCCCGTGGCCGGGTGGAGAGTAGAAGAGTGCAGCCTGGAAGCAGGACCCTTTGAAGAATGGCAGAATACAACTGCCTTACTGTGAAAGTCTTTGCCTTGCTGTCTTTTTGCAGTGAAGCTGTTAGGTCTTTTTCCTGAGCTTGAAGTAGAGTTTCATAGTTGCGCAATTCATCAAAACCATCAAAAATGATGAGCACACGTTTAGGGGCTGCCAGGATTTGAGCATACACTGCTTCTGGGTCCACACAGGATGGGGCGGAGGAGGAGAGGTTGAGCAGGAGTGTCTGAAGACTGTAGACCGGCTCTGTCACACTGAGCTTTTTGCCATCCAATAGGAATACAAAGTCAAACTGAGGGATGCAGTTTCTGGACCAATCAATACACAGCTTCTTGATCAGAGTGGTTTTTCCCATGCCGGCATTGCCAAGCAGCAAAATGTAACGTCTGGATTTTTCTCCATTTGAACCATCAAAGATCTGAGTGGAAAACGATAAGCAGGCAATGAGTTTAACAAGGTTTTTTTTTAATTCTTTTGTGATATAATCTGTTCAGTAAAAGTGACGCTCCTACCTGACTGAGTGCCAGCATGGTTTTTTGCCGATCTGTGTCTCCCTTGATGACTAGCTCCTTGTCCAGGCATTTGTTTG
This sequence comes from Aulonocara stuartgranti, assembly GCF_965226115.1. Taxonomy (NCBI): domain Eukaryota; kingdom Metazoa; phylum Chordata; class Actinopteri; order Cichliformes; family Cichlidae; genus Aulonocara; species Aulonocara stuartgranti. The sequence continues at coordinate 23,025,996 of NC_138942.1, read as the reverse complement.
TATTTTTCCCAGAGCGAACTACCTCTCTTTGGCTCACTTGAACATCTACATAATGAGAAGACAGGCTGAGGCCCGCCTCCATATCCTGGTAGGTTTGACTCATGTGAGCTTTGGCTTCTTGAATGTAGTCCTTGACATTCTCTAAAAAAGAAACAGGACTGAGTACCAAGCTGGTCCTCCACAAACCATTGTATATTCATGAGATCACTGTAGACAAAGTAAGAAGAGATCCTTAAAAGCCATGCGGCAACTTACGTGGAATATCAAGGACCTTGGGAGACTGAGGAAGAGGTGATTCCTTACATGGAGACATTTCTGAAGTGGAACAAAGCATGAAGTTTGTCACATGCCAGAAACTCATAACCACAAGGAGGAAGATTTGAGACAGATACAGATGCTCACCATTGCCTGGGGATACAGGTGAGGTACAAGGGGGAGACATGGCTTTGCTAGCTGTTTCTGACAGAGAACCCAGTGGGGACGAACTCATTTGGAGCGGAGCGACTGTGCCATCGACTACAAAAAAAAAAAAAAAAAAGAGTGAAATGACTGCATCGGCACACAAACAAAGCAGATGTTACAGAGAGCAGTTTCCATGTTGTCTCTTAAAAGGCAGAAGCAAAACCATAATGAGGAACAACAAATAGCACAACACCACCAGAGAAGACAAGAAGCAGAGAATAGCATGCACACATGAACACTCACACGCAACCATCCCAGATAAAAGATTTAACCTTTTTTTACTTACCTGGGGAGAGTGGTGGTAATTGGCATTTAGAGGGTGGTGACACAGTAGGAACTATATTAGAAACAACAGTTAGACAATGGACTACTTGTACAGGGTGTACACAATAATCAGTACACATTAAATAATTAAAGATGTCACTGACATGAATAACACAACCACCAGTGGACAGAAACAACAATGGCAAATCAATAATTCTGATTGAAAAGAACTTTTTTTGCATTGTAAATAGACATGATTGTGTTACAGGTGTGATTGCTAATCAAGGCTGTAGCTAAGCTACAGTTTTTCAGAAGAAGCTTTATGGTCAGATTGCCAAGGTAATTAAAACTGTACATCAACTCATTTTCTTTGCATAATGCTCAACACCCCTAGTCTGCAGTGTCAATAAAAACGTAACACCAGAAGAGTCACAAATGTCACTTTCTGCTGGGCTATGACATAGCAGTACACAGGAAACACTGTTAACTCTTGGCATGCCGGTATTTAACTCACCTAATATATATGTAGGTGTAGTGGCGCTGCGGGGGAGTGGAAACCTAATGAGCGGAGGAGGAGGAGAAAGCTGGACTGGATTTCCTGCGGAATCTGAGATAGTGATAAACTGAATGGGAATCGCAGAGCTTGTTTGGGAAGGGTAAACGCGAAAAATTCTTGGTGGAGTGGCGGTGGACATCGGTAAAGTCTTTGCTGGACTTGGCCCTGATGCGGGATGACTGCCTGCAAAACAACCAGAGCTGGCATCAGTTTCTGGGAACTGGTTTAGTCAGCCTTGAGAGTTATCAGAAAGGGAGTTGGAAAAATGACAACAATGGTTTGTTTTTCAAAAAACAGCGAAAGATTTACGGTCACAAACATCCTCATTGCAGAGCACTGTTGAACTTGTTACTCAAAGACAATCGCATTACGTATTTACTTTGAAACGTGATTACTTTGTGAAAAGGCATTGCACTATTTACCTCCTATTGAAAGTTATTTCTTACACTACTCTGCATTACTTCACCACTTCATCCCAGATGTACTGTCACACAATTTCCATCCAAGAATGAAATAATAAATCTTACATTCAATATCTCCAAAAATGATTAACTCAGTAAGGAGAGGATAGATTCGGTATTTGCTCTAAACCATCACTTTCTTTAACCTTCTAACCTTGAAAGGTTTCACTCTGCTCTGTCATTTCTCTTATCATCATGTTGGGTGATCATGCAAGTGCAAATGAAAAGGGAGATTAAGCCAAAGACAAATGGACCAAAGTAAAGTGCATTACTCTGCAAATACAGACATGTATACTTAAATTTGAGTCTCCTATTTCTATTTGTGGTGTAGTATTTCCTTCTAAGCTGAGCCATTAAATCTCTTCAGTGACCAGCAGCTGCTGATGTAAATGAAAATACATGCTCGGGTTTTTTTTTTTTATCACATTGCGTGGTAAATCGGAACTATAAAAAGCACCAAACTCATGTGAAGCGAGGTGGGTAAGGTGCGAGTTCTTCTTCTAATTCATCGGCGTAAACTCATGACTTACAACTTCAAGTTCCTGTTTTTGTTTTTTTTTTAAAAACTAACTGGTTCATGCACATCGGTGGAGAACAATCACCCTGTGATCCAAAAGTCTAACCACTGAAATTTCATCTGAATTACCTTTTTTGTAAAAAGTCACTCTCACATGCACGTGCTGAAAGTGGTTCTTTTTCATGCTAGCATTTTACCATGGAGCTATTCGAGGGATATTTGTAATATGATATGATATGATATGAATTGCAATATTTGACTTTAATAACCTATCTTGCAACCCTGGTAATCCTCTTTCAACTGCTATCCTGCAGAGTTTCACTTTTTCAGATCAACATCACTTACAGCGCTTCAAGTTTAAAGCTCCAGATGTTGCCTCAAAAACGGTTTCAGTTTTCATGACTCACCTGGCTCAACAGCTGGCTCAGCCTGTGACTCTTTGGTTTTTGGTTGACCTGCAGGAGTTGAAGAACCAACATTACAACATGACAGCAACAAAACATGCTCAGAACATCCTTTTATTTGTAAACATATCCTTTTCTTTTTGTACCAGATGGTAGTTCATTTTCATGTGATCTTCTATTAATAGTATTATTCCAGATTTGATTAGCAAAAAACCAAAAAACCCAAAGCATCTCTTAATATAGTGATATGAATGGAAACCAGTGGCTGAATTTTAAGCTCTGAGTGTTTGAACTTTTTCCACTAGTCTTAAACATACCAACGTAATTAGAAAAGTAATAAAGTGCAGTGTCAAGTGCTATAAACACCACAGTATTATGACTACCATAAAAATGATAAATTGTCATTATAAGTTTAGTTATAGTAGGCTTAAGAATGTGTCTACTCCACTGGGTCCCAAATGTAATGTGGGTTGGAAACTCCATCGTTTGTTAAACAATCAGAGGAAGACTCTGGGTTAGTCACCTGATGGTTTTGGCTGTTTTGCTTTGGGCCTTTCATCCGAGCATGGCTGTGGCTGAGAATCTGGAGAGGGAAAAACATGCAAGCAGGACTTTAAACAATAAAGTGAAAATGACAAGTTAGAATCCTAAAATTAAGTTTTATATAACAAAAAGATGCTGGTAGGGTAGATGCTGTTCTTTGTGTAGTTACGAGCCAATCATTACCTCTCGGTCTTTTTCTCCTTCGTGATTGGCCTTTTGCTTTGGGTTCCTGTATCTGCTCAATGCTGTTGGCGATGGGTACCTCAGCTGCTGTGGGGAGGTCATCAAAGGTCCATGGATGAGTAACTAAAAAAGTCGATGTAGCATTTAGCAGATGCCCCTACTCGAACGTGTTGTCATTGTCATGGCATTTCATTACTGAATTAAAAATCAGTAGCTCTTCAAGGCATCATGTGACAGTTAGATAAACAGTAGGATTTGATTGACTTTTAAATTATGGCATTCTGTTTTTATTTACATTGACACAGCCTCCCAGTTTTGGGGGCAACCAGGATGTACATGGGCTGCTTTCATTTCTTTTGTGGATACTAAACAAAATGTAAAGACTGGACCAGAGTCCGGTCCATTGTCTGTGGGCTTAATCACATTTGATGATGTTGTGAGAGGTTTACATTTTATGGGCCGTGCATTTACAATATGCTGGGTGGAGATTTTTGTGTTTGTGTACTAAGATAACGACAAAGGTGTTTAAATGTATATTGTAGTAGATATTTATTTTAGGAAGACTGTGCAATCTAGTCACCATTGTTTATGTACAGGGGCAAATCTACTATGGTGGCATGAGGTGGCATGTGCCACCTTAAAAAAAACCTTTAGTGTCACCCTAGTTTATTCAAAAAAGCTAGCATTAACACTTTGAGCCTAGCTACAAGTAACACTGAATATGAGTATGTTGCATAATGTTACCTGATGCAAGACCTGCAAATGTGTAAAGAAATGGCTTTGATTTTTCTGATTTCCATGCCACCCTAAGAAAATGTTTCTCGATCCGCCTCTGTTTGTCTAGCCTGCTAGGTGGTTAGCACCATTAAGAAATGCTGGCAAACCACCTCACATATCCAGTAACCACTGCTTCTCTGCACAATGATCGATGTTAATGAAAATAGCTTTTTTAGTTGCATGAAAACACTGTTGCAACTAATGTAAAATTTTAATATTTACTTATTTAAAGTTTACTTAAGAAATTTTACTTTTACTTACTGATAAGTAAAAGCTATTACAGGTAATACTTGCATAAAACTTGCATACAAAAATCTATATAAATATAATTAATTGTGCTCCTTATATTGGATAACACTAAATTAATACATGAAAGGGTTTAGGTGACAATTATAAATAATCATAATTACAATTATAACGATTTATGACAGCCTGTGCACATGTTTTGTTGCTGCAAAAGTAATGTGGTCCCCTTCAAAGACCTTTGAAGAGATTCTGCTAAAAATCTTTAGGTTCATATTTAAAAGATAAAACAGTAACTTTGATGGTCAGTTACTCTTACAGAAAAAATAATCAACAAAAGAGACGCTTATCTTATTGCTAGATTTGTCTTATGCAATATTAAGCATTATGATGGATAATAAAGCCAAATGGGTCATGGCAACAAAGTGCCGGCCTTCAGATTCGAGCAGTAGCCTAACTCTGCTTTGTGATTGGGTCATCATTTAGATGTTTTTTTTCTTAAAGGTTAATTTATAACTACAGACTGAAATGACTGAATTACTTGTTGACGTCACTTAAGAAACTCTAAATTTCAATGAGCCCCTCATCCTGAACGTTCAGATGAGGAAGTGAACCTCCGACTGTGACACTGAAAAAACACAAACATTTCTTTACTACTGCGTTTGTTGTGTTTTGTCTTCCTTCCTCATTATTCGGGAAGGCCAAAACAACACTGGTGCATTTCTACAACTAGATTACCACGTTGTGGTTGTAGGCCTCCACCACTCAGACCTATGTAATGTGTAAGATTCCTACACATTACATACACTGGAATTACCTAATTTAATGGTGGCAGTTTTAATGTTATGCCTTACTGTTGCTTATAGTTTAGATTATGGCTGTCCAATATAAGGCCCAGGTGGGCAGAATTGGCCTGGCAAAGACTCTGATCCGGCCCATCATGCATGACTTTGAAAATGTGAAGGGTGTCATAAATTTTGGACTTTTAATTGTATTTTGCTCAATTTTACAACTTTTGCTACATTCACGTTACACCAAAGTAATAGTAAAATAATTAAATGCCAGAAAAGAGCCATTGTTTTCACTATCCATTGTGGAAATGTAGCAGTTTTAGCTGAACGAGTCTTTGTGACAGATTTCCTTCATGAGACTCACCATGAAATTAATAAATTTACAGGAAAGATTCATGTTCTCTGTATCTGACCAAATAATGATTAGTAATGACACTGATACTTTGAACTTTTGTATTAAATGAATTAAGTCATGACTTATTAAGAATCATATTTGACATTTGTGTGAAACTTAGTCATAGCTTAAGATCATAATAATCATAACCTTTGAATATCAACTAATTTTACGCAGTTATTTTATGAGTCCAAGTGATTGTCTGTGACTGACATCAGAGATTCACTGCCATGTTCTTTGTTTTCTTCTCTTTTTCCTCATGTTTCTAGCTCTCCTCCCCTGTCTGTATCTACACTAGGATTTAGATACAAAATTAACAGTGAAGTGTTCGTTTTTTCTTTTTTTTAGGACATCAAATGAAGAACATGTTTAGCCTTATTATGTTATGTGGGCTCTGTTAAGCACTATGTGACAACAGGTACAAAGTAACAAAAGGAGGTTCTTACGGCTGTCGTTGAGTTCTAAGTAGTCAAAGAGGGAATCAACATCTGAAAAAGTGCACAGAGGTAATTATAATTAGATAATAAACTTCACATACATGTGAGATACGTAATAGAAAACTACTATGTGCGTTTTTACATATAGTACACTACACATGAGTAAACACATATAGATGTTTGGCTGCCACTTACCCAGCAATTTTTCATTTATATCATCATCCAAATTATCTGAAAAAATAACAATACCATCATCAGATAACAGAATTTCAGTTTCAAAATATAAAATATGTAAAGTTGATGAATTCATTATACAACACTGCCTCTTTTAAATATGTTAATTACTAATTACTCGTGGAATCGATTGGATATATTAGACAGTCAATATTCATTTATTGTTTATTATTTATTATTAGTCCTGTGTTACATGCTGTTTTTCAGTCTGTTTGTTTAAGCTTTTACTGTCCTGTGCTGCCTTCCTGACAGTAACAGCTGCTTCAGTGAAATATTCAATCATATTTTGGGGTGTTGGACCACCCCTATCTCAACTGTTAAGCTACCAGTGGTACTAGTATATTTTCCAAAGTGGATGGATTCATCAACTTCACTTCAACTGAACAGAAAGACAATGATCCCAAACACATGAAACCCAGTTCTGGAATGATAAAGCAGGCTAACTTTAAGTCTCTGCAATGATCCTCCCAAAGCCCCCGACCTCAACCCTACTGAAAGTGTTTGGACTACTAAATAAAATTCACCAATTCTTCCAAGAATTACTGTCAGAAATCTAGCAAGAATTAGCAAGAACTGCCAAAAGCTTTTGGTAGCGTTTTAATGGTTGAGGTGCACCTTCCTAAAAGACATTTAGCTATTTAATAGTGGTGGAGTATGCATGTATTTGAGCCTGTATGTGAACTTTTGACCCCGTGTGGATTTGAGGAAAACAAAGATAATTTCAAACTTGTGCACCTAATTCTTGTTTTTATAATTATTAAAGTTGCATGCAGCACAATCGTGTAGAGCACAAGTGTATATAAACTGTTTAAGATTAAACTTCATTTCATTCAATAGTTGGTGTTAAAAATGTCTGCTCACAGATAGAAAAATAGAAAGAAAGGAGTGATAATAACCATCTGTTTCTTCTATTTAGAAGTGTTTGTTTGCGTTTTCACTGCCTCAACACATAATTCACCTTTTTATTATCAATGCAGAAAAACAAAGTAGTGACAATGCAAACCTATCAACAGATCCGCCAAGTCCAAAGGGACTGCGATGGGATTGGGATCCACTTCCAGCATCTTGACATCTGGTGACACGCATAGGAAAGAAATAAAATATCCTGATTGGTTATTATTATATTTGTAGGTTAGAGTGGAGTTGAGGATAAGCTGAATAAATGTTGGTAGTTAAAGATCGAGTACAGGGGGATGCTTTTGTCAAAGCTGCAATTCCCGCAAGCTATTCCTAACATACACCCTAACAGACACCCTAAAAACACAATGCCTGTTGTAATAATAGTAATGTGAGAAAACAACAGAGGATTTACTGAAAGAGAAGAAAGTAGGAAAGCAGGAGAAGTAAATCAATTTCCTGTCAGTACACGATACACTACAGTATCCGGCCACAGTCTGGAAAACCATTAACACCTTGACTTTATCACTGTATGGTTAACTGTTCAAACTGTGTTTACAAATATGCACTTTGACTCTGGGGGGGTAAAAAAAACGCCTGTGCTGGAATTTTACTTGTGCAGGAAGCTCAGGTAAACCTGTTTGCAGAGATGACTACTGCGATCTTTTACAGCCTAAAGACACCTTTAGGATAACCACGATGTGGACAGTAGAAAAAACCCAACAACACCAGAAAAACCAAAAAGCAACTTTTTGCCCTGATGAATCATTACTTGTACAGTAAAACACTACACTGACTAATTCTACAAATCACCCAAATTGCAGGAAGGCAGTTAAAAAAGACAAAAAGGATTTCATGCAAAAAAACCCCACTCCAGTTGTTTTAAAGGAGATCATGCACATAAAGTTGCCCTTGAGCAGTGTGGTTGTCTAGCAGTCTATAACCAGTGCCCATGTGTGGTGCCATTTGAGCAGGTAACCAGGTAGTTCACAACACACACACACACACACACACACCTTGTTTATTAGACCAGACACAGAGGACTACAGTCGACTATGGACTTTCGACTCACATCCTTGTTTAAAATCTGTCATTGTTTTTCTGAGAACCACTAAAAATAAAGCAGTATATATGTGCCCATTACCTCCCTGAACAAACAAACAAACAAATAACAGTGCAACCAGTTGAGTTACTGATCGCACACAAAATATGTCTCTAATGAGGAACTCGGGAACCTGAAGCACACAAAGCACCATGCTGTCTGCACAACTAGAAGAGCAAGACCTTAAAAACTAACAGTGAAAAATAAATATTAAAAAGAAAAGAAAAGAAAAGAAAGAAATTTTTTGTTTAGTCCTGAGTCGGAGTGCGTGAAATTCTTTGTCCCTGCGCAGTCCCACACTAAATGGCTGCCAACTATTACCAAAATATTTTAAAAGTTACATTGAAAGTGATTTTCAACAGCTAATGTACTTCAGTTGCCCGGAATTCCCCGCAAATCCCCAACTGGACTTATTTTCACTTACGACAACGTCTGATCTGTTATTTTTGTGCACTCTTCACGTGTGGGGGTCTATGATGGTGGGTGCGACTCCATCTGGTCACACAAAAGCATAATGGAGTTGATTCTTCTTGTCATGGCTGAAACTTTCAAAGCCAAACGCAGAAAATCAATGCAGGTGCTGAAGCAGCCGCTCAATTAAAACTTTAACCTAAATTTTCTTAAAAATGACTAAAGTGGCCCCTGTAAATTAAAGAAAAAAAAGTGTGGAAAATCCCCGACAAATCTTATTATTCTTTTCCTGCGCACTTTCATGAATGCGCAAACCCAGACCCACCGGAGCTCACCATGGCTGATATTCCTACCTGTCGGGTCTCTCTGGGTGATGCTCAGGTCCTGTAAACGCCCTGATGTGATGTATAGTCTGTGTGTCTCATATAAGTTCCATCAGCCGCTGCATATATCCTCAGATGACCTATACACTGAGAGTGCGCAACCTGCTGTGGCTCACAATGCTTTTGCTTTCACTTTGCCTAACATGCCTTACCAAACGCACCAAACCGTTAAAGGGCGGTTCTGTGTGCAGAGTGCACCCTGCAACTGTTTTAGGTCTGTTTTAACAACAACGGAAGAAGCAAAGAAAACGTTCAAGAGGCGCGCCACGAGGGACCGGTTTATGATGAGGAACAACGGTGATGTAAAGCAAACAGGTCACCGTGCGTTACAGTCGCCACAACATCCTCAAATATCCCTTTGTTTTTGTTTTTCCCCTGGCAACATGAGCGTCAAAAGGGGGCTCAACTATTTTGCAGGCTACTTAGCTTCATGTAGCCTGCATGACATGTTTTGATGGACTTTTAATTAACCTCCTAGGACCTGGCATCCACATATGTGGACATCACATTTTAGGTTGTCTAGACCAAAATACTACATTTTGTTTTACAAGGCCCTGATATCTAATTACGAGGACATTATACTGCCACTGTTCTATCGAAATTTAAAGCCAATGTCCTCATATGTGGATGTCATTTTTCTCAGAAACAAAAATCAAGTAAGTTTTTTTTAAAATTACGTAATTATTTGTTTTTACATTCATCAGGTCCCAATCAGCCCAAATAGCAAAGAGAAATTAAAAATGCATGCAATGAAAGAGTTTGGGTCTTAGGAGGTTAAAGCTTGTTGTTTTAGTTAGGTGAACTATATTCTCCCTCATTCCTGCATTGGAAGTCTTTAGATTTTAAGATATAACTGCACTTCACCTCAAATCTAAAGCTTGATTTTGGACGGGACAACAGGCATCAGTAGCTCCAAAATGGATCACATTTTGCTTTAATCTCTTACTGTTTAATTTTCTTATTAATATTATCATCATTAATAGTCATCCCTTTTCTACATTCTACAACTATGACATTGTTTTCTATCCATTGCTAACAGTATGCTAAATACTGTATGTTCATAGTTTGCCTTTTGGGGATCACAGTGAGGTGTTGTTCAGTTTCTGCTCTGTGACCACCTTAAGACAACCGAAAAACAGCATCAGCGTTCACTGCCAGGCCTTTGGAATTGACAAGGAAACATGGGTAGTTTTCAACAGTGGAGTGGAAAGTACCTGCTCCACCTCCACCTCGCCGAAGCCAGGCAGATAAACCAAATAGATTGTGCCTTGTTGCCAGACACGTTTACATCACGCGCATACCATTCATATCAAGCTTGATCCACACAGTTACATAATAGAGGGAAGGCATTTTAAAAAACAATGCGTTCGTTTTACAGAAAGTAATGTGTCTGTAATTAATGTCGCACTGGCCTACATTTATTTCCTTGAGACTTATCATCACACTAAGTTAACCAACTTGATTTTTTGTGTTTGATGCTTTCGGAGAGATTTCTGTTTCACACAGGATGAGTAATATAAACACACACAACACATTTGAGGTTAAGAAATATGTGGGTAAAGACAAAACGAGGGGGTGGAGGAATTAAAGTTGGGCCTCTGTGTAATTCGGTGGGTTAAGCAGGTATGCCAAAAGGCTATTCCAGTAGGCAAGGATCCAATGTGGAGCATGCCACTCCCTTTGCTCTTTGTCCCCCCTTTCTTATCATAAAGAATTGTAAATGCCAAAAAATGCCAAGAAGACACTCAGGTACATCCTTTTCTTTTCATTGCAGATTTGTGTGGTGTGGTAGACAAAATCTTTTTATTCATTTTAAAGCTGCAGCAGTAACAGAACTAAGCAATGACGTCTACCTTTTAACAGGGCAAAGTTATAACACAGAAACCTGAAGCTGAAACTAAAGCTCCACCCTTGTAACTGACTCAAGGTGGTAACCTCTACCAGGCTAAACATTATCAGAAAGCGTTCTTTGCCAAACTGTGTGCAAACCGAAAGTAGGTTACCACAGCAAAGCTGAACATGGCCGGTTACTAGTCTGACCGGCTTCACCTTCTTAACAAATCTAAAGAATAACCTTTTTGTGTCGTCTATTTGTCAGGCCCACGTGAAAAAGTATTCACGCCTTCATAATGTCTTAGCTTTTTGTTGCATACGAATATGACAAAGATAACTCAAATGAATTTTTAAATGATGATTTAAACGATTAAGGGTAAAAACGTATCGGCCGTGGTCGAATTCTTTCTCCAAGTCCATTCCACCACTCTTCGAGAAGATAAGGCTTTTGTGGCAGTTCTTTAGATGTTGCTCTGGACCTCCGGATCTCCCGGATGAGTCGTTGGTGCCCTCTTGGAGTAAGAGCATTTGGTAGGTTGTCTGTTTCTGTGAAGGTTCACTACTGTTCCACGTTTTCTCCATTTGTGGACAATGTCTCTCACTGTGGTTCAGTGGAGTCCCAAAGCCTTAGAAATGTCTTTGTCTCTCCAGGCTGACAAACCATTTCTTCAGATTGTGACATGATGTGTTGCTTTTTGAGATGCTTTAGCCTCCTTCGGTTTATTGGACAGGTTCTATATAAGTAGTCTTGATTCAACAGGCCTGGCAGTAACCAGTGAAATTGAAACTAAACCTTGGGGATTATGGGGATACTTTTTCACACGGGCCTCAATACGTTTGGATAACTTCTATTTCTTAGGAAATGATCATCATTTAAAAACAGCATTTTGGTCATCTTAATTATCACATTTGTTTCACAATCTGAAACATTTAAGTGGCTTAAATATGCAAAAAGAAATCAAAAGGGGGGCAACAACTTTTCACAGCACTATGCTTTCTTGACAATGGCATATTTACACCTAGAAGTCATAAATTTGCAGCTGTTGTCAGAGAGTGAGTAACCAGCTCGGGGGACCTTGGAAATAAAAAAAGATATATGTGTTTGGAAGCTCGCCACATCCTATTTTTAACTGGATCCAAAATCAGAATGTGAAAATGAAACTGAAAGTGAACCACACCTTAACCACCAACTCATGTCCTGGCAGGAATAAAGCCTGGAGCAGGCTTTCTGTTTCCAAATAGACCAAACTGAAAACACCAGAGGATAAATATTTGTCCCTGCCCTGTGCTGATGCCTGAATGAAAGCAGCTTTTGTTCCTGTAATCCTGGGCATTTCATATAAATGATAAATTATAGAAGGAAAAAGAAGGAAAACCAGTGAAAGTTAGAAGCATCTGAACAGAAGCTTAAATGAAACTTACCACAGTGTGACTCCATAGTGTCCTTTATGCCTGTTATTCCATCTATGTCCCAGATTGCTGTTCCATAAACATTTTCGGTGACCCCTGCCATCATGTCATCTTCCGCTGTAACTGAAGCATCTTGTGGTGCAAACGAGGGACTCAAATGTTGAAAGGTAAATTGTGCAAGTGCCGAACCTGCGCCACACTGTGTGTCCTCAGGCAGACAACACAGGTCGTCTGCAGTTTCGCCTGGCCACCACGCATCCAGGAGGCCCCCCATATTGTCTGTGACGTTGTTGTTTGAGTCTGTGGCTTCACAGGCTTCCACAGGTGATGCATTTCCTCCTTCTTCGAAAGTTTTAAAGCGATCCATGCAGATTCCAGGTGTCGCCAACTCATCATATAAAGGATAATAGAACTCCTCAGGTGTGTCCTCAGCATCCAGCGTGAAGCTTTCGTTAAAGTTGCCAGTGCACGCATCGAGTGTCCTGCAAGCGGCTGCAAGCTCCATTTCCTCTTCCAGATCTAAAATAGCACATTGTGCTTCGCTGTATGTCACTGTGTTATCACTAGTTGTACATCCAGTTGTGTTATAATAAACTAAAGGCTGTAACATCCTCCTTCCTTTGTCCCAGTGCTGCCACAGAGGTACAGCTATCCGCCTAGCAGCCTCTTCAATCTGCTCTAACCACTCCCCCTCAATCTCCAAATTCCCCTGATTTACCCTTTCACTATCACTTACCAGCTTCTGCATTGAAGGTGCACTTGTCAGCAGTTCAGTTATTTCATCATTTAATGAAAGTCTGCCATCAAACACTGTGGGGACAGAGTAGAGCCTTTGTGTGGGGTAGTGTTCGTCCATTGCTGTCCCCTCCCTCAATTCCTGAATGAGTTTATCTCTGGAAATAACTTGATCCTCATATAGTGAGCAAGTCTCTGGCTCCAGTCTTGTGCTGTAATGATCATCCACTGATGGGACAAACTCTGATCCTGCCAGGTGGTAGTCAACGGAGGGAGACTGTGACCCACCTTTCCCTACCTTAATGAGCGGTCCATGGCTGAGATGCTGGTGGGTGCTAGATGCTCGAGAAGCAAATTCCCCATCGGTCTCATCAGATCCCGGTATAAACCCTGATTCCCCGCAAAGCAGCTCCGGCGCAAGCCCGTCAATGAATCGATGCAGACCCAAGCTCTTGCTGTACGCTTCTGAGATTATCTGCTCCTCCACCAGACCCTCCAGCAGAGCTCGGATCTCAGCAGGTGAAGCCCAGGTCAGAGCCGAGCGGACTTCGTCCAGGACCTCCTCAAAATGAGCCATGACAAGAGTGTCGGCTCCCTGGGCATGGAGGAGTAACAATAGAAGCAGCGTATTGGAGTTATTTGAGTTTGTTCTTTATTTTTAAAGGGACTCTGTGATTTTATCCGGGAGGCGGTCGCATGAATGGTAGGAGGTGTTATTTCCCAAAGCCAGAAATGTTATTATTGGTATCATAAGGAAGTGAAGTTACACAAGAAAAGGAATCTGATCGAAGACATTATGGCAGTCTCAAACTTTCATCATCACACATTTTGTCTTTAAACAAATTTACCCGTCTTTTTTTTTTTTTTAACAGCTGGTTTAATATTTTGCCCAAATTCGATTACATGGCTGTCAATTTTCTGCTTTTTCATGTTAAGAAAGAGGCAGTGCCACACTGCACACTTTCTTCTGCACAAGTGGGCTGTTTTTCAGCTCAATCACACGCAATAGATTTTATTAAACTATTTAGTTATGATTTGGGGACTTAATCACCAAATAATCACCAAGGCTGCACATTTACCTATTTGTCCCCTTAAGCTCATAAACAGAACAAACACAAAATTCACACAGAACCCCCCCCCCCCCCCCCCACATAAATGTAAAGCCTTCTCTGCGGGTCACATTGTGAATGTGAAGGTGCAGTCCTTGTGTTAACCGATACAATGTTATGCACCAGACTGTGAAGTTTTTAGGCAGGGACTAAAACCGGTTTGGCAAAACTACACATGCCTCAGTGCCATGTTTAGCATTGCTCATTTGCTTAGTAGAAATTGAGCTGCACCTTCTTTGTGTACCTGAGGAGCCAGTTTGTTGTCGTTTTAAGTAATTGGGAGTCAAATGCTCTTATTGTTTATTGGTGATAATGATTTATTTTCAAATAATGGAAGAAAAAGCAGTTTTACCAGCTTTGTCTCACCTTTCCAACCATTTCCTGGAGTGTTTTATAATGAGTAAATCTAACTTTACTCACAAGCTAAAGGTGAAGCTTTACAGGTATGCTTTACAATAAAGATATTACTCTTTTATGTATCATAACTGTGGGAAAGACATTAGCTATAAGAGTGTGGTTATGATTGTTTTGTCTGCTTGCAGGATGCAGATACAGTTTCACATGTATTTTCTGCTTAGCATTGGAGGAACTACAAGTGTGGAGAGTGTAGTGCACATAAGGACACAAACACACACAGACTGCGAAACAAAAATTTCCAACCAGACTGGTCAGTACACACCTGGCAAACCTGATGCCACACCACTGATACTAAAACAATTCAAAGAGCCAAAAAAACAAAGAAATAATTTGAATACTACAACGCAAATGAAGCGTGTTTAATGAATGGATGCCGTTTTCATTTGGTCATCGGTCACATCAATAATTAGACATGAAGATTTTAACACAATTATGAAAACACCAAATACATCCAGTGGTTCAAAATTTGTAAAATGACCACATATTTATGACAGCTGAGAATGTGAAAAATCACCTAACCCTAAATGTAACTTTTGATCTCTGATGCTTGGTTTGAATTGCAAAAGTTTAACTTTGAACATTTTTCAATAAAAAAAAACCCAACTTATTTTCCTGGAGTTCGATGCCAGCGTTGCCACACAGGTATGAAAATGTATGTACAATTTAAAAATAATTCCAGAAATCTGCAAGTGTACTTCTTTAAAAAGTAAAAAACTGTTTGGTTTAGCTGTTCTGTACCTTTAAGCAGCCCCTGCACCGTCATCTGTAAATTAGTAATGCACACATATTGTTAAAATTGCACTCTCTCTTCAGAAATGCAAGAAAATGATTTGAAATCAGCATATTAAAAAGTAACAACGATGTGCTTTACTACTTTTTTTTCCAGCTTTTAATTTGTTTTCAGCAAATTCGGGTATAATTTCAATTATGTTTTCAGAACCTACCTGTACTTCTTTATACTTCAAAAACAGGAAGTATTTGGAGGGGATAATATAAACAATCTGCTCATTTGAAATGCAGAAGCACCGATATTAATGACGAACTAAAATCCAAGTTACTTTTTTTCTTTGTTGGCAGCTTTATCTGCACTTTGATCACAGTAACCTGATGCCATAAAGAGTTTAAACACAACAAAAAAACAAAACAAATTGCTGACCTCCTCTTAACACAAACATTACCACACCAGCTCAGGCACTGTGGAATATTCTTATATTCCTTTTCATCTACTGAGGGGATTGACATAATGTACACAAAAGCACCTGAAGCAAATGTAGGAAAAAAATGGATCCTACAAACGGTATTGTCAGTACAGGCAAAGAGTTTTCTGCTGCATATTTTTCCTTTTTGCCACTGAGCTTCATTCATTGCACCAAAACTGATAAAAAACCCATGCAAACGCCAAAAATTGACATCTTGCATGGCCGGGCCTTTACTACCATTAACAGTTTTACTACCGTTCGTCTAACCTGCAGCTGGCAAACAGCCCACGACAAATGTGCTGGTAGTTAAAACTACAGTGCTCAAAGTGATATTGCTTTCCTTCAAAACAAACAAAGAAACACACATTTGTAAATCATTGTAAACCCTGACAGCCTCATAAAGATCATTCCATAATGAGTGCATTCATATTCAAAACGGGCACAGGTGCTTATTTGGATGATGACTTTATTTGTTTTATGAAATGGGAAGTAATTTCAGTTTCTACAGACTCTTATTATGTATTCATTTCATTTACTCTCAGTAGTTCTTCAGGAAATACTGCTCTGGCACGGCAGCATCTGATCAATGCATGAAATCTATCACTGAAAACAAAGAATGATAAGATTTCTCTGACTGTCAAACAGAAATGCTGCGATTCTGATATGTACGAGCTCTTGTGCTCTTCGTGTGCCTCGTATTCGGTGCCCGTCTGCCGTCATGTGATCAGCCACGGTGTTCTGCTCCTGTATGGATGCCATCTGATGTGGTCAGATTGTGCTTTGCTCCTCTGTTACCCTGTTGGAGCAGTAATCCTGGATGGCTTTGGGGGGAAAGAGAAAGAGGAGAGAAGAGAATGATGATGATAAAGGAGATTTGATGAGATTTGATGAAATGTGCGTCAACTGATGGTTTCAGTTAGCAGTGAATCAGCTGCTACGCAAACCACATTAGACTCCACAAACTTGATCTCATGCTTTAAGCATAATTGAATTTCGATACAACTCCTACTGTTCCTCTTTTGATTGGCTGCTTCCCATTTATACAGCGACCGCTTCCTCTTTCATTGTTTAATCAGGAATTGAGCCGTCAGCTAAATGATCCAGTCATCAAAACCGGCGGGGGTCTTCACTGGAAGGAGGAATATGCCTGACAGCGCATCTAACTTCCTTCTTAAGAAAAATGAAAAACTATGACGTATGAGGTGCCAAAGGGTTTGTTTATGATGTGCAAATAAAGGGGTGGGAGTCATAAAATGCACTTCTCAAAACCTCTATTCTATTTGCAGGATTGCCAGCTGATGGTCAGAAGGGGATTTCCAGGCAAGTCCAGCTGACCTTGACGGCTACACTTAAGTCACACAAGATTTGTTTTGGCCTTTTATGGTTACTGATTGTACGATGCTCATTTGTGTGGGTGTCTTTCTAAAAACAAACTCACTTTTCACAATTTTCTGGTAGGCTTCCGCAGCGGGGGAGTCGGGCACCTCGCTCAGGAAAGACCTGCCCTCGTCACAGCTCCGTGCTATCCTGGGATCTAGAGGCACCTTTCCTAAGAGGGGTAGTTTGAGGTCTGCACACATTTTCTCAGCTCCCCCGGTTGAGGGAGGGAAGATCTGTGACGTATTCTACAAGGAAGAGTTTAAAGAAAAAAATATGCCTATATCAGCTAGGTACTTTCTTAATCTACACACGAGGAATTTGGGATTGATTAACTGTGTAAACACAACATTTTTCCACTGGGAATTCTAGCTCGAAGCTCAGGCCGTAACCCGGAAAACTAAAACACGCTGCACAGAGAGAGATCAGATTTAAAAGGGTTGCTTAAATGGCATCTCCCACTCACCCACATTTTCTTTAAAGTGTGGTGATTTCACTGTTTAGTGATAGGACAGGACATTGTGGTCCTGTTATATCATCTCCCCTCCCAAAAATAAAATGTCAGATGTTGAATAGAAAGGAAACGGCATAAGGCCCTCCCTTAAAGGGATGTAAGAGCCTCAGGAAATTACATCTAAAAGGAAAAAAACACAAGACATAAAAATGTAGAGAAACAGAACTTTGTTGATTTGATTTTGTGCAAGGTGAGCTTGCTTGTGGTTGTGAAAATGAGTGCACTGTATCCTGCTCAGTGTATCTGCAGTATATCTGCACAGGATAGCAGACGAAGCCTCCTCACAACCTGGTTTTTTTTGTAATGAGCTAAAATAGCACAGATGCGAGCACATATTTCAGACCTCTTTGCTTCGTTCCTCTTTTCTGTGTGCTCCACTTCTTTACTTACCAGAACTAATCAAGCGTATGCTCGCGGTGCTTGTATACATTTCTCACCAGATTAGATTAGATTTGTAAATTTTTGTCAATGTGGTTATTGTTTTTGCTCAATTATCTTATCCAAAAAAACAAAACAAAAGACAAAAAAGATGTAAAATGAACAGAGACATGGATCTGGTGCATTTTTAGCTTATCTGTGTTTTGCACAGGTGTGTGTGTGAGAGTGACCTTGCATTTAGGGCAGACAAAGCCGCTCATGTTCTCCACCACCCCGATGATCGGCATCTTAACCTTCTGACAGAATCGGATCTCCTTTCGCACGTCCTGCAACGCTACCTCCTAGACAGACGTGGAAACAGGAACCACAGAAAGAGAAAGGCAAAAGCGAGGGCTGAAGTTTGTGTGTATGTGTGGGTGGAGATGGGGAGCATACGGTGGACAGGGAGGGGCACACACACACACACTAGTCTGGCTTGTTTGTTTGGTAATTCCCACCGGGTGTGTGTGGTCGGTCGTGGGTTAGTGAGATCAGGCGGAATGAGGAAGTGTGTCTGTTGCTTTCTGACTTCACCGCACTGAGCTTAATCTAAGAAGCAGGAAATTGGTGCTTCACTTCACCAAGTACAATAAGAACTTTGACACAGCTTATAGTGAGGTCTTCTTAACTGAGCACATGTAGAGTAAGCCACATTTATTGACATGGCGCTAAATGTTCGCCACACTAAGAATCATCAGCAGGAAACATGACTGACAGAACTAGTACGGCTGCTGGATCACAGTCGTTTTACTGTCTGCATGCAGGACAACATTGGGTTAACCTCCAAGTATTTGTGTGTAAATATCATGATGCCCTGCTGGCAGACATGTTGCTGCCCGTTCAGCAAAAACACCGCCCTGTGCCTATCCTGTCTGTGGCTTTATCACACCAAAATGTTGTTGTTGTTTGTTGTCTACAAACATGCCTGTAAAAAACCTGTATAACATTTTACTGTGCGATGGGCTCTCGCTTTTCTTTTTACGATGGTTTCATGATGGAACAGCATCCTCTGTTGGTTGTGGTATGCTAAAAGCATCTCAAAAGCAATTCATCTTCATTGACACTCGGCCATAGCGCCATGATTATGACCATGTGGAATTGCTTTATTGCCAACAGTAACAGCACCTGCACAGCAAATGTATTTGTCCCATATAATCCAACCTATTAAAACCTGTCATATCATATTTTTAAAACACTATTTTTGTGCATTAACGTGTGCATTCTAAGACAACCATTAGTGCGAGTGGATTCGCTGTAAAGCCCTTACTCTGGATGATCCACGGACTTGTGCATTTGCTGGTGCAAAATTCAAATTTCATCTGTGTTTACGTTTCATAGTGGGCTGAAAAAGCAGGGGTCTCAAGGACATCCTAAACATGTCAGTATACTGTAAAGCCATAAAGGGGGAGCACCACCAATTCCACAAACCAGCAGCAGCATTAGTCATAACAGAAGGCAGCTGCATACGGCAAGATGCAACGAGCTGAGTTTTTTTTTTGTGGTAAGCCAGTTGCCTACCTGTGGTTTTCAGAGTCAATACTACATGACTGAAATGACTCAACTTGTATACAGAAGTTCAGGTTGTTAAAATCATTTGGGGGGAATTTAGGGAATCACCAAGTGAAGTCCGTTGGACTGAAAGCAGACATATCTGCAGGTCAAATTTCAATTTAAGGCTGATAGCAGGTAGTTTTCATAAGTATTTGAATACATGTTTATAGATTATTCTTTTTAAAGCTGCAATTGTTAATGTAAAATAGCTGAGCTAAAACTGAGTAAGTTTTTAATAACACTGAAACCTCTGAGTGAGAGTTAGAGAGCTTTTAGGACACACAGCTTGAGCTATGCAGCTAAACGTCGGGCTGCTAAAGTTTCAGTTTCAAATGAGCTCACAGACGGTTCAGAGTTAACTGAAAGATGCTGAAGTTTAGCTGCAGGTGTGTGTGCGAGCATTAAGGGGGTATCTTGAAATATAATGACTGGAATTTCCTTGTCTGGTTGTCTTTCTAAGAACTATAACTGACAGCATATTCAAACAAAAATTAGCTTTTCATAAAGTCGGAGGTTTCTTCCTGTGAAAAAGGAGCTTATCATTCCCGTTGTCGCCAAGTGCTCACTCACATGGGGTCGTTTGATTATTGGGGTTTCTTTCAATAACATCGTTGAGATTTATAGAAATAAAACTGAACTGAATTTCCCCCAAACTGCAAATATAACGGTGTACAGAAAGAGTTGAACGCGCACGGGCAGAAATGTTGAGAGCGCAAGCAACACATTGCGAGCAAGCGCAAATGCAAAAAACTGAGCGAGAGGGGCTGTTATTGTGTGTGTGTGTGTGTGTGTGTGTGTGGATAATAGCAAACACTGAAATACATTTTCGCACGCAGCTATGAATTTTGCTGAAATTCAATGAATTACTCCTCAAAATGCAATGCAACACTTGCGCTCAATTTTTTTTTACGTGCGCTCAGAATAGTGGCACAAAAGTAACGCCATACTCTAAGCCCTGGATAGCTGAAGTTTTAGCCACGTCGCCTTTGTTATTTCCATGTTCAGC
The DNA here is from genome assembly GCF_965226115.1 of Aulonocara stuartgranti. NCBI lineage: Eukaryota > Metazoa > Chordata > Actinopteri > Cichliformes > Cichlidae > Aulonocara > Aulonocara stuartgranti. Next base: position 23,005,369 of record NC_138942.1, on the reverse strand, counting down.
TGGGTGAAGGGGCTTTAAGCATCTGATTAGCATTAGGTTACAAATGTTTTCATGGTGGTCATCCTGGAGTTTGTGTGTCTTCATTGAGCATGACTGCCTATGTGTGAAAACAGACATGAACATGAAACCCAGCGGCTCATAACTGGACATGTATGAGGATGATTGGCTGCTCATCAGTCAAACAACATCTGAGAATGTTTTATAAAAGCAGGTGTGTACAAAGAGGGAAAACCCTAGATTGCACCACAGCAGCGTTTTCAAAGGTTATTGACTTTAAAAAGCTCCCATAGAGCACTTCATATACTAACGTAAACCTGCTCACACTAAAGCCGAGACTTGTACCTGTGGTGTGGTGATGATGATGGCTCCATCAACATGGGTGGCGCTTAGGTACTGGACGATGGACAGGTGTTCGTCAGAGGTGCCGGGTGGAGTGTCTACGATGAGGTAATCCAGTTCCCCCCAGTCCACATCCCTTAAAAACTGCTTAATGATCCCTGATTGGACACAAGCGCCACACAGGTTGTTGCTATGTGAGATCTGGAAACATGAGCATCTCACATACACACATCACATTACCGCACCATTTTTCTTGGGTCCTCTCCAGATCACAGCATCATCCGGACTACTTAGCAGGAAGCCAATAGACATGACTGCCAGGTTGTCCTCCACATACTGCAACACAACGCAGAGGCCCCTGTTTTATTATGCTTAAATAAGGAAAATAATTACAAATAAATAAATAAATAAATAAATCGTTCAAATCAGCTCACCACAGGGGACCATCCAGAGCCACTCTGGTGAACCTACACAGGAGACGACAGAAAGACAGCTCAATCTTTGTGTCCATGTGAGATTATGATTAAAATGTTGCACCAATAGATATAACAGCCGTTTCTGACAGCTGCCTACTGACTTACTTGCTCTCCCTCTAAACCCACGATCCTTGGAATGGATGGACCACAGATGTCTACATCAAGCAGGGCAATCTAAAAAAAGGAAAAAGAAAGTGGAAGCATGAAAAGTCGGCAGTCCAGTATAATGAAGGCAACTGTCTCCTGAAAGGCTACACAAGGCATTTCCTGTCTGCTTGACTGGGCAGCACATCAAAACAATGGGGCTGTATCCCAGCACTAGGAGCCATCCTAAAGCATTGCTTTATCAGCATTTTCTCTGAGGAACTGCTAAAACTTTGGGAAGTGGAATGTTTTGCGTGGGAGTGTCCAGTTGATCCCCTTACTATGGATGACATCATTGTGAATGAACCTTTGTACTCCAGTGGTTTATGGGTAACAGTCAAAGATAAAAACTCCTGCTAAGTCTAACATGAGATTTTCTTTCAACTAAGAAATAATGATTTACGCAAACTACACTAAGTTTTCATATGTCAAATTCACCTATATTCAGCCTAAGAAACAACTTTATGTAATACAGTGGTCCCTCGCTATAACACGATCCCTTTACCTTTCGCAGCCTCGCTGTTTCGCAGATTTGCTTTGTGCAATTTTGCATGCTTCTCCCCCCAGCGAATTATGTTCTGTGTCCTGATTGGCTGTAGCCATTGTCACTCAATCTCATGCCGTGTCTCTTCTACAGTACAGAATGCGTTCAGCTTGTCAAATTTACATAAATCTTTGATCGCTAGCAGTGTGACTCTGAAGTGCTGCACTGTATGTAAGTTTTCTCCCCAACAAACACAACAGTGTCGACGAAACGTTTTGCACCGTCAAAGGCAACCGCGGGTGCCTTTGGTTTCATTCTATAATACTGAAGTTAGCTCTCTACCGAGGTTTCAAAGTGTTTAAACAAGAGAGAAAAGTGTGAAAATCATGCCATCAAGTACATTCAGGTCTGACGAGCAGGTTTTTGGTTTGATCATTAATTCTGGCGAACTGCACAGATATTGCAAATTCATCAAAGTATTTTAAGCCGTTGCATAACGTTGCCGTTGCATAATCACAACCTGTTGTTAACAGGTTGTGATTATGTGATTAACATTGTATAATACTATCGGAAAAAAGTGAAATGAAAAACAGCAGCTGAGCAAAATTTTGACACAAGTTCTTTTATCAGCCTGGGACTGAGAGCTGTCCTGCTCATGTCAACAATCGAGTGTCAAGTTCGCTGCTTACAGTAAACATACATGTAGCACTCACTCTGCAACTGATGCAAGACAAATAAAAACATTAATTTGATTAACATTAATTAAACACTGTTGCCCTGTTCAACTTGAAACTGTGAAAGCTACACAAGAAACTGGCGTATAAAGAGAGATATCTCACAGAAAAACTGCAGGAGACATAGACTAATAACCTGAGGCATCTAACTCCATCCTACTGGTTAATATAATCTATCATTGTTTTGAATGGAACTAATAAATTTCTTCCTTGATTAAGCTGTGGCTTCTTTTAGAGTGATAGCACTGTGTTCCTTGTTATCGCTGGGTTTCAATGATCGATTTTCCAATTCAAATCAATTTTAGCTTGAATAAAGCGATATTGATTTAAACCCTGAATTGATTTTTAAATATAAATGTATTTTGCCAGAAATGCCAGAATCTCAGGTTAAAGCTAAAACAGCAAATACGAGCAGGTAAACAGATTCCACACAAAGCTCCACACAGTGAGTTGTCGGCTTTCTCACCCGACAGCACGGACACGCCGTCGGTGCTGATAGCTCACAGCTCACTGATTATACAGTTGCAGGTTTTGTCTCTCTCAGACCAAAATTCACTGAAGCAGCAACAAAAGAAGATCCTTCTTACTATTGCTGTTTTTCTTCCACCACGATAAAAATCACACTTCCCGCACAGCTCTTTCTCTCTCTCAGTGTACTTCAAGAACAGTTTCCCATCTCAAATATCCGTTTTCTGCATTATTTGCTTGCTTATTACGCAAAAAGTGTACCGTTGTGTACAGCGTGTCAGCGACAAGAAAGCCTAATTTCTTCTGTTCAATACCGAAGAAATTTAAACTTTTTAAAATTATACCAAATTGCAAAATGTTTAGCTGTGTCTCTAATAAAACCTCTGTAACTTTGCTCTGCTTCACTTCAGCAGCATCAGGTAATATTCATATGTTGATTCATGTTTTTTTCAGCTTATTATCTATTACAGAATATTTTAAATGTTTTTAAATTAATTTAATCATCTGCTATAAAAATCCAGGCCAGGAACACCTTCATGTTTTTCTGTGCTTTATCCCCAGTTACTTTGACACAAAGGAATCTGCTGTGATGCTCACACCTCTGATGAAGTCTCACAAAAGTCAATACTGATAAATGATCAGAATTAAAATATTTCTGACTGTCTGAGGCAAAATTTCCCAGATTCAAATCGAATCGGGACCCTGTGAATCCGAATCAAACCTATTATAGAAATCAGTGACGACCCACAGCCATGTTCCTTGTGTAACACAATTTACTTTCAGAATTCAAATATATTGTTACTCTATGTCTGCAGTGACCTCTAGTAGTCAGTGTATTTTAATGTTTTATATGAGAGCATCAGGATTTACACACACTAGCTACTTTGGACACCACTTGTTAATGCAAATGTGTAAATATAATAGCCAATCACACGGCAGCATTTAGTCAATGCAACCTGCTGAATTTCAAACAAGCGGCAGTTCTCTGAGTGAAAATGCTTGTTGAGGTCAGAGGTAGAAGGAGAACCGACCGACCAAGCTAACAGGAAGGGAACAGTAACAAAAATAACCACTCATTAACCACTCGTTGTGGGTGGCTGTAGCTCAGGTGGTAGAAATCATCTCAAACTCGATTCTTGAACATGACAATTACTGATATTCTGTATTACCTCCTTTGTGGTGTCACTTGCCAGAGCGTGAGCCAAGTGAGCGCTAAAGGTGCTCTTCCCCACACCTCCTTTTCCAGACAACACGAGGATCTTGTGTTTGACTGTTGACAGCTTCTCTCCTATCTCTGCTATAGCTGCAGACACACGGGAACGAGATGTTTTAAGCTCTTAACTAATCCCCTAATGTATCTGCTGAAGCCCAAATATGTATCAAAATATTAAAGTGATGAGATAATAGCACACAGTCTTACCAGGGTCAGGGGCTTTTGTGGCTCCAGAGGCACAGAGTTTCTGGTTGGGACAGCCCTGGCATGGTGCAGACTTGCCAGCTTGCTCACTTGTTGTACCCGGACAGTCTAACAAGGATAAAACAGAATCCAGTCATCAAGATCTGAGCACCTTAAAGAGACCTAAATATCCTAGATCTGCTTCGAGTGGTTGTCGTTAAAATAAAATGTGGTTGAACAAAATATCTAGAATCTCTGCAAAGTCTGATTGGCGCTTGACTGTCTTTAATATTCAGGTGAGAAATTGGTTCAGATGTTCAGGAACAATGCAGGAACCACTAAGGGTCAAGCCTGCCGTAAAGTGGAAACTGCTAAAACACCAGCATCACTACAGGGAGTGCAGAATTATTAGGCAAGTTGTATTTTTGAGGAATAATTCTATTATTGAACAACAACCATGTTCTCAGTGAACCCAAAAAACTCATTAATATCAAAGCTGAATGTTTTTGGAAGGAGTTTTTAGTTTGTTTTTAGTTTTAGCTATTTTAGGGGGATATCTGTGTGTGCAGGTGACTATTACTGTGCATAATTATTAGGCAACTTAACAAAAAACAAATATATACCCATTTCAATTATTTATTTTTACCAGTAAAACCAGTATAACATCTCCACATTCACAAATATACATTTCTGACATTCAAAAACAAAACAAAAACAAATCAGCGACCAATATAGCCACCTTTCTTTGCAAGGACACTCAAAAGCCTGCCATCCATGGATTCTGTCAGTGTTTTGATCTGTTCACCATCAACATTGCGTGCAGCAGCAACCACAGCCTCCCAGACACTGTTCAGAGAGGTGTACTGTTGTCCCTCCTTGTAAATCTCACATTTGATGATGGACCACAGGTTTTCAATGGGGTTCAGATCAGGTGAACAAGGAGGCCATGTCATTAGTTTTTCTTCTTTTATACCCTTTCTTGCCAGCCACGCTGTGGAGTACTTGGACGCGTGTGATGGAGCATTGTCCTGCATGAAAATCATGTTTTTCTTGAAGGATGCAGACTTCTTCCTGTACCACTGCTTGAAGAAGGTGTCTTCCAGAAACTGGCAGTAGCATCCTCAACCCGAAAAGGCCCCACAAGCTCATCTTTGATGATACCAGCCCAAACCAGTACTCCACCTCCACCTTGCTGGCGTCTGAGTCGGACTGGAGCTCTCTGCCCTTTACCAATCCAGCCACGGGCCCATCCATCTGGCCCATCAAGACTCACTCTCATTTCATCAGTCCATAAAACCTTAGAAAAACCAGTCTTGAGATATTTCTTGGCCCAGTCTTGACGTTTCAGCTTGTGTGTCTTGTTCAGTGGTGGTCGTCTTTCAGCCTTTCTTACCTTGGCCATGTCTCTGAGTATTGCACACCTTGTGCTTTTGGGCACTCCAGTGATGTTGCAGCTCTGAAATATGGCCAAACTGGTGGCAAGTGGCATCTTGGCAGCTGCACGCTTGACTTTTCTCAGTTCATGGGCAGTTATTTTGCGCCTTGGTTTTTCCACACGCTTCTTGCGACCCTGTTGACTATTTTGAATGAAACGCTTGATTGTTCGATGATCACGCTTCAGAAGCTTTGCAATTTTGAGACTGCTGCATCCCTCTGCAAGATATCTCACTATTTTTGACTTTTCAGAGCCTGTCAAGTCCTTCTTTTGACCCATTTTGCCAAAGGAAAGGACGTTGCCTAATAATTATGCACACCTGATATAGGGTGTTGATGTCATTAGACCACACCCCTTCTCATTACAGAGATGCACATCACCTAATATGCTTAATTGGTAGTAGGCTTTCGAGCCTATACAGCTTGGAGTAAGACAACATGCCTGAAGAGAATGATGTGGACAAAATACTCATTTGCCTAATAATTCTGCACTCCCTGTATTCACAGTAAAGCGAGTTTTAATGTGAGGATGCCAACTAAGAAAGAAGTCCCTGCTCCAAAATCCACACCTTCAAACTTGACTGAAATTTATGAAGCGGACAAAATTATGAAGGAGGAGGATTACCTCCCAAGTCTTCAACTTCACCTTACATCAGCAGCTAATCTGGTAGCAGTTGGATGTTCTAACAGGAAAATTAAGCCAAACACACAAACTGGTTTTGGAATGGATAAAGCAGACTAATATTAAGTCTTCCCGAAGCCCCAACCTCAACCCTACTGAAAATTACTACTTTACAGTTTTTCCTCAGTTGCTTTGGTGCATTTCTCACAACAGAATTAAACTTTGCACCATAGTTAGTTCAACCTTCACAACATGTAGTCGTTTTGGCACAACCTTGTGGCGGCTTCATGTTCATTGCCAAATGCCTTTGGACATGAAGCAGTTGAGTAAGTACAAATATCTAAAGAATGGTCACTTTTGACTTGCTATTCATCACTATCTCCCTGCTTTTATCATGAATGTCACAATTATTTATACTTGTACCGGTTGAATAGTCATTGTCCTTACAACTAATAGTCTTCATTTCATTGCTTGTGTCAGTGCACTCAAAATTGTTGAACATCTTGTCAAACAATTTGTACACCCATTTTGAAAACCCTATTTTTAAGGAGTTTCCATGAACATCTCCATAAATTACTTTTCTCAGGTGAACCTTATCTCACACTAATGAAAATTGGTGTGTGTTACTCTTACTTGCAACCAATGAAAAGCCTCTTCTACCCAGTCACAGGTGAATCGCGTTATAGTAACCCCTACTCTACAAGTGTGTGTGTGTGTGTGTGTGTGTGTGTGTGTGTGTGTGTGTGTGTGTGTGTGTGTGTGTGTATGTATATATATATATATATATATATATATATATATATATAAAAATAATGTAAACCAACAGACAGGATTGGCATGAGGTGCATACTGAATCTACAAAACTGCAGAACATGGAACGTCAGCCTTGTGGAAGAGGGGTGAGGATCGGTGGAGGACGAGGACAAAACCAGGTAAGAAGAGACCAACCACATAGACACGTTCCTGACTAAATCAGGGCAACACTTGTGGATCATGTGATAAACCATGGCCTCACAATGGCCGAGTCTGGTCGAAGGGTGCAGCCAAATGTTGGGAGAACTACTGTAAGTTCTATTATTCAGACATTTCGTCGGGAAAACAGGTGAGCATACTGTAATGTAGTTATTCAGCACAAACTAATTTGCTCTGCACTTTCATAGTCATACAGGAGACTTGCATTAGGACATGACCTCATAGATCTTTACATATAGACGTACTGTAACTGAAGTGCAGACTTGGCCCAGGTGTGGCATAGTGTGCTGTGGTACAATACAGTAATGCTGTAAAGAAAGGAGTTTTGAATGATAGTCCTGTAACAATTACTGTAAGCATGTTTGCGCTTATTTATGTTTTTGTTTTGTCATCTGCATCTCAAAAAGGACTGCCAGACAACCTAGAAGAGGCGGAAGAGGTCCACTTTTGACTCCGCAGCAAGAGGAAACAATTTGTGCAACGGTGGCTGCAAACAACGCTTTGAGACTGAGAGAAATACAAAGAACTGTCGTAGAAGATGACACCATCTTCGGAAATATTCAGTCAATATCAATTTCCACCATAGACAGAGTCCTCAGATGGAATGAAATGTCCATGAAGCGATTGTACAAAGTACCATTTGAACGGAACAGCGATCAAGTGAAGGAGCTCCGTCACCAGTATGTACAGGTAAAACATGTTTGCATATGTACCTCTGTTTACTGTAAAAGTTTAGGCCATGTACTGGACTTACATTTATGCATGTTACTGTAATCCTATTTACAATTCAAACTGTACAATCTGTTGTGCCAAATGCACCATTACAGACTTTTTTTATTCTCATCCTTTGTATAGCGTATCCTGGAATTGAAGCCAGGGAACACCTGCACACGTTTGTATATCTTGACGAAGCGGGATTCAATCTCGCAAAAGGCAGACGGCGTGGACGCAATCACATTGGAGAAAGAGCCACCATTGATGTCCCAGGCCAACGAGGAGGAAATATTACAATGTGTGCAGCAATCTCAGAAAATGGCATTCACACCCATATTCCTCATATTGGTGCATACAATACACAACACCTGTTGGCTTTTCTGGACGCTCTTTATAGGGACCTAATCCCACAAAATGAAAGGGATGATCCTGGTGACAATCGGACAATGTATGTAGTGGTTTGGGATAATGTTAGCTTCCATCACTCTGCTGTAGTGAGGCAGTGGTTTGCAGGATGGAGCACACGACAGGATGCTTATGGAGTTTCTTCCTCCTTACACTCCATTCCTAAATCCAATTGAGGAGTTTTTCTCTTCCTGGAGGTGGAAGGTATATGACAGGCATCCACATACCCAAATGACCCTGCTAGCAGCTATGGATGCAGCTTTAATAATGTTTAATGTTTTAATGTGTGTTAGTCCCCATAGGGAAATAGTTCCTCTGCATTTAACCCATTCACCCAGTGAAGCAGTGGGCAGCCACCAATGCAGCGCCCAGGGAGCAGTGTGTAGGGACGGTACCTTGCTCAGGGGTACCTCAGGGTAGCCGTTCAGTGGAGTTGAACCCCCGACCTTCCGATCATGGGGCCACCACTCTACCTACTGAGCTATCCCTGCCCCTTCCACAGAGCTATCCCTGTGATGACATCACAGCAGAGTCCTGCAGAGGGTGGATTTGACACTCCAGAAGATACTTTCCCCGATGCATCGATAGAACTGACATTCGCTGTGATGTTGATGCAAATATATGGGCAGACAGACGGGAGCGTCTAGAGAGCAATGATTGATATGCAGCAGTGTCTGTTTTTCAGTTTTCTTTTGTTTCATAACTACTGCAGTAAGGTTTACTGTCTAAGTGAGTTTGTGTTTGCTGTAAAATGTTTGATTTACTGTATTCCCCCAGTTGCACAATGCTGTGAACAGTTTCAATTAAATATTATCAAGAGTGCATATGAAGTGTCTTGATTTTCCTTTACAATTTATGGTTTTCAACATGCCATGCATGCTGTCCAGACTTGACATGTCATTGGGACGCACCTACAAAGAAATCCGTCACAATGAGAACATGTTCAAACTATTTGATTTTGTGACCAAAGGTGCTGGTGTAATGATTTGTAATTGTGACAGCCCTGACACTTTGATATAAGTACTTGCTTTTGATGAATATATTATCTGTTTTGATTAAGGGACTTGCTTTTGAAGCATTGACTACTTATTTTGAGCAACTGACTTTGCTTTTTGATGAAGTGACTCACTTTTGCAAGTTATCCACCATGTTTTGCAGTTTGCACTAATTGTTTTGAGAAGAGCCTTAGTAGTGTTGCAGAGATCAATTCTGTTGTGAGAAATGCACCAAAGCAACTGAGAAAAACTGTAAAAGCCAGGTCAAACAAATTTAAATGCTCTCTAGCAATCCTGCCCAGAAGAGTGGTCAAATATCCAGAAAGAACTGTTCTAGAAGATTCTTGATGGGTACCTTATTACATCTAGTTTTGCTAAGGGATCGTGTAATACAAAAAGAAAAGCTGCTCTCATGCGATGGTCCCTTAAAATCATTTATATACAGCTTAACATAACATTCAGCCAAGAGACTACTAAAATGACTTTATTAAAACTTATTCACATAATAAATTATACAACTGCGTAGAAGACTGTCATCATGACTCAGCAAAACTGGAAGACGTACTGCGATACCTATTCACATTCCCTTGTGTGGATATTATGCGCATTTTGCCCACAGCAATAAAAACAAACAAACACTTTAGTGATACATCAAACGATGTCTGATAAGCTATCTATCTAGCTATCTATCTATCGATCTAAATAAGCATCACATTCAACTTTCCGAATATCCCGAATTCAACGTGTAATAAATTCATTAAATTAAATTACAACACCTTGAAAATTAATTTATCTAAAACATCCTTATTAATGTCCTTTCAAACACAGACTCAAAGCTATTAATGTTGATAATTCCAACAGAGAGGAACAACCGCCGTGTGTTTAACAATCACCGCGACCTTACAGTTAAAAGTAAATTCCCTACATCCACACACAACTTGAACAACATGACTGAGGTATTAAAACTGAAGAAAAGTAAGTTTAAAGGCTTACGCTCTGGAGCATTTTCTGGTACGTCTGCCATGTTTGCAAAGTGTCCTTCAATTAAAGTCTTCCCCTCCAAACGTTCCGGATACGCAACGTGAAACGTCGATTCTATTCTTTTTGTACAGTTTTAAACAGTTTTATCGAGGGACTGTGACAACAGCACTCAATGTACTCAATACAGTACTGAGCACAGCAATAAATATGGAAATAAATAAATAACTCCATACATACATACATACATAAACAATAGATATATCATTTGTACCGGTCTTGTGAATACAAACACTCAGGATCGGTTTGAGGAATTTTTCCTTACATACATCAGCTTGTGAGGCTTTATTTCGAGCATGTTACAATCGTAAAGCAGCTAGATTAAAAACTAAAACAAAACAAAAACATAAGAAAGGAAAAAAGGAAAAGGATAGGACATAAGGAAATTTTAACAAGAAAACATGATACATTAAAGAAGCAGGAAGAAGCATATTCTTATTTTATCCAGTATCCTCCACTATTTATTATTAATTATGATCACTGTTACTTCCTGTTTATATCCTGTCCAAATCCCGCGAAAAGCAACAACAAGACACTGGCCACTAGAGGTCACTGTAGACATAGTATAACAATTGCAAATTCTAAAACTACTTCTGTAACCGGTCACAAGATTTTCAAAAAACCTTGAGGTCAAGGTCACTGAGATTTGAACTCGTCTAAGATTTTTAGTGAAGGCACCTCTGATATCAATCTGAAAATCCTATGGTGTGCTGTCGAATTCAAAAGACTTTCAGAAAACCTGATCTCTGACTTTGACCTTGAGGTTGAGGTCACCAGGGTTAAAACTCATCCGCGATTTTTAGTAGATACACCTGTGATATCAGTCAACTTAGGTGTCCACGCTGCCAACAGGCAGATAACAATACTGATGAAGTAAAAAGTTTCACCGTTACACAATGAAGACAACCCTATCGCTCTTAAAGATGCCACAGCTGCATCAAGGAGGAAATTAATTTGTTAAATTTTATTCACAAAGATGTTAGATTACACTAATCAGTAATAGGATAGAGTTAGATAGCCTCAGATTATTAACCAATGTCGACTGCAATTTGTCTGTGAGATAAACTTTGAGGACAATTTGTGATTGTTTGAGTAATTCTTTGTTGTAACAAAGACATTTTAGCATTTTAACAATTTATTCATTAAGCGAACAGGGGTCTCGGTGACACCCAGGGGAAAAAAAAGTATTTTGATTTTTCCATATAAATCAAGTGTTGGGTTGGTAAAAGACACATTGCAAAAACAATTTTGTTTTTAACTAATTTTATTAAAATTTTACAACATGTGCACTACAGTGCACAAGGGGAGTTCATTGATCACGAATGTGAAACTAACAAAATTCAATCCTTTTCTTGATTTCTAGAGAGAACTCTTCATCACTGGTATTATTCAGGTCTTGTTCATATATTTGTCCCTTGTTTATCAGTTCCTCAGCCAAGAGGCGCTTGAACTCCAGGTACTGGGAGTTCTTCTGAGCTTGTTGCATGTCCTCGCTATCTTGTTGGTACTGAAGCCAGGAGTTGGTGATGACCAAATCAATGAAATAACGTGTGGTGCGAACAGTCCACTTTTTGGTCCGACTAGATATTCTGTAGAAGCTGAGCATGTGATCAGATAGGTCAACCCCTCCCATGTCGATATTATATTTGCAACCACTGCAGGTCTTGGGACTTGTGAATTGGGACAGCCAGTGAATGGAACGATCTGTTCATCATACAGACCTTTGTTGGCCTGGGCAGATTGAGGCAACCTAAAGGACTCTCTTTAGAAGTGGTCTGACTTTCCCCAGGAGATCCTTTTTTTTTCTCATTTTCTGGCAGATCATCGACTACTTTCAGCGAAGACCTGATCTTGTAGAAATGACCACATGTCATGGAATCAGCTATAACTGCGTACATTTTAATTCTCGGATATCCAAGGCATGCAATGTACACTGAGATTCCTAAAAAGCTATTGATTTCTTCTGGTGTTGTGTTTAAACTACACCCTGAATCCTGTACCATACGCTGGTTGGTCAACAAGGACAAGTCCTGAATTAGTTTTTTGTCAATGTACTGCTGGAAATACTGCTGTGGGCTCCAATCATTAAGTGTCATTAGGGTACCATCATCTCCAATTCTGCATTCTTCCAACAAAGGCATAAACCTAAGATAATGGAAAATTATTTAGCAAAATAAAATTTAGATACTCCAATATCCGATATAGTTCACTTGCAACACATTTACACTATCTTTATAAGTTAAATCAATTTACTGGAAATCATTTCTGCACGTTACCCATACTTTTTTCACTCAAAATCAAAAATTCCTGATTCTCCTACATGCTGGTTTTGTACCAGATAGGATGACGGCAGATTTCAGCTGACCCTGTGTCGTTCTCCATTACACCCTGCATCTTGATAATCTTTGTCTGGCTCTCTCTGGGTTTTCACCCTCTCCTATCTGGCTCATATGACTCTCATCTTCTGAAAGATCTATGTCTGAAATTCCCTCAATGATTGTGTTAAGAATTCTTTCTGCCTCTGTCAAAGAGTTGTTTAGAAAAAAGTGAAATAAATTTAAGTACAAAGTCCTGACGTGCACCAGAGTACACATTAATAAATTAGTCATTTTCTCCGTGAAACTAAATAAAGTTAGGTCTGAAAACCCCCTCAAATTACTTACTAGATGTTTATTTTTGAAAATTAATCAAAATCTGAGTTTAAAAAACTATCTTAAATGTAGATATCATGCTTACATGTCTTTCTTCCATAAAATGTGCTTGTGGGCATGCCAGCCATTTTGAAAGGTAGGAAAAAGAGAGTTGGGAAGGCCACACCCCCACACATGTGACATCATTTTAAAGGTGCTGTTGACCTCTCTAAGAAACATCAGGACTCAACAGAGTGGCATGTAGAGTGTGAGTGATACAAGCAAAAACTAAATGTGTACTACAGTGCACAAAAATGAATTACTGGGTCTCAGGAGGATGTGGATATGATGGCCTTTCACACAGATGTGTTACAGAAGAAAATAACTTTTGATAATGACTTTTTCTATCCATGGATGGGAATTGTATCACTAGAAGCTAACAGAGACACATGCTGTGGTAACGGTGGACCTAATGTAGTTAAAATTTTAATTAATGCGTTATCTTATAATGTAAGATAATATAATGTTATAAAAGTGGTGATAATGCCACATTTCTATGAAAATATACACAGTACACGGAGAAAAAACCTAATGGACTGTTCTAAAACAACTTGTGTGTCCACCAGGGAGCGTTGTTGTTTTAATTATGCTCCAACGTGTGCAGGGTGGGGGTGTGGGGTACAAATTTTCAGGTTTAGAAGTCTTGAACTGAAGTTGCAGGTGTGTGCAATTAATTTCTCGTAAGGGGATATGTGAGAATCATGGACTGTTGTGGAGGGCCGGAACAACAAGAGATTAAGAAAATTAAAATTGAGCAGAACTCAGTTCAACTTATTGTGTCTCTCATGTGACCCCTTGAGAAAATGAATTTCCCACTCCTGATTCATAGTGTATTGTAATAGCTTCCCATATCGATCCTGGAAGGAAACACCAATCCCTTTAAGGTTGCACCAGGAAGGAAAATCTGCCAAATCAAACATAGCAAAGCCAACAGTAGCCACTACTGAAGTCAAAATATTTCTGACCAACCGTGTCGTAATCCTGTACAATTAAAGCTGCTTTTTATGGAATTTCCATCTCACTGTTTTCATTGTAATGACAATAAATTTGGGTACATGACTAATAATATATTGAGAAGTCCAGTGACTCAGGAGGACTGTAGAATTCAGTGACTGTAACCTCAACAATACAGCTAGTGTTCATCTTAAAATAGACCAAAATGACAAATCACAAACATTTACTTTGAAATCTTTACTTTTAAACTGCAGATTTAAAATATAAACCCTTTTTCCTCTTCTCATTGTTCACGTGTATTACACACCACATTAAGTGGGTCTTCACAGTTCGCAGCTGTTTGTGTTCAAACACGTTTAAACTTTATGAACAAGGCTGCCTTATTGGCTCTCTGGTATCACAGGAAAAGGTGATTGTTTGCGAGAGTATCATTTGTCCGCCTTTGTAACCGCGAAACAAAAGAGATATGTTGTTTGCTCCAGTATGTGCATGTGTCCTTGGATATAATGTGTTAAAAGCCAAAGTAGTCTAATAGCATTACCTAGTACTGTTATAGTAAGCACTCATTCACATTTCTAAGGTTCGAACCTGTGTGTCTGTGTGATTTTTCAGTGTATGCGCCTTCCCCTCCTCCAACTGTTTGCAGTGTTCAGACTTTGTAATGTGATATTTTCTTTGTGTTGGCCCTCCCTTTGCTAACTGTCACACTTATTCACACAAACCATTAATAAGCTTTGTGCACTGCTTTGACGTGTGTGGCAGCTTGTTGATCTCCTCTCAGACATGTTTCTGTGTCATCTAAGACGAAAGGAACACAGCTAAAGATGACTGCAAATTGCACAGAAAATAAGTGGAGCACACGTGATGCCAAAAGTCAGTTTCACTAAGACGAGCCTAGTGACTGTAATGACTGTATGAAGAGAAAAACAGCATTACAACTAGAGTGTACTTAAAATAGCTTTGATGTCCGTCCTGTTTCCTTTTCACAAGTCCTCCCCTGCCCTTTACACCCTTTAATGTCAGGGGTCTAAGTGTTAAAATGGTATAGAAAAGACACTTAAAGCTCAGCATATCCATGATTAAAAAAAAAAAAGTTATAAAATAAGCTGTCATGTTGCAGGGGTGCATAGTGCCAGTCTGTTTAAATGGTAAATATAATTGTACATTATCTTTGCAAAATATAGGATCATGGTTTCACTGGTGCCAGTGTACTTCTTGTGCCAATCACAAGTCCTGATAAATGGGGTGAGTTGCATCAGGAAGGGCGTCTACCCTAAAGTCTTGGAGGGATCAAAAACGCAGATCATAAAGAAGGAGATTTCCATACTGGAACAGTTGGGGCCTGGGTCATCAACAACTGCCTCAGGTGTTGTTGACCAACAAGGTGAAAACTGTACTGTCGGCCGAAGATGGAGGAAAAGGAAGAGAGTGGGAAGGCATGTTGGGGCGCAGTGAGAGAGGAAAAGAGGAAGACGTCAGAGGATGTTAATGGATGTAGTGTTTGACTCAATGTGTTATGAATGTGTGATCGATGCGCCACACTGTGTAATTACAGTGTAATTGTGTGATAAATACATCAGTGTTTTTAACAAAATATTAAGAAGACTGATAATATGTCTGTGAATGTAAAACTTATATTTTAAATAAAAGTTTAGATTTTTCAAGAAGTTGTTTGTTTTTACAACACTGATAGGACAGTTGTGTAGTCAACTAGTTACATAATTACATTACATGGTTACATAATTTCCTCTGGGCTCAATTATTCTCAAATATTCTCTCAAATATTGCAGTTTCACAAGACAATTTACTGTAGAAATGACACTATCACTGTACTAAAGATAAAGTTACAGTATTAGTAGACATATACACACTTTAAAAATTACATTATTACTGCAAAGAATGGTGTAAAGATTTACAGCACCACTACAGCATTTAAAAAAAAGTATGTTCCTGTAAAAAATTACAGTAAAAACTAAAAACAATTACAATATGGTGGCTGTGTTTTACAGCAAGGCGATGTCAACCCTGCTGCCAGTTTTTAGCTGTACAATCTATAGCTTTTTTTTCTTACTGTGAAGACATGCAGAGGGTTGGTGTGATAGAAGACGATGCCAGGGATAGGATGAGATCGAGAAAGATGATCTGCTGTGGGGACCTTTAAAGGGATTAAAACTATGAACATAGGATGTGCAAACATAAAACAATTTCTGTGAATAATTTGAATGGAGGAAAGATGATATGACAAAAAATGGACTTCCCTTTGTGTGTGTGTGTGTGTGTGTGTGTGCGTGTGTGTGTACCATTAACCATCAACAAACACCATTACGTGCAGCTCCTCTGGGCATTTTAAGTATATGGGGCATTATGTTTTGGTAGCTTTTCAGTGTTGACACCATCTTCAAATCTCGGTATTACACAGGCAATACGAGCCGACCAGATACCACATAATGAAGTCAGGCGGATTTTGTCTATTCAGCGAGTGGTACACACACACAAACACACACACACACGCATGCACACACACACAGACACACAGACAGTCACAGAGTTACTCAGCACAAAACCCAAGCCATCACACTGGGAGCAGTACCACACACACATTTACACAAACGGCCAGTCTTAACATAACTCACAATTTTCCTAGCAGAGGGAGTTTTCTGTGTGTGTGTGTGTGTGTGTGTGTGTGTGTGTGTGTGTGTGTGTGTGTGTGTGTGTGGGTGTGTGGGTGTGTGTATGCGGTGGGCCAGAGATGTCACCCAAGTGAAGAGGAAAGAGGAAGTAAGCTGTTTAGAAAAAAAAATATTTGGGTGTTACCAGGATATGATGTTAACAAGTCAGTGTGAAGAAAATGAAACACAGTTGGAAACAAAGTGTTTGTGGATTTTATTTGAGGTTTTGAAGGGTGAACTCTTCACTTTTTCTTTTCCTAGAGTAAATCAGTAAAACAAAGATTTGTTTGACTGAGCTGTGGTGTTATTAATAAGAGTGACAGAGCAGAGCTTGCGTCTATAGATACGCTTCCAGAAACAGAATTACTTAGTTTTCATTTGACCTCGATGATCTTCCTGCTTCAGATCTTCCCTCTTCACTTTTTTTTTGTTTGTTTGAACTCCTCCTTTTTCTTCTTCTCATATGATATTCTCAGTTGCTATAGACATGAAAGGTCATTCCCTTGGAGACTGTCTTAAACTGCACCCACATGGCTTCTGTTTCTGGACATTGGCAGAGATGTGTTTCTTTTAAATTTAGTAAACTCAAAAGTGTCTCACACATTTTTGCCTTTTTTAAGGTTCCTTCAACACTAACAGAAAAAGGATTGTTTGTCATTTTGTCAATGCAACGGAAATGCAAAGTAACCCACTCCCACATTAGGATTAAATACAGGCTATGCAAAACAGCTTCACGACACCATAAGGATTACTTTGTGTATGTGTGGGCATAAATGACTGTGGATGTTGCCCAAGGGATAACGCATGCAAATAAATGATGTTACTCTTCTAAGCCATATTTAATTAATAGCGTACAGTGAATTGATATATGCCGGTCAACAGATGAGACAACTTGCGGCTTAACTTTGGGTCACACTCACTGTGTGACAAAATCAAATAAAAGTATATAACAAAAAATAAAATAAAATAAAACTGCGCTCTTTATTTGCAAGAGCCACGCCTTGTTAGAGGCAACTCCCTTTGTTGGTCCGGGGATGCAGACAGCTACACACTTCTCCTGGAATGCATGGAGTCTCCATTCATTAATTTGCACTGACAAATGAGAGGCTGCAAAGAATTAGTTTTATATAGTTGGAAATACACTTCCATGGCTCTTGACCCACTCCACATTTCTACAAGAAATAGCTGCATTGATTTATCAGAGCATTAAAAACCCCCAAAACAATTTGTGTAATTCCAACAAGCTTTCTAATGACGTCTTTATTTTTCAGCACAGCATGAACTTTCTCATGGCAATTTTCTTGTCATTTCTTTAAGTACTCTTTAGGTATAGTTCTCCAGGACATTTACATTTGGATCTTGGCAGCCTTTCGTTCTTTGTCAACATGATTCCACGCTGCTTCAATAACGTTGATGTCCAGCCTCTGAGGAGGCCAATCCATGGCTGAGCTTGAATGACACACTGAAGGAGTTTTCCATTTATGTGCATGGGATCATAGCCATGCTGATCTCCAGCAAACGAAGCTGTTGGCAGCCAGATGCTTTTCATATGGTATGGCATGGTGGATTAAAATCCAATGGCACTTTTGTGTGTTCAGAATTCCATCAATTTTGACAAGCTCCCCAACACCACTGGCTGAGAAACCATAACAGAGCCTCTGCTGTGTTTAACAGATGGCTGTAGACACTCACTGTTGTACCTCTCTCCAGACCAACCTTCGACACACTGATGATGATTTTAACCAAAAATTCCAACTTTGGAACAACATCCCTTTGTAACACCAGCTCTTGTTTAGCTCAAGTTCTTGTGTAATTTAGAATACCTCAGACTTTTCTCTCTGTTTCACTTGCTTAATGATTGCTTCTTCAAAGCCACCCTTCCACTGGGACCATTTCTGATGAGAACAACTGAAGGGCTGGATGCATCTTCGAGATCCCGTCTATAGGGTTTTATCCTATTTCTTAACGGCATGACTTTTAAACTCTATTCATTCAGAATTTTTAGGCCTTCTTTCGTCTTCCACTCGTCCAGTTTACTCAAATTTTCTAAGGGCACAGTACACACTGTGCTGAATTTTTAGATGATAGTTCTGTGGGAATCACTTTGTTGGTGTGTTATCTTTGGTACTTTTTGAAGATTCAGCTAAATAAATGGGAAAAAATGATGTGTTATTGTGACAGGCTGCTATTAAGAAAGTGCCTAAAGACACAATTTCACAAAACACATTTTGCATGCAAGGGAAATATCCTACACGAAGAGAAGCAACAGCATTATACATCATGTACATGCATTTTGTAGAGGGAGAAGAATTTCAAATGGTTCTTGTGGTTATTTTGGTCGGGCTGTAGCACGAGGAATCCCAGACATCAACTCTTGATACTTCCATCCCCCAGCCTCCATTTCACCCACTAACAACCCAAACCACTGACCACATGCACCCCCTGCTCCCAGGACCAAGCTAATTAAATGGTGCCCCCCAAACAAAATCACCACACTGCCATGGCATCTGCTTCGTGTTCATAAGTAAACACGGGTACTCAGAGGGGCTAGTAAACTGGGGACTTTTGTAAGACACAGACAGTGTAATCATTGTGTGTGTAAATGTGAACTGCTATAATAATACCTCACCTTTGACCTGCAGCCTTCACCACAGTGCAGGGGGATGACACACACTCTCTCACACACACATGCACACACAATTTAATACCATGTCAAAGCACATTATCCTGATTTATGGAGACTTACTTTTAGCCTTACCTTAGATTAAGCCTTCTACTTTACAGCACGTGTCCCAAAAAAGGAAGCTGAGCCGCCAAAACACGAGTACAGCTGTCTCTGTCTGAGCAGGGTGCTCCAGGATAACCATTGTTATCTTGCTTGGTCTTTCTGGATTCTTTATATGTCTTCTTGTACTTGGGTGCAACAGTTCAGGCTGGGGGGGGGGGGGGGGGGGGGGGGGTTATCTTTGTTCCAAGGACGGGAAGCCGGTTGCGTGTGCGTGTTTGCCCTCGCGTGAGATAGTGTTTACGTGAAGGAAGGAAGATTAGTTTGGCCAGCAGCCTATTTCTGGCCACACAATGTTAGACATAAGAGTATTTTCACTGCGTTCATGTACACATGATGATATATACATTTGTTACCGTACAAATGGCAAATGCAATATTTGCCGTTTGCAGATTGTGTTGTCAGTCTGATATCAGGGAATACGCATGCTAACAGGCATGGTAAGTTTTGTGTTTCACAAAAGGAATTTTGTGTTTTGCTATTTTTGGACTCACAAATTCACTTTCCAACAGTCGAGGGGCACAAAGGTCGAGCACAATGAAAATAGCTTGTCCAACAAGAGCATTTTGTCATGTACAGCAAGTAACTGTATATTTTTTGTATCTATAAGCATGAAACTTACACACATTTTGAGCTTAGCTCACTGGATTTCTTAAAGGGACAGTTTTTCTTTTGGAGTATAACATCAAGTCAATTTAACTTCTGGGATATTGATCTGGTCAGTTAAATAGCAGAGGGGGGTTGTTGATCAATTTAAGCTGCTTTTTTTATTAATGAAATTACCAACAGGTGCACTAGAGGGGCAAAAATGAGACAAACCCCAACACAAAACTGGTTTTACAAGTGGAGGCCACTCACATTTTTCCCTCCTCTTCCTTTCTGACTTTTACTTCACTCATTTTTGCATTTGGCTAGGGTCAGAGTCACTACTGGTAATATGTAGTGACTCTAGGTAAATGCCTGGATCCTACAGAGGTTGCACAGGTAGTTTAACATTGCTGTGCCAAGAGCATGGACTTGATTGAGAGCTGGGTGTGGTGGGTGTGGCCGTAGAAGGCTCTTAACCCACCAGCAGTACTGTTATCTGCTTCTTTGTGCAAGAGTGAAAAGGATGAACACTGCCAGACTAGTGTACAGCGTCTGGCTTTCAATATCACCTTGATCTCAAAATATTTGTTTTGCTAATAATTAGGTGATTAGAGAACATGCCCATTGTGAAAATGCCGGGAACCGTGTGTTTGCATGTATGCATATTTTTGTGAGTGATCCATGTTCATCAGCTTAGAAAGAAATTGCTGATAAAACATGATGACTAACTGCAGATCTTCAATGTTGGCCTTCTTATCAGACCTACAGTTCCAGTTGTCATTTCCTTTTTGACTGACTGGTTTTTTTATGCATTAGGAAGCCGCAGACCTTTTGCTGCCTAAATCACGCAGTCGCTGCTCTCGGTTTCTTCATTTTCTGTTTTGTGTGTACTTTCTTTAGGCTCTCTGTGTCTGAAGTTCTGTGCCTCCTGTGGCCAGATGCTCACGCAAATGAATGGAAATCTAGGGATGCAAATCCAACGGAAAGTAGCTTGTGTTAGTCCGTTTGTGTTTGTTTGTGTGTGTGAAGTCTTTTGGCTTCAACCAGATTGTCCTAGCTAAACCAGCTCACCAGGGTGGGGTGAGAGAAAGGAAATAATAGCAGGAAAAGTAATGACAGGTATTTTGTTGCTGAATTATTTCTCCTGCTTATACTTGGCATCTAACACAGGCTGGTGATAGCAGCATAAGGATAATTCTAACACGAATAAGACGGCGACTTTTCATTATGTCTCTGAAATTGTGCAAACCCCCAAAGTGGTCCTCCTCTTTTCATTTTAAACAGGGAGCTTTGACTTCTAAAACAGGAAGCTTGGATACATTTGTGACTTTCTTTATTGTGCAGGACAAACACTGTACAAGTATGTTAGAGGAGTTTTGGCCCTCCCTAATTGAAACTCCCGGATAATATTCTGGTATGAGGTTACTTCGTGCAGTGTTTGAAAGGTCTGGATGACACACAGCTTCAGCAAACTGAAAAAAAAATATGATTGTTTGTGTTGCCGTGTAATTCTAAAAGCAAATGCAATTATTTTAAATGTGTCTGCATCAGTGTCAACACTGCCTGAGCCTCTCCCTCCGTCTACCAGAGGAAAGGAAGGGAGGGAAGAGAGAGGTGAAGAAAAGAGCCTGACTGCCAGCATTGTTCCACAATCACATGTTTCTGACTGCTTTCTTTTTCAATGTATAATCTTCTGCATATTTTTCTCCCTCACTAATAATATTGCTTCTGTACAGCAGTATCTTCTATCTCTTGGCTTTGTGTAGTTTTTTCCTGCCTTGTTCATTCTGCCTCCTGCTGATTGCCTAAAGTAGCAGGAGTGAGCGCGGACACACAGACACATACACTCTTGTACACACTATGAGAAACAGGAACAGAGGAGGTGGGGGTGCTTCCTGTCTGGCTGGAGATCGTCGTGTTTCTTTGTGCCTGTGTGTGCGTGTGTGCGTCTGGCGTGCTTCTAGTGGTAGAAGCACTGCAGAATAAAACGAATTCGAGGGGAGTGGGAGGATTTCAGTTTTCATGGTCACACACAGCATAAATGTCTTTGAATGAGTATTAACATGATGAAGGTCAGAACAGAGTGCACAGGGAGGCAATTTTCCATGACTTGTGGTTAAGTGAAGAACAATTTTTAAAGGAGTATTTGAGTTTCTTACAGTTTAGACTATTTTGCTATCATTCACAATGTTTAAAATAAAGTGTAAATGCAAAATTTAGCAGTTGGGACATAAGCAGCAGTACTAACAGTGCATAATTCACAGTGGCCTTCACAGTGTGGGCTGGGTGTGTCTGTTTCTGAAATGAAACTGTTAAAATGCTAGTTTTTGTGAGCAGGCTGCTCTCAAGGCAACTGGCCCATGACCATATGCATTTAAATAAATATATAATTTTATGTTAATCGTGCAGAGATCATTGTATTTGGCACACCTGTTCAACCACTCTTTAACACAAATATCAAATCAACCAATCACATGGAAGCAACTTAGTGCATTTAAGTATAAAGACACAGTCTAAACCACCTGTTGAAGTTCAAGAATGGGGAGGAAAGCTGATTTATCTGACTTTAAACATGGCATGGTTGTTAGTGCCAGCCAAGCTATTTCAGAAACTTCTGATCTACTGGGATTTTCCAGCCATCTCAGAGGTTTCCAGAGAGTTGTCTGACAAGAAAAAAATATCCAGTGAGCTGCATTTCTCTGGGTGCCATACAATGTTGATGTGAGAGGTCAGAGGAGAATGGCCAAGCTGCTTACAGAGGACAGGAAGGCAAGTGTAACTCAAACAACCACTGGTTGCCATAAAGGTATGCAGAAGATCATCTGAATACACAACACGTTGACTGTTGAAGCAGATGGGTTACAGCAGCTGAAGACCACACGATGTGACAGTCCTGACAACAGAAGACCGGATTGCTCTTAAGGATTGTTTGGAGTCGACTGTGTGGGAGGTGATCTGTGACGACCACGGAGAGGACATCGACAGCCTGGTAACATGCATTACGGACTATATAAACTTCTGTGTGGATAACACCGTGCCTACCAGGACTGTGCGGTGTTTCTCCAACAACAAACCGTGGATTAACCCAGGCATTAAAGCCGTCCTTAAGCAGAAGAGGAGGGCCTTCAAATCCAGAGACAAGGAGGAGTTGAAAAGGGTGCAGAGAGAGCTGAGAGGACTGATAAGGAATGGGAAGGACAGCTACAGGCAGAAGTTGGAGAACCAGCTTCAACAAAACAACATTGGTGAAGTCTGGAGAGGCCTCAGAACCATCTCGGGCCACAAAGGTCAGAACTCTCTGCCTGGGAGGGATGTGAGGTGGGCAAATGAACTGAATCATTTCTTTAACAGATTTGATTCAGCCATGAGGCAGTCTGCAACATCGGCTGCAGACTCACCCACCCCCACTGCTGCTGTCTCACCTCTGACACCTCAGACACTTCACACCTCCTCCACTCACCCTGCTCACTCCTCCCCACCCCCAACAACAGCATCCAATGCACACTCAACACAAGGCTCCAGTCTGTTTCTCTCAACCACCCAGGTTAGGAGGGAACTGAGGAGGATTAAAGCCAAGAAGGCAGCGGGCCCAGATGGCATCAGCTCAAGGGTGGTCAGGTCCTGCGTGGACCAACTGTGTGGGGTGATGGAGCACCTCTTCAACCTGAGCCTGAGGCTGGGAAGAGTCCCACAGCTCTGGAAAACCTCCTGTGTTGTACCAGCGCCAAAGACTTCACGCCCCAAGGACCTCAACTGCTACAGGCCGGTGGCTCTGACATTCCACCTGATGAAGACCCTGGAGCGGTTGGTCCTGGCTCAGCTTCGGCACCTGGTGAGCTCATCACTGGACCCACTTCAGTTTGCCTACCAGCCTGGCATTGGAGCGGATGATGCCGTCATCCACCTCCTACATCGTTCCCTCTCTCATCTGGAGACCGCTGGGAGCACTGTGAGAATTATGTTCTTTGATTTCTCCAGTGCCTTCAACACCATTCTTCCCACGGTCCTGAAGGACAAGCTGGAGAACTCTGGAGTGGACCATCACCTCACTACATGGATTCTGGACTACCTCACCGACCGACCACAGTATGTGAGAACTCAGGGCTGTGTGTCTGACAGGGTCGTCTGCAGTACGGGGGCCTCACAGGGAACGGTTCTGGCTCCGTTTCTCTTCACCATCTACACTGCAGACTTCTCCCACAACTCCACCCAGTGCTTCCTGCAGAAGTTCTATGATGACTCTGCAATAGTCAGCCTCATCACTGATGGGGACGACAAGGAGTACAGAGGTCTGACCCAAGACTTTGTGGACTGGTGCCAGCTGAACTACCTCCAGATTAACACTAGTAAAACCAAGGAGCTGGTGGTAGACTTCCGCAGGCACAAACATCCTCCACTGCAACCACTGAACATCCAAGGTATGGACATTGAGGCTGTGGACAGCTACAGGTACCTTGGTGTTCATCTGAACAATAAACTGGACTGAACTCATAATTCAGACGCCCTCTACAGGAAAGGGCAGAGCAGGCTGTACCTGCTGCGGAGACTCAGGTCATTTGGAGTGAAGGGCCCACTCCTGAAGACCTTCTATGACTCTGTGGTGGCCTCAGCCATCTTTTACGGTGTGGTCTGCTGGGGTGGCAACATCTCTGCAGGGGACAGGAAGAGACTGAACAGGCTGATCCGAAGGGCCAGTGTCAGGAGAATGGCGGCTAAGCTGTCATTCCTGTTGGACAACATCTCCCACCCCATGCAGGAGACTCTGACAGCACTGAGCAGCTCCTTCAGTGGAAGCCTGGGGCACCCACGGTGTGGGACGGAAAGATTTTGCAGGTCTTTCCTCCCCACTGCTGTCAGACTCCACAACAAAGACTTTTGCAGCTGATCAAACCCACACATGAGCAATAAGACTCCTATATGTGCAATTCTTTCTCTGACAAAGTTGTACTTTTGTATTTTCTTACTCAGTTGTATATAGCATTTGTATTCTATTTTATTCTATTGTATATATTATTCTATTTGATTCTATTGTATATAGTATTTTATTTTATTTTATTGCATTCCAGTGTTTTCTAATTTCTGCTACATACCTTTGCACTTTTGCTGTAACGAAACAAATTTCCCACCTGTGGGACTAATAAAGGTCATCTTATCTTAACCAACCTCATTAAAGCGGTTCAGGCTGGTGGTGATAGTGCAATAGCGTGGGGGCTATTTTCTTGGCAGACTTCGGGCCCTTTAGCATTATTTAAACAACATAGCCTATGTGAGCGCTGTTGCTGGTCACGCCTGTCGCTTTATAACCACAGTGTAATGCACACACACTAGACTAACATAATCTTGAAGTGGTTTTTTGACCATGACAATGAGTTTACTACTCAGATGGCTTCCCCAGTCATCAGATCTCAATCCAATAGAGCGCCTTTGGGATGTGGTGTAATAGAAGATTGACATCATGGATGTGCAGCAACTGCATGATGCCATCATGTCAGTATGGACCAAAATCTCTGAAGAGCCTTGTTGGATCTATGCCACAGAAAATTAAGTCAGTTCCAAAGGCACCATGCTAGTACTAGCAAGGTGTAACTAATAGAGTGTCCAGTGAGCGTATGTCCTCGTATTGAATTTACACTTCCAAAAATGTTGGGATGTCCCATGTTTTTTATGTTGCTACGTCACTTCCTCTGGAGGAGAACAAGAGCAGTTGCTGTGGTTCACAGTCTCGGGCCCCATTTGTCATATTTTTTCATTTCATAATGCTCCAGGTCTGAACCACAAGCAGGCCAGTTTAGCATTGCTGCCACGCTGATGTAATATATGCAAAATACAGTTTGGCATTGTCCTGCTGAGATAAACAAACAAAACATTATCTGAATGGCAGCACATGCTATCACTGGGGTGCAAGCTAACCATGCCATGTCCACTAGCTCCCAGACAGACCACTACAGATGCTGCTTTTGACCTTCTGGATCTTGTTTTTATACTTTTTTCTTCTTTCTTTGGATGGTTAAGATTTAACCCCATTAGTGGATGAGGGTATTCTTATTTAAAGTTTGAAATTATTTGCAAATCTTCCCAAACAGCTTCACATCACATCTCAATTTTGTACAAACATGGCAGCAGTAAGAGAGCGGAAATCTAATTCTGCTTTAGTAACATTCCTTGCTGCAGGGTTTTGGGCGGAGATGGGTTTTAGCTTTTTGTTACCACCTATATGTCTACAACAATAGCAGGCCACTGATATGTGTCCATAGTGACATACTTGTAAGTGGGTGTGTGTGTATTAACATGAGTAAGTCTCTCATTTTTGTCGTATGTGTGATGGACACCCAACACCTTGCAGAGAGGTGAAACCAGTTTGCATGATGTGTTTATGCGTTATAGCAGTGGTATAGGGGTCGGACACCTGAGGGGCTAAAGAGGATGGGACTGCTTTGTTGTTTAAACAGGCACAGGCTTTGGATGTGCGTGCATCTGCGTGCGAATGTGTGTGTTTGCTGTGCAACAAGGGATGTTGAAATGAACAACAAATGTTCACCAGGCTTAAACCAAAGCAGGCAGACAAAATAAATAGAAAAATTACAAAGATGACCAAAACATCCAGGAATATTGTTTTTAAGTTGCTCTCTTAAAATTGTAGCATGATGCTTTGCTTAAAAAAAAAAAAGCGTGTTTCTGTGGTGACACGCTTGCTGAAAGGAATCCAATAAGGAGAAAAAGTAATGCCAGCAAATGAGGGATAATCCATTGTATTAATTGGAATGTGGCACCATCAGCTGCACAGCAGATTACATCCATCCTATCCCGTCCTGCACAACACATTATGTGTGCATTCTTTAAAAATATGCATACATTATTTGCAAAACAAGCGAAGCCC
Organism: Aulonocara stuartgranti; assembly: GCF_965226115.1. Taxonomy (NCBI): domain Eukaryota; kingdom Metazoa; phylum Chordata; class Actinopteri; order Cichliformes; family Cichlidae; genus Aulonocara; species Aulonocara stuartgranti. The sequence continues at coordinate 22,978,585 of NC_138942.1, read as the reverse complement.
AGTGTTTTCTTTGCCCACAATAACCTTCTTCTCACACAGCAACATGACCTCAGGCTTTATTCTAAAACGATCCTGGCAGCTTTCCTGCCCAGCCCTGCCCACTTTGTGATAACAAATAATGGCATCAAGATACATCAAAGCAATTAATTTCTTCCAAAAAGCTCTTGAATTGTCTGTTTTAATTATATCCATGTGTAAGTTTAACCAGGACATCCTGAACACACATTCATTTCAATGAAAATCTTACACTGTCTGGACATGAGCTTTGAAGCTTTATTTAACCAGGATATTAGCGTTATGCCTCTAAGCTCCATTTCCTTCTATTGTTTTAAATCAGTGGAGCTCTTGAACAAAGCAGCCCAATGCCATGTGTCTGGCTGGCATAACACTGCTGCCTCACTATGAAGGTGATGCTTAACATCAGCTCTTTTTGCATTTGCAGCCATTGTCACACTGGCAGCAGTCACGAGCTGCGGCTGCCAGGAAAATGCACGGAATTATGAGCTGCACAATGAGCTCGGACAATGCCTTCTTCATTACCTCGTGCTTGTCTTTACCAACTACTTCCTTATGACCACAGGAAAGAATTCCACCTTGTCAGAGCGGTTACGCCAGCCAGCAAGGCAGGCGAGACAAAGATGCCCTAAACTCACGATGTAAGATTGGCGAGTGTAAAAGAAGTGGTAACAAGAGATGGGATTCCTGATAGTTGTTGAGGTTTAAGTTAGGCTGTCAATTATTTGCAAATGGCAAGTCTTGATGGGAGAGTTGTTTGCAGACCCAGTCCCACAGCAGATACGCCTTTAGAGATGGGTGTGACATTATATAAACGCCCTTAGTGGTAAATAAATGAAAACACTTATGTGGGAACAACGGAGTAAGTAAAACAAAGTGAGAAATTATTTCTGTTTATTCATCTTACCTTTACATGCCTCTTCAGCACAAGGCATCACCCCTGTTAGCACATTTATGAATAGGTGCATTCTGCTGAAGTCAAACTGTTCTCTTATGCAGCACATTTAAAAAAAATTTTTAATGTTTATTCTCATTTTGCATCCGTATTACTGAAGGCTTCATTCACCCCACAAAAGAAAAACTAGCAATGAGGATTGTTGAATTACTTTCTATGATTCCTCAAGACTGTGTTTGCATTTATTGGACCTATTGAGATTAGCAAAATGAGTGAATAGATTTACTTTTGAACCCTTTTGTGAACTTGCTTGATGCTCATTTTGTGCTTCTGGGCTGAGACAGATGAGTAAGGCACTCCAACCTCTAGCTTGGTATGAATACTGGAAACAAGAGGAAGCTTTGTTCAACAATATAAACAAGAACTATGGCACCATGATCTTTAATATTCCAGATCTCTTCATGCAGTCTTGTTATCGCCACACCCTTTAAGTAGACATAGTTAATTCTGATGTTCAGCTTCTGACTTTAACCTCATATCTACCAAACAGCCTCTATGTTTCATTATCTCATCTACATCTTTGCAAGACACCATCACACATAAATTACTAGATTGTTCTGTTAAATTAGGCGAATGTTGCAGACCAATGGAACTATGCTAACCTTAACTAAAACTACATCAACTGCATACCATACAAAAATACATTAAATTACCAAAAGTATTTGCACATCTGCCTTGAGTGACATCCCATTCTTAATCCATGGAGTTTAATAGGATGTCGGCCCACCCTTTGCAGCTATAACAGCTTCAACTTTTCAGGGAAGAAGAGTTCCCATCCATCCATTCACTTCCACTTATCCTTTTCAGGGTCGCAGGGGGCGCTGGAGCCTATCCCAGCTGTTATAGGGCGAGAGGCAGCGTACACCCTGGACAGGTCGCCAGTCTGTCGCACAGCCAACACACAGGGACAAACAACCATTCGCACTAACATTCAGACCTAGTGGCAATTTGGATTATCCAATTAACCTATCCCCACAAGCTGCATGTCTTTGGACAGTAGGAGGAAGCCGGAGTACCCGGAGGGAACCCACGCAAACACGGGGAGAACATGCAAACTCCACACATGCAAACTCCACCAGCCCGATCGTGGAATTGAACTCAGGACCTTCTTGCTGTGCGGCAACAGTGCTAACCACCGTGCCACCGTGCTGCCCAGGTTACCAAGGTTTAGAAGTGTTTGTGGGAAATTCTGACCATTTTTCCAGAAGCAAATTTGTGAGATCAGACACTGATGTTGAATGAGAAGGCCTGGGTTACAGTCTCTGCTCTATCCCAAAGATATTTTATTGGGTTGAGATCAGGACTTTATGCAGGCCAGTCACGTTCTTCCAAACCAAACCTGCTCATCCATGTCTTTATGGACTGTGCTTTGTGTGCTGTTGTGCAGCCATGTTGGAACAGGAAGGGACCATCCCCAAACTGTACAACTCCTGAAAAACAACCCTACACCATAATCCCCCTCCATCAAACTTTACACTTGGCACAATGCAGTCACACAAGTACCATTGTCCTGGAAAACCCTGACTCGTCCATCAGATTGCCAGGCAGAGAAGCATGATTTATCACTCCAGAGAACATGTCTCCATAGAGTCCAGTAGTGTCTGATACACGGTCTTGAGCTAATTTCAAACTCACATGGACTTTGGAAGTCTGTAGCGACCAAGTCGGCAGAAGGTTGGTGACCTCTGTGCACTATGAGCCTCAGCATCCGTGGACTTCACGCTGTGATTTTACATTGCCAACCAGTTCATGTTGTTCCCAATCGCTTTCACTTTGTTTTAATACCACTAATAGCTGACTGTGGAATATTTAGTAGTGAGAAAGTTTCATGACTAGATATGATGCACAGGTGGCATCCTATGAAAGTACCACGCTGGAACTCACCGAGCTCATGAGAGCAACCCATTCTTTAAAAAAAATGTTTGTGAATGTGGAAGTGATTGGAACACCTGAATTCAATGATTTAAATGGGTGAGTGAAAATTTTGGGCATTATAGTGTATTTTTGCATGACATATTGGAGTGTTAGAGATTGGTAGTGCTTGTCAGCAAACAGACACAGGGCAGGATTCTGATTGCAAAGCAGTGACTTGTGAGAGCTTAAAGAGGGAGATCTCATTTTCTGTGCTTGTCTTTTCATGATTGCTCTTTGTGTGGATGTAAACTGTGGGCCTTCCAAGAAGCAGTTGTTTTAAATTTGTGGCAGAACCTAAGAGAAAGAACTTTTAATTATAACAAGCTGTGGCAGCCCGCCAAGAAAGCAGTGCTATACTTGGAAACCAAACTTTATGAGCAGAAAATCCAAACGCTGCCCACACTGGGCCTCGGAGGTAAAGTCCAGAAATACCACAACAATGAAAAAGGAGTGTTTAAGGTGGATAAGAATACAAGGGGGGGGGGGGGGGGTCCTGGGTCAAATATTTTGACCTCTAAAATGAAGGAATACTTAAAAAATCTAAATTAAAGAAAACACAGGTAACAGAGTCAACTGTTTTTCCGCTCCTCGCCCCTTTTCAGTATTCCTTCTTCATTCCTTCCTTTCCTTCACTTTTCATCCCCTTTTATCTCTTTAATTTCCTTTTGTCTCCCTCCCTGTCCTCGGACTCCTTCCGCTTGTTTTTTCTCATTCAGACTGTAGCCATGTGAGGAAATATAAACTTTCTATTTTTTTCACCATACTTTTCTTTTCTTTTTCCCGCCGGGCCCCAAATTCCTGTCACCTATCATCGACACGCGCGCGCGCGCACACGTAGACCTCCCAGTACATCGAGTCCAAACCACACCCAGCTCCAGGTCTCCCTCCCTCGCGCGCTCTCGACGGCCGGGCTAGCGGACGTGCATTTGTACTTTTTTGTTTTTTTTGATTACTAGTGAGAACGACAGCTGCTGTTTTCTCACGTTCGAGGCTGTTTCTTCCACAGAAGAGTTGTTTTTCGTGCTTGGACCAAATTCGGTGAGCGAACTTTTCTTTCCTGATAACTTTTATTTTAAGTTTAGTTTGGCGCTTAAATGCCAAACAGAACTTTCTATGTGGGAGTTGTGGCATCACTCAGAGCAACTTTATGTGTTTGAAGTGCAGCGTAACGTGTTTACTGCTCTAGAAGACAGCTGTCTAAAAAATATAAATAAATACATGAATTAATACATTAAAACAACAACAACAACAACAAAATATATAAATAAACAGAACCTTAAAAAAATATATTTTATGGTATGTCTGTTTAAGCGTATTTGGACATTAGGCCGTCTCTTACTGTTTGTTGCAGGGTTTAAGGGTCCCTTACTGCCGTGTTTTGCCCTGTGGGTATTTTTACACAGATTGTAACTCAGCTCCAAGTTCAGACATTGGAAATAAAAGGGGCGTTGTCAGCCACTTTGATAATGTGTGTGGGAGTAAAACGTATTTTTAAGTCCAGTGAAAGAAACTTTAGTGTTTTGGGAAGGAGGATAAACATTTAGTTTTTTCTTTCGTTTTTTTTCAATGGACGCTGAAAATATGCGCCTGTGAACTCTGGGACTTAAAGATCGGGCTTCCTGCAACATGACACAGAAGGCTGTTATGTTGCTGTGGTTGTGGTTTCCGGGACTATGCTTTATATATGTTGCTTATAATATATTTAAGGTGTGCCATCTAAATGCAGTACACACACTGTAATGCCTTTATCCCTGTCTTTAAGTTTTCAATGGGGTAGATCCCTGTTTCTCTTCATGCCTGTCGCCCTCTTGTGGATAGAAAATAACATTAGACTATGTTATTTTAGGTTTCTGTGGTTACAGATTTTTTTTTAGCTCCAGCAACAAATAAGATAAAAGTATAGAGAAAGATATGAGGACATATGAAATGGGAGGGTTACAGTTGAACTGCAATAATGTGGATACACTGGATGGCGTGGGCAAAGTTAAATTGGCGGGAGGGGGCTCTGTCAAGTTGCAACACGCTCCTGAAAATAGGAACTGAGGCATCAAAGCATTATTTACTCCAGCCTCAATGCCACTTGTGGTATAGACCATGCTGCAATCACAATATGGTAAATGCTAAATGGCCTGTATTTCTATAGCGCTTTACTTAGTCCCTATAGATCCCAAAGCGCTTTACACTACATTCGGTCATCCACCCATTCACACACTGGTGATGGCAAGCTACATTGTAGCCACAGCCACCCTGGGGCGCACTGACAGAGGCGAGGCTGCCGGACACTGGCGCCACCGGGCCCTCTGACCACCACCTGTAGGCAACGGGTGAAGTGTCTTGTCCAAGGACACAACGACAGAGACTGTCGGAGCCGGGGCTCGAACCGGCAACCTTCCGATTACAAGACGAACTGCCAACTCTTGAGCCACGATCGCCCCACATTAAGCTATATTTTGAGTAGAAATCTGGTTTCCATATCTCTTAATAATCACATACAGGGAATATACATGTGAACAAGTGCGTTAAGCAAGAGACTGAGTGAGCAAATGGATGGATAAATTGCTAAATACAGGAGTGAAGCTAAACGTGGCTGCATTTTGATGGATACCATCATCCCACCATATTGAAGGTGGTGTGTTTTCATCCCATCAGAGTCAGGTTTTAGAGTGCAAGAGGGTTTGGATGTATAATTCAGGCAGAATAACTCCTGAAGCATTTTCCCTCTTACACTTATGTTTTGTGACACGAGGTAGCGAGCCACAAGCATTTCCCCTCATACAGAATGTGGCACGCGGAAAGACATGAGTGACATATGATAGGAGGGGAATTAGACAGCAGGCTTATGGAGAGATTTTAAGCGTCGCTGACAGATGAAAGCGATTAGGGAACAAGTGTGAAGTGACTGACAGAAGAACAGAAAAAGATGAACAATATAAATAAATAGGGATGGAGATGTGAGTGGAGGTCTCCTTTTCATCTCTCTGTCAGGTGTTACTTAACCTCTCTCTCCCTCTGTCTCTCCATGTGGAAGTTATTACTCAGCACTGTCACATGAGGAATGTGTGAAGAAAAGCACGTACACACACACACACACCTAAAAACCATGTTAGCGTCCAACATGAAAGAATGCCTGTGTTGAAGTATTTGAAGCCAGAAGGAAAACAGTTGTGTATATGTGTGCAGATTCTTCTTATTTTTTGGGCTCTTTTGTAACTTCATGTTACCCTTCTCTAGTACTCAGAAAAACTTGATATTGTGTGAGTCTTTTTGTCTATTTGGGATGTGAATATGTCATTTGTATGCATTCACAGACAAATAACACAAATAACCACCGAAGTAACTGGTCTATCTGCAATTTCATAGACTGTATTGTACACTCTCCTAATATTTTAGTATGGATGGCAAGGAATAGAGCAACAGTCAGTCCAGAGTACCACTTTTATTGAATATTTGAAGCCTAATGTTGTGTTGTCCCATTAAAGCTAGTCCCTGAAAGATGAAGCCAGGTTGGGTCTCCTCAACACAGACATTTAAAGTCTCACCAATCCTTGTTGTGTCCTTCAAATTCAGTCAGATGCTGCATGACTTTGAGTCATTTAAATCCCCCTAAAACAGCACAGTACTGTTGACTTGCTACACAATATACAGGGTTTGGTCTACAAATGTAGCCAAACACTGTCCCTAAGGATGAACTAAAATGTTTCCCCTTGTAGTAATTGTAAAGTTGCATCTAGAATGCAGCATCATATCTAAAAAAGACCTCTTATAGATACATAATGCTTGATTTCTGCCATCGGTCCTGGGAAAGTGTACCTTTTGTGTAAAGGTAATCCAAAGCTTGGCCTGTAAGTCGTATACACACAGAAAGATTTGGTTCCCCTTTGCTATAAGTGAATCTTATGATATATAAATTTAACATTATGACCAAGTCTATGACCAAAGCACTGAAAATGAGTCTTAATTTCTCATGGAGATTGAGTTTTTCATGAGCAAATGTTTCTCAATTGTCAGCTTAAGCTTCTTTGAATATTTGTGCATACACAAAAAGGAGTATTCAAGAGTAAAGGCAGATGAGGGCCAGAGGGCTCCACTGGAAGTCTTCTATCCCTTCTCTCTTCTTTTTTTTCCTCAATCCAATTTTCCATGGCCAAAGACACAGAGAGAGAGATAAGTAGAGAGAAAGGGAGAATGGGACAGTGAGAGAGGCGGGGGAGTGAGATGCAGAGGCCCAGTTAAGTCTGTGGCTTTGTGTTTTATGAAAAGAGGGAAAAAAAGGACATTAAAAGTCAGCATTTTCCACCAGACAAGGGAATCAGTCGACATGAGCACACACATATACACACTTGCACTCTTCCACTGACTGAGTCTCCCCCCAGTCTCCTATTATAAGGCTGAGTGGAGAGGAGGAATGGCTTCATTTGTGGTGTTTGTCAGCGTGTGTGTATCTGTGTGACAGGGAAGGTAACTGGAGTTATCTGTCATTGTGTTTCTCTGCTTACACCTAGCCGTATGCCAGACTTTCCTAAAGTTAAACACAAAGGGAACTGTCACATCTTGTACAAACAAAACACAGGATAATATACTTACTGTAAAATGACCTGAGTTATACTGCTGCTGATGTGGAGAAAAGCTAAGCTTCACTTTGTTCTTTTTTCCGACTAGAGACTTTCCATGGTCATTTTTTTTTGTGCTGAGAAGGTCTCACAAAACTAAAGCCCCTAAACCATGTAAACCCACTTTGAATAGCTCTAAAAACACTAGCCTCACAGGGAAAACATAACAGCAAAAATTCAACTTCTGTAGGTTACCCTTTAGCAGCTACATTTCGCTTGTGAACATCACATCTTAGTTCAGATTACATTTGTTAATGACCACGACAAAGATGGTGTTACAATAGATTTGTTATTACTTGTTCTGGTGGCGCACACCTCACAGTTGAGGCAAATAAAATCTGTCTGTTATGATAGATAAGGTGTGACAAATTGTGCCGTGTTGGTGTGAAGCAGGTCAAAGAAGCATGGCTAATGTATGCAACATGAATGTGGATAGTGTGTGTGTCTGTGTGTCAGCTGTTGCCTGATGTCAGAGGAACGACAATTCACACTCTACTATCAGCGCTGAGGGAAACCCATTAGGGTCGCTGGGAGTGCAGGGTCCACATTAGGCTAATGTTAGGGTATGTTTGTAGTAAGTGTTGTTTTCTTTTCTTTAATCATGCTCATGATAATCGGGGCCTGGCAGTCAAAGTAATGAAGATCTTTACAGTGCAAGCACTCACCAACACAAAAGACACTTATTTCATTTACTTTCAATTATCTACATTTTCCTTATGCGAATCGTATGTTTTTCTTATATTTAACTCAGCTCCCAAATGTTTGCGATTTTGCATTCTGTGTATGTGTGCATACATCAAAGTCTGCACGACTGTACTCAGTATGTGCCTCTAGGCTCATGTTTTTGTTTTTCTGCCTTCCCTCCATTTCCCTCCAATTGGGTTCCCTTCCTTGTTTCTCTGATCCCACCCTCCTCCCGTGCTCCTCCTCTCTTTGCTGAGATGAGAAGGCAGCTGCAGACAGTAGAAGATCCAGCTGTGTGTGCCCACATATGCATGTCTGGGGATTATTTTCCACTCCAAAGAATGTCCCTGCAGGTCAGATTAGGCTCAAAGAGATGCATTGCACTGGAAGTGAATTAAATTATCTTTTATTTTTAACTTTGGCCGCCCTTTTTCCCAAATGTCTTTCGATGCTTCCTTCACTGTGCTAGCGTTTCTCTGTAAAATCAAAAACTAAAATCAGATTTACAGAAACAGATTTATTATAAAGTGTTATATGTGTGCTATTCACTACTTTGTGTGGATATTGAGAGAGTTGGCATACAGTAGCTACTTTATATATAAGGTGTCACATATAAACACACAACGACACCAAACTACCATATAAACACAGACATCGCAGGCTTTTATTGCCTCAAAGCGTTTATGTTGAGAATAAACATTTTGCAGGCTCACGTGCGACAGGATTTTCACTTCCATTTCTTTGTAGTTTTTTTTCCTCACAACCTCTGGTCTCGGTTTAAATGAGTCTTACCAAGCCTTTGTCTTCTCCAGTTTGATTTTCAGAACAGTATCATTATGATCTTTTGGCTTGAAAAGCCCTTGCTGTTCGCATACTTGTTGGAAACCTGAACCCTGTGCTTTTAGATGGCTGTTGTTATTTTCCCGCTTCCTTTTTACTATTTACCACCTGGTGCCCCCTTCCCCCCTACCCAGACAGGGAGGACCTATCCTTTGGCACATCACACAACCGCATACTCGCACACAAAAACTGTGACCTGCTTCCTGTTGGTGGGCAGAGACTGTTTTTACTGTGACTCCATTTTGGCGGGGAAGACTAATTCCTCTGCAGTCTGGCTGGGGCTGTGTGTGTGTGTGTGTGTGTGTGTGTGTGTGTGTGTGTGATTGTGTACACTCACATGCTTTTAAATATGCTTGCGTCTGTGCCTCGTAAGCTTCTGAACCTTAGGTGGGAGGCACTTCCAGAAATCTAAATAATATGTTTTGTTTTATGTGCGTTATCTCCACGGTAGAGTTTGATGTGTGACACTGTGTGACGCAGATGCTAGTCAGTATGTGTTTCAGAAATGTAGGCCTACATTTGCAGACACATTATATTATAAAGTGCCATTAAAGCTGTGCTGTAAAATGTCACAGTTGAATTGTAGATTTTGGAATCCTGTGTTATGTGAGCATTTGCAGCCAAATAACCGAATGATGCTGACAAGGCATTTTTTTTATGCGGAGCAAAACTCAACCCTGGATTTTCTCACACATGGTTTTCTGGGTATGCTTGAGTTTGTTTTTGTTTTTTTGTTTTTAATAGAATCCACATTTTTATTCACTCTGAGGAATTTGTCTGTAGAATACACAAATAAAAACTAATGAAAATAACAAAAGAAAATAAATCAGGCGCAACCTTGCAGAAAGAGAACACAGTAACTTATTGTTCAAATAACTGCCTGTTCAGACACAAATACGTCTTATCCTAACAGATACACCCAACCTGTTATGACTGTCAACAGTGATTTGTGAAACCATACACTTCTGGACATTTAGTTTGAATCATACTGCTACAAAGGCTAAGGTCACACTGCAGAAGAAGTAGAATAGGCTGGTATTTGAACCTGCACACTGAGTGCCCTTGGTTCATTTGAAATATGTAAACTTTACTGAAATGTATCCATGGCAGTGCATCTTGATTTACTGGCATTCTTTTTATCAAATTTGTAACTGATAATTGTGTATCATTGTGTTGGTTAATCTCAGGTTTGAACAAAACACAGATTTACACACACACACACACACACACACACACACACACACACCCCCCCCCCGCCCCAAAAGTTTACTGCTGAGTCCTCGCTGCCATAAAGTCTGAATGAAGGCCTTTAATCACTGCAAAGTATACACTACACTCCCACACATTGTAAATGTGTGTATATATACTGTGTAAAACACCCACTCTTTCTTTGACACACATGTACACATGATTTGCTGGACAAAACATAAGATGTGTGTTTTCTTTAATTTAAGGGAAGACTCTGAGGCTTCTGACTGTTTCTTTGACAGCTATTTGGACACAATGTAACAGAACATACATAGACGGATTGTAATTGAAGTTTTTAGCGATGCTTTATCTACATATTTTCTAAATAGTTAAAAAAATCCTGTCAGTGCTATATTATTATACATTTCATTTCTATACATAATTTATATTTTGTTCTGTATGTATGTTATTCTGTCGATATTGTAATTACTGCTTGCTTTTCTTTGAAGGCTGATATTGGACAGTACTCCAGTTTCATTGTACTATTGGGCGATCGTGGCTCAAGAGTTGGGAGTTCACCTTGTAATCGGAAGGTTGCCGGTTCGAGCCCCGGCTTGGACAGTCTCGGTCGTTGTGTCCTTGGGCAAGACACTTCACCCGTTGCCTACTGGTGGTGGTAAGAGGGCCCGGTGGCGCCAGTGTCCGGCAGCCTCGCCTCTGTCAGTGCGCCCCAGGGTGGCTGTGGCTACAATGTAGCTTGCCATCACCAGTGTGTGAATGTGTGCGTGAATGGGTGGATGACTGGATATGTAAAGCGCTTTGGGGTCCTTAGGGACTAGTAAAGCGCTATATAAATACAGGCCATTTACCATTTACCATTTATTGTACAAGGTATGACTGTGCAATGACCATAAACAGTTAAAGACTGTGTTGACATTGCCAATATTAGTTATTTGGCATTATATGTATGTTGGCACATATTAGCTCATAAATTAAAATGAAAAAAATAAAGATGACACAGGAGAAACGCCCTTCAAACCATGAGTGCTGATCTTGCTTAGTTTGTCCACCACGCTGCAACTCTGCACTCGACAGTCAACGACGACTAGTAATCGAGAGTAATCGACCACTTGTGAAAATAAAGGAAGATTATTTTTAAACGACATTGTAGAGCTGCACAATTAATCGTTAGAAAATCGCGATCTCGATTTATACTTATGTGCGATCTCATTTCCAAATGACAACGATTTAAAAAAACAAAAAAAAAAACAAAATAACAAAAACAAAACACAGACGACAATGATTGTATTGCATTTTGATCTGGGACGTAATCTGCATGAAAACAAGCGCTCACTCTTCCTGCTCAACAAATGACGAGGGCGGAGCCTTATACCACGTGATACAGAAGCTGTGCCGTGTGATGCTAAAATTAGCAGGGAAAAAACAACTGAGAACATGTCAGGGATGACGAGAAAGTGACAGGAGAAAATCCGTCCCGGTCAACCACCCAAACATCAATAACGGGAACCTTATACAGCGCTTCCCTATACCCGTCGAACTCCCGCAGGCACAAAGAAATTACGGAGGCTATTACTTATCACCTGACCAAAGATATGGCTCCCATCAACACTGTGCAAAACGAGGGATTTAGGAAAATGATCAACACCCTCGACAAACGCTACACAGTGCGTTTCTATTGTTGCACTACCTGCTCTATACACGCAGTGTCCAGCAACGGTGGAGACGGAATTTCAAGCAGTACATTTTGCGGCAACAACAAAACGTGAGACATTTGTTGTTTTTATGTTTATTTATTGTTTTATGTTCAGTCTCAACTGTTACGAAGTTGATGTGCAGTTAAGCGCAATAAATATTTATATTGGAAAAGAAAATCGTGATCTCAATTCTATGCAAAGAAATCGTGATTCTCATTTTATGCAAATCGTGCAGCCCTACAACATTGTCATATTATCTTAGCTAGGACTTATCAACGACCACATATAACACATTTTTGGGACATCTGTTTCTGTTTTGTGTATCTATACGAGCTGAATTTTTACATCACCAAATATCGATATTGGTATCGATCATGCATGATGATGATGATTAAAGAAATCATTTCTTTTTTTTCATTTACTCAGCTATTACACTCATGTTGCTTCCAACAGGTTCTTTTCATGTGAGCGGCCTTGATCCATTCCTCACTATCAGTCTGCAACCCCGCCTGTCTGACAGCCAGCATAAACATACAGAAGTGGTTCCACCAAAACTGACAATCAGCCAGTGGGAGAAACAAACAGCGAGGGGTAACTGCCTGCAGGGTATTTAACCAGTTTGACCGACAGGTGACAAAAAGCAGATAGAAGTTAGACGGAAGGGCAGTCATGTTGATCGTCTTAGCTTTCATCATACTCTTTCATCTGGCTGCAGCCATCCTGCTCTTCGTTGCCACCATTCACAATGTAAGTACACACTGAAAATAAATACTCCTTTAACATAAATCATTTCACTTTTTTTAACAATGCTTGTGTCTATCCCTGATGTAGGCGTGGTGGGTGGTATCAAGACCTGGCATTAACATTATTAGTGACTTATGGTACGCATGTAACACCACTTGCGAATCGATTGAGGACAGTCACACTGTGAATGCAGGTAAGACAGTGTGTATACTTCCTATATCTCTGTAAATGTATGTCTGGGTATGCTACAACTTCTAACTTCTCTCTCCTCAGCTTATCTGCAGGCAGTCCAGGCTACCATGATCCTTGCCACTATATTGTGTTGCGTCAGCTTCTTCGTCTTCATCCTTCAGCTCTTCAGGATCAAACAGGGAGAGCGATTCATTTTCACAGCCATTATCCAGATATTGGCATGTATGTAAAACACATCTAACTTTTAATGTTCTAATGCAACTTATATCCACTATCCGTGTGTATGATTTCCATCCTTTTCCTTATCTCTTCTCTCATCTCCCAGCTTTATGTGTGATGATCGCGGTGTCCATCTACACGGCCGAGAACAAAAGCTTTCATAAGCATGACCTTCAGGAAGGCTCATTCGGCTCCTCTTATGTTGTGGCGTGGATCAGCTTCCCCATGACTCTCATCAGTGGCCTCGTGTACCTGGTGCTCAGGAAACGCAAATAGACATAATAGGCTTATATAAACAATATTCAAATTCTATAAATGGAAACTTGAACATATGAGTACAAACAAACAATTTTTCTCATCTAACATTCTTTTTTTAACCCTTATTTTTTATTTTCTATTGGAATCTGCTTCAAATTCTGCATCATTTCAAATCACAGGTGCAAATCTAGAAAACATTTAGTACTTTTTTGGTCCATCTTATGCATGAGCTTCTTGTTCCTGATGGTACATTGTTCTTACTGAGTGTGGCAAAGATGACTCTTAGGATTCAAGTCCTTTAGAGACATGGCAGTCCAATTTTTCCCCTGCTTACGTCTGTGGTAGCCACTGCAGTATGTTTCTGCAATTATCTAAGGCGAGAAGTGCACCGTGATTCACATTTGATCTGCAGTGCCTTGTTTAAACAGTGTAACCTTACCTTTTCCAGCATGGCACACTGTGCTGGCTAGCTCCATTTACATAAGGTCAAATCAGCTCGATGCAAATGCACACCACAAGAGCCTAGGTGACTTCATCACCCATCCACTGCTCTGCATAGACGAGGCTCCAGAGGACCCTTGCTGCATTTTGTGAGAACTTACCTTCACCTTCCTCCCTTTCCCTTGGCAAAAACACAGGAAGAGAGCTCTGCTTTGTCTCCCCCTGTTGTGTCGCTGTCTCCTGCTTTCCACCAACTCCAGTCACAGGACTGTTTTATCCAAAAGGATAATAGTGGAAGAAGGAAAAAGTGTGGAGGCTTGTCTGACATCTCCTAGACTTGCTAAAGGCTTTTTTTTTTTTTTTTTGTGAATCTATAGTTGACAGACTTTATTTTGTACAGATTTGCTGTGTGTGTATAGTTAAGGCTAGATTCAAATGATAAAAATTTTATCTATAAAATAAAAGGCATATAAATAAACAAATATTAACCACAGCATAGAAGTGTAGTGAATCAGTAGTTAGAGATACAAGATGTAGGATTTTAACCTTTTTGTTATGTTCTTATGTTACTTTTTGTGTTTTCATGGTTAGAAAGGAACCAGTGATTTGCTGTGAGATTTGGGATTTAAAACGACATAGAAATGTGTAAACTTCAAAGAAGAATGAACATTTCTTTGTTATTACTATGCTTGTTTTGTTCACAGCTTCTTTGAAGCTATTCTTTTGAAACCACTGTTTATTAGATTATAGCATCATGCGACTGGCGATGTATGAAGTAATTACCATATTTTTCCCCTCTCTGGCTGGGTTACTGCTTGGTCCATTACTGGAACATTTCTAGCATCTCTGCACTTACTCATGTGTCAGCTTTTAATAGTAAGCTAGATGTTATACCTGCCAGCAGTTCCTTGCATTACTTTAAAAGAACTGAAACCATCATGGGCATCAGCGATTATAGTTGTGCTGGATTACTTCAGAGATGCACTGTGCTGTTTTTGTTGTAAAGAGAAATGTTAGATAAAGCTTGGAACACAGAAGTTTGTAACCTGCTAACTCACCGGTGATGAAGATTTGTGGAAAAGGCGTGGAATTGAAGTTATTAAGCTTTACTATCCCAAGTCGATACTTGAAAATGAACAAAACAGCGTGTTAAAGGCCAAGATTACCATGATATTCATGCGTTTTGTCAAGTTGTCATCATTAGTGTTTCACTTGGTAAAAAGCCTCATGTAATTAAATGCCTTTTATCAAAAATGTTTGTTAATGTTGACTCTACTTTAGTTATGATGTAATGATTTTTAAAGCAGACCAATATTTAACTGTGGATAAATCAACGTTTTGAACATGGCATCTGATCAGATAAGTTAAATTAACATATTTTCCCAATTGAGTGTGTTGTTATTTATTCATCTAAATTGCTTTGGCATGAGTCGCCCTAGAAATGGCCACCTCCTCAGAGCAAATTCCCCCGCCTTTAACCAAAACAAATAAAAATACTCTGGTCTTTTCCTTTTAAGAAGTCATGGCCCAGTTATAGAAAAAAAAACTATTCGTAACAAGGTTTGTGTGTTTTTGTTTTTTTTGAGTAACTGGGTTATGATTCTGAGAAAGCCATCTTTAGCACCACAAAGCAGTCACCTTGTTATCTGGTTTTATTTTATCCAAAGAAAGAATATTTCTACAGCAGATGGCTCTAAAACTGGGCAACTCATACCAAATCAGTCTTTATGGCACTACAAAGTAAAAATGAAATAGTTTGTCCCTTTCATTTCAGTTGTAGATATTCAACATAAAACACGTTATTATCTTTAGAGTGAATTTATTAGTATACTTTTCTTGTAGTGTGTTTTATACCCATGTAGATGTCATAAGGTCATACTGACAGAAAAAATTGAGTTGTTGAAACCAAAACTGTATTTATGGGGATTTCTTTCTTTTTTGCATCTGAAATATTTCTAATGTTTAATGAAGTATTAATTCCAAATTGATTTAAAGTCTCATGTTGCTCCATAATGTTGTCAGTGTATATTTTGCTGCGTGGAGTTGTTTTCCGCAGGCTAGCAGTTTTTCAATTTCCAGTTTCTGCTTGTTAACGGCTCATTTCCTTGTATTGTTTTAAAAGCCAATTAAATTACAATATACTAGTTATTTTGTCCTCTGTTGCAGCTTCTGTGGCAGCTTTGGTGATTTGTTAACATTTTTTGTCCTGTGGTCACATCATCAGATTGAACGTTTGTCTGCTACCGACACCTAGTGGACCGGCAGAAAACTACATCATGTGTACGAGCTCGTTTATTTTATTCTTCAAGCGGCACACTGGTCAAACATCCAGTAGATTTATGAACAAATACTCAGCCTCAACACATCAATTTATCTGTGCTTATTTTTCTTTTACCTTTCGAAAAATGCCTTTGAATAAATAAAACATATTTGTTTGTAACTAGTGTTCTACTGGGTATTAATGTGTGCATACGTACTTGCTCTCCAGTGTCTTGTCTTTTTCTCTTTTCCCATGTTGCAGTGTACTACTTACCATATTTTAGGCTTTATTGTAAAATTTCATGGGAATTACACTCTGAGTGCAGTTTTGTTTCAGGTTTTTAATCAGGGAAAAAAAATATGTCCAAATCTACCAGGCCCTGTGTGAGAAAGACATTGATTCATCAGGTGTGATTTCTGCAAGACCAAGAAATCAATTAAGTAGAACCTGCCTGACAAAGTGAAATGGACGAAGATCTTAAAATAGAACACAGCAAGTTTGGAAAAGGATTCATGATTACAACAATAAGAAAGAAATGGCGTACATGGGAGATTTTCAAGTAGACACGTTTACCAGGTAGTGACTGGCTGGATAACATTTATGAAGAATTTTATATGAGACTTCTTTCACCTTATTTACAATCAAATATTTATGGGGGATCATCCAGACTGTCTTCCACTTGATATCTGGAACATATCGGTTCCAATAAGATATTATATATGGGAGAGAGATGATATCTTCTTGGAATAAACTACGTATTTTCTTATTGCTGTTACCAAGTTCTTGTGAAAAGCAGATTTTTCCTATTGGTGACTCAGCTGGATCAGGGAGAGTGACTGAGGTAAATATTGAGCTGTCAGTGTTTTTATATAACATTAAAGTCCCTGAGGGTATGGCACCAAGCACCATTGAGAATTCCTGAACACTGATTGGAAAATAATATAGTGCAATAAAGTCATTGTAAGTAAGTAGTTGTCCCTCTTTATTAACCAGCTGAGCCACCAATAGGATGCCATTTTGGACCCAAGTTTCCAGGAAAAGTGATTTATTTTTCTATAAAATATCTCTGTTGTTCCAGATAAGGTATTTGTGAGGTGAGAAGTTGTGTTTATAAATGAGGGTCCACGCATGATGTGTAAGACTTGCGCGAAAGGTGTCTACTTCCGGTCAAAGCATTTTACGATAGTTACAGGTCAGGGTATCTGTTATGATGTTAAGAATAACAAGTATCTCTTAAAATGTTTCCGATAATGAAACATTTAATATAATGTAGACAAAAACAAAAAAATAAAAAGATAGTGTGTTGTGCCATGCGCTTGTGAAGTGGCTGTTTGGTCTCTCCAATGTAAAGGTCTGGGCATTCCTCGCTGCACTGTACAGCATACACCACATTGTTAAGTCTGTGTTTTGGAGTTTTGTCTTTCGGGTGAACCAGTTTTTGTCTGAGCGTGTTGCTGGGTCTGAAATGCTTGGAGAAAACCCTCCTGAGTTTTTCTGATACACCGGCTACATAGGGGATGACAATGTTGTTGCGTCTGTCCTTCTTATCCTCCCTCGGGTGAGGGAGGGGGCTGACACCAGCGAAAGAGTCACCACCTCCACAGGACAAGACTCAGCTGTCCATCTGCATCTTAAGGATAAAGGACACTCTTTCGAGGATGCCAATGTTCACATTTTGGACAGAGAGGACAGATGGTTTGAAAGGGGAGTGAAAGAAGCCATCTATGTCCACTGTGAGTGACCATCTTTGAACAGAGGCGGTGGTTTACGACACCAACTCTCTGCCATCTATAATCCAGTTTTGAGTTCCCTCCCCAGACGCCTTAACGCCCACTCACATCCTGGGCCATCTGACCTCAGGAATTCGCATGATAAGGTGGGGCCAGGTTTCACAATGAACTCACCCGAAACCCTGGCTGATTGGGACTCACACCCAGTTTCCCACCTTGGCTCAGGTGATTAGAGGATCATCAGGGGTCCTTTTGTCCCTCTGTGGGGGGATACTCCCACTAGGTTTATATCTTGGACTCTCCACCATTTGACCTTAGAACTAAAGAAGCTTCTTGGATGAGAGGTGAAACGTCTTCAAGCAACTTAAATATGGAATCAGAACAATGCCACCTTGAAACGAAACCGAAAAAAATATTGTAACTGAAATAAATGTACTGAAAAATCTTGTATTGAAACCGAAAAAAAAAATTGATAGTGAAAAACAATTAATTGAAACTGTAATTTTTTTGTTTTCGCTTATATATATATATTTTTTTCAGTTTCAATCCATTTTTTTTCGGTTTCAAACCATTTTTCAGTTTCAATCTGCTGGCACTGTTTTGGCGTCCAGGGGCGCGCTGGGGGGGGGGGGGGGATTCCGGCCCGCATGTATTTGCATATATTATGGAGGCCACTAGCGCTGACCAAGCTGCCATCTTTCTCTCTTCCCGTCTTTCAATGGCTGCTTCAATTTCAGCTTGACCCTCCAAACCGCAAGTAAGTAATCATTTTTTGTCATCTTTCCTTGCTGTCCCACTGGACTGGACATTAGTTTAGTTTTTTTTAGCTACATCTGGTGAAGTTGTGGTAAAATACTGGTATTAGCCTATTCGTCGTAGCAAGCTAGCCTGAAGCTAATATTTGCTAAATTTAGGGACACCTGTGTCTCTTTAGGAGTTGGAGGCCGGTGTTTTAGGAACGGCACAAGATCTCATCAACAGGCAGTGTTGGGCAGTAACGTAATACATGCACCGGCGTTACGTATTTAAAATACAAAATATGAGTAAATGTATCTGTTACAGTTATCGTTCAATAGGTGATGTTGAGAATACAGTTAGTTTGTTGAAATAAATGGATTACATGGCGGTATTTTCCTGTTTCATATGTTAGGCAATGGTCTCTCAATTTTTGGTAATTCCACGCTGGTGGAAACCCAAACAAAGCACGCAATAAGAGCCTCTAAAAATTATTATACAAAAATGATTTAATATGAAGGCAATAGCAGAGTGTTACAGGCATCGCCCTAAACAATGTAGCCTCATGGGCAGTGTAGTCCGTGCTGCAGGGAGAATGGACTGCCATACCCGTTATGTGTCTGTGAGTGAGGGAGGGAGAGAAAGGAAAAGTACGAGCTGTCACGGGGCAGAAACGGGAGCTGGAAGCATGTAAATATAATAATAACCACTGCAGCCAAAAAGAGTGCCTGACAAGCCCATCTGTAAGTAAGCTATCAAGTCTCGACTGTACACCGTGTTCGTGTTTTCCTCTGAAACAATAAGTCCCGTTGGAGCAGCCTTTCAACGCCTCTCTCTGTCTCTGGCAAGCAGAGTTGACCCAGACAACAAAGTAAAGCTAGTTTTCAGCTACGAGCCCGACACGAACCCGACGTATTAGCCAGAGGTCCCTTTACTACAGTTCGGAGCCGCGGACCTGTTTTATATACGCGTGGGATAGTTTTCTATACGAGATCACAGCAAAAAGTGCAGCCTTACCTAATGTCCACCTACTGTTACTCATTTATATTATGATTTTAACACCTAGTTGGTATTGGTATGGCAAGTAGCCTTCAGTAATAGTAACAAATCACACAGCAATAGTACATTCATGTAGTTGTAAAGTATTCAGAATACATTACTTCTATAATCTTTGGTGGAATACATTTTAAAATTAACCTTCGCAACACTGTCAACAGGTTAGCACCTCATACCACAGTGCAGCAAAGCAGTCTCATGAGTGCTGGGAAGGACAAGCCCAGAGCCCAAAACAGACAGTCCAGGATATGACAAGGTTAGTAATTGTATGGTGAAAATTATACTTTTAGTTATCTTGATTGGCAAAAGAAAAGTAAATACAAAATCTGCTTCTCACATTTAGGGCATTTCCAAGATTTTTTTTTTTTTCAAAACTTCAATTTCTTTCATTATAGCTGTCCTGTGCCAGATGTTCTGTTGACCCACAGTGAGAGGCATCATTTCATAAACACCAGGAAGACTGAAACTCATCGCCGGGATCAAGCAGGGCTCGTGATCTTCACCAGCAGCTCCCTCACAAGAAGGATAAACCCAGCATTTCATGAACACTGATGGAGACCTTTGCTTTGTGTAATGTTAGAAGTACTCAGATAATCCTCAGAGGAATATCTTTAAGTCCTGTAGAAAGTTAAACATATGTTGTGCTCTCTGGTTACTCTGGTATGAATGACTCTGAATTACTTTATGATAAATAACACACTATTGTCAAAAACAGTGAAAGAATTCCAGATCACAAGTTTTTAGTTCAAATACAAGTAACAACCTTTGACTTTAATCAGGTTTTATTTAATTGTGTCAGAGAAAACATCACGTGCTCTTCATGTAGCTGAGTACATTCAGTGTTTAAAACAGAAGTTGTGCAGGTCTGAGATCAGCAGTTTTCTGAAACACCAAACTGAGGTACTGTTAATGCTAATGTATAGTGACACAGTTACTGGGGTGATTAATCCTTTTGACTTTTTGTCTTTAAATTTATCAATAAAACAGCTGCAGCTTTCACTGACAGCACATGTGGTACTTTAACCTTTGTACTGTTTTCTTCAGTTAATTTTGGAGTTACTACAAAGATTGAAGATATAGGATGATCTGTCTGCTGTCACTGGGTGGTGCTGAGGTCTGAATCTGAGGACAGCTCCTGTAATCACAAACAGAACCATCACAAACTGAAATATAAAGTTTATCTCAAATCTGAAATAGAGCTGATCCTTCTCTGTCCTCACACATTCGGGATCTGAAGTTGTTCAGTCCTACAGTTCTGCCAACAGCTGTTTATTTTTTAGTTGTTTTAAAGGCCTTATATACTAACACATTTTCTAATATCATGTTTACCTTTGAGTTGTTGATGCTTTAGGTCCTTAGCTTACAAACACATTTAACTTACCAAAAATAATGCGGTGAGGCCTCAGGTCCTCCTGTCCGGTGTTCCAGATCTACTGGCGTTTAGATCAACTGGCGTTGGTCGAACAGATGTGTGGCAGTCTTGCGTTTCAGGAGCTGCTACCGACAAACCAGCAAAAAAACGGCAAATGTGTCATCTGTGACACTTGTGAGGTTATGTCAAACACACTCCGTCAGTCTTGATGCTGTTGAACAACAAAATGTATAAAAATGTGGCGAGTTTACCTGGTGATATCCTCATGCGCGACGCGATCGCGAAAACAGCAAACAAGTAATACTACGCCGATGTTGTTCACAGGACAGCAAGAGTAAACGATCGGGAGACTGTTGTTATCCTTCCCCTCGCACGGTTTATTTCTCCGAATTCAGCGTTTTTGCTTCACAACTAAAGCGAGCAGTTTACTTTGTGCACTAACATGGACTCGAGTCAACCAGCGCCACCTCTGGCCAAGTGCCGCAGCCTACAGCCAGATCAACTTGTGACACACATCTGCACCACGTTTGAATTCGTTTCATGCACAACACATTTGTACCTTTCAATTGTGTCTGTTTGTGCGTCATGCAAATAAACCTTTGAAATGAATGAAATGACGCTAATATTTCACTAGTGTTGTAACATCACATGTCGTTAGCGTAGTCTGTGTCTTTTCTCTGCGAACAAACATGTTAGAGTTGGTTGTTATATACAGTCTGTATAAGTGTGGTTAATCTAATAAACATTTGTAAGGAGATGGCAGTTACTGTGAATGTACAGCATTTACACAGTGATTAGTAATAAACAGTCAGACAATGACTCTGACAATCTCATTCAATCTTGCAGACTGAATGCACCTTCTGTGGAAAGTGGTACCACACAGTGTGTGTGGACTTCCCCTGTGCAGAAGGCGACAACAAATGTTGTGCATGCTAAATAAACAGAAACAAATGATCCCTGTTGTCTTTGCTTACTGATTGTTTTCAGTGTTGACAATCCACATTGCTGGCATTGCATCTTTCAACATGTTTGTGGGTAGATTTGGATGTACCAGGGGTAAGTGCAGACACTCAGCCTCTACTCACTGTGATCATAGCAGCAGGTGCAGATGTTTCACAAGTTAATCTAGTAGTAGGCTATGGTAGTAGTGGACTGACCTCCATTTGAAACTGCTCCAGCTGCTGTGTGATAGTGGATCTGCTACAAATTGAAGATCATATGGAAGTTTTGGAAATTAACCCTTGTATTATGTTGAAAAACAAAAAAGTGACATTGATTTTGTTGCGGGTCATTTTGACCCGTACTGTGTAAATCCACTCAGAATTGTCAAGAAACTGCAATAAACTGCAATAAAACAATAGCAACTTTATTTTCCATCAGATAAACATGTAGAACACAGACATACAACATAACTATTTTAGGAACAATTTGGTTTTTCGTTCTTACAAACACGTATTTTGAACTTGCCCAACGTTCTCAGTTTTCCAATGCTCAACATTTTCTATTTTGTCCACATGATGGACAGAATGTAACTGTGTGCTTCTTGCATTTCTCACAAAAAGTGCTTGTTTTCAAACAGGAATCTTCCTAACTAAGATTTAAAACAAAGGATTTCTACGTCTCCTCCAGTCTCACAGATGACAAACCAAGCGACACACCTGAGTCACTGACTTTCTTAAATCCACTCACTCTCACTGGCTCTGTTTATTACTAATCACTGTGTAACTGCTGTGAATTCAAAGTAACTGCCGTCTCCTTACAAATCTTCATTGGATTAACCACACTTATACAGACTGTATATAACTACCAACTCTCCAGCCATGTTGATGGATTGCCTATATTGGCTGGAAATATTAATTTCCAGAGAAAGGACACAGACAAACGATGCTTACAGGATGTGATGTGACAACACTAATGAAATATTGATGTGTCATATTTGTCCAAGGCGTATTTCATTGTTATGGAAAAAGAGAATATCAAAATCATGATGACCAATTGGAGTGGTGATTTCTATGACTTTGTGTATATAATTTAGAATTTTGTACAAATGTAGGCCAATAAGGAATATATGATATCATTTCATTCTTTTCAAAGGTTTATTTGCATGACGCACAAACAGACACAATTGAAAGGTACAAATGTATTGTGCATGAAACGAATTCAAACGTGGTGCAGATTAGGGGTGGGTTTTTATAATCGATTCATCGATTAAAATCGATTCTGGCTTGGATAACGTAAAATCGATTCATTAAAATCCTGAATCGATTTTTTTAATATAAATTTATTTTGCCCGAAATGCCAGAATCTCTGGTGACATCTCACAAAATTTCAAGAACCACCAAACAGTTAAAAGAATAGAAACTGGGTCCCATTTTCACATATCAAAGCAGCATCTTTACATGAATCCTTCAGTAATTAGATGACAAAAAAGACTTTAATTCAATCTTCAGTGCATTTAGTGAAGGTCTTTTGTTTTGCCATTTACACTTATGAATGTGGTATTTGCCCATAATTATTACCATATTGTGGAGCATGGCAAGTTCCTTAGACGGATCGCCATTATTGTATAAAACCTGTGTTAGAGTCAGTGGGGTCATCCCATCTATTCTTACACTCAACCAGTCTACCAAATCCTGCCAGAAGTCAGTCGTTACTGAGCAGGAAAAAAACAAATCAATACTTTCTTCATTTTGCAAACAAAATCCACATGGCTCCACCTCAAACCCAAACCTTTTTTTAAGCATTTCAGCTGCTGGGTAATATCCATTAATTATTTTAAATTGCATTTCTTTGACTTTGGGGGGGATAGGCCATTTTAAAAAGTGTGTATATTTGTTAGTTATTTTAACGTTACTCCCTTTTAATTTTGTGTTACTGTTAAAATCGTGAAATAATTCATTTTTAAATATATTGTTTATGATTTTATTATTACACTTTTTATTAGTTAAAGGAATCTGATTTAGCTGTAAAGAAGGTAAACTAATTTGTCCCTTAGAGTAATATAAATAGCCTTGTATCAAACTTAACAGAGGTAAGAGGATCACCTTACAGACCTTGTTATATTCTCTAAGGGAACACTGAATGTTAAACTTTGCAGTGAAAACACCCACTGGGAGAAACTGCCCCTTTTCATCAAGTAAATCTGTTATAAAGATGATGTTTTTTTTCCATACCACTCTTTAATGAACAATGACTTCCTATTAATTGTAATGGTCCTGTTAATCCACAAGGTGGAGCAATGTGGCGTGAAGTTATGGGCAAAAACCATCTTCCAATAAGACAAGACCTGCTTATGATATTCTGACAGTTTCACAGGCAACTTCAATATATCAAAATCACATTTCAGGAGAAAATCCAACCCTCCCACCTTTTTGAAAATATTTTTAGGGATATGGAACCATATGGAGTCAGGTTTCAAGAGGAAGGCTTTTATCCAGTTAATTTTAAATACTCCAACCATTGATTGAAAATCAATTGTCTTTATACCACCTTTGGTGTAATCTTTGACAAGTTGTGATTTTTTAATGTAATGTGTTTTATTGCACCAAATGAATTGATAGATTATGGAGTTAATCTTTTAAATACTTTTCGGGGTAATGTATAATGAGTAAGCTGGATAAACCATCTTTGAGACGCCCTCTGATTTGGATAATAGACTGCGTCCAAAAATTGTGATATCTCTCATTAACCAATGATTTAGTGTTTTGGACATACCATCAATTTTGTCTTTTAGGTTTTTTGACTCTCTAGTTTTGATGTCTCTATTTAAATAAATGACTAGATATTTGACTTCATTTTTCACTGGAATTGTCCTCGTTATTTTCCAAACAATCATAAAGTGGCAAAAGTCCACACTTCTTTAGATTCAGACACAAGCCTGAAGCTTTAGAAAAAATTGAAATTACATTCAACGCTTTCTCAAGTATTAATTTATCCTTTAAAAATATTACTATGATGCAAACTGACTCATTTTCAGTTCAGTACCAAAAATTTTTATTCCTTCGATGTCTGAATGGTTCACAGTGAGGTAGGCCATTAATTGAGTGCAAAGAATAAATAATTTTGGAGAAATTGGGCAACCCTGTCGAATTCCACGGAATACGTCTATCCTAGGTGTTATGCCTGGATTGAGCGAAACATAACTGTAAATCTGCTTGTAGAACAGTTTGATCACTTTGCAAAATTTGTTTCCAAATCCAAAAAGTTCTAAAGATCTAAATAGAAAATTATGGTCTATTGAATCAAAAGCTTTAAAAAAGTCAATAAATAATATTAAACTTTCTGAATTGATAAAGGATCGGTAGTCAATCATATCTAATATTAAACTTATGTTATTTTGACACTCATCGATTAATTTGGTTAAGACGCTCTTAATCCTATTTGCATATGCTAAGGCTAATAATTTGTAATCATTACATAAAAGTGTTATGGGTCTCCAATTGTCTAGCACTTGTAAATTTTTGTTTGGTTTGGGCAATAAGGTTATTAATCCTGTTTTCATTGTTGGGGATAGTTCTTCATTTTTTAAACAATCCAAAAAGGCATTAAATAACAAATCTTTAATGTCTTGCCAAAAGGTTTTATAGAATTCAATCGTTAGGCCGTCAATTCCAGGCGATTTTCCATTTTTCATTTGTTTTAGAGCTGTTTCTAATTCAGATATATTCAAATCTTCTTCTAACCATATTTTATCTTCCTCTTCCAATTTTTTTTACCTGGTCTTTAATCATATCAAAAAAAGATGTCTGCATTCTCTTTTTCGGTTCTTGGTTTATACAGATTACTATAGAATATGTTAATTTCCTCACTAATTTAGTTTGGTTCCTCTATCATAGTGCCATCCTCACTCAATTTAGTTATTTTTTTCTTTGTTTCTCTGCGCTTCTCAAGACTATAGAAATAAGATGATTTTTTTTCCCCATGTTCAATCCACTTGGCTTTAGACCTTACATGTGCTCCTTTAGCCTTAATCAAGTACACCTCATCTAGTTGACTTTGTAAAGATTGTAAGCATTCTGACTCTTCTGCAGTCATACAAGGCTTACCACATAATAAATGTATTTGTTCGATTAG
Organism: Aulonocara stuartgranti; assembly: GCF_965226115.1. Classification (NCBI taxonomy): domain Eukaryota; kingdom Metazoa; phylum Chordata; class Actinopteri; order Cichliformes; family Cichlidae; genus Aulonocara; species Aulonocara stuartgranti. Next base: position 22,952,584 of record NC_138942.1, on the reverse strand, counting down.
ATTTTTCTGTTCACATATGCGTGTGGCAGACACTTTCTTTCCCGTTTCTATAGCTAGTTGTTTGACACTATATTTAAACCATTCCCATTTACTGACATTAGTCATCATCAAATTGTTAATTTCTAATTGAATTTTTTTTAACTTGTGTACAGAAATCTTTGTTTTGTAATAAACTATTGTTAAATTTCCATAAGTTCGCAGATCTTTGTTATTTACGTAGAGATGATGAGAGACTTATCAGACAATGATCAGTAAGTGGAGTTGTTTGGGTTTCACATTTAGTAACATATGATGATACTGTTTGGGAGACAAGCCAATAATCTAGTCTTGAACATACGTTCTTATTTGTTGGACTAAATCAAGTGTATTTCTTCGTATTTGGGTTTGTCATCCTCCAATAATCCATCATATTAGTTGTTGTACAAAAATCACAAATAATGCTATCGTGTTCTGGTTCTTTCCCTCTCTGTGGTTGCCTGTCAAGCCATGAGTTAAGTGCCAGGTTAAAATCGCCTCCAGTTATTACCTGGGTAGAACCATATGTATTACTGCAATTTGAAATTAATTTACTAAAGTTTAACATCATGTTTCTATTTAGAGACCTGTTATTGTATCCATACACGTTGATAAGAATAATTTTCTAGACTCATTGCTTGTTTACACTTGATTTGCAGTACTGTTTAATCCTGTGGGTGGCGCTAATCGGTTTTTCCAAACCACCAATAAGAGGAACACGAAGAAGACGAAGAACGCTAAGAAGAAATCAAGCACAATTTCAGGTACTGCAGCTATAAACGCTCATTTATTTTTTAACTCTCTGTTTTGAAACTACGGCATGATATGATAGCGGCCCTTTCTGTCTATAAACAGCGAGTCTGTTGCTTTTTAATGGTTAACCAGTAGACTGGTTTCCAGTGGTTTCAAATAGCTAAACGTTAGCGAGGGGTTTAATCCATTTTTAACAGTTTCATTGTTCTGTGTTTTTTTGTTTGCTTTTTAAAGCATCATTAAATTATCCAACATTACGTAAGAGTGAAAAAAGTTAGCATTGTGTGCAAAGAAAATGACATTATGGCTCGTAATTATTATTATTAGTAGTAATAACGGAGCCCTCACAGACACGAGCAGCTTCCTGTATCATGAGACAAGCACAGGCAGCTCTAACCGAGCTCAGCGCTGTATTACTGCATACTCAGCGGGTTTACTGGGGAAACTAGAACCAATACTCTAAATACATTTTGCAGCATAATAGGAGTGAACCCCCCCCCCCCCCCCCCCCAAAAGCTGCATAGGCGGTTGTTACTGGCACATTATAGCCAGTGTTGCCAACTCCTCAGTAAGGAAAATCGCTATTGTCTTTTATTGTCCTAAAAGTCGCTAGATTCAATTCCAACCCTGCTCCTTTATCCGGGCCTGGACTGGCAAAAGTGACCCGAGATTGGCACTCTGGTGGAATTAATTTGTGTGTGTGTTTATAAGTAGTTTTAAACCTTGTGATCCACAAAACAGCATATCAGTAAAGGAAGAACTGACTGCGTTACAATCAGTGCGGGAGCAGCGGCTTCGCTCATGCGCGATTCATTTGCAGTTTGGACGCACAGGTGTGAACGTCTCCTGCCCTGATAGCAGCTGGGGGAGGACTATCCTCCGCCCGTGAACGCTTTGGCACGGGTGAGGTGCCCACGGCAGCACCGCTGCTTGTTGAGAGTAAAGACGATACCCGCTTTCTCGTCAAAAAGTCGTCATAAATAAGTCTCCCTTCACACCAGAAAAAGTCGCCAGATTTGTCGCTAGTCGCTTTTTTTAAAAAAAAAAGTCGCTAAATATAGCGACAAAGTCGCTAAGTTGGCAACACTGATTATAGCTGTCTAATCGTTCTTGACACTGTAGGTTTAGTAAAACATGTCAGCACCACAGGATCAAACTTCCACCAGACTAAAGAAATGCAAGCTTTTTTTCTTTTTTTTTTTGCACAAGTCGATAGGCGACAGGCACGACAAGGAAGTGTGCTTGAGTGAACGCTGGATTGGCATTTGAAAAGCGCTCCTGTGGCTTCTTGATGAGTGAGTTAACCTCAGCAGCAGTAGTATGGCTTTGGGAATAATTGTGGCTTGTTTGTGTAGCTACTGCTTGTCCTGCCGCTTGTTTTGCCACCAGTGTATTGATGCAAAAAGATTCAGATCCCTGAATGCGCTTTGATTGGTGGACTGCCTTCCTGTTAATCATAGATGTCAAACATTTAGCCCAAGCTTGCTAGTAGTGAACCTGGCAAAATGCACACCTCCTCATAATTCCCCTTTCTGTGAGTGTAGAGAAGCTGCATATTTAACCCCGGAGACCTTTTAATTTACAGGAGTGTAGGTCTGTCACATTAAACAAATGTTGGTGTAATAAATAGTAGGGCTACAACTAAATATTACTTTGGTAGTCAACTAATCTGCCAATTTCTCTTTGATTAGTCAACGATTATTTCAGTAACTCTTATCTAATGTGTTCTAGCCTCCATACCTCACGTGCTCAAGTCTGCCCTCTTGTGATTATCACTCCGTCTCATCCCAGAGCAAATTAAAATAATGATCTAGGAAACATATGAATTGAAAAATAATCAAATGAATCTATAGGCAAGGCAAGGCGAGTTTATTTGTATAGCACAATTCAACAACAGGGTGATTCAAAGTGCTTTACACAGACATTAGAAACAAAAACAAATAAAAAGCATGATTTAAAATTGATTAAAACAAGCAAACAAACTAACTAACTAATTAACAAACAAACAAACAAAACAGTATATAAAATCAAAACAGATAAAATCAGAACAATAGATAAAATCAGTAGTTAAAATGTTAGTTTTGAAATTTAAGCTTAAAAGTGTGGATTTGGTGCTTTATTCAAATGCAGCTGAGAACAGGTGAGTCTTCAACCTGGATTTAAATAAACTGAGTGTTTCAGCTGATCTGAGGCTTTCTGGGAGTTTGTTCCAGATATAAGGAGCATAAAAGCTGAATGCCGCTTCTCCGTGTCTGGTTCTGACTCTGGGAACTGATAAAAGACCGGATCCAGATGACCTGAGGGATCTGGAAGGTTCATACTGGGTCAGGAGGTCACTGATGTATTTTGGTCCTAAGCCATTCAGAGCTTTATAGACCAGCATCAGGACTTTAAAGTCTATCCTCTGACGGACAGGCAGCCAGTGTAAAGACCTCAGACCTGGACTGATGTGGTCCACTTTTTTGGTCTTAGTGAGGACTCGAGCAGCAGAGTTCTGAATGAGCTGTAGTTGTTTGACTGATTTTTTTTAGGTAGACCTGTAAAGATGCTGTTACAGTAATCAAGCCTACTAAAGATGAATGCATGGACTAGTTTTTCCAGGTCCTGTTGAGACATCAGATCTTTTATTCTTGATATATTTTTGAGGTGATAGTAAGCTGATTTTGTTATTGTCTTAATGTGTTTTTCTAAGTTTAGGTCTGCATCCATCACTACACCCAAATTTCTCGCCTGGTTTGTGGTTTTTAGGTGTATAGATTGAAGTTCTCTGGTGACCTGTAATCGTTTTTCTTTGGCGCCAAAGACTATTACCTCAGTTTTGTTTTTGTTTAGCTGGAGAAAATTGTGGCACAACCAGTCATTAATTTCCTCAATGCATTTACCAAGAGCCTGTACAGGGCCTCGGTCTCCTGGTGACATTGTGGTATATATTTGTGTGTCATCTGCATAGCTGTGGTAGTTTATTTTGTTGTTCTTTATAATCTGTGCAAGTGGGAGCATGTAAATGTTAAACAGAGGGGGTCCCAAGATTGAACCTTGGGGAACTCCACATGTGATACTTGTCTGCTCAGATGTGAAGTTACCTATTGATACAAAGTATTTCCTGTTTTCTAAGTATGTTTTGAACCAGTTCAGTACAGTTCCTGAAAGACCTGCCCAGTTCTCCAGTCGTTTGAGTAATATGTTGTGGTCAACTGTATCAAATGCTGCACTGAGATCCAGTAAAACTAGGACTGACATTTTTCCACTGTCTGTATTCAGACATATGTCATTAAACACTTTGGTCAGAGCGGTTTCAGTGCTGTGGTTCTGTCTAAAACCTGACTGGAAGGCATCATAGCAGTTATTCTGTTTTAAGAAGTAACTGAGCTGTTGAGAAACTGCTTTTTCAATGATCTTACTTAAAAATGGGAGATTTGAGATCGGCCTGTAGTTGTTCATTTGTGTCTTGTCAAGATTGTCCTTTTTCAGTATAGGTTTGATTACAGCAGTTTTTAGTGGTTCCGGAAACACACCTGATATTAAAGAAAAGTTGACAATCTGTAATAGGTCTGACTCTAAAGTCTTTGAGACCTTTTTGAAAAAACTTGTTGGCAGGACATCTAAACAGCAGGAGGAGGAGTTCAGTTGACCTAAGATGTCCTCCAGGTCTTTGCTGTTAATAGGGTCAAACTGTTTCATGGTGTTTAAACAGTTTTTCGGTGGACACAGTACATAGTCTGGATCTGCTGTTGATGTACCAATTGCTTGTCTAATCTTTTGGATTTTGTCTGTGAAGAATTTGGCAAAGTCATTGCAGGCCATGGTTGAATGAAGTTCAGCTGCCACTGGCACAGGAGGGTTTGTTAGCCTGTCAACTGTAGAAAATAAGACCCGAGCATTATGGCTGTTTTTAGTGATGATGTCAGAGAAGTAGGACCTTCTTGCACTCCTCAGTTGTAAATTATAATTGTGAAGTTTCTCTTTATAGATGTCATAGTGAACCTGGAGGTTTGTTTTTCTCCCTCTGCGCTCAGCTTTCCTACACTCTCTTTTTTCATTTTTCACTAGTGTGGAGTTTCTCCATGGAGACTTTTTCCTTCCAGAGATAACCTTCACCTTAATGGGAGCAATTGTATCCATTACATTTAACATTTTTAAATTGAAGCTATTGACGAGCTCATTGACTGAACCTCTGGACAGGTCAGGGCCCTATTTCAGGAAGCCGGTTTAGTGCAAACTCTGAGTAAGTATACCCTTAGTTAACGAAAACTCTGGGTTTTCGGTTTCACAAAGCGAGTTTAGATTAATTCTGAGTGAGTTACTATGACGACACACTCCGTGAAGCTAACCTGCCCCCTAGCAGGTTTACTTCAACTAACCCTGACGTTCTCCGCCTCTTTGTCGGAAACCTGACTGTAGGAAGTGTCAGACATGGCGTGTCCCTTCCTTGAAGAGCCAGTAGATGTTGAAGCCCAAATTCTCCGCAGAGCTCTCCGCCGGGAGAGAGTGATTAGAGCGCGTTCGGACATTTTATCATTTCCTGATGATTTCCTGTGTGAACGTTACTGTTTTTCAGCACAATCTACAATTTATTTGAATAACATCCTCAGGCCTAATATTGCTCATGTGACACATCGTGGACATCCTCTCAGTTCTGTACATATTATTTGTATCGCACTTCGGTTTTTTGCAAACGGGAGCTTTCTGTATAATATTGGTGACGCTGAGCACGTTTCCAAGGCTACCGTCTGTCGGGCAGTCAGGAATGTTACAGTTGCACTGAAACGTCTCCTGTACTCGTTTGTGGTGTTCCCCGGTCATAGACCCACAAGATTCATCAAAGAGGGATTCCACAAAATTGCAGGTATCAGGATGAACAAAACTTAATTCATGATGTGGTGATATTTGAACTACTACTTAAATTTTACATTTATTTTCACGGTTCCCAGGCGTGATTGGCTGTATAGATGGCACTCACATTCCAATCATTGCTCCTTCAGTAAATGAAGGAGACTATGTGAACAGGAAGTCTTTCCACAGCATTAATGTACAGGTACATAGTTCCCTGTAGCATTTCAAACTAACAAATTATTTCATTATTAGTAATGGATGCTAATTTGCGTTCTCTGCACTGTGAAGATCATATGTGATGCTGCCAACATTATCACAAATGTGGAAGCCAAGTGGCCAGGCTCTGTGAGTGGTGGTGGTGGAGGACCCCCACCTGTTTTTCGGGCCTCCGCTTTTTTTCTAGTGGCCATAATGGGTCACATTTGAGCATACAGAGTAAGCAAATATGTACTTGTAATGTGCTCAGATAATTTCAATAAGTGCTTACAGAGAGGTAATTAATGTAGCCTCTAACTGCAATTGATTTACATCGGACAAACAGACCAAGCACTATGGCTCATAATACAATTACACCTTACCTGTTTGGACTATATTTTTATATTTCATTTTTACTTGCTGCCAGGAACGTTTGGGGCCTGTTGGGTTGCACCTGCGCTCACATCACATCACAAAATCAAATGTATGAAATAAAAAATAAAAAATAATAAAATAACGTGTTAAATGGGTGGAAATCCCTAGATCAATGTTTAAATTAACACTCACGCATTGACTCTGTCGGCTATGTTTTGCCATGCATGCTCCCTTTCTTTTGCAGCTGAGGCTGTGTTACTTTTTTTTCTGCAAAATTTGCATGTTATCGGCATATGCTGCCATCAGAATTTCGGCCTCAAGCGCTGTAAAATGCATTGACCGCGCCTTCTTTCCCTTCGTCTCCATGGTGACTCGCTTAATCTGTGCTCCACTAATCAGGGCTTTATGTATCCTCATGCGCGCGCTTAATTTGGGGTTAAAGCAACTCCGCGTTGATTGAACTAATTGTTATCAGCCTTTCTGAAACCGAATATTCCGAGTTGGACAGTTCGGGGTTACTCAAACCTGAGTATCGTTTTTCCACTCTGAGTTTTCTAAACCGGCTTCCTGAAATAGGGCCCAGGTGTTAATGGGAAGACCTGGTTAAAGATCTCACTACTGTCTTCAGTTATACACCGTTTTGTGATCACTGCTGTTGATATATTTGTGTGGGCTGAGATTTTACTTTCAAAGAAAACACAGTAATGATCAGACAGGCCCACATCAGACACAGTAATGTTTGAAATGCTCAGGCTCTTGGAGATCAGTAGGTCAAGAGTGTGTCCTCTATCATGTGTGGCCTCTGTTACATGCTGAGTCAGCCCAAAGTTGCCCAGAGTGTTACTCTGGTCTTTAGTCCCTTTGTCCTGAGGGTTGTTCACATGGATGTTAATATCCCCAACAATAATTACACAGTCGAAATCAACACAGATCACAGCCAGCAGTTCACTGAGGTCATTAAAAAAGTCTGTGCAGTATTTGGGAGGCCTGTAAACATTAAGAAACACAATTTTGGATGGGGCCTTCAGCTGTAAAGCCACATATTCAAAAGACTGAAAACTTCCAGGAGATAGCTGCTTACATTGAAATGATTCATTAAATAAGACAGCAACCCCTCCTCCTCTCCTGCTCACCCTGGCCTCACTGATAAAACTGTAGTTAGGAGGGGTCGTCTCGATGAGAACAGCTCCACTGTTACTTTGGTCCAACCAAGTTTCAGTTAAAAACATAAAATCAAGGCTGTGCTCAGTGATTAAATCATTAATTAAAAATGTTTTCCCAGCTAAAGATCTAACGTTTAATAAAGCCAACTTAAGTGTTTTAGAGGCATTACTTGTCCCCTCGTGTTTGGGAGCAGTCTGTGGCACACAAGGTATGTTTACTATGTTTAAAGATCTTTTAGAGTGCAGCTCTCTGTGTTTTGACCAGGCCACATGTCTCCTTCTGTCACCTGAAAGTACAGAGATTTTAAAACCTTCTAGTAAACAGGGTCCCAGCTTCTCCTGGAAAAAGTCACCACTGCCATAATCCTCGCAGCTCGGACCCTCCACACATCACACATCAGACTGCGGAGACAAAGCATGAAGGTGGTAAGGAGGAACTAAGGGGGGCGAGGCTGGGCAATGTGACTTCGATCGATCTGTTGAGGGTGGGGCTCGGTGGCGAACCTTTGGCTGCTCTGGTGGGGGGTTTATGGGGGACAAAAAGGGATTGGGCCGGGGGGTAGATCTGAGCCCAGCATTGACCTGCTCCATCATCTCCTCAGTGAATTTCAGGTGTGGGGAGGAGGGAGAAAGGGAGGGGGAGGAGGGTGATGGGGGTGATGGCCTGTCAGGGGTTTGGAGGACTGGGGAAGATCGTGGTCCCTGGTCCTGGTCCTGGTCGTTGGTGTTGTTGAGAGAGTTGGAGGCAAATAGGGACCCCTCTTCTTGCCTCAGATGTCTCTCCTTTCTGAGGCTCTTCCCGGGTGGGGGCAGATGGAGCTGCTCCTCAAGGTTTCTGCTGGGCTTTGTCTGTTCTTGGAGTACTGTTTGTTCCTCTTTATGAGATAACTCCTCGTTTATCTCATCCTTGGCACCAAGCACAGATGAATGACGTATGGAATAAAACAAGTTGGAGGTGAACAGTTTCACCCCTGACTTGTTAAAATTAAATCCATTTTCTTTAAACAGATGCCTGCGTTCCCAAAAAATATTAAAGGATTACTCAATATCAAATGTCAGGTAATACATATTAAAGTGCTACTAGTATTTAATTTAAAAAAAAGTGCTCTGGAGTGACGCTTGCTCTAATCTTTGAGATGATGCTCTCTGTCATGTCTTCAGTAGGGATGGGTATGGTTTAGGTTTTATCCGATACCAGTACCAAACCGGTACTTTTGAAACGGTGCCGGTGCTTAAACGGTGCTCGAACCGGTGCTTAAAGAATGGAGAACACACACTTTGTCCAAAAACCTCTCATGTTCAGCTGTTTTTTGTAAAAATATAACAATGTTAGCCTTTTCTGCAGCTATGGGGCATATATGGTATCACTCTTGGCTGGAAGCAGTGCTTAAACAATGGAAAAAAAACCCCCACAAACTTTATCCAAAAACCTCATGTTTAACTGTTTCCCTCTTTTTCTTTGGTCATTTTGGCCTTTTTGGCCAGGGTGAAGGGAGTATCTGCCATCAAACAAGAAGACAGCCGCATGTAACTGCGACGGTGTTTGCTAGTTCACCTTACATGCATTAATTTAATAACGTGGTTAGCGTACTCAACGTAAATTACACACGAACAACATTAAGCCACTCACTCAGAGAAGAACGGCTGTTGCTGCCATCATCATCCGTCATCATTTCTGCTACACTGGCAGGGCTGGGGGCCAGGACTCTCCTCTTTGGGTTCATGTTGCTAACTCTGGGACCGATAACAGGCACCACACCCGCAGTAGATGTGCTCGGTGTGAGCTCTTGCAGCAAAATACGCTGCATTTCTCGGCTTAAAAAAACCTCCCGCTATGCGTCGCCAGGTGTTTCATCAGATTCGAGGTGTTACCTCCTTTGCACAGTATCACAGTATCACCTTAAATCACTTGTTGGAGGCTGCTGAGTTTGCATCTTTTGTTGTGAAGTGCAGCCAGACTTTTGACCGCTTCGCTTTGGGCATTTTTAATCTGTAGCTCTGCTCTAAAAGAACGTACGTACCTGGGCCCGCCTGCTACACTTGCAAAGGTAAAATGATTGGCTAGAATTCAAAGTGTGTGACATCTCAGGGAAAAAAAAGCACCGAAATAAAGCACCGAAATGTGCACTGCTTTTCGATCTGGTTACTACCGTTTATGTCAGAACCGATACCGGTACCCATCCCTAGTCTTCAGCCATTTGACAGGTGCAAGAGCCTCTGTACAGGACAAACTCATCTATACGCTTGTGCTCAATACTAGAGCTGCTACTACTTACAAATTTGGTTGTCTATGATAGTTTCTCAGATAGTGTAGTGTTCAATGCCAATTACACTGTTTAACTGATTACATTTATGATTAATTACTGATATGGCCCAACTCACAGATTAACAACCTAACATTAGGTGGAAGAGGTGTACTATTCACAATAGACGATAATATTAATGTGAGAAAACGACCTAGGAGACAGTGTAGCTACTCCTGTTTAATGTTTTACTGTCTCATTTCACTCATTAGATAAAAAACCGTAACCCCTGAAAACTGACCCAATCAGAGTTGATGTCACAGCTCCAGGGTGCCGGCATATCAAATGCTCGTGCACTGCAGTGTTGCTGTCAAAGATGGAAAGCAGTCTGCATTTAACTTTGTTTTTTCTTTGTTTTTGTTTTCTGTGAAATGCTTTCAGATTTTTAACAATTCTTAGTTTCCATTTTCTGCCATTTCGCCGTTTGTGCAGCGTTCTTTTTCGTTAGCATTAAGTGTAGTCTTTGCAGACGATGTCGATGATACTGTCCCAATAGTTTCCTGTAGTATACTGCACTTACAAAAACACTTTTATGTATTAGTATTAAGACGTGCTGACAATAAAATTATATGTCAAAAAACGTTTTATAGTCAACATCATTGATTATGTCAACGAATCATTGCAGCACTAATGAACAGAAGAAACCTGCATCAGGGCTCTTTAAGCTCACACTGTAAAAAATAAAGAAATAAGAGGCTAATACTAACAAGGGAGTAAGAAAACCTTTAAAATTGATCAAAATACAGTTATACACCCCTCCTTCTTTGAAATGTAAACATTTTCCAAAGCTATCCAGTGATTTGGTGGGCTGCTTTTGGCCCACAGGCTCTATGTTTGACACCTCCGCTATGAACCTTTTCTTCAGGCAGTAAAGGGATTTTAGGAGCAGAGGGCAATATTCAGATACTTTTCATTCTTGAACTTAATGTCTTGTTTTCATTGTATGATAATCATGATTGGAAAAGGCTAATGGGTAATATACATGTAATATGTTAAATGTTGCAAGGTATGGGCAACATTTTAAACTGTTTTAATGCAAGCACCTTTCAATCTTTCTCTGCAAGGCACAACCTATGAGTTACACTCTTGCTACTTGATGCAGAGTTACACACGTCACTAACTAATGTTCTGTTTGTGCGTCTGGATGAAGAATGAAGCGGCGACCCCTGACTCTAGCTTCTGCTGGAGCCGATAACATGAAGATGGACTTCTCCCAGTCAGAGGTAAGAAACAACGTTTGAGTTTGTGTGACTGTGTTAGTTCTGCACTCGCAGGCCTTGCTAGCTCAGAGACTTATCACTGTGAACAAAAGCAAGACAGTCAGAGCTCAATCGGTTTTTAGTTGCAAGTGAAGTCCGATCAGGATCTTGGAGCTCCAAGCTCCTCACCTGATCCCAGCCAACTTCAAACTCCAGCCTTCCCTTACAGCCTTTTTTTTTTTTTTTTTTTTTCAGTGAAAGCACAAACACCCCATTGTAAAACCCATATGGTGTGTCATAAAAGCTAAGGCACTGTGTGTGTGTGCATACATGTGCGAGCATGTGAGTGCGTGTGTATGTGTGTTTGTATACGTGACTTCCTGGTTACAACCGTTTAACAACATCTCAAGTCATAAAAGGGGCATCTCCCGTCACCCCATATCTGACTTAACCCCGTTAATGGTCCACCATATACAAGCATAGGTGAGCCCACAAAGGGCAGGAAGTGAACATTCCTTACCAGATAAGGAAACCAGAACCTTATATGCAAGTGTGCCTGCAGTTGGAAACTATAGCTAAAAAGCTTGCCCCAAATTCCTACATTTAAGGCTTAACAGAAAAATATCTAATCATGCAGTTCAAGACAAGGGGTCCGTTCTTCGTACCTCGCTAAGTAAGTTAGCTGGATTTGATTGTTGACGATTTCGCGTGATCTTGGATCATTCGGTTCTCCGAAGCTCATCCGGGACTTGCTGTCATAGCAACAGATCCGTAAGCGTAAACCTGCTCGGGAGCAGGTTTACTTTATGCAAACAAGATTAGATCGCGGCCACTCAGGTATGTCCGCTTCATGTATACGAAAGCAACAGCGATATTTTACCACCGTTTTACCATAAATAAATATTATCAATGTAACTAAAGATAATGCAGTATTTGATTCTTTTATTGATTTCATACAGATACATACAGGTCATTTCCTAAAAAAAAAAGGGAAATGTACTATTAATCATTCTATTTCATGTATTTGATTATTACAGATGTAATTCATATTTTAGAGTAGTAATAGTAAATTACTTCGTGTAATCAAGATGAGAGACCACGGCTATAAAAGCGAAGGTGGATTTGGGAAGTCTGTCGCAGCCATGTCCTGTCCGTATACGCGAGCAACCCATTGCGGAAGGTGCAAGATTGATAAGGAGAGTTTTCAGAATTCAGCGTATATTGCGGGACAGACAGGATCCTTTAGCTCAGCGCGACAGTGTGCTCATAGAGAGATATCGATTTTCCCGTGAGGGTATTATTTACTTAACCAACTTGTTGACGAGGGGGTGCAGGACCACCACCTGTCTTCTTTTGCTCTGCCCTTTTCTTGGTTGCTGTTATAAACAAACAAACAGATTATTTCAGGGACTCTTTTCAAGAGACTAAAAGCAATATAAGTGATAAATATTACCATTCTGTAGAATATTCTTATATTTCACTTTTACTTGTTCCCATGTTCTAGTGGGTCCTGTCGTGGCTCTAATGTGAAAGAGGATATAATGTAATATAATATAATATGATATAATGTAATATAATATAATAAATTTACCCTACCGCCTACTGGTGTTGGCCAGAGGGGCCGATGGCGCGATATGGCAGCCTCGCTTCTGTCAGTCTGCCGCAGGGCAGCTGTGGCTACAACCGTAGCTGCTTCCACCAGTGTGTGAATGTGAGAGTGAATGAATAGTGGCATTGTAAAGCGCTTTGGGTGCCTTGAAAAGCGCTATATAAATCCAATCCATTATTATTATTATTATTATTATTATTATTATTATTATTATTAAATTACTTCCGAGTTTAATTTGTCAGCAACTTTCTGCCAGCCCTCTCTCCTTGCTTTTGCAGCCTTTGCAGTGTTCCCTTGCGTTTTAATTAAACTCTGAAACTCCTGAAATCCCTCAATCAAGAGTTCTTGCTCTGCTGCCGAAAAATACCGAGCGCGCTCCTTCGACATTTTCGCCGACCAATCAAAGGGTTGCCGATCAATGTTTCTACTATCGATGCGTAGCCCCTTTTACGACACCCAGTGATCTCACATTACTTCATCCAGCTGTACTAATCGTCAACAACAGGTGTGGTCGGAGAACCGGAATAGCGAGCTCAAAGTTGGCGCGATGATTTGATCTTGGATGTGTCATTTGATCTTGGATGTAGTAAGCGAGGTACGAAGAACGGACCCCAGGTTTACAAATTTAAAGCACAACAATGACAACTTTTAACAAAATCACTCTAACAGACTGTTGCTTTTTTGTGCATGGTTGTACATGCCATTTTATCTGCTGGATAGCACTAACATCTGAGTCTACTGCATGCAGTTCTGCCCTTTGTTTCTGTTAGATAAACATCTGTATACAGTTGTGTGCACACAATTTAAAAAAAACCAAAAAACATTAAAAAACAAACAGTCAAAACACTTTATTTTTTGTTCATTAACAAACAATAATTTTTAATTGATCCTGTGTGGATTCCTGTTAATTATGGTATGTCTAAAAATTTGGGCACCCTATTATGGGAACGCTTAAGGGGAAAATGTTCTACTCCTGAACAATGATGTAAACAAGACTTTTTGTAAATTACCCCAAGACATTCAGGTGATAGCTCTTAGATTACCTTCACAGCCCCTTCCTGAAGGAGCCTTGAAAATCTGTTGATCATAAATATGCTGTGTGTGCAAGACAGCTACAAAATATATATTTTTTTCACTTGAAAAATGAACACAGCAGTATACATGTGATTTTGCGTACAGGTGCAAAAGCTGATGGAGCAGGAGGTTCCCAGTGCAACTGAAACTAAACTCCAGGGTTTAATAGAGAGTATTCAAAAGCTTGAACATGGAGTGAACTTTGAAAGGTCCATTGAAAAACTTGAGGTCAGTACTGCATATGTTTACATATCTGTCCAGTTTTTAATTAATGCCATCTCACGTGTGGACATATTCATCGCCGCCCATTGTGGTTTTCTTTTTTCCAGTCTTTCTTCTTGTCTCTCTCCATGCTTCCCTGTTTTAATGTCACCAAGCTATCTTAAAATCAGTCTCTAGGTCTGTCATGTTCTTTTTTTGTGTGCATTTGTTCCTAAATTATAGAGCAAGCGTTAAAACTTTTGGGCATCTATACTTAGGCTCTGCTTTCTTATATTGTTTCTTAGTTTATTTCTTGATTAGAGGGAATCAAGCTAAATTTGTGTGCGCACCTTTTTTTTTTTTTTTGCAGGTCTAGAGAGTCTGCAACTCCAGTTACTTGGGGAAAATATTGTTTATTCCCCAATCACTGAGCAAGTGTTTGTGGCAGGTTGCTTGCTGTTAATTGGTAAAAATGGTTGTAAAGAGTGTGCTGTGCCACAGAACCTCCTCTGGTCTCTACCAGATTGCCATGGTTGCCTGTAGTTTGAATGTGAGACGACGGCCTGTCTCCTAACACTTGCTAACTAAAAAATGAGCAGGAGTGAAACTTGAAGAAGCGTGAACACTGCCATTAAAGTAAAAGTTGTATTTTTGAATATCTCTGAAACCAATGCTTTTCAAAAAGTCTAACTTTTGAAGATAAGCTGTCTTAATTTCCTGTTGCTGTAGTACTCCTTACAGTTTCGGTACTGCTTAGCGAGTAGTTGGCGCTGTAAATAAGTCAGTGTCTTGCATCCAAACTAAGCCATCGAAGCAATCACGGAGGTTTTTGGTGCCGAACCATATACCTCTTTGCAATTAGTTTCACCTAGCAACAGCAAGTAACCTCCCACAATGTGATGCCAGTTTTACTAACTGGTCTGCATGACTGAGACTGGGGATTCCACTTTTTTTTTTCTTTCTAATTTCATAGCAATCAGTGGTTTCCAGCCAGTCTCTAGGCCTGTGTGACTGGGGCCTAAGACGAAGTAGTGTTTAAATAAAAAAAGAAAAAACAAACAAAAAAAATCCAAACAAACCCTAACACACTTTTTTTTCCCCCACAGGCACGAGTTAAAATATTGTCTAAAAGAGCAGAAGCTGCTATTGACTATGTGACAAAGATGCAAAAAAAGGTAACAAAGACAAAATGCACAGTAGAATTAATCACATTTTTTAATTTTATGGAATTTAATATTGAAACACTATTCATTGTGTACATGCAGTAATTTAAAAATCCTAACGCAACATGATCAATTTTACCATTTTAACTTTCAGAATGCAGCGCCCACTCTGGTCAGGTATGTAGAACCAGCTCTAATATATTAATCTTTAAAAATGAAGACCCTTCTCTTTTTTTTTCTTTTACTTTCTCCTTTTTTCTTCTCTTTTCTTTCTTTTCTTTTTCCTCTTTTTTTCTTTCGTTTTCTTTTTCCTCCTTCTTTTCAGGACTTAATGAATGAGGTGGTCATGTGAACTTATTAACCCTGTCATGCATGAACTATGCCAACCTCAATCAGGACCCCCATTCATCCTTAGGCATGAAAAGATGAATAAAAATCCTGACTGAGGTTATCATAATTCATGCATGAAACAGCTAAATAACAATAATTACAAAGAAACACATCATACATCTATAGTAACATTAAAGGACCAGGCAGGGCTTGGAGTGACACATCAGTGTCCAGTGTAGGGGTTTAAGTATACCATCAAAATGAAGACCCTGATGTGACTTTATGGTTGTGATTTATTTTATCAGTCTGTGATGGTTCTCAGTCATCCAGGTCATCGTAGTCAAAGGAGCTTGGAAAGAAAAGCGTCTGGACTTCTTTAAGTTGCTTGAAGACGTTTCACCTCTCATCCGAGAAGCTTCTTCAGTTCTAAGGTCAAATGGTGGAGAGTCCCAGATATAAACCTAGTGGGAGTGACCCCCCACAGAGGGACAAAAGGACCCCCTGATGATCCTCTAATCGCCTGAGCCAAGGTGTGAAACTGGGCGTGGGTCCCAATCAGCCAGAGTTTCGGGTGTGTTCATTGTGAAACCTGGCCCCACCTTATCATGCGAATTCCTGAGGTCAGATGGCCCAGGATGTGAGTGGGCGTTAAGGCGTCTGGGAAGGGAACTCAAAACTGGATTATAGATGGCAGAGAGTTGGTGTCGTAAACCCCCGCCTCTGTTCAAAGATGGTCGCTCACAGTGGACATAGATGGCTTCTTTCACTCCTCTTTCGAACCATCTGTCCTCTCTGTCCAAAATGTGAACACACCCGAAACTCTGGCTGATTGGGACCCATGCCCAGTTTCACACCTTGGCTCAGGCGATTAGAGGATCATCAGGGGGTCCTTTTGTCCCTCTGTGGGGGGATACTCCCACTAGGTTTATATCTGGGACTCTCCACCATTTGACCTTAGAACTGAAGAAGCTTCTCGGATGAGAGGTGAAACGTCTTCAAGCAACTTAAAGAAGTCCAGACGCTTTTCTTTCCAAGCTTCTTTGACATTTATTTTATCAGTTTTGTTACAATTTCATTTAATCCGCAGAACAAATTCAGAAGAAAGAGACATGGAAGCTGTTTCACAGAGTAAGAACCTACCAAGCACATTAATATCACTGAGTATTTCTTGCTGAAATTAATATTTATTCAATGCCATTTTATTTCTCAATAGATGCAACCAAGAACGGAGGGCTCTTTCAGATGATGGTAAATATGCCATTGTTTATTTAGTCAGTTTTTTAAAAATAGTTTAAAATCACTTATTGATTTAAAATTTTGTTGGGGTCAGCAGCTTCTTGAAAGGTCTCAGGGTAAAATTTCACAGTAAAACATCTGCATTGGGGTTCATATTCAAAGCTTATTGGTTCTTTCTATCCAGGAAATCACAAGACAGACACTTAAGAAGATGCGTGCTGACGGTAAAGGTAAGTTTATTCACATGCAGGAGTTTTTATGTGTTAAGGTATATAGTTTTGCATTTGTATGGATGGGCATGACCTGTGTAGTATATGTGCACATGTGAAAATTGAGATTTACTCATTTCTGTATGTATTCTGGTAATGCTACCAGTTATAAGCTTTTATTTTGAACCCCAAAAGAAGAAAGGGATATACTTCTATTTCACCAATGATAGAATAACCAGTTAAGTCTGTCTCAGGGAAATATTTAAATAGATTAATAAGTTGGGCACAAGTTGGGCAGCTAGCGTCTTTGTTATCATGGCGATGATGCAGATCCTTTAAGATGATTTTTACTAAGAAGTTCTTAGATTGTCATGTCTCATTTATAAAATGTCTTTACTTTGTAAAACAAGAGTATTTTGGTTTCATACATGTAAATGTTTGTGTACCTCAAATCTAAAATGCGTATCTTATTTTGCTTGTGCTAACGTTCTTTCTCTGCAGATACAATAAGCTGTTATAATACCTTGAAATGTAATAATATGAATCAGCATATGAATAAACTATATCCCTTTTCCTGCTATTTCCCATCCCTTCTGTCACTTGTTATTTTACATAATCCACATAAGCTTTGATGGCTGCCATGGCAGATTTAAATGAGGAGCAGCGTCCTCCAACTCCTAACAGCCCATTGGAGTATGAGGTAGGAGCCTTTAAAAATAAGCAATATTACATAACTGCACGTACACTCATATGACCCCTTTACTAGGTAAACCTTGTTAGTACTGGATTGGTCTCGCTTTGGCTTCATTCTTCATGACAAGGTGCTGGAAAGATTGCTCCGAGATTTTGGTCCATATTGACATGATGAGTCACACAGTTGCTGCAGATTAGTCAGTTGCACTTCTATCTCCAGTTCCACCACATCCCAAAGGTGCTCTACTGGATTGAGATTTGATGTTTAAGAAACTAGTTTGAGGTTGGTGACATGGTGAGTTATCTTGGTGAATCTTGGCCGCCATCAGAAGATTGTTATACTGGGGTTATAAAGGGATGAACAAAGAAAGAATAGTAAGAGAGGCTGTGTCATTTAAACAATGCTCACTGGGTGCTAAGTGGCCCAGTGTGTCCCACACTAGTGCGTCACCACCAGCCCAAACTATTGATAGAAGGTAGGATCCATGGGTTCATGTTTTCACGTTATTTACGTCACATTTTGAACCTGCTGTCTGAATGTTGGAGCAGAAGCCACGATACAGAGCAAACAACATTTTTCCCATTTTTGTATTTTCCAGTATTGGTTTAAGCTCACTTTCCTGTTCTTAGCTGATATGAGTGGCAGCCCCTGTGGTCTTTTGATGTTATAACCCATCTGCTATAAGGTTTACCTTGTTGTGCATTTAGAGATGCTCTTCTGCATACCTTTTGTTGGAAAAAGTGGTTATTGGCATCCCTTTTGCCAAGTTTGAACATCAGCAGTTTGTCTTGACCATGTCTAAATGGAATAAGTTGCTGCTATGGGTTTGGCTGATTACTCAGTTGTCCAATGAAGTAGCCAGTGATTGTATATGCCAGTTATGAGAACTACAGAAGCACACAAAAGTAATGCTGGTTCCATAAGATAATAAATCACCTACCAGCTGAATCTTTGTCTGTTTTCTGTCTTGAGTTCATTTGTCCATCTTTGTTTTTGGTCTCTGAGTTGAGGAGTTGATGCAGTTTGAGAATCCAAAGGGTCAAAGAGTGAAAGTAGACGGTATCTTTCATGACAAGACGAGAGACATTGATAGAGACACAGAGCATGTAATTCAAGTAGACTGCATGTTGGCATCTTTGTCAGCATATATCTCTTTCCCTCCCAACTGGTGATAGCAGATACCCGCCTCCTCCCTTATCCTGAATCTGTTGGAGGTCTTTTTTTTTTCTAAAGAGAGCTCTTCAGTCAGATAGTTGGGGTTTTATCTTTCTGACCTTTGAGAGGTGTTTAATATATACGGTATTTTCAGCACTATAAGGCACACTTAAAATCCTATAATTTTCTCAAACATCGACAGTGTGCCTATTTATGAATTCCTGGTTATGCTTATTGACCTCGAACCGATTTTATGTGGTACACAGCGCTCAAAAATTGGTCAAAAACTGTTTTAGTATAACTTTGGTAAGCTGCACCACTTGATGGATTGTCGGAGCAGTACGTCTACCGTAGTAATCTGGGTGCAAACTCCGCTTCAGATCCCAAACTCTCATTTCTCGTTTCTTAGCCTATTGGTTCTTGCCCTAATATACATTTTAACAGTTGTGAAATAGTCAGCTGTGTACCAACCTGACTTCTGCACAACCCCATTAAGAAGGCAAGAAATTCCACAAATGAACCCTGACACACCTGTCAAGTGAAAACCATTTTAGGTGACTACATCAGGAAGCTCATTGAGAGAAGGCCAAGGGTTTGCAGCGCTGACAACAAATCAAAGGAATCTAAAATATAAAACTTATTATTTATCCATTTTTCTTTGCTACATAATTCCAGATATCTTGCTATATATATATTTTAATGTCTTTAGTTTGTATCTACAATGTAGAAAGTAGTAAAAATAAAAGCTGTACAATGAGAAGGTGTGTCCAAACTTTTGACTGGTAGTGTATTATAATAATAATAATAATAATAATAATAATAATAATAATAATAATAATAATAATAATAATAATAATAATGATGATGATGATGATGATGATGATGATAATAACAACAATACATAAATTTAATTTTGCATAATTTTAATTTGAGGTCAATATTAATACTTTATATTTTAAAGCACTTTGATTTTTGTAACATGCTATATAAATAAGCTTTACTTACTCGTTATTATAATTATTATTATTTATTATTATTATTGTCGTAATAATTTCACCTCTAATTTAGTGGCTTTCTTTCTGCCCAGGAAACCACGAGAAGAGGAGTAAAGAGGACGCATGAAGGTAATGAAGAAAAGTCAACCATTTTTAATTTTTATAACAAAAATCCCCCTTTTCCTACTTCCTCCTGTTTCTTCCCTTCTCCTCCTTCACATTTTAAATAATCTGTATTAAATTATGACAGCTGCCACGACTGATTCAAATGAGGAGCGGCTGCCTCCAGTTCTGACTCCTCAACGGCCTTTTCAGCTTAAGGTGGGATGCTTTACTATGCGCTCTTTTATTTATTTTGCCACAAATGAATGTGTGGAGGCTATTTGAGCAAGCAAAAAATAGTTCTTTTAAATGTCTTTTCATTTTTTTTTTAAATCATTACTGACATCTTCCATTTTGGCATGTGTAAAACCAGCATGAGTACACAGCTAAGCAAGAAAAAGAAAACAGTGAAGAAGAGTTTGAAGAGCCGAAGCATCGAAAGGTGAAAACAGAATGTGTCTCTTCTGTCGCCACGAGGAGTCCCAGTCACACTGACTCGGAGCAGGTAATACACCCATGCTGAAAATACATTTGGTTCATTCCACTCTTTGAGGTACATCACACCCACTCACTTAAGTTTCCTTCCTTCCTCAGAACGGACTCTCGTTACCTCCTCTTCCTTCTAGACCCTTCCCCTCCGTCCTGAACATGGAAGCGGCCTCGTATAGCATCCCTCAGAAACTTGAAGTAAATCTGGCCCTCATCAGAAACCCCAGCGGCCTCTCTATCCTCTGGAAAGTGCTGGAGGAAGACCCATCTGCTCCACCCATGGACAGTTACACGTAAGAAGCAGTGTTGAACTCATCACTGTGTGTCGAGCGTGTAGTTTCTCAGCCCTACGACCAATATGAAAAACAAAAGGTCCTCATGAGGATCTCACTGTGACGCTGCTGCCAGTTTTTGTAACCACCTGATGGAAGCAGTCAGTGAGTTCTTAGGCTTTACTAGTAATCTTGACTTTAAGTTACTCACTGATGATATTGTTTTTTTCTGTTCTTTGTCCCTGTTGCAGGATCTTCCTAACTATGGAAAAGGTTAAGGGCAGTGGCGCTTTCCCAGACTGGAATATCCTCGGTGAGGTGAAGGCCTTGAATTTGCCCATGTGTGTGCTGGTCAGAAAGTATAAGCCTGGTCACAGGGTGTGTGCGGCTGTGGTGGGTAAAGATGTATTTGGCCGGTATGGACCTTATAGTGCAGTCGCTACTTCAGTCATACCCGAGTAGTTGGGAAGAGGACATGAAGCCGCCTATTTAAATTTCCAGCTGCTCACTCTTGAGTTTGTGCTGGACAGCATGGACAGTCCTTGTGCTGATGTTGTTTCGGGGCCAGTGTTTTGCTCACATAGTTTTTAAGTACCATAAACCTTAATGGTCACATAAAGCTAAAGAAGCTGCACTTTGTAACTTGTGCCTTTCATCAGTATTTTCGGTTCAGATGGAAAACGGTGAACTTTTGTTTCAAGCTCTTCTTTCTTTGTCTGCTTTCAGATTGTTAAGGACAGTGTTGCATATCACTGTTAAGGTCACCATGATTCAATTAGTGCATTACTTCAAAATATAGTACAGTTTACCTCTAATATACATCTCCAAAACAATGTTGCATTATTATTATTGTTATTATTATTGTTGTTAATAAAACTTTATTGTGCTCTTTGTGGGGTTTTATTCTTTGACTGTCAATGGAAAATTGTACTTAGTAGTCAGTATAATCTTTTAATGATATAAGTTTGCATATGGTAGAATACTGCATGTAATCATTTGCGTTTAGAAGTATATAGTTGGTGGCATACTGAAAGAATGTCTCATCCTAGGAGGTCTGTAACAACTTGGTGTACATTCCAGGGTGTTCTGGCGTTCACCCCCAGATCCTAGGAGCATGGGAAAGGTCGTACCTTGTCTTATTGTTTTACGGTAGGATTAACGTAGCTATGTCCGTTTTAGTCTAAGTGCCTTTTTTACATATAGATGAACTGTTGGATTTTTCAGACCAGCAGGTTAAGGGAAGTTGTTTATGGGGTCACACTCTGACACACACACATATACACTTCCGCATTCCAATGTAAGGAACAAACGCCCACTGATCTATAAATAAAGACCAGGGTAGTCTCTCAGGGCGAGTATCAGAGCCCTCAGTCTCAGTTCGAGTACTCTGTGCTGCCCTTGTATACAAGTAAAACTGTGTCTTTCTCCTCTCTGATTCTCAGCTGAAGAAGTGTCTTAGAATACATCTCTTGACAATGACTAGTACTTTGGTTTCTTTCATGAATACTTTGGAATTGGATTACTCTAAAGCTGCACACATCACAAAGGTGTGTTCAAGAAGTGAGTTTCAGGAAAACTTTCAATAAATGCAAATATACACAGGTTTGTGTGAAGTGATGGCAGACTAAGCGTGAAAGGATTCAATGTTTCTTTCCCGATTAAAAACAAAGCTCGAAAAAACAAACAAACCAAAAAACGTAAGGCTCTTTTTCTTTTTGCCCAACCAAAAACTTACAGTATCAACAAAATGAGACCTCTGCATGAGTGTGAAGCTTGGACAATTGAATTTTTCCTCTAGTTCTGCTACAGCAAAAGCAAACTCAAGGGATGTTGGTTACCAAGGTTTTCAAATATTTGTGTAGTCTCTCTCTCTTCGGTGTTGCATTTGCAGACTGTCGCCGAATACCCACACTTGAGGGACAAAAGCACTGGGACACCTTCAGGAGCTGCTCGGCCATGGATGCTCCAGGTGGATGGTTTTTGTGCTGATTTTAATGCCAGAGGAGCTTTGGCGCTTTGCAGTTACCAAGTCAGCAGATCGTCTGTGTCTTTTACACATTACGTGTGTCAAACATTGAAACATTATTCATTTTCCCCAGGTTTCAGGATTAAAGAGTTACACTCCATTTAAAAGTAGTAACACCACAGCACATGTTATGCAATTATTTACCTGCCCACTACAAACTGCTTCTCTTTAACAAAAAGCTAAGTCATAATAAACGTTTATTGCAGTCTATAAAGTAGTCTGTCTTGGATAACATTTGGTTTTATTGCTAAACTGACTAAGATTCTTCTTGAACAGCTGAAAATGAGAGACTACACTTATACGAAGTAAGTATTTGGCACTTTGCATTAGGAAGTTGCAAAAACTTTGTGAATGAGTTTGTTTTTTTTTGTATATGTACAGAAGATTTGCAAGAGGTACAGCTACACTGATATTGTGCAAACCTTAGATAAGCAGCTGTGAAAATGGTTTAAATGCTTTTACTTAGCTGCACATTTCCTCTCTGTGTACAAAAGTTAAAGAGTTTTGATAAAATTTATCTAAAAAAAGAGCAGGCGCTAGTCTGTCCTGAATACTTTCACTTTACCGTAACAAGTTACTAATTAACAGTCTAACCTCCTAAAAAGAACAGCCTTGGTGTTATTCTTGTCATGTCTGTACAAAGTTAAGCATTTTGAAATGTATCAGTTGATTAATAAAAAATCATTTTCAGAGCATCTGTAGTGTAATGGTGTAATAGCATAAAGCACTAACCATCAAAAAGCGTTTTCAGTACTTTTTTGTTGTTGTTGCAGTATTCACAAACAGTGAGAGAGAGAGAGAGAGAATTCAATTTCCGCCCATCCTGCCAACGGTTCACTTCCTGTCTTGCTATCGTTTGGATCCAGCAACATACATCTTTGCTTTACTGCAGCAGCTACTGGAAATCAGACACAAAGGTAAGAAAAAATAAACATATTTTGAACAGCGAGTAGTTCGGTCAGATATTTTACATAGTGACGATTAAGAATATAGCAAAATAAATGTTTCTAGTTAAACTGAAATATCTATGATAAATTCTGCATTAGGTGAAAAGGGAAAAGAAAGTCTGGCTGTTCTCAAGACAGTAGCAATACAACAGAACTTCTATGTAATAATACTCATATTTAGATGCAAATGACAGAGTCACTGAGCTGACTGTGAAGAAATAACATCATGGGGAGCCTATGGTCTGCACATTGCTGTGCAAAAACGAAAGAAAACAGTTGTGAGCAAGACAACATTTCCACTGCTGAGAAGAGTGAAGAAAGTTCACTCCTCCCTGTTGGACAGCAGAGGGGGGGAAACACAGTGAAGGAAAGAAGGGAGGAGCCTGCATGCACACATGCTCAAGAAACTTCTGGGGAAAATGACTGCAGTGAGAACAGCAATGATACTGCTGAACTCAGTGCCCTCAGGTGAGACCTTTATTATCTTCTTATAAGTAAATATACAATCAGTATTTCTAAGGTAAAAGATGAAATAAATTATTAGCGTAGATTTATAAACCATGTATCGCTAAAGCAGTTTTGCCTTTTTCTAGTCCTTGTCTGTCTGCTTCAGCAGTAACAGAAATGAAAGGTAAGTTAATAATTATAATTTTATGATTAACTCTGATCATAAAATGCACATGCTTTCATTCTTTGTCTTCTAAAGTTCTAAACAACATGTCTTACTTTTTTTTTTAACCTTTTCATAGATGCAGCCTTGGTGGACAAGAACCGCACTAAGCTCATTCAAAGCGTCACTTTGGTGATGGCTATAGCTGATGAATTGAGACAGCGGGGTATGATCCATCCGGAGATATACAACAAAATCAAAGCTGCTGGGACTAGCCAGGATCAGATGAGGGAGCTCTACAATTCACTGACTACTAGAGAAGTCAAATTTGCCTTCTACAAAATCCTCAAAGAAATTGAGCCACAGGCATGTGAAAGTATGTTTCAGTTGTTTGGTAACTATGTATACAGTGCATAGGGAAAGCATTTACAGCATTTGACATTTTGTCATGTTACAGTCTTAATCCAAAATGGATTAAAGTCATTTTTCACCTTAAAAAACAATATTTTTTTTTTCCAAATTTCTAATACATTCATGTGAATGTGAACCAAACAGTTTTCACTTTATGTATCCTTCTCTGTGTAGAATTTTTTTTAAGTAAAAAAAATTATCTATTTTGGAATAGGACGAAATGTGGAACACGTGAACTGCTGTGAATACTTTTCGGGTGCACTGTACAATTATTAAATACAATTAATATAATGTTACAAATTTGCGTAAACTGCAAATAAACACAAAATGCAATGGTTTTTAAATCGCATATCCACATTTTATTTAGACAATAGAAGACAATAGAAAACACATGCTTTATTTTGAAATTGGTGGTTTTCCTCTTTACCTACAGCAGAAGATGTCATCAAGGAGGTCATCAAAAAGAACAAAGAATATCTGAGGCAGAAGTGTCAATGGGAGTTGGAAGGCACTGGGAAGTCTCGTAAGGATGAAAAATCATTGGATAAAATTTACACAGAGCTTCACATTATACAAGGAGAGAGTGAACATGTCAATAAACAACATGAGATCTGGGAGATTGAAGATAAAGCGAGAAATCAAACTGTTGAGTGTACTAGAATCAACTGTAATGACATCTTTAAACATGAGAAAGATGACAAAGAAGTGAAAGCCATTAGGACTGTGATGACAAAGGGGGTCGCTGGCATTGGAAAAACTGTCTCTGTGAAGAAGTTCATCCTTGACTGGGCAGATGGAAAAGCCAATCAGGACTTGGACTTCATCTTTATGTTTCCATTTAGGGAGCTAAATTTGGTCCAAGATGATCAGATTAGCTTTGAGAACCTTGTGAAAACATTCCATCCAGAACTTAAAACCATAGCAGTTGCGAAAGCTTTGGCTGATCGTGAAGTTTTGTTCATCTTTGATGGTCTCGATGAAAGTCAACTTCAGCTGAAATTCAAAACGACCACAATACTGGATGATGCTACGAAGGTGTCCTCAGTGGACACTCTGGTGACCAACCTTATCAGGAAACATCTTCTTCCCTCTGCACTTGTTTGGATTACCTCAAGACCAGGAGCAGTTCGACGCATCCCTATTAATTATGTCGACCAGTGGACCGAGGTCAGAGGATTTGATGATCCACAAAAAATAGAGTACTTCAGAAAGAGAGTTGAGGACAAAGCAGTCGCTGAAAAAATAATTGAACACATGACAATGTCACGGAGCCTGTACATTATGTGTCACATACCTATCTTCTGTTGGATTGCTGTAGATGTTTTTGAGTACTTGATGCGTAAAATGGGAAACACCAAAGATGAAAACCAAAAAATACCCACAACTCTTACTGGGATGTACACACACTTCCTTCTTATTCAGATGATGATAGCTAATGAAAAATATGGCGACCAGGAAGAGCAGGAAGAGCCTGATACAGCAGAGATCTTTAAGTCAAATGAAGAGTTCATTTTGAAATTAGGCAGGTTGGCTTTTGAACAACTGGAAAAAGGCCGGATCATATTCACTGCTGGAGATCTGAAGAAGTATGACATAGATATAACGAAAGCTGGAGTTTACTGCGGGTTGTGTACAGCAATATTCAAAGAAGAGAGTGTGTTCCTAACAAAGAAACTTTACTGCTTTGTGCATCTCACAGTTCAAGAGTATTTTGCTGCTCTCTTTGTATATCACAGTTTTGTAAATAAAAAAATTGATTCTGAAAGTCTCAAGGATTTCATGCTAAAAGGGTCTGATGAAGAGCTCAAGTCTATCTTGGAAACAGTTCCAGTGGATCTACCTTTGAATGAACTGATTGAAATTACAATAGCTAATTCGGCTCTTAGAACGACTGGAGAACTGGACATGTTCCTCAGGTTCCTTATTGGCTTGTCTCTACAATCAACACAAGACCTGCTTCAAGGTCTGATTCAACAGACTGAAGAACACTCAACGAATATTGAGCAAATTCGGTCAAGTCTTTTAGATATAGATTTATTGGATTGCTCAGCTGAAAGATGTCTAAACCTTGTCCACTGCCTGACTGAGTTGAAAGACAATTCCCTACATGATTCAGTACGAAAGTATCTGAAACCAAATTGTTTTCCTGAATCACCGCTCTCTCCTGTTGAGTGTTCAGCTCTGGCTGACTTGATTCTGATGTCAAACACACCTCTGGATGAATTCAATCTCAAGAAATACAGACCATCAGGAAAAGGTATCTTTAGACTTCTTCCAGCTGTGAGGAACTGCAGGAAAGCAAGGTAAGTTGGTTCTTTATACAAGAATGTTATTAAGTTCAGCAACTTGAGAGCACTGCAATATTTGGGCAGTGCTTTGTTCCTCCTCTTGTGCTCCTATGAACAGTCAACTTGATAAGCAAGCTTATCAGTAAGCTTTAATGTAAGGGACTAAGTAACGTCCTAACAACTATAATACAATAAAGCAGTAAATTTAAAATAAATATAATAAAATAAATGAAAGGAGACTGAAGAAGAATTATAATGTTTCGATGTAAGGGTAAATTCTTCTCCTGAAATTGCTGCTGTATGGTTCTGAGGACTGAGACTCCGGTGGAGCGCAGGATTTATTCAGAAGAGATATGTTTTGTTAAAATCCATTTTATTACACGAACCTGAAGTCTGTGAGTAACAACAGACTTTTACAAGAACACATGTGTTACAACAACAGATATGTGTTAATGAAGATGCTGCTACAGTTCCATATGTGTAAATGTGCCTGTGTACAACCATAAGTACTTGAAGTCAATATTGCACACTATAACATTAAACACATTAGTCTAGCACACTAACACAGCCCCATCAAGAGCTGCTTTTTGACAGACCTGTGGTATCATTAACAACATCAATGTGTTACAAAGAAACATGGAAACCACTGTGTGTACGCACTGCTGAGAAAAGACACGCAGAAATGGGTACCTTGTACATGTCTTGTGACATGAATCTCTCCTTCCTTTACTCTTATCCTCCATATTGAGTTTGGCTTTGTTTCAATAAAACACCAGTACTATTGTACTGTAGGAATATGTGGGCACGGGCTCTAAGCACTCAGATAAAGAGTTACAGAACACATCCTGAGTTTTAGCACTGTGCTCACAGCTTTGAGCCATCCAGTTACGCAATTGTACTGATAACATTTCACCCTCTCATTCCAAAAAACACAAGACACACATTTCATTTTAAATTCAGCACAAATTACAGGAAATTGCTCACCTCAAATCTCAGTAATTCACCTTCGTAGGAGTTAAAATCTTCACTTCGAGAGATAATAGTGAAGCAGAAGAGTTGCACTCATTGGTGCACGCTAACTTTTTTGATGCTGCATCTTACATTTACAAACTTTAGCTTGTCTGTCTAAAAATGACTGCAGTTGGTCAAAGTCAGACTGTGATTGTTTGGAAACACATTGCTGGGAGGTTGAATTTACTGGATAACAAGTTGGTTGCTCCAGCTACTTGTAATAGTTTGCAAACCCCAAAGAATTCAGTGCAGTCGCTCAGTAACAATTGAGTTTTTCCATCGCAAGATTACCATCCCATTTTACTATAGAGTGTTTGAGGCTTCACAGCAGCAATGTTTTGCAACACTAGCTAGCAAAGGAATGAAGCTTGCTAATGTAAACAAATGACTGACTCCCACCACAGTACAGACTCCAGTATAAGCTCCACAAGTACAGAAGCCCTATCAGTGTGAGCCACTGGCTCCAGCTGACGTAATACCTGTTGCTAGAGCTCTGGGAGCTGAAGAAAAACTAGTACAAGGCATGAGCAGACCAAGTTAAAGTACTGACCTACCAATCAGAGCTATATGAGGACATGAAATAAATAAATACAGCCTGTAGGACTAAACCTAATGTACCTCTCAAGTGTGTCATATCTGCCAGACCAGACCTTTGAATCCATGCACTCTGCCTGTTAACTGATTAATCTCACACTGTGACATTAAACACCTAAGAAAAGAAAAAAAGAATGAAAAAGCCCAACCTATTCAGGTCATGCTGTGAAGTGTTATGGGTGCTATTACTCCTATTGCAGTGATTTCAGTCAAGTAAATCATTTGCATGCTTCTAAAACATTATCAGATACTGAAGAACCATCTTTTTTTCCCATCTCTTCAGAATTTCAGGCTTGGATCTTTCTGTTTGGGAATATAAAACTATCGTTTCAGCTCTTCGTATGCCACGTTCTGTGCTGACTGAACTGCACCTGGTCAATAATACATTTTACAGCAGAAATGACGAAGGTGCAGAGATATTGATTGATGGACTGGGGAATTGCCAGTGTAAACTGAAAACTCTTAGGTTAGTAAGAGTATTATTTTTCGTTATGTTTTGTTATCATTTATTTGAATGAAACTGATTTCATAATAATTTTGTGATTTTTTTTTTTGCAGGCATTGCATATAGGGATGGGAATAGATAAGAATTAAGAAGTTCCAATTTCATTATCGACATCACTTACCGATTCAATTTTTTATCGATTCTCTTATCTATTCTGTGCAAGTGGAACTGATAAGCAGTAGTGATGTGTCTGTCGCGAAAGAAATGGCTCTTTGAAGTGAACGTCGCGAGCCGTGGTTTTTGTTTTCTCTCTCTCACCCTCTCTCTCGCACTTTTTTTTGCTTCACTCCGCACGCCAGCCTTGTGCTTGCACTGAGCAGAGGGGGGAGGGGCAGTAGTTACACTCACAGTAGCACATGAACAGTAGTGATGGGATTTCCGTCTCTTTTTAGAGAACCGGCTCTTTCGGCTCGGCTCACTAAAAAGAGCCGGCTCTTTCGGCTCTGAACTGGCTCTTCAGGTTGTTTTGTTACTTTAATTAATTTATTATTAATATTTATTAATTTATTATTAATTATTAATTAATATTTATATATAAATATATGCGCTGGCCCCTAGAGACAAAACATGTACAAACTCCAAAAAGCACGTACAAATTCCAAAACACATTTCTAGCGTTAACTGAGCTACCTAGATCACTTGAATTACACAATTGAAAGCATATGTGTATGGTTTGTGTATTAATACACAAGCACGCATATATATTCAAATAATTTAAAAAAATGTTCATTTATCTGTTACTACCACACACCAAATCCAGTCGTTGGTACTTCCTGGCTTGTGTAGCCACTAGGTAACAAAACCTCAACACTGCGCCTAGCATCCTGGAGCACTTCTGGGGTTTTGTACGTGCTTCGGAGTTTGTACGTTTTTTGGAGTTTTTACGTGTTTTGGAGTTTTTATGTGTTTTGTAGTTTTTATGTGTTTTGGAGTTTGTATGTGCTTCGGAGTTTGCACGTGTTTTGGAGTTCGTGTGTGCTTTGTCTCTAGGGGCCACGGTAAATATACTTTTATTTATTCACTCCACATAAAATGTAATAAATAAATCATATAATACAAAAACCAACTATTCACATTTCAACTTTTAACTATTTAAATTTTCAGCTTTTTCCTTTTTAAATAAATTTAAAGTGAAGCAACAAAAAGGACCACAGCACAATTAAATATAAATTAAAATATGAAAACAAAAAGAAGATGCACATCTCTGTCATTTCGGCCTGCATGAATAAACTTTCTGAATCCTTTATCATCTGCAACTGAAAATAGTTGTGGATGATCACTATACCTTTCTAATGTGATGTTGTTGTCCCTGGCTCTCTTTCTCTCCCTCCTGCTCTGTTCCTGTGCTACTGCGAGTGTAACTACCGCCCCTCCCCCCTCTTCCCAGCGCAAAGCACAAGGCTCGTGTGTGGAGCCTTGTGCTTAATGTACAAATGTACAAAAGTAATAATGTAAAGAAGAGTGGGCCAAAATTCCTCCACAATGATTTGATGAACTCATTACTTAACATTACAAAAAAATTACTTTGAATTATTGCTGTTTAATGTAGTTCTAAAAGCTATTGAGTATTTTGTTTTTATAGAACTGTGTGAAAACTTTTTTCCCATGACTGTGTTCATCAGTCACTTTTCACCTATTATCCTTTATATTTGCAGTCTTTCTGGTCACGGGCTTTCAGAAACACAGAGTGAAAATCTAGCTTCAGCCATCAAATCAATCATCTCAAATTTAAAAGAACTGGAGTTGAGTGACAACATACTGAGAGACTCATTACTCTCTGTGCTCTCCACCGGACTGGGCTGCACTAACCTGGAGAACCTCAGGTCAGTGTTAGATGTTATTCAGATGTTATTCCTTATCTGGGACTTAGCATTATAGCCTGAGATGACACGGCTTTGATCAGAAGTTATTTATACCATTACTGGCTTTCAGTCCTGCTTGGATGTCTAGGCAATAACCTTTCATGACTGTGTGTGGGTAAGCCCACTAACAACAAAAAAATGCCCTTTCCATGTTTGGTCAATACAAAGAATGCATATGATTTTGCACTGGCAAAACTGATGCAGGACTCACTGAATAACCATTGTTTTACACTATATTCTTTTGTGCGGTGGTTTTTGCATCAAAGATTTCATGAATGAGTAATGAGCCTATCCTATTACAGCCAAATGACAACCTGAAATGATTTAAAGAGTGGAAAACAAACCTTTGACCTTTGTTTGGCTTCATATCTAATCAGCCAATCACCCGGCAACTTAGTGCATTTAGACATGTAGATATGGTGGAACTAATCTACACAAAGCTGATTTTAGTGACTTTGAAGAACCACAGGTGACTCTACTACTACTACTATTTTGGCCATGAATTTTCTGTGGGTTTTACCGCTGGAATAGACATCCAGGGGAAAAAATTGGTGGTCCTCCAGACGTGCCAACTAGAATTGCTTACTGAGCACATCGGGTTTGTAGCTGAAAAGTCAATGTTTCATCCATAGGATTAATGTTAGCTAGCTCTACTTGCTCCATATTGTCTAGGTCCAAAAACAACATGAATGATAAGGAGAGCAAAGGGGATGCTCCCACTTTGCGAGGAAACAATTTGCCAGATACACTTTGGGAGAGGTTGAGCCTTTCATGCATGCCCAGATTTCATTGTTCTTCTTTGTAGTGTTTACATCAGCTTAGTCCTGTAAGAACACACTCATGTATTGTACTGAGTGAGCTGATCAAAAAGAAACCACAACTTATTTTAACTTGTGTATTCATCATCCTGTGACATCCTGCTACAACACTTTAACACAGAGTGGACTTAAAAAGAAATACTACGGTTGTTACTTGTTGGCTTTGCGGCTAATGGCAAGTACATAGGAGCAGCCAGACTTCTGTGTCAAAAAGTCTGCCTTGACTGTAATTAACTGAATGAATCACTTGTTAGAGCATTGAAGAAAATATAACCTGATCAAACATTATTCAGCTTTAAATATTGTTCAGCTTTAAAGTTACTGTGCAACTGTGTAATAAAAATGTGCTCACGACTTTGGCCTTGAGAGCGATAAGAAGCGATCGCCTCATCCTGCAGGCGAAAGATATCTGCAAGCGAAGAGACTAGAACACCCAAGGCCGCTTTCCTTTTATGGAGTTGTTTTTCTGCTAATGCAGCACTTTCCTCACAACCCCCTCCTGTAAGTTTTAGAGAATATATACCCATCCTCACAGCAAATATTAGGAATCTCTTGATGTGAGCTGCGTTGAGAGTTTGTCTCTGTCTCAATAAAAGTTCACTGATTCCCCATCTGCAGCAGGTGTCCGGTTGTCTTCATTCTCCGCCAGCCTGGTTAAGTCAATTCCTCCTTAACATCTAAAAGAACCTATTTAATGAAGGAAGACGGGTTCACTTTGTGTTTAATATTATTCTATTGCTGTTGTTGTTTTTTTTTATATCCTTCAATTGGCGTCACGAACAGGATGCGCTCCAGGTCAACTGGAACGGATGGGAGGAAATCGGCCGTGGTCTGAGTGAACGGAGTTTGGACAAAAGCTGTGTGCACACAAAAACAAGGTAAGCAGACCTTTTATTTCTGCTATATTGAACATTATAAAAATACTTAGTGTCCAAACTCCTAGTAATTCATAACCAAAATTGTCTGGCTTACTTAAGGCTTGTTGAGAATCAGACAAGTGAATAAGAGATAAGTGAATAAGAAATAAGTGAATAAGTGAATAAAGATAAGAGTGAACTGAGGTCTGACCACGGTTGCAGCCGACGGGTTGCTCTCCGGTGTCGGATAAATACCTCAGTGCAGGTCTGGGACCTTGAAAGGGTTTATTAGTAACGCCTTTCTAAACAAATTAAAAGGTTAAAGGCCTTGAGAATATTTTTTAGTAATATTCTCTAAACTACAGAAGGGTTAGGAAGGCCCAGAGGACTTTATTAGAAAAGATCCTCTAAAACTTAAAAAGGAGAAGTACTGGTTGGAGTCCAAAGGAGGGGTCCCTTTGATCAATAGGAGAAAACGGATCTCTTCTTAAAACCCCGATGATTTTAGTGTTTTAAATGTTTTGATGTTCTGTTTGATATTGGACACACATAAATACACGCTGAATGCTTGCTGTGGAACACTGGGCAGGACAGTTTGGTTCTCCGTTGTTCACAGATTACACAATTAAAGGAACTAGGTTCCTCTTTTGGTTAAAATAATACACCACACATAGAATTTTTTTTTTACACATTTATTACATACATAAGGAGGGTAATGAGTGACTGCAGGTAATGTATGAAGTGTGAATGAGACGTGTGAACAAGGTGACAACCAACTAGCACCCCTATCAGGAAGCTCTAGGCAAGGTTACCCGCCAGACTCCGGTTTGGTAGAAGCTTGGTAACACCTGAAGGGATATTTCAGTGCTGACTCACCTTTAAAGCAGCGCCCCAGCTGTTAGTGCCTAACAGAGGCAGAAACCCAGCTGGCCCAAATTCTCCTTTAAAATCAATAAATACAACATAAATTACCGGTGTGTGTAAATAAGTTGTATAAATCTGTTAGATCTGAAACTCCTGCTAAAAAACTTCCTCTCTACAACTCTTTTCTCTTCTCTCCCTCTTTCTCTCAGTTGGGATTCTGTGTGTGTATGTGTGCTGGAGAAATAAAAAAAAAAAAGAGGAAAAGGGTCTCTCTCTCTGTCTCTGTGAGAGGAAAAAGGTGGGGGCCGAGTGAGCCCGCGGGGCCGAGCGGGTCCGCGGGAGCGAGCGTGTATGCTGTATGAGGAAGAAGGGAGTGAGAGGGAGCGAGTGAAAAGAGTAATCGAGTATTTGGTGATTTTTTATTATTTCAGAGGCACTGGGTAAGAGTTTTGACTTTAGCTGTGAGAGTTGTGAAAAGAGCAGGTTTTTCTTTTGTTGTAGACTGTGAGTAATCGGTGTTTTTCTGCCTATTGTGCTGCGTGGAAGACACAGAAGTGTAGAAATGTTTGTGGTTTATCTTTGTTTGACGTTTTATATAGAGTTGGTTGATTCAGGGTGATTTCTCCCGTTTAAGGGAGGAGTTGCATTGTGGTTATGTTAAAGCTTTGCTGTAGGGGTATGTGTGTGATTTTGTGCTGGCTTCGCATGTTTAAATGGATGCATAGAAGTTTGTCAGTGAGAAATTGTTATGGTGGGGTTTTAAAGTTAGTAAAGAGTCAAACAACGCCCACTGTTTTAAAAAGGCCCAAAACATCATAAAAGACACCTCACATCCTGGCCACTCCCTGTTCGAACTGTTGCCCTAAGGCAGACGGTACAGGGCAATCAGAGCAAGGACTAATAGACTCAAAACACAGCTGTTATCCAACTGCAATAACACATCTGAATACTACAAAAATGTCCACCATGCCACTCTTGTGTTAATCTATGCACGGTCTGAAGCATGACGGTGGGAATACTTAGTATTTTAAGTATTCTATCTATTTTATTGATTGAATTTTATTGTTTTTTTATATTTGATATTACTAGGGATGATGCAATGATCGGGGACCATTCTTAATGTCGTCGGTCTCATGACAATGACAATAAAGTTTTTGATTTTGATTCTGATTCTGAAATACACCCTCCTCAAGAGTTCAATGATTTAGGCAGTTATGTTTATACAAATACTAAATGTATGTTTAGTGTCTTCATACAGGTGTTTTTTCTTAACCTGGAAGCCTGAGTACGGCAGCAGAAGACAGGCCAAGCTTTGGCTAAAATTCACGGCTGGACACCAGAGTTGTCCTCACCCCTCCCGGTAAAACAAAAAAGAGAGAATGTAGTTTGAGGCGGGTTTTTCTCGCTGAACTGCTCTGGGTGCTGTGTCCCTGAATCTCACCAGTGTTAACCTCTGGCGGAAGACATGGAGAAAAGGAAAAGATGTTCCTGGTAAATCACTGAAACAAATAAAACCACACACAACCAGAGAAAGATATGAGAAGGGTGAGGAACAGACACATGTGCGTGTTAGAGAAATGCCTCGTTTGAGAAAAAGTTAAAGTAACCCATATACAGACGCACCCATACATGCAATGAAGAAACAGCTTACATACATGTGCACGTACATGCAAGGTTAAAGTAGCGACACTTAACATACACCTGTTTTTAAATGATATAGTTTATACATTACTGACAATTAAACGCTTTGGGTTGCAAGACAACAACGTAACGTCAAAAGACAAAGACACTGGTCTGAGGATTAAGTGAGGACACGACAAATTTAGTGGTTAAAAGGGTCGACTTGGGACATGTTTTTGTTGATCGTTTAAGACAAATGACTACTGAATGATAGGAAATTCCTTTTTAGGTTTCTAAACAGGATCTTAAGAATTTTAACACGTACCTGTGTTGTCCTGTCAACTTGAGGGGTTATGAGTTGATTATATGGTGAAAAAAAAAAAAAAAAAACAAAAACAAAAAAAGGGGGGAGACGAGATCTCGTTGTTTCTCCCCTCTCGGGATAACACAGCCAACACAGCACAGCCAACACAACATCATTTTCCTGTTCGCCTGTTTTGTTTTGTTTTTGTTTTTTCTGAGAGCCGAAGCTGACCTGGACTCCTACCCTCCCCTCTACCATCGTTGCCCTCTCCGCGACCATCTTTGACCCTTTGACCCCTGAAGGCCACAGCAGCTGGACTCACAACAACAACTTGAGGATGTCAACAGTGCTGCAAAAGAGTGATCTCATGCAGCAGAGACGGAGAGCACTAAACCTAAAGCCCGTTTCACTACACGGGGGAAATTCCCAGGCTGCGTCAGCTGACAGAGCTGTGACGAGACGCGCATTAAGCCCGGAGGAAAAGGGACGGTGAGCAGAAGGATGCTGACCTCTGAGAAGAGCCGAACAGCAGAGCTGCAGAAGGCCGTGGACCATACAGAAGCAAAAGGGTCAAGGTACAAGGAGAAGATGCAGGCAGCTGCAACAACGGATGAAAACAGACCCAAAGAGGAGGGGAGGACCCTAGGCCATGCGTCAGGCCGCTGGTTTACCTAAACTACAGAACAGGAAGGTGATGAACACAAACATATACCAACACACGAACACACACTTCTGCATGCGCCTACTTAGAATGAAGGGAAACACACACATGAACACTTATGCACTTGTTGAGGGAGTAAAAACTGATACATACCCATGCACTAAAATCAAAATGTTGATTTAATTTACTAAGAAGTGACACACAATGCTCCAGCTGCTGCAATGAAGAATGCTTTACTGACAAAGGCTCAATGCTGCACACAACAAAGTCAAATACAGAATTTGCTATAATAATAAGCCCAGAGGGCATTTGTGTGGTCTGGGGAGCAGAGTCCGGAGCGGTTTGGTTATGAAAATGATGCCCGTGCGAGATATCTGGGGCTTAAGGCCTCGACTTAATTGTTTACTCTACACTAAAAAGAAAAGAAAACACTCTGAGCAGTGGTGCAGAGTGAAAACGAGGAATTAACAGTGTGAGTTTTATTTCAGAGCGCCACGTCATTGTGATGGAGATTTAATAAAGGAGGAACACACGGACAAAGAAGAAGAGAAGGGGGGGCAGCCCTTGAACGCGATTGCCTGAGGCATTAAAGTTCTGTACTAAATTCTGGTTTCCAGTGTGAGAAAAGTCACGCAGTGCCAGTAGTAGAGCTAGGTTGAGTGATGATTCTAAATTACTGTAAGTAAATCATCGTACACCGTTCAAGTTTCATGATAACGGGGATCTAGACTTTGTTGAACCCTAGGCAATTTGAACAGGTAAAAGTCGAGGGACCAAGTAGCAGTTGAATAAAAGTCATTGAATAAGTGTTGAAATAAACTGGCAGAATTAAGAGAATTAAAACATTTCAAGAGCTCAACTTACTTAATGGTTCAATTTTGTTTCACGAACGCAAAACATATAGGTTTATGAATATGAAAAGGTTGAGATGGTGTTGATTTGACTCTGTGTAGGTTTAGGTTGGTATTTTTATTGATGGGAAGAATATTCAGTGACAAGTCCTAAGACCCGGGCGTCTGCATTTTGTTTTTGTTATTTTTCATTTTATTTTGTTTTATATTTACTGATTTTTGTTTGTGAATCTTTTCTTTAAGCAGATCTGCACATCGGAAATTACAAGCATTACACGTCGGCGAGAAAATTGTTGTAAGTGAGTTTCTCCGCATTGAAATGGGTTCTGGAGGAAACACTTGTGGGGACAATTAGAAACGAGAGTCCCTGTTTAAAAAAGGATTCAGCGAGGTAATCCAAACTCAAGTTCTTGTTTCTTTTTGAGATGACGTCATTTTGCTGAGTGTGGAAACTAGATGCGACGACAGGTTTCACTATCAGCAAAGAACGGATGAATGGATGAAAGACTGGGAATAAAAACAAACGGACTGACTGGTAAAAGATGACAAGACTTGACCATGACTCAAGGTTAACCACCTCCACCTAGATAGGATAAAAGGGTGGATGAATTTATGTGGGTTTCTTTTACAGGAGTAGAAGGATGACAAAATATTCGAGGATGAGTGAACCTGTAAATGCCATTTTTGTGTCTTGTGTGGCTTACAGAGGTAACTGCGCAGCGTTACCATTTACATTTTCTTCCCTACAGGGTTACAGTTTTAATGTTTTTCTATTACAGGATTTCTGGGCGGATGTGTGAAGAAACGGTGTTTATGGGTTAGGAGTTGGGGATGCTATTACACTGTATTCTGGTGAGAGTGTTGGGGGAGACACACCCTGTCTTGAAAACTGTGATTCTTTTACAGGAAATGTTTTATAGCACCTATGGAATGAGGATGCCTGACTACGGTCAATGTGCTGCTAATGTTTGCTTTGCTTTGGTGAGAGGGGTGCAGTAGAAAACAGACAAGTGACATGAAAACAAGTAATAATAACAAATAACAAATTTGGGGACAGTTTGACCTAGAGCCCACTAACTGGCCATTAGGGGCTCTCGCTCTCTCTCTCTCTCTCTCTCTCTCTCTCTCTCTCTCTCTCTCTCTCTCTCTCTCTCTCTCTCTCTCTCTCTCTCTCTCTCTTGGAATAACATTGCCCAAAGGGTGAATAAAGCAAATTGTGGCAATAATAGTGATTTAATGATTGGAGAAACCTGAACATGATACTTGTCTGTTGAGCTGAATCGTTTATTACTCTTATGATTTTCCGGTGGGACTATGAAGATTTTTTGGTACAGATTGCAGGTTGTTGCTCTTTAACTCCTAGAACACGCCCTTGGCGAGGTGGGGGGAACTGGACCACCTTTCTGTGCCCCATCATCCTCTATTAGACGACATCCAAGCTAAGTAAACATGTCTTGGCCCTTTCCCCCTGAAATGACAGGCAGGCAAAGATGTTGCGTCTTTGTTTGCTTCCTGGCCCTGGGTCTCATTCCCATTGGCATAATCCTGATCGTGAGGGTGACGAACATTATCGTCTTTCTCTTGTTTAAATGCTTCTAGAATGGTTGTTTCTCTGTGGTGTTTTGTATTAGACTTGTTATTAATTGTTTCCCTCACCCACTTCCTCTTGAAGGATATATCTGGTTGAACTGTGTCTGGTCGGGTTGTGAGGGTTAAGCGATGTTCTCAGGGTCTCCGGACTTAAGCCTGAGCGAATGTGTACTCCCACCACTGGATATAAATTGTTTTTTCCACACCCCTTACTCAAGTTTTACCATATTTACTTTTGAATGTCCTTAGCAGTTACCGTTCTGAGTTTATTTTACGGTTGATTTATTCTTTCACATTTTCACGTTTATATCTCTCATTATTATAGTATACTCTGTACTCTCCACATTTTTATCATTACTTATGTTTTTTGGTTGCTGGGTTACAGGAACTGTTAATTTTGTGTCACTACCCTGGTTGCACTAACTCGTTGTATCCGTGTGTGCAGGACAGCTGTTACTGCTTTCGTCGGGAACCGAGACTGCTTGCAGCCGACCCCTGGGCAGGGTGGTGCCTGGACTCTTTTCTCCTCATCTGCAATGACAGATAAAGACAAATGATAAGACCCGAGGAGTTTTTCGAGCCAGGCTTCGACACGTCTCTGTGTTCCTTTGAATGTTACTTATTTTTGTGTGTTGACCCATTTAAGATGGGTCAAAAGGGGGATTTGAAGAAAATATAACCTGATCAAACATTATTCAGCTTTAAATATTGTTCAGCTTTAAAGTTACTGTGCAACTGTGTAATAAAAATGTGCTCACGACTTTGGCCTTGAGAGCGATAAGAAGCGATCGCCTCATCCTGCAGGCGAAAGATATCTGCAAGCGAAGAGACTAGAACACCCAAGGCCGCTTTCCTTTTATGGAGTTGTTTTTCTGCTAATGCAGCACTTTCCTCACAACCCCCTCCTGTAAGTTTTAGAGAATATATACCCATCCTCACAGCAAATATTAGGAATCTCTTGATGTGAGCTGCGTTGAGAGTTTGTCTCTGTCTCAATAAAAGTTCACTGATTCCCCATCTGCAGCAGGTGTCCGGTTGTCTTCATTCTCCGCCAGCCTGGTTAAGTCAATTCCTCCTTAACATCTAAAAGAACCTATTTAATGAAGGAAGACGGGTTCACTTTGTGTTTAATATTATTCTATTGCTGTTGTTGTTTTTTTTTATATCCTTCAGCATGCAGTCTATGATGTAAAACAACACAGGACTTGTAGAGATGTGGGTCAATCAACAGTTACACAGCACAGATGACCTTATTATGTTACTGGCAGGGACAATGAATTATAACAGGCATTTTGGGCTGTACATGGGCTTTTTTTAAACCATATTAACAGTTGAGTCAAATTCTTCTCTACAGTGTAAAATTGTCTTGAATAGACTACCCATTTCTTCCAAGACTTTTTTCTGCTTCAACTAACAGCCTTCATTGGTCTCATTGCATAAGAGTAACAGCCAATTTTTGTAAAAGTGGGTGATTTACTGTATCTATGGATATCTATCTAATCTAATGCTGTTTTATCCTCTGTATCAAAAGGTTGAACCGAAATTGTAGGATTGCAGAAATCTGTGAGAAGTTAGTAACGGCATTCACATCCAGCACCAGTTACCTGAAAGAACTGGAACTAAGCTACACTGATTTAAAAGACTCAGAAATGGAGAGCCTCTCTGATGGGCTGAAGAACACAAACTGTAGATTGGAGGCATTAAGGTACAACACTGCATTAAAACAACAACAACAACTTTTAAGTACAAACTAAAAAATTTCTGTTACATTTTAGAGCTTTACAGAGAAGAGAAACCTCCCACCTCAAGTTTATTTTAGCAGTCAGCAGGGAGAGAGTGCTATTTGATTTCTTTTAAGAGATAAGATAAGATAAAACTTTATTAATCCCTCGGGTGGGTTCCTCTGGGAAATTCAGTTTCCAAAAAGCACAGCACTGACAGAAGTTACAGAGTTACAGAATATTATATATATATACACACACACACACACACACACACACACATATATAAATACAGAGACATATATAAATAAAATATACGAAGGGGATAAATAGAATAAATAGGAATAAAATCAAAAATACAAGTGAATTGCACATTTAAAGTATTGAGGTCTATTGCACCATTGATTATTAACAAAAGTATTACACAAAAGGTATTGCACAGTGAAGTGAAGAGGCACTACAGCTTAGTTGGTCCCCCCTCCTTTGTCCTCCTGTCTCCCCTCCCTCTCCCCTCCAGAGAGGAGTTAAACAGTTTGATGGCGTGTGGGATATAGGAGTTCTTAAGTCTGTTAGTTCTTGTCTTGGGGAGAAGCAACCTGTCACTGAACAGACTCTTCTGGTTGTTAATGGCCGTGTGCAGAGGATGCCCAGCATTGTCCATAATGTCCAGCAGTTTCTTTAGTGTCCTTTTCTCTGCCACTGTCACCAGAGTGTCCAGCTTCATGCCGACCACAGAGCTAGCCTTCCTGATCAGTTTCTCCAGCCTGGATGAGTCCTTCTTTGCTGTGCTGCTCCCCCAGCACACCACAGCATAGAAAAGTACTCCAGCAACCACTGACTGGTAAAACATCCTCAGGAGCTTCCTGCAGATGTTAAAAGACCTCAGCCTCCTGAGGAAGTACAGTCGGCTTTGGGCTTTTTTATACAGGTGCTCTGTGTTGCATGACCAGTCCAGTTTATTGTCCACCCACAGCCCGAGGTACTTGTACTTGTTGACCACCTCCACCTCCTCCCCCTCTATCTGAACCGGCAGTGGACCTTCTCTGGACCTCCCGAAGTCCACAACCAGTTCCTTAGTCTTTGAGGTGTTGAGTTGCAGGTGGTTTGTGTGACTCCATGCGACAAAGTTCCTCACCAGACTTCTGTACTCCTCTTCCTGATCATCCCAGATACACCCCATGATGGCTGTGTCATCTGCAAACTTATGAATGTGGCATAATTCAGAGTTGTAGCAGAAATCAGAGGTGTACAGGGTGAAGAGAAGAGGGGACAGCACAGTTCCCTGTGGTGCTCCTGTGATGCTGACCACAGTGTCAGACGTGATGTCCTTCAGCCTGATGTACTGCGGTCTGTCTGTGAGGTAGTCGGAGAGCCAAGCCACCAGGCAGGGGTCCACCTCCATCCTGTTCAGTTTTTCCTGAAGCATACAGGGCTGGATGGTATTAAAGGCACTGGAAAAGTCAAGAAACAGGATCCTGACCGTGCCTTTTCCCCCATCCAGGTGTGAGTGGGCTCTATGCAGGAGGTACAGGATGGCATCCTCCACGCCGACATCCGCCTTGTATGCAAACTGTAGTGGGTCCTGGGCATGTTGTACCTGTGGTCGGAGGAGGTTGAGGAAGAGCCGCTCTAGAGTCTTCATAAGATGTGACGTCAGTGCCACCGGTCGGAAGTCATTCAGCTCATTGGGCCGGTTCCTTTTGGGGACTGGGATGATGCAGGATGTCTTCCAGAGGGCGGGCACTCTCCCCAGTCGCAGGCTGAGGTTGAAGACTCGTTGTAGCGGCTCCCCAAGTTCAGCAGCACATGCCTTTAGCATCCTAGGACACACCTTGTCTGGGCCTGCTGCCTTTCTGGGGCGAAGCTTCCTCAGTTGTCTCCTGACCTGATCCACTGTGACACTGGGAGATGTTTGGGAGGAGGGGGGGGAAGATGTCTTGCTGCTGAGAGAGGGATTGGAGGAGGGGGGTGTCATAGTGTCAGGAAGGGGGGGAAGCGAGGGAGGTAGAAGAGTGGGGAGAGGACTCTGTAGTAAAGGTGAGGGTGAGGGTGGGGGGGTTGTGGGCTGGTCAAACCTGTTGAAGAAGTTGTTGAGTTCGTTTGCCTTCTCCACAGTCCCCCCCACTGTGCTTTTCTTGGTGTTGTGGCCTGTGATG
This sequence comes from Aulonocara stuartgranti, assembly GCF_965226115.1. NCBI lineage: Eukaryota > Metazoa > Chordata > Actinopteri > Cichliformes > Cichlidae > Aulonocara > Aulonocara stuartgranti. The sequence goes on along the minus strand of NC_138942.1, from coordinate 22,910,523 downwards.
GTTTTCACACCATTCCAGACCTCCCTCATATTGTTCCTCTCCAACTTCTGCTCCACCTTCCTCCTGTAGGTGTCCTTTGCTTCCCTCAGGCAGCGTTTCACCTCCTGCTGTGCTGCTTTCATCTCCTCCTTCACTTTGCTCCTGAAAGCCGCCTTCTTCATGTTGAGGACAGCTTTGACTTCCTGTGTTACCCACGGTTTGTTATTAGGATAACACTGTACCGTCTTAGCAGGGGCGACTGTGTCCACACAAAAGTTGAGATAGTCTGTAAGACAGTGTGTCGCCCCCTCTATGTCCTCACCATGTGGGCTCAGAAGCACATCCCAGTCTGTGGTGTCATAGCAGTCTCTCAGAGCATCCTCCTTTTCTGGGGTCCATCTCCGGATGGAGCGCGTTGTGACCGGCTGCCTTTGGACGAGGGGTGTGTATTGTGGCTGTAGGTAAACCAGGTTGTGGTCTGACTTCCCTAGTGGGGGGAGGGGGGTGGCTCTGTATGCATCTCTCACATTGGCATACAGTAGGTCAATTGTCCTGTTGCTCCTTGTGGGACAATTCACAAACTGGTGAAAAGCAGCCAGAGTAGAATCCAGTGTGGCATGATTAAAGTCTCCAGATATAATAATGAAAGCCTCGGGGTTTTGTGTCTGAAGTCTTGCTGTGACTGTGTGTATTTTCTCACAGGCAGCTGTTGAGTCAGCCCTCGGAGGGATGTAAACACACACACACAGATCACATGACTGAACTCCCGAGGTAGATAATATGGCCGCAAGCTAACAGCTAGCAGCTCCAGGTCCGGACGGCATACCGAAACTTTAACAGAGACGTGTCCAGGGTTACAGTATCTGTTGTTAACGTAGACAATGAGTCCCCCACCTCTGCTTTTTCCGCTGGCCTGCGTGTCCCTATCGGCTCTCACGGATGTGAAACCGCATAGGTCTACGTTAGCCTGCGGCGTTAGCTCGGTTAGCCACATCTCCGTGAAGATAAACAAGCTGCACTCACGGTATAGTCTGTGGTTGTTCAGAGCGCACAGTTCATCAATCTTATTCTGTAACGAGTTCACGTTGCCCATTATCACTGTCGGGATTGATGGTTTGAATCGCCTCCGGTGATCCGCTCTCCTCACTCCAGCTTTGCAGCCTCTGTAGCTCCTCTTTATCTCAGCCAGGATGTTGTGTCGCATGCCGGTCTGTCCCTTTGTTCTTAGTGCCAGCAGCTCCGCTCTCGAATAGATGAAGGAGCTGGTTCCAGAAGTTTAAAAAAGTGCATTATCCATCTTGTATCGCTATATCTAAGAGGTATAAGTAGAGTAACTAGAGGAAGGTGAAATAAAGTTTGAAAACCTAGTCTAAAAAAAAGTTAAAGTTAAGAAAAAGGTGCGGTGTTGTAGAGCTACTTGGAAAGGCTGCCGTCACTCCAGTGCCATCTTGATGTAAGCACACATTTGACAGCTATTGTGGTATTCTAACTGGCCATCTTCAAACATGGTTTCAAACAAAGACCTTACACTTGGTTAATTCTATTATACTATTTTATTTCAGCTTGCACAAAACTTTTATTATTTTTGCTAGATGAAAAGAAACGGATATTAATTTTTGTTTTGGGCTTTTGCATTTTATATGGTATATTGCTTATATATGTTATAAAATAATTAGTTTTTAATATTTTTCAAATGTGCAATTTCCTATATTATTAAGCTAAAAAAAAATTTCCTGCATTTTTTCATTCAGTCTCAGTCACAACAAACTCACCGAGAAAGGCTGTGAGACACTGGCTTCTTTGCTCAGCTTCAGAGCTTCCCACCTGAAACACCTGGACATGAGTTATAATGACCTGCTGGATTCAGGGGTGATAGCACTGTGTAATGCACTGACAAACCCACAGTGTGGATTAAAAACACTAAGGTCAGTTCACATGATGTTATCACAATAAATCTCCCATAAGGGAAGTAAATAATCGATCTCCTGCTCAATTTGTAAGTTTGCTCATTTACAAACAAATGAACAGTCTCCAGATTTTATGGTAGTCCCATTTTTACTGAAAGAGACAGAATATCAATCAAAAATCCAGAAGAAAAGATGTTTCATAAAAGTTATAAATTCATTTGCATGTCATGGAATAAAAGAACTTTATGATCCACTACTGCCTAACCAGAATTCTGGCTCCCACAAATTAGCAGATTACAGTCAATCAATCAGCGAATTACAGATACTCGTGACCTCAACTTATTATCTGTATAAAGCGCACCTATCCACAGATTCAGTTTATTCCATTCCAAGCTTGGACAAGAACCTCCGTCTCTCAGCTAGAACACTGAATATGGTTCGCGAATCAGTCGTCCAGCGGAACAATGACCCAAAACATACTGCCATGGAAACAAGAGTGGCTAAAGAAGAAAATAATAATCACATTAATATCACAGAGTAGCTTTAATCCTACAGAAAATAAAACTAATTCCATTAAAATGAAACTACCATAAAATTGGAGACTGTTCATTTCTTTGTAAAAACTTCAAAACTTGACAAAACATCAATTCAGCAAGGTATCAAATAATTATTTTCTCCAGTGTACATGGAGCCTCCTGCAGTATAACAAAAGTCTTACTGAATTCAACGTTTTTCAGACAGTTTAAGAGATGGTCTGTTATCGTGCAGTTACAATGCCTTGCAATAATTTGTACATTTAATATGCTTGAGATATTTATATATAACCACCACCAAGTCCCTTTGTTACTTTCAATGGATGATTTTTTTTTGTTTTAATCTCTGAAATAATCATATGATTACGTATGAATTTAGTTTGTGAGGTATAAATGCACACATTAAAACTGGTCTTGATAAGATCATCTACCACACCCACTGTTTGATTTCTGTAGGCTGTCATTTTGTAAAGTGACACAACGTGGAGGCTCCTCGTTGGTCTCAGCTCTTGACTCGAACTACTGCAGCCTCAAAGATCTGGACCTCAGCTTTAATAACCTCAATCAAGAAATAGTCAAGCTGCTAAATGAAAAAAAGAGAGATACATGCTGCAGTCTGGAAAATGTCAAGTATGGAAAAAAATCCTGTCTTAAAAAGAATGCTTTATGCTTAATTTATTATCAGTTTTTCAGTCATTTTAATATTGCAAGATCTATTATTGTTCTTCGTAAACAACAGTGCTTTTGTTTATTTTTCCCATTAGTGTGGACCACAATGAAGAATGTTGGGTTGATCTGAAGCTACTGAGACAGTGTAAGAAAAATATGTTCAAGAAACACTGCATGTGATGTGATTTGTGTGCAGGTTGTAATCTATATTTTGAAATATAAAAATTTGTTTTAAATCGGGGGGCGGGGGGTTTGAAAAAGAAGAAAAATCAGTTGGATTTATTAGTGTTTACTACTCAATGAGAATTATCAACAAGGTGTCCTGATAGAGAACATAAATAGCAGACAAAAACACTGAATTTGCTGGCTTTAAATGTTATTTTATACCTCAAAAGATAAATGATTAGTTGGTTTAAAGTCATAAACAAATTAGAAATGCTGATGCACAATACACTAAGATGGAGTCCACATTGACTGAGCAACGGAGCAACATTTAATCTTAAATCAAAGTGTGTTGTGTGTATTTTGTTTACAGACACAATGTACATGCAGTTATTTGGTGGCACCTGTAAATAATAACTAAACCACTTTTGGTTTAAGTTTCATAGCAACATTATCTGAGATCAAGAACGGCACAAACAGTTAACGTTTTTCTACTGTTTTGATTGCAGATGCCTGTGACCTAACACTTGATCCCAACACAGCAGGTGTGAATATTATTTTAACCAAGGAGAAAAAAATGGCAGAATGTGTTCAAGAGAAGCAACCATATCCTGATCATCCAGACAGATTTGATCTTGATCAGGTTCTCTGTGAAGAAGGTCTGACAAGTCGCCATTACTGGGAGGTTGAGTGTTTACGGGCTGATGTTGGAGTGGCATATAAAAGCATTGACCGGGTGGGAGACTCTTCCTCTGAATTTTCTTTTGGAAAAAATGAAAAGTCTTGGTGCTGGATGAATGGTGGTGTTTTTAGTCATAACAATAACTTAACACTTTTGAAAAGTACACCACTGAGGTGTACCATAGGAATGTATCTGGACTGGCCGGCAGGTATTTTGTCCTTCTTTAAAGTCTCTGCTGACACAGTTACTCATCTCTACACCATACACACAGCTTTCACTGAACCACTCCATCCTGGTTTCTCTCTGGATCAGTTGGGATCAATTTACCTTTGTAAACAAAGAAAAGAAGAAAATTTTAGATGAAAGGAAAGAAAGATTATACAGGAAAAAAAACTGGATTGGAAGGTTTATGATATCTCTTTATATTATGTCGTGCTCAGCTGCATATAATAAAGACATGGTTTCATGTCCTGCATGCCTTCAACAACACTAAAAATGTGGGCTCACTTTTTAGCAGACTTCAGAAATTTGCCAGACCAAATGTGTGGGACTCTAACGACCTATCAAAGGCAGTATATGTTTATCCCAACTGTGTTGACTGTACATTTTGTAAAATGTTAAACATGACTTTTTTTATACATTCATTTTTAATGTTTCAGTTGTGCTGTGTTGTAACATTTTTTGAAAGGTGCTGTATAAATAAATGTATTATCTTTCTTTAAAATTGTATATTTACTGATTTGTACTCATGTATCTTTTCCATTTTATATTTATACACCTCCTAACAACAACAACAATAATAATTTGTAGGGAACAAAATTTGCAAATTAAAAAGTCACATATTTATTGTAATTCTTAGCTTCTTCCTAGGATGACCCCAATAGTGGCTGCACACAGCTTGTACAGACTGCATTTGATTTTGCATGAATTTTATCAACCTGATAGGTCAGATAACAGAAAAATATTGTGGCAATTTTTGATTTGGATTACTAGTCTACCTTGTTATTTACTTTTAATGATAAGAGAAACCACGAGTGAAAGACACTGGGTGTTTATCTGTCTCTGTCTTTTTCCCCCTGACTGCAACAACAATATATTGCAACCAACATGAAATTTTTTACACAGTGAGCAAACCAGACATCTGTATGGACCAATGTGGAGATCGTGTTTGATTGTTTTCACGTAAAATACATCCAATGATCTCATATTCCAAAGCCCTTAATCTCTTCTCATTCAAAAGCCACACACCTGCAGAACATGACTAGTACAAAATTTTTCATATTCTGATATACTGTTTTCAAAAGAGATTCAGAAAAAATGGGATGGCATATTTGTAAACATATTGAAATTTGGTTTAAAAGTTGTTGCAGAAATGTAATATTAATCTCTCCAAACAGTGGTGAATGCAGTTTCAACAAAAATGAAGACTGTTAGGTTTACTTCAACCTACTGGCACATTAAGAGTGATATGATGTTTAGTAACACTGGGGGACCAAAGGGGACGGTCTTATCTCCATTCCTGGTTATTTTGTACACATCCGATTTCCTGTACAACAGTGAGCATGCCCATGGGTGACAGCAAAAGAAATAAATCCACATTAGAGCCGATAACTTTCCTTATTACGACCAAAATTCAACCACAATTATATGGTCGTCCACCACCATGAATTATAAAAACCAATCACCCTTTGTTATGTCTTTCAGGATTTGACCAGTCATTTTCATTATAGAATGCCATACCCCTCAAATTCAGTCAGTCCATCTTTTTACCAAAGCTCTGGTCATGACACTGTAAGTCTGTCAAATATTATGGCATGAAAAGTATTAAAAAAGTATTTAAAAAAAGGGGGTTTTCCCATCTTTTCAATAGCTTGTTAGTGTTGTTAGGTTAATTGGTGAGTCTAAATTGGATATAGGTGTGAATATAGGTGCAAATAGTTGTCTGAGTCACTGTGCTAGCCCTGTGATAAACTGGTGACCTGTCCAGGCTGTACCCTGCTTCTTGTCTTATGGCAGTTAAGATGGGCTTCAGCCACTCCACAACCCTGAATTGGATAAATAGAAGAGATTGGATGGATGAGTTTTCCCTGCAGCTGTAGCTAGCCAACCAAGCTGAAGGCTAATGACAGTTTATGTGCAGTTAACCTAGCTATTTTTTTTAAAATAGTAATATTTCCAGTAGTAGTAGTTACAGTTAGAAGAGTCACAAACAAATCTCTGTTTATTAAGTATTGTATTAGCTTGTTTGCTAACATTGTTAATAATGTGCAAGCATGACAAACATTGAGACTAGTGATTGGGTTGCTAGCTATTATTTAAATACATTGTGGTGTGAATGAGACACGACGAGTCCACAGATCAAGGATTTGGGCCATCTTTATTAGTTCAGCTGCAGCTCTCAGCTCTCAGCTGCAGATGCATCACACCACAACACCAACCCAAACACAACCCTGATTCCCCTTCTTGTAGCCAGTGGGTGTGATTGTGGATGCAGAGTGGGTGCGTCTGCCTTCCCTGCACTGCACCGCAAACCACGTCCCACCTCATACATACCAGCAGGTCAACTAATACGGTTAACTGCTGATGGGAAATTTTGCTGTGAACTGTGTACATATAACACATTAATGAGAATCAATATCACAAACTGAGAAATTTCATTTGTGACAAAGTTCATTTACATGAAAAGAAGTAAACAGACTTCAATAGACTTTAGTTTGTATTGTTAAATGAGAGTTCAGGATACAAGTGCAGAGTACAAAGACACAGCAACATGCTTTAAAAAGTTACAAAACTACACGATAAAAATTTTTATCCACCACTTCCATATCTATTAGTAAAATACACTAGACACTAACAAATTAAATTTGCAGAGTAAAAAAAAAACATCCTGTGGTTTCTCACTGACTTCCAGGAGCTTCACTGACAGATGTGCCTTATACCACCCAGCAGTGTCACAAGAGGAAAAGACTGAAAGAAAAGCACAGTGGTAAAATAATAAGTGGATGCATAAGAAGAGTCACAAGTCATCAGCAGTGTCACCAGTAGTACTTTGTGAATCAATATTTCTAGGCCACCATGACAGATGAACCCTGGGGGTAAAAACAAACAAAAAAAAAAGATCAACCCTGACTTCAGTGCACAGGATATTTAATTGTATATAACTTTATTATATACTAGTGAAAGTGGAAGCAATCTGTTGTTCATCATGTCATATTACACCTTACCATGAATGTTCTTATGTACAATTTCAATTTATTATTCAGTTCACTTCAAACAAATAATAAAGCTTATGAAAATTATACAAAATGCACAGACTTTTTTTCCACCTCACACGAGTCACTCACAGAGCAGAAGTGAGCTACATATATAGAAAATTCTGATGTATCCGCTCAGCCTGACAACTGTTCACTTCCTGTCTTGCTTTTTTTTTTTTTTTTTGAATCCAGCCACAGCTTCAGAATGCAACATGGCTGTTTCATTGCAGCATTTACAGGACACAAAGATAAGAAAAAAGATTTTATATATATATATATATATATATAAACACCCAGCACGCCCCTGCGGGCGGTTTATCCTTCAAGCTCGGGTCCTCTACCGGAGGCCTGGGAGCTTGAGGGTCCTGCGCAGTATCTTAGCTGTTCCCAGGACTGCGCTCTTCTGGACAGAGATCTCCGATGTTGTTCCCGGGATCTGCTGGAGCCACTCGCCTAGCTTCGGAGTCTCTGCACCTAGTGCTCCGATTACCACGGGGACCACCGTCACCTTCACCGTCCACATCCTCTCGAGCTCTTCTCTGAGCCCTTGGTATTTCTCCAGCTTCTCGTGTTCCTTCTTCCTTATATTGCTGTCATTAGGAACCGCTACATCGGTCACTACGGCCATCTTCTTCTGTTTGTCTACCACCACTATGTCCGGTTGGTTAGCCACCACCATTTTGTCCGTCTGTATCTGGAAGTCCCACAGGATCTTAGCTCGGTCATTCTCCACCACCCTTGGAGGCATCTCCCATTTTGACCTCGGGACTTCCAGGTTATACTCGGCACAGATGTTCCTGTACACTATGCCGGCCACTTGGTTATGGCATTCCATGTATGCCTTGCCTGCTAGCATCTTGCACCCTGCTGTTATGTGCTGGATTGTCTCTGGGGCATCTTTACACAGCCTGCACCTGGGGTCTTGCCTGGTGTGATAGACCCCAGCCTCTATGGATCTTGTACTCAAGCTTGTTCCTGTGCTGCCATGATTAGTGCCTCTGTGCTGTCTTTCAGTCCAGCTTTGTCCAGCCACTGGTAGGATTTCTGGATATCAGCCACCTCCTCTATCTGCCGGTGGTACATACCGTGCAGGGGCCTGTCCTTCCATGATGGTTCCTCGTCTCCCTCCTCTTTCTTGGGTTTCTGCTGCCTGAGGTATTCACTGAGCACTCGGTCAGTTGGGGCCATCTTCCCAATGTATTCTTGGATGTTCGTTGTCTCATCCTGGACTGTGGTGCTGACACTCACTAGTCCCCGGCCCCCTTCCTTCCGCTTAGCGTACAGCCTCAGGGTGCTGGACTTGGGGTGAAACCCTCCATGCATGGTAAGGAGCTGTCTTGTCTTTATGTCAGTGGCTTCTATCTCCTCCTTTGGCCAGCCTATTACCCCAGCAGGGCCCTGATCACGGGCAGGGCGTACGTGTTGATGGCCCAGATCTTGTTCTTACCATTCAGCTGACTCCTCAGGAGTTGCCTGACCCTCTGCAGGTACTTGGTGGTTGCAGCTTTTCTAGCGGCCTCTTCATGGTTCCCATTCGCCTGTGGGATCCCCAGGTACTTGTAACTGTCCTCTATGTCTGCAATGTTGCCTTCTGGTAGTTCAATCCCCTCAGTTCTGACTACCTTCCCTCTCTTTGCTACCATCCGACTACACTTCTCCAGTCCGAACGACATTCCAATGTCATTGCTGTATAGCCTGGTAGTGTGGATCAGTGAATCGATGTCTCGTTCACTCTTGGCATACAGCTTGATGTCATCCATGTACAGGAGGTGGCTATATATATATATATATATATAACACCCAGCACGCCCCTGCGGGCGGTTTATCCTTCAAGCTCGGGTCCTCTACCAGAGGCCTGGGAGCTTGAGGGTCCTGCGCAGTATCTTAGCTGTTCCCAGGACTGCGCTCTTCTGGACAGGGATCTCCGATGTTGTTCCCGGGATCTGCTGGAGCCACTCGCCTATCTTGGGAGTCACCGCACCTAGTGCTCCGATTACCACGGGGACCACCGTTACCTTCACCCTCCACATCCTCTCGAGCTCTTCTCTGAGCCCTTGGTATTTCTCCAGCTTCTCGTGTTCCTTCTTCCTGATATTGCTGTCATTCGGAACCGCTACATCGATCACTACGGCCGTCTTCTTCTGTTTGTCTACCACCACTATGTCCGGTTGGTTAGCCACCACCATTTTGTCCGTCTGTATCTGGAAGTCCCACAGGATCTTAGCTCGGTCATTCTCCACCACCCTTGGGGGCATCTCCCATTTTGACCTCGGGACTTCCAGGTTATACTCCGCACAGATGTTCCTGTACACTATGCCGGCCACTTGGTTATGGCGTTCCATGTATGCCTTACCTGCTAGCATCTTGCACCCTGCTGTTATGTGCTGGATTGTCTCTGGGGCATCTTTACACAGCCTGCACCTGGGGTCTTGCCTGGTGTGATAGACCCCAGCCTCTATGGATCTTGTGCTCAGAGCTTGTTCTTGTGCTGCCATGATTAGTGCCTCTGTGCTGTCTTTCAGTCCAGCTTTGTCCAGCCACTGGTAGGATTTCTGGATATCAGCCACCTCCTCTATCTGCCGGTGGTACATACCGTGCAGGGCTCTGTCCTTCCATGATGGTTCCTCGTCTCCCTCCTCTTTCTTGGGTTTCTGCTGCCTGAGGTATTCACTGAGCACTCGGTCAGTTGGGGCCATCTCCCCAATGTATTCTTGGATGTTCGTTGTCTCATCCTGGACTGTGGTGCTGACACTCACCAGTCCCCAGCCCCCTTCCTTCCGCTTAGCGTACAGCCTCAGGGTGCTGGACTTGGGGTGAAACCCTCCATGCATGGTAAGGAGCTTTCTTGTCTTTATGTCAGTGGCTTCTATCTCCTCCTTTGGCCAGCCTATTACCCCAGCAGGGTACCTGATCACGGGCAGGGCGTACGTGTTGATGGCCCGGATCTTGTTCTTACCATTCAGCTGACTCCTCAGGACTTGCCTGACCCTCTGCAGGTACTTGGTGGTTGCAGCTTTTCTAGCGGCCTCTTCATGGTTCCCATTCGCCTGCGGGATCCCCAAGTACTTGTAACTGTCCTCTATGTCTGCAATGTTGCCTTCTGGTAGTTCAATCCCCTCAGTTCTGACTACCTTCCCTCTCTTTGTTACCATCCGACTACACTTCTCCAGTCCGAACGACATTCCAATGTCATTGCTGTATAGCCTGGTAGTGTGGATCAGTGAATCGATGTCTCGTTCACTCTTGGCATACAGCTTGATGTCATCCATGTACAGGAGGTGGCTGACAACTGCTCCGTTCCGTAGTCGGTATCCGTAGCCAGTCTTGTTAATGATCTCACTGAGGGGGTTCAGGCCTATGCAGAACAGCAGTGGGGACAGAGCATCTCCTTGGTAGATCCCGCACTTGATGGTGACTTGTGCTATGGGCTTGGAGTTGGCCTCTAGTGTTGTACGCCACATCCCCATTGAGTTCCTGATGAAGGCTCTTAGGGTCCCATTGATCTTGTACAATTCTAGGCATTCCAGTATCCAGCTGTGGGGCATTGAGTCATAGGCCTTCTTGTAATCAATCCAGGCAGTGCACAGGTTGGTCAGTCTGGTCTTGCAGTCTCGGCTGATTGTTCTGTCTACCAGTAGCTGGTGTTTTGCGCCTCTGGTATTCCTGCCAATTCCTTTCTGTGTCCCGCTCATGTATTGACCCATGTGCCTGTTCATCTTAGCCGATATGATGCCTGACAGGAGCTTCCATGTAGTACTGAGGCAGGTTATTGGTCGGTAGTTGGAGGGGACCGGTCCCTTCTTGGGGTCCTTGGGGATCAGGACCGTCCGGCCTTCAGTTAGCCATTCCGGGTGTCTCTCGTTAACTAGCAGCTGGTTCATTTGTGCTGCCAGACGCTCGTGGAGTGCAGTCAGCTTCTTCAGCCAGTAGGCGTGAACCATGTCGGGCCCTGGTGCTGTCCAACTCTTCATACTGGAGACCCTTTCTTGGATATCTGCCACTGTGATGGTTACTGGACCCTGTTCAGGGAGGTCGCTGTGGTCTGCCCTCAGATCCTCTAGCCACTGAGCATTGCCGTTATGGGTTGCATCCTTCTCCCATATGCTCTTCCAGTATTGCTCCGTCTCCAGCCTTGGTGGTGCTGTTCTCTTATTGTTCCCTTGCCACTGAGAGTACACCTTTGCTGGTTCTGTGGAGAACAGCTGGTTTATTCTCCTGCCTTCTATCTCTCTGGTGTACCTCCTCAAGCGGCTGGCCAAGGCTGTGAGTCTTTGCTTGGCAGTTTCCAAGGCCTCAGGTATGGACAGCTTGCTGTATTTCTTAGGCACCTTATTCGTCGCACCTTTCTGCAACTCCGTTAGTTGGCTAACCTCTCTCCGTGCTACTTTGATCTTGCCCTCTAGCCTCCTTCTCCATGGAGGGTACTGCCCCTTGTGGCTGTTCAACTTGTAGCCAAGCATCTCACTGATCACTGCTGCCGTATTGTAGATCAGCTTGTTAGTGTCGGTAATCGTGGTTGTAGGTATTGCCCGTAGTGCTGCATTAACATCATCTAGCAGACCTTCTGAGGGTACTTCACGTAATCTTGGTAACCGGCTACGGGGGATCCAGGTTTCAAGCTTGGCCATGATCCTATTTTTCAGGTCAGTTCCTCTCGCACTCAACGATCCTTCTCCTATCACACTTGGGGCTATGTACCCAATCTCGGGTGGGGGTGATGATATCTCCCCCCTGACCTGGCGTCCTGACTCCTCCTTGCCGTAGCATTTGTGTTGTACCTCGTCAATCTCTAGCTGTGAGAGCAGTCCCTTCTTTCGAATGTTGGAACACTGAGCTACTAGTTGTTTCGCCGTCATTGTGGATGTTGGGTATCGAAGAATCCATAGGTCCCTCATCCTATTCATGTAGCCCCTTCCGCCGGGGTTACTTGCGTAGTAGCATTCCATATATATATATATATATATATATATATATATAATCTTCTTCTTTAGCTCTCAGCGAAGGCGGTCGCACTTTTCTCCTCTCCTCCTCACCCTTATCTTCCCTGTCCTTGTCTTGTCTTGTGTGCATTACTTTCCCTGGAATAGCCTCCCACTGTCGTTCTCTAAAACCTAAAAGAGAATTATGGATTTAGGCCCAAGGCTGGAGCCGAACAATCACTCCCTGATAATGACTGTGTTACGGCTATTCTTCCCATCCCATGCAAGGACACCTGGATTGGCTGGAGGACTGTTTACTTAGCCTGATAGGCCGAAGGACACTGGCTCAGCTAAACGATGGACACGCACACACACACACTTACACTGATAAGCACTCACTCATCCCCTCTCCCTTTCCAACGCCTTCGATGCTTGTGCCCTACCGGGGAAGATAGCAGTCAACTGGACCAGCACAGATGCTGCAGAACCGGATGCGCTGTCTACACCGGCTCTCTCTTACCCTTTACCCGCCCCTGTTGCTTGTCTTGTGTTTCTATGGTGTATTGATAGTCATGTGCTTTTGTGCTGAGGTGTTTTTTCTGTTATCAAGCTGTTCTCCCACTAGGAGCTCAGTCTGAGTGGAGTTTTTTTTCCACATGTATGTATATATATATAGGTTTGTAGCTTGAACCTATTCGCTGGAACGTTGAGGACAATATAATTACACAGCAAGCAAGACACGAAGTAGGCAAAGTTCTTCATGTTACTCATGCATGAGGGAGACCTGCCTGGAGCCAAGTGTCGTTCCACCACTTGACCTCCGTCAGACTCTCAGCCAGGCTCCCCATAGCACTCCTTTTATTGTGGTTACATGAATATGCATAGGGTCATTAACATATAGCATCTTACATAGGTATACATGTGAACAAAGAATACTGTGTGTGTGTGTGTGTGTGTGTGTGTGTGTGTGTGTGTGTGTTACTGCTTTTCAAAGGGTCATATAACATGAAAGCACGAAGGCAAACATCCTTGGTCAGGAAGAGGCTAGACCCCCCCTCACCCTAGATAACACGGTGAGGAAGTCAAGCAGTTAAAGCACTTAGACTAGAACAGACGCAACTACGTTAATCCTACCATAAAACAATAAGACACGGTACGACCTCTCATGCTCCCAGAGTGCTGTCTAATACACACAAGGTTTGCAGACTATCAAGGATCAAAACCTCTACCAATCTACAACTAATTACAAAACTCTAAGCATATATAAGTAAATATTTCTAAGCATAAATGACAATCAACAATACAAATCTAACATATATATTTTAGAGATGGCACGATACAACATTTTTATGTCCGATACTGATATCATAAATTTGGATATCTGCCGATACCGATATGAATCCGATATAGTGTGTTTTTTAATCAATAAAACTGTTTTATTCAATATCTTGCTGCTTTTTGTATAAGTTAATACTCAAGTTTAAAAAAAACAAAAAAAACAAAAAACCACTAAAGCTATTCTGTTATACCTGTATGCAAAAAATACACTGCACCCAAAATATTTCATAGTTCAGCAATACTGATCAATCTAATAAACTTAAACCTACTCCATCCTCCCTATTCTGGTATTTTAAAGAGTAAGCAACCTAACTAATAGGGCTTTAAAACACCCAGCAAAAAAAAAAAAAAAAGGGAACCACCCACCACCTCGTGGTGCTTAATCGACATAATAAACTTTCATTTGATGCAGTGTGAAAAAAAATGCACAGAAATCAATTCTTTTTCAAGAATAATTAAATAGATTCAACATCTTTCTTCAACAGAATTGGAGACTGCACAGATTGTACCTTCCCAAAGGAAAAAGTACTATAGCTTACTAGGGTATATTAGACTCAATAGTTACTATATACAGTAATGGACTTCTATACATTTTACATCAGATTAAAACTTTGGGTGTAAGATTCGGATAATTTATTTATTAAAAGCTAGACATTTTAAATGAGAATAAGAAAGAAAAGTATGTCTTTGTGCCCCCCTTTTCCCTGAAAGTTTAGCCAGGCCCCCCTGGGGGGAGATTTTCCGTTTTCGTTTTAAAAAATAATCCCGTCCACACGTAAATGCAGAAATGAACGAAAACGCTGCTAGGAACATGCCAAAGCAACAGGTGGCAATATGTTCCTGACAGTGTAGAAATGTTGGCCAATCAGAAGTCTAGAAGCCTCGGTGGGAAATAGTAAACAAGGATGGGGCATAGAAGCAGAACCGAGTCCTATGTGTGGAGGGACAGTAACTGTGTGTGTATATGTAAGCATTTAAACACTGCAGAGAGTACAATTAACAGTAACAGTATTGTAGAAATTCATTTCACCGAAACAATAACGCGGTGCACAGTGTGACGTCAAAAAAGGCGCACACCTTTGACGCTGCGTTTTCTCCGTTTTTCTCATCCACACGTAAATGCAAAAACTGAGTTTTCAAAAATATCCACCCTGGCCGGAGTTTTTAAAAATCTCAGTTTTCAAATCAAATTCAAATTCAAATTTTATTTGTCATGTACACAGTCATACACAGTACGATATGCAGTGAAATGCTCAGACAACTGCTCGTGACCTAAAGAAAAAAAGAAAAAAAAAGGAAAGGGCTATGAATAAGATAGGAAATAAATATGAAAAATTAAGAAATGTGTAAATTTAACTAGGAAGGAATAAAATATAAGAATATAAAATATAAAAAATGAAATAACTGTACAACACAAATTAGAATGAAGGGTAAATTTAACTGGGAAAGAATAAGATAAAATATATAAATTAAAGTTGAAAATAAAATAACTGTACAACAAAATACACAATACACAGTATAGAACTATATAAGAATGTATGAAGAAATATAAATAAATAAATATATATATATATACACACACAATAACAGCAGCTGTACAAGTATTAAGTGGAAATGAAGAATATAGTGACCAGTGTTGTGGAATCCACATTATGTCTTGTGCAGTGCAAATATGCTTAAAGTGATTTAAGTGATGAAGTGAAAACAATGTCCAGAATGTCCAGTGTGTGTGTAAGAACCATATGTGTGGGTCAGTACTGTGTGGTGGTGTGATTGAGAGACCGTATCGCCTGCGGGAAGAAGCTCCTCCTCAGTCTCTCTGTGTTGGTCTTCAGGGAGCGGAATCGCTTTCCTGACCTCAACAGAGAGAACAGTCTGTTGTTGGGATGGCAGAGGTCCTTCACGATCTTCCTGGCCTTGGTCCAGCACCGCCTGCTGTAGATTGAGTGCAGGTCAGGGAGCTCGGAGCGGATGGTGCGCTCAGCTGACCGTAGAGCTCATCTGTCCTGCATGGTGCTGTTCCCGAACTAGGTTAAGATGTTTCCCGTCAGGATGCTCTCTATGGTGCACGAGTAAAAGTTCCTGAGCACCTTGGAGGGCAGTTGGAAGTCTCTCAAGCGTCTGAGGTGGTAGAGACGCTGACGGGCGTTTTTCACCACGGTGTTGATGTGACAGGACCATGACAGGTCCTGCGTGATGTGAACTCCGAGGTATTTGAAGCTGTCCACTCTCTCCACTGGGCACTCGTTGATGACAGGGGTCTGGTAGTTCCTCTCCTGCTTAGTGCTGAAGTCCACTATCAGCTCCTTTGTCTTACTGACGTTTAGAAGGAGGTTGTTCCTCTGGCACCAGTTCTCCAGATTCCTAATCTCCTTCAGGTAGGCCGTCTCGTTGACATCAGAGATCAGGCCCACCACGACGGTGTCGTCAGCAAACTTGATGATGGTGGTGGAGCTGGTAGTGGCCACACAGTCATATGTGTACAGAGAGTACAGCAGGGGGCTCAGAACACACCCCTGGGGGGCTCCAGTGCTGAGAGGGGTGGAGGCTGAGACATGTCCGCCCATCCTTACTGCCTGTGGTCTGCCAGTTAGGAAGTTGGAGATCCACTGACACATAGATGAGCTGAGTCCCAGATGCTCCAGCTTGGTGGTGAGTGTGGAGGGAATTATGGTGTTAAATGCAGAGCTGTAGTCTATGAAGAGCATTTTAACATAATTCCCCCTTCTAGTGTCCAAGTGAGTGAGTGATGTGTGGAGGAGATGAGAGATGGCATCGTCTGTGGAACGATTTGGACGGTAAGCGAACTGTAGTGGGTCCAGTGTGTCTGGTAGTGAAGAAATGATGAAGTCTCTGACCAGGTGTTCAAAACACTTCATCACTACTGAGGTGAGGGCTACAGGGCGATAGTCATTGAGAGAAGCAGGGTGGGGTTTCTTCAGGACAGGAACAATGATGGACTCTTTGAAGCATGTGGGGATCACCGACTGAGATAAAGAGATGTTGAATATCTCAGTGAACACAGGAGCTAGCTGGTATGCGCAGTCTCTGAGGATACGACCTGGGATGCCGTCTGGTCCTGCTGCTTTCCTGGTGTTCACTCTCTTGAAGGCTCTCCTTACTTCATGCTCAGAGATGACGAGCACTTTTCCGGTGCTGGCAGTATCTTCCTGTCTGCAGCCGTTAGCGCCGCTAGCACTAGCATTGTTGGAGTCCTTAGCTGCAGCCTCGAAGCGAGCATAGAAAGTGTTCAGCTCGTCTGCCAGAGTCACGGCCGCGTTCGTCATACCGGTTGTTGGTGCTTTATAGTCCGTTATTGTCCTTAGTCTCCGCCATAGGCTCCTAGAGTCACTCTGTTGGAGTTGTGACTCTAGTTTCCTCCCGTAGCGCTGCTTCGCCTCTTTCACCGCCCTCCGCACGTTATATGACGCGGCTTTGTACGGGTCCATGTCCCCCGTCGTGAGTCCCGTGTTGTAGGCAGCGGTGCGGGATCTCAGAGCGTCGCGGATGGTTTTATCCACCCACGGCTTCTGGTTGGGAAACGTTGTGATAGTCTTTGTCTCCACGGTATCATCCGCTAGTTTCCTGATGAATCCCACAACCGTTTCCGTAAACACGTTGGCATCATCATCGGAGCTGTTTCTGAACATGCCCCAGTCTACGTCATCGAGTGCGTCCTGTAACGCGGCCACCGATTGATCCGTCCAGTGCGCGACCTTCCTCTGAACCGGAACTTCCTGTTTCAGCCTTTGTTTGTATTTTGGCATGAGGAAGATGGCGGCGTGATCGGATTTGCCAAATGGAGGGCGGGATTGTGCCTTGTAGTCGTCCTTGACCGTAGTGTAGCAGTGGTCCAGTGTCCTTTCACCTCTGGTGGGGCAGGTGATGTGTTGATAAAAGTTCGGCGCTGCGCGTTTGAGGTTGGCACTATTAAAGTCCCCCGTCACAATAAGCGCAGCGTCCTGGTGTTGTGTCTGGTGCTGTGTGGGTGCCTCATGCAGCTCGGATAAGGCGGTGACCGTGTCCGCTTGTGGTGGAATATAAACGGCACTTACAATGACCTATTTAAATTCCCGAGGTAGATAAAAAGGACGACACATGATGGATAGTAGTTCCAGATTTGGTGTGCAGGAGCGTGTGAGAGGAACAATGTTCGCACTGTTGCACCAGTTGTTGTTCACCATTAAACACACGCCGCCTCCCCTTGACTTCCCCGAGTCCCGTGTCCTGTCCATGCGGTGAACCGAGAAGAACTCGGCCGGCTGGATGGCGTGGTCCGGCACCGCAGGGTTCAGCCATGTCTCGGTGAAGCAGAGGAGATTGCAGTCCCGAATGTCTCTCTGGAACTTTATCCTGGCCCTGAGGTCATCAAGCTTGTTCTCCAGTGACTGGACGTTGGCGAGCAGGATGCTAGGCAGAGGTGTGCGGTGTGCACGAGCTCTCAGCCTGTTTCCTGATACCGGCTTGCTTCCCTCTAGGCCGCCGCCACTTCCCTTTGTTCGCCCTCAAGATCTCACTCGGCCAGCTCGGATCCGGAGTTAAAATCTTCGAATTGTGAGTACATTGTATCCCAATAGAAACAAGAGTGTCACTGTCATACCTAATGTACCCAATGGTGATGATTTTGCCGATTTAGAAACGCTGAAAACTAACTTAAAAAACAAAGACAAAGAAAAAGTGGTCGGAGAAGTCGTGACGGCAGCCGACCTCACCGGCGCCATCTTTGTATATGTTCAGTGACCGAAAACGCCGTTTACGTGTGGACGAAAGGCGCAAACGCATAGAAAAATCTGCGTTTTCAAAAATACCCAGGTACGTGTGGACGTAGCCTTGAATTCATTCTTTGAAAACATGGACACCATATCCTCTTGACCAATTAAGGAGAGGGACCAACTATATTATTGCCTAAGGAATTGGCAGTTTCCTCATCTATAACGGCATTGTGGCATGGCTTCATAATAGAAGAGGTTTTTTGCCTACAATCAAGACCTTAAAACAACTGAAACATTTGATAAATTATTAAATGAAACATTTAATGATGTATCAGACAACAGTTTAAACATTTGATGATCATTTTTTATATGCTCTATTGTGAATAAAATACAGGTTTGGATTTGAGGCTTTATTTAAGATACTTATTGCAGCCATTCTGAGGGCTTTTTATCCTTTACCAAGGTCAAAATGACCAAGTTAACGTTAAAATTATGTGTTTTGGTTGAAATTGGTGGTTTTCCTCTTTACCTACAGCAGAAGATGTCATCAAGGAGGTCTTTAAAAAGAACAAAGAATATCTAAGGCAAAAGTGTCAGTGGGAGTTGGAAGGCAATGAAAAGTCTCGTATGAATGAAAAATCATTGGATAAAATTTACACACAGCTCTACATTATACAAGGAGAGAGTGAACATGTCAATGAACAACATGAGATTTGGGAGATTGAAGATAAAGAATCAAATTGTTGAGGGTACTTGAATCAACTGTAATGATATCTTTAAACATGTGCAAGGCGACAAGGACATGACAGCAATTCGGACTGTGATGACAAAGGGAATTGCTGGCATTGGAAAAACTGTCTCTGTGAAGAAATTCATCCTTGACTGGGCAGATGGAAAAGCCAATCAGGACTTGGACTTCATCTTTATGTTTCCATTCAGGGAGCTAAATCTGGTCCAAGATTATCAGATTAGCTTTGAGAACCTTGTGAAAACATTCCATCCAGAACTTAAAACCATAGCAGTTGCGAGAGCTTTGGCTGATCGTGAAGTTTTGTTCATCTTTGATGGTCTCGATGAAAGTCAACTTCAGCTGAAATTCAAAACGACCACAATACTGGATGATGCTACGAAGGTGTCCTCAGTGGACACTCTGGTGACCAACCTTATCAGGAAATATCTTCTTCCCTCTGCACTTGTTTGGATTACCTCAAGACCAGGAGCAGTTCAACGCATTTCTCGTGAGTATGTTTACCAGTGGACTGAGGTCAGAGGATTTGATGATCCACAAAAAATAGAAAGAGAGTTGAAGACAAAGCAGTCGCTGAAAAAAATAATTGAACACATGACAATGTCACGGAGCCTGTACATTATGTGTCACATACCTATCTTCTGTTGGATTGCTGTAGATGTTTTTGAGTATTTGATGCGTAAAATGAGAAACACCAAAGATGGAAACCAAAAAATACCCACAACTCTTACTGGGATGTACACACACTTCCTTCTTATTCAGACAACGATAGCTAATGGAAAAGATGGCGACCAGGAAGAGCCTGATACAGCAGAGATCTTTAAGTCAAATGAAGAGTTCATTTTGAAATTAGGCAGGTTGGCTTTTGAGCAACTAGAAAAAGGCCGGATCATATTCACTGCTAAAGATCTGAAGAAGTATGACATAGATATAACGAAAGCTGGAGTTTACTGCGGGTTGTGTACAGCAATATTCAAAGAAGAGAGTGTGTTCCTAACAAAGAAACTTTACTGCTTTGTGCATCTCACAGTTCAAGAGTATTTTGCTGCTCTCTTTGTATATCACAGTTTTGTAAATAAAAAAATTGATTCTGAAAGTCTCAAGGATTTCATGCTAAAAGGGTCTGATGAAGAGCTCAAGTCTATCTTGGAAACAGTTCCAGTGGATCTACCTTTGAATGAACTGATTGAAATTACAATAGCTAATTCGGCTCCTAGAACGACCGGAGAACTGGACATGTTCCTCAGGTTCCTTATTGGCTTGTCTCTACAATCATCAGAAGAACCACTTCAAAGCCTGATTCAGCAGACTGAAGAGCATTCAACAAATATTGAGGAAATTCGGTCAAGTCTATTAGAAATAGATTTGTTTGACTGCTCAGCTGAAAGATGTCTAAACCTTGTCCACTGCCTGACTGAGTTGAAAGACAATTCCCTACATGATTCAGTACGAAAGTATCTGAAACCAAATTGTTTTCCTGAATCACCGCTCTCTCCTGTTGAGTGTTCAGCTTTGGCTGACTTGATTCTGATGTCAAACACACCTCTGGATGAATTCAATCTCAAGAAATACAGACCATCAGGAAAAGGTATCTTTAGACTTCTTCCAGCTGTGAGAAACTGCAGAAAAGCAAGGTGAGTTGGTGCTTTATACAAGAATGTTATTCAGTTTACCGCACTTTATCTATAATTGTATGTTGTTGTTTTGTTTTGTTTTTTACAATTATTGTTATTGAACAGAACCAGATACCAACTATGTGACTTTTACGCTCAGTTCCTGAATACCTTGTCCTATGCAGTTTTACCTAGGACCGAACTTTTTAATCCATACATTCATGTTAACTGATTTATCTGGCATTTTGACATCAGTCATCTGTTTAAAATATTGTTCTTTTCATGCTGCAGGAGGTGTTACAGTTAGCTAATTAGCGCCTTTACCATTTTGTGTGCCACAAAAGAAATATTTGAAACATCTAATGCTTATTTTGATTTGGTATGTTGTTGTGGACTGGTTCTATATAAGTAAAATGAAATTGTAAGATCTAATTGATCTTTTTTTTTTTAAATGTTCAATTAGGGAAAACTAAATCCTTTCCCCTATGGAAATCCCGTAATATTGGACTGTGTCAGGGTGCAGATGGAAAAGGGGTTTATTGAGTTCACAATTTTCTATTAAGTTAAGAAATAATGTATGCTTTTAAAAACTGTATCTGATATTTAAACAATTGTCCTTTTATTAATTCTACAGAATCTCAGGTGTAAATGTTGGTGTTTGGGAATATAAAACTATCTCTTCAGCTCTTTGCATGCCACACTCTGTGTTAACTGAACTGCACATAGTGAATAGTACTTTTGGCAGTAGGGCGGATAAATGTGCAGAAACCTTGGCTGATGGACTGAAAAATTCTCAGTGTAAACTAGAAGCTCTAAGGTTAGTAAAATTATCATATTTATATGATTGTTTTGTAACATTTTGTACTGATTTCTTTTGATTTTGTGTCCTTTGGTCTTGCAGTCTTTCTGGCAAAGGGCTTGCAGAAAGAGAGATGGAAGATTTTGCATCAGCCATAAAATCAGTCATCTCAAATCTAAGACAACTAGAGTTGAGTGGTGACATACTTGAGGACTCATTGTTCTCTGTACTGTCTGTTGGTCTAGGCTGCCCTAAACTTGAGAAGCTCAGGTCAGTTTAAGATATCGTGGTATGATGTGTTGCTTTTTGAAATCTTTTAGCCTACTTTACTTTGTCAGACAGGTTCTAGTTAAAGGAAGTCTTGATTCAACAGGTCCGGAAGTAACCAGGCCTGGGTGTAGATAGTGAAATTGAATTGAGCCTTCTAAAAATACCCAGTGGTCAGAACTAGAGCTTCTTCTTCCCTGTAGCTAAAGGAGAAGATTGTGGATCACCAAGTTTTCTGGGGATGAATAAATTTTGTGTTCATGTAAAGTGCTTTGGCTCAGAATGGGAGCACTAATCTGCAGTAGTGGGTCCTGTTTGGCAGAGGAGAAACAGCCTTTGCTGATTTAAGTGGATACATGTGAGGTGACACCATACAGTAACTCTAATTGTAAACAGTGTTTAAAAGATTAACAATTAGTCAAAATCTTCTATGTAAAAGTGTCTCCCCCACAGTCACTAAAATTCACAACTTAGTGTCTTGTTTTCTTAGATTAGAAGGACATTTGCTAAAACTTGGATAGTATAATCTATGTTTATATCTAATCTAATGTTTTTTATCCTCTGTGCCAAAAGAATGAACCGACATTATAGGACTGCGGAAATCTGCAAAATGCTGGTGACAGCATTCACATCCAAACCTTTTTACCTGAGAGAACTGGAACTAAACTACACCCAGTTTAAAGACTCGGAAATGAAGATCCTCTCAGATGGACTGAAGAACAAAAACTGTAGACTGGAGGTACTGAGGTAAAGCACTGCATCAAAAAAACATTTGAAGCAGGATTTAGATACTTGAGAATTTTTACTTTTGAGTTTAAAATAGCAAAAAATTGTATGTATATATATAGTGTGTGTGTGTGTGTGTGTGTGTATATGTACATATCTATCTATCTATCTATCTATCTATCTATCTATCTATCTATCTATCTATCTATCTATCTATCTATCTATCTATCTATCTGTGTATGTATGTGTGTGTGTATATATATATATATATATATATATATATATATATATATATATATATATAGCATTTTAGGTGATCTATTCAGGCAGTTCCTGGTTTTAGTTAGCAAGGTAGCCGACTCCTGAGGAGTCAGCTGGATGGTAAGAACAAGATCCGGGCTATCCAGACCTACAACCTGCCCATGATCAGGTACCCTGCTGGGATAATAAGCTAGCCAATGGAGGAGATAGAAGCCATCGACATCAAGACAAGGAAGCTCTTCCCCATGGACGGTTTCACCTCAAGTCTAGCACCTGGAGGCTGTATGCTACACGGAAGGAAGGAGGCCGGGGACTGGTGAGTGTCAGCACCACAGTCCAGGATGAGACAACGAACATCCATCACTACATCAGGAAGATGGCCCTGACCAGTCACGCATGCTCAGTGAATACCTCAGGCAGCAGAAACCCAAGAAAGAGGAGGAAAAAGAGGAACTATCATGGAAGGACAGGCCCATGCACAATATGTACCACCGGCAGATAGAGGAGATGGCTGATATCCAGAAATCCTACCAGTGGCTGGACAAAGTTGTACTGAAAGACTGCACGGCCATATTCTCTTAATATCATATAGCTATTTCTAGAGGCAAGAATTTTTATACTAGATTCTGTTTTAAATCAGGTTGTGATCTTAAAGTCAATAACACTGATTTTAACGTAATTACAACAATTGTAATGTCTTTTAAATCTTAAACTACCTTTTCCCCAGTAAGGGTTATGGTGAAATTTAAGTTGTCCTTCGAAAGAAGCGTACTTATAGTTACACTCTGGTGAACTGTAATCGTGTTAGGTGATCTGTTCAGGCAGTTCCTGGTTTTAGTTAGCAAGGTAGCCGACTTTGTGTAACTTAGGCTAACGCGTTACGGCGAGCCTTTTCAGTGTCCGTCTAGCTTTAACTTGTTAGCAGGCCACAAACCGTATTAGTGTCTCACTAGCATTAGCTTGTTAGTCAACCTCAGGGTTCGGTTAGCATTAAGTTGCTAACGATATTGGCTAGCAGAATGCAGCTAACATATCACAATGACCTGACTCCCGCTACGACTAGCTTGGATTTAATCCCCACTGCTAGCTCTGACTACGAACAGGCTAATGTGTTGCGATGAGCCTGGTGTAGCCTGGTCTCACCCCCTTTCCGCTAACTATGTCTACGGCTCCTACCCCCGCCAAGGGGTCAGAACCAAAGGCCAAAGAGGCTGCATCCCTCATACAATGTGTATTATCTGTATGGGTGCCAAGCATGCTCAGGCTTCACTGGTGGACCCTCAGGGATGCCCCCATTGTGCGTTTATGCCAGAGAAAGTCCTGGAAAGGAGGCTGAGAGTAGCAGCAATGAACATTTTGGACCCCCACCTGTCGGCTGCTATTGCTACGAGTGACATCCGTCATCGGCGAGCCTCCATGAGCTGGGCGGACATGATGAAAGAATAGTCCCTGCTCATGCCCCCATTGTTCGAGGACTTCCTTGATCAAAACGTGGGCGAGTCGGGTGGCGAGGACGGAGAGGGTGATGCCAACTTCGACCTACTCAACCTAGAGGACATGTATGATAAAGAGGAGCATGACTCCACCTACCCTCCCCAGCAGTCCAGGTCACTGAATGGGGCAGAATTTGCACCCCCGGCGTACAGCAATTTATACAAGGTCTGCAAATGGGCTGCTAGGTATCCCATGGCCAGCCGCCCAGGATATCGAAGGGGCAGGACACAACCTGCATGATGGCAAGAGGCTCCCACCAGCCTCAGTCAGAAATTCTAGAAGACATGGGCTGTCAGCTGGATTCGGGTTCCCTAAATCCAGCCCTCTGGGATGAAATCTGCATGGTTAATGATCTCATCCTTCGCTCCTCCAGGAGAGCAGTCCAAGGTTGTGGGCGTGTAATGGGCCTTGCAGTCTCGGGTGAGAGAGACATGTGTCTAAACCTGTCAGGCTTAGATGATGCTCAGAAGGCTGAGGTCATGGATGCAGCCTATGACCCGACCAAGGGTCTCTTTGGCCCTACCCTGGAGAAAATAAGAGAGACAAGCACCCACAGAAAGCAGGAGGGAAAAGCATTCAATCTCTGCTTGCCCAGAACCCCTAACCCACAACCTCAGCAGGTGCCAAGAGCTGCTTTGCGGCAGCAGCAGTAGCTGTGAGAGGGAGACAGAGTGGGGCCAGAATAGAGAGAGGAGAAGGGAGGCCCTCAATCCGCTTGCTCACCAGGTCAAAGTTGAGAATCCAAGACCTTGGGGCAAGCATTCTGGAAAGAAAATAAAAACAAAAGAAAATCACTGCCATTTCTCCTTGTCCCCAGCTGGGGGAGCTTACGCTCTTTGTGAGGGGGACAGCCCCAACTCCTTCCAGGAGACAAAGGTGACGTCGTCTTTCAGTGGAGGAAAGTTGTGCAGTTTCAACACTGTCTCCGCCTCCTTGGCCTCATAGTCTCGGTGATATCGTGGTACATTTGGAGCTGCTCATGATGAGGGATTTTCAGCAGTGAATTGCCTCTCTGCGGCTCTGCCCTCACCCACATCTCGGTCACAGTGTAAAAATAACACAGTCCTGTATTGCGGCTCTCGGCCATGGAGGAGCCTGACAGCTTTCGCTGCGGGGGTACCTCTGGGGGCAGTATCATCCAGGGGGACTGTGACCATAGACTGTCCCTGTCAGGTTGGGGTGCAACTATGATGGGCAGAGCAATGAATGGCGTTTGGTCGCGGCGACTGGCTCTGAATCACATAAATCTGCTGGAGCGCAGCGCAGTGCTCTTAGCTTTACAGCATTTTCTGTCATATCTCCGGTGGCAACATGTTTTAGTGAAAACAGACAACTCCATGGTAGTTGCTTTTAAGAACTGCCAGGGCGGTACCCGTTACCGGCAACTACACAGGTTAGCCAGGGAAGCAATTGTGTGGAGCAGCACACAGCTTCTCTCCCTTCGAGCAACTCATGTGCCAGGAATTCTAAATAGGGGGGCCGATCTCCTGTCCAGAGGGAATCCACTGTTCGGAGAATGGAGACTTCACCCACAGGTGGTGGAGCAGATATAGATAGATCTCTTTGCCTTGCGAGAAAACATTCTCCACTGTTTTTCTCCCTGTCAGACGCAGATGCCCCACTGGGCGTGGATGAGCTGGCTGATCCTTGGCCAAACACACTACTGTATGCTTTCCTTCCCCTCAGCTTCATCTCCCCAACACTGATCAGAGTGAGGGATCAGGGGCTGTCGCTGATTTTAATAGCCATGAAAAGCAGGCAATCCCTTTTCAGTGTTCAGTGGTGGAGCTGTTGTGTTTTCTTCAGAACATGCTGGACAAAAGGAGAGCTTTTTCCACTATAAAGGTCTGTTTGGCAGCTATCTCAGCCTGCAATGTGGGGTTTGGTGATAAACCTTCCTGTCACCACCTACTTGTATGACGCTTCATGAGGGGTCTGTGTCAAACGCTCCCAGTCTCTAGACCACTGGTCCCTTTATGGGATCTGTCAGTTGGTTTAGACACCCTCTCCCACCACCCCTTTGAGCCTTTTGGGGCAGGGGAGTTGTAGTTTATCTCGTAAGACCGCTCTGCTGTTAGCTCTAACCACAGCTACGCAAGTAAGTGAATTGCAGGCTCTGTCTATCCACCCCTCTTGTTTACAGCTGGCTCCTGTACTCACTAAAGCATGCCTAACCCAGCCTTTGTCCCTAAGGTGATGGAAAGATCATACAGGTGCTCTACAGTAGAGCACCTGTACTTATGTTGACAGGAAAGCTGGATTCAGGAAGGCAGATCAGCTGTTTGTTTCCTGGGCCTCCCCTCACAAGGGCAGGCCCTTACCACGCCAGAGGCTAGTTCATTGTAGAAGCCATACCTCTGGCTTATAGCTGTAAGGGCTCGCAGGCCCCCCCCCCCGGGACACTGAGCTCAGTCTACTAGGTGTGTGGCCACATACTGGGCTTTGTTCAGAGGTGTTAGTCCAGGATATTTGCGCTGCAGCAAGCTGGGCTACACCACACACGTTTGTCCGGTTTTATAGGCTGGATGTAGTGCCCCAGGTTTGACCTGAGATCCTGGAGTTGTACTGGAGCGTAGCTTTGGAAGCTGGCGCAATCTGGGAGGGTGCCATATCTCCCATAGTGAAACACTGAGCTAAGTTAAAAAAAGAATGTTAGGTTATTTAATGTAATCCCTGGTTCTTTGATAACAGAGAGGGGTATTTCGCCAACACTTCCCCCTTGCTTGGGCACAGAAATCTGCTTGGAATGGGACTGGTCGGTCGTGTTAGAAGGAGGGGGTGGAGCCCTGAGCACGGCTCAACAAGTCTTTCATAGACAGACGTGGTGTCATTAAAGCTTCCGTAGTTGGTTAGGTCAGGGTGATTCCCATAGTGAAACACTTCACTCTGTTATCAAAGAACCAGCAATTACATTAAGTGACCCAATATTCTGAGAGCAGAAACAGTCTGTCTTATAGTTCTCAGATGGATGAATGAATGAATGAGCATACACACACACACACACACACACACACACACACACACACACACACACACACACACACACACATATACATGTGTGTTTGTGTGTATAAATGTATATCTGTGTGTATGTGAGTGATAAGATTAGAATTACTGAAAAAAATGTAATTGCTAATATTTTTAAAAATTTTGTTAATGATTATATTCCTATATTTTTCTGTCAGCCTCAGTCATAACAGACTCACTGAGAAAGGCTGTAAGATACTCGCCTCAGCAATCAGCTTTACAGCCTCGCACCTGAAAGAGCTGGACCTGAGTTACAATGATCTGCTGGACCAGGGAGTGATGGAACTATCTCAAGCATCGAGGAACCCAAACTGTGGTTTAAAAACACTCAGGTTAATATAATAAATCTCATTTAACTTCAAACCATGTTATCACAGTATATCTAGATTTAGCAATTGCAAAAAAAGGATTAAGTCTGCATTTGTAAAACGGTCTATCTATCTATCTATCTATCTAAAGCTAGAGCACAGCAAAAGGCACTCTACGTGGGACCATGACACACACATGATGCTAGATGTCCAAAGGGAGATTGAAAAAAGACTAATAAAATGGTGCTCAGGTAGAGCTGGGCGATAGAACGATAACGATATGTATTGCGAAATAACTTTCTCGATAGAAAAATGAAACTATTGCGATAGACCTCATCTCTCTCTCTCTTCCTCTCTTATAAAAAATGAATAGCCAATACAAATTAAGTAGCACAGAGCTGAACCAATCACAGCCGCAGTGTCACGTCATGTAACCTGTTACGTACAGCTCAAGTGCCAAGCCGCACATGTGTATTTGTTTGGGAAGCAGCCAGCCGCCATGCAGCCAGGTAATGAAGGAAATGAGTGTGCCGACTAGAGAAAAATCAACCGAGAGCTTAGGTGACCAGGTTACCGAAGAGAACACAGATGACGGTTCCAATGCCGGAGAGATTGTCGAAAGGAAAGGTCAGAGAAGTTCCGTAGTGTGGAGGTATTTCGGCTATTTGAAATCTGACAAAAAACAGAGTAATGTGCACTGTAAATTGTGCCGAAAGCATGTTCCCACAAAGTCTGGAAATACAACAAAGCTTTTTTATCACCTGAAGCAGTGCCACCCACTAGAGCACGCTCAATCTCTGACTGAAAGCGCTAATTCGTCATCGAAAACAACCAGGGGAATCCCTGTGAAGCATATGGCAAAGGGGTGTCTTACCATATGAGAAAAAAGCTAAGAGACATAGCAACATAACGAGTGCCATAGCTTACTGTCTTGCTAAAGACATGCTACCAATAAACAAAACACAAAAATGAAGGATTCAAGCAGCTAATTAAGGTAATGGATCCTCGTTACCAACTCCCTGGACATAAACATTTCTCTCAGACAGCGCTTCCAAAGCAATATTATATAAGTTAGTCAATTTTGTCTCTTCTTCTGTAAAATAAACTAAGATTTATTTTTAGAATTAATATTTTGTTTCTAAGTGGAACTGACAATTTAGTAGTCTGTTTTGTTTATTCTATTTTGAAACTGAAATGCTTTAGCGGCTACCTTTTGTGTAGTTTGTAATATTTGCCTTTATTTTGCCTAAACTGAAGCCTCATTTTAAGTACATCTGCCCTGTTGAACTTATTATGGGAAATAAATATTTAAATCAAAACAAGCTGCTGATTATTTCACATTTTACTTGTGAGCAACAGCACATTTAAATCTTACATATATAGTTATTTGGCTTATATCGTGATATATATCATTATCGCCTGAAATGAAAAAAGCATATCGTGATATGAAAAAATCTTATATCGCCCAGCTCTATGCTCAGGCCATGACAGGAAGTGAAAATGTGCCCTGATCATTTAACACACATCTGCTGTTCGATTTTTGTAGGCTGTCATTTTGTAAAATGACGGGAGATGGAGGCTATTCTTTGGTCTTGGCTCTAAACTCAGACCACTGCAGCCTCAAAGATCTGGACCTCAGCTTCAATAACCTCACCAAAGAAGTTGTGAAACTGCTGACTGAAAAACAGAAGGATTTGTGCTGCAGTCTGGAAAATCTCAAGTATGAAAAAAAACTGTTCTGTTTAGAACAGTTTTATATTTTTATAACACTTTATACTGATTTCTGATTCACTTTTATTGTTTTTCATAATCAACAATGTTTGTTTGTCCATCAGTGTGGACCACAATGAAGAATGTTGGGTTGATCTGAAGCTACTGAGACAGTGTAAGAAAATATTTTTTCTTCATGATATTCTACATCTGTGATGTGATTGGAGAAGAATGCGCCCATGCATGCATGCACGTTCATGCACACGTAAATGCGCATGCACACGCACCGTCCAGAACCGTCTCCTCCTGGCGTGTGTTTTAATTAATTTAATTTAATTTTCAGTGTAAATTTTTACAAGCAGGAATGACTTTTTATAGATGGAGGAATAGGGATGGGTACCGGTATCATGGCACCGGTTCTGACATAAACGGTAGTAACCAGACCGAAAAGCAGCGCACATTTCGGTGCTTTATTTCGGTGCTTTTTTTTCCTGAGCTGTGATACACTTTAGATTCTAGCCAATCATTTTACGTTTCCGAGGATAGTAGGCGGGTCCAGTACCTGGACCCGCCTACTATCCTACGTTAGTACTTTTAGAGCCACCTGCTCTAAAAGTACGTTCTTTTAGAGCAGAGCTACAGATTAAAAATTCCCAAGGCGAAGCGGTCAAAAGTCTGGCTGTACTTCACAGCAAAAGATGCAAACTCAGCAGCCTGCAACAAGTGCTTTAAGGTGATACTGTCAAAGGAGGTAACACCTCAAATCCGATGAAACACCTGGCGACGCATAGCGTTTTTTTTTAAAAGCCGAGAAATGCGCCGTATTTGATAGCTTGCTGCGAGACCTCACACCGTGCACATCTACTGCGGGTGTGGTGCCTGTTATCGGACCCGGAGTTAGCAACATCACCCAAAAACACGAAGAGGAGAGTCCTGGCCCCTAGCCCTGCCAGTGTAGCAGAAATGATGACGGATGATGATGGCAGCAGCAGCCGTTCTTCTCTGCGTGAGTCGCTTAATGTTGTTCGTGTGTAATTTACGTTGAGTAGGCTAACCACGTTATTACATTAATGCATGTAAGGTGAACTAGCAAACACCGTCATAGTTACATGCGGCTGTCTTCTTGTTTGATGGCAGATACTCCCTTCACCCTGGCCAAAAAGGCTAAAATGACCAAAGAAAAAGTGGAAAACAGTTAAACATGAGAGGTTTTTGGACAAAGTTTGTTTTTTCCATTGTTTAAGCACTGCTTCCAGCCAAGAGTGATACCATATATGCCCTATAGCTGCAGAAAAGGCTAACATTGTTATCTTTTTACAAAAAAACAGCTGAACATGAGAGGTTTTTGGACCAATTTTTTGTTCTCCATTCTTTAAGCACCGGTTTGAGCACCGTTTAAGCACTGGCACCATTTCAAAAGTACCGGTTTGGTGATACCCATCCCTATGGAGGAACCAATTATTTAATGTCGCTTTATTCTAACACTATGGAGGAGCCTTATAGGAAGACCTATTTGCTTTTTAGTCAGCGATCTGAATGGAGAATAAAGCCTTATGTGGAGTGGAAGACCTATTTGGTTTTGTTAGAAGCAATCTTACTGTATTTGGGGTTTGTTTGTGCGACTCTTTTTACTTGTTTTAACAGCAGGGTGTTTTCCTCAAGTGTCCTCTGTGGTTGTTTATTTCACCTGTTTTGCTTTGAGAGCTTTTATTGCCCTTTGCCTGTCATGTGTAGTCTTTATGTCTGAGAAAACGCAGTCTAAACCTTCAGTATGTCCTTTCATCAAAAGCATTTGTTTCCTGAGAAGCCGGACACCTATGCACGTGTTCGTGTGTGCCCTCAACTGCCCCCACCCAGCTGTCACGTTTACTTGTCCGTGTAAAACCAAGTGTTTTTGGGATCTAAATTTCAAAATGTAAGACAAATACAGTATACTGACTTTGATGCCATCTTTAAAACGTAGATGTGTAATTAACAGGCAATATATTATTTAATTTTGTTTTATCAAGCGTGGCAAGTATTTCAGATTTCAGTGTGAATTAATACAAACAGAAATTACTTTTATAGACGCAGAATCAAATTATTTAATGTTGTTTTTTTAGACTCTGCTCTGAAAGGTAAATTTGATTTGTTTTTAACTTAGAGAAACATAGTGTGAATCTTTCTTCTCTTAAAAAAGCTTTTTCACAGGTTTAAACTGTGTGGTCTGTCTTTCTGGGAAAACGCAGGACAACTTGTGAAATGAGAGCATGCACTACCCTCCAGAACTCTCAGTTTTGCCCGTCCGTTGTTAGTGAAACTTAATATTTTATGGATCTAAATGTTCAGAGAAAATAGCGATGTACTCAACTATGTGTCTCTTTAGATTGTAGATGCTTATTCTAGGCTACTTTATTTATCTCCCACTGAATCTGCTTGTGATATGCTATGTATAAAGGTTCTGAACTTTTCCAAAATGGCGTAGAGCAATCAATTTTCCCTCCTGTGGCTATGAGCAGTGTGGCTGGTGGAAGTTTTTAGTTTATTTGTGCAACTGAACGTGATTGTGGAAAATTAGTGTACCCCTTGATTTGAGTTTCGTGTTGGATCCCTTTCTTCGATTGGCAATTCTCTTGGAGAAATGAAGACACAGATTAGGGCTTACAAGTTTTGTTCTGCCCCTGGGGTGAGTGAGAATTTGTGCAGCAGATCCCAGCGTGGAAGCTGATGGTCCAGAGTGAGGGACCAAGCAGCCAAGGCAGGACAGGTAAAAATGTCTTCAAAATGAGTTTTCTTTATTTTAACCCTCAAAAAAAAGTTCAGAAAGACAGTTCAAAAATATAATTAGCAGGCCCACAAAAGAGGTCAACTAAATATAACTCTACAAAAAGTAATTTCCAGAAACTTAACCAAACAAAGTGAACCCAACTTAACTCACAAACTGACCTAATCACAAACACAGGAGGGTAGTTTTTATAGTGGTTTGGCCAAACCATTTACACACAACAGGTGAAAACAAAAACAAACACCTAACCATACTAACTAAGCACAGAATAACATAAGTAAACCTAAAACATCCCTGTTTCTGATAAGCACTTGGTTGTTCCTGTTGAGTAGGCATTTTGTTTTCAAAGGCCTTAGCCACACCTTTTGCCCAGACAGGAAACAGCCACCTCTGCAAACCAGGTAAAGCAAAGAAAGAAACCTAATTAATATAACAGAAAACATTTTTAGAAAAACCACACAATGCTATTATGTGCGCGCCTCATAATATCAGTATTAGGTTTAAGCAAAAACATTAATGAATTATATTAGTGAAGCAACTGCAAATCAAACTAATGAAGTGAATGGGCATTGCATATGCAAAAGAGAATTACAACAATCCAATGTGTTCCTCTGCTCCAAGACACCTGCGGTCCTTGATGAGCATGTCTGTTATAGCCTGCCCTTCATAAATATCTGCCTGTTAGATCTGATTTTTCAAACCTTGTTTAAAATGTGAGTTACTTGTTGTCCAATGCAATGTCGCTGATTTAAAAATGTATACATATTTTCAAGGTTTTAGCTGGATGTCAAACATATGAAAGAATCTCAAGCAAAGCGTGCACCAGTGCACCCTAATGTAGTCCATTGAACTGTATGTTAATAAGTACATTAAGTGTACCTCTAACTCTGAAAAGAGTCTGTATCCATAATTTGTGGATCTACTAATTTGTTGTCAATGACACCTTTGTTTTCATGATAAGTTTTACAGATGTTTTACAGATAAAAAAATCCTCGCAAAAGCTAAACAGGTGGTTTTGCTTTTTTACAGCTATCATTTATATTCTTCTGATTTGCATGTGTTTTAGTGTAAATGCATATTTTTGGATGTCCTGAGATATCTTTCAAATCAGGATTTCAGTATATACGCATCTTGAAAAAGCATCCTGTTGTGGGCCTCAGTGCATACAGTTGAGTCTATAATTTGTCTGAAAAAGACAAAGTTTTTGCAGATTTGCCTTTGTACACCATCACGGTGTATTTTTGATTGATTGATTGATTGGTAATTTATTTCAACATGTGAACAATATACAAGTACATTTAGAAAAGAAAATAAGAGAGACAAAAAATACTACACAAATTACATACAAAAAAACATTCTGATTAATTTACATGTTGAAAGGGAGTGGGAAGAAGTATACACTTATTTAATCCCACCCCTTTGCCATAAATTATCAGTTAATATTTAGTCAGCTTCCTTACTGATATAATTTGTAATAAAAATAGTGAACAGATTTCTGATATACTATATACTAGAATATCACATCATGAGTTTTTTGTTTGTTTGTTTGTTTTTAAATAGAGACATTCACTTAATTTAAATATTTTCCTTTTCTTTATAGTTTTTGAACAATTGCCACATGTCTGAAGTTCAGACTTTAGTTAAAGAATTTTTAGAAAAAAATATTTTTAATGAACAATGAAGTAGACAGTTTTCTAGTCCCCCAGTTTTAAGAGTCTCATTGGACAATTACCAGAAAAGCCATGGTTTTTCACCATAACGAAAGTTATGAGGCCCAAAAAGATTTCAGTGCAAGTGAAAGAGGCCACCATAAAAAATAAAATAAAATAAACATATTAAAACTTTAGGAGTATCCAAATTAGACAAATTGATTCATACTTTAAAAGAAATAAATGAACTAGCCAGCTAAGCAACACCAAAATGCTTGAAAGACCACAGAAGACAATTAAAGTGGATGTCATGGCCAGCGGGAGCTGACTGTGTGTTGCGTGAATGATGAACCCAAAACCAGACAACAATGGATGTGGAAATCAACTTGGATTAACAGAAAGCGAGCCTATATTTGTGGCTGATTACAGGGATACACAAAGCAAGGAAAAGTGAATGGGGAAAAAACTAAACTAAAGCCTAAACTGGAAGAAACTATGACTGACTATGAAACTGTGAAATGAACACGATTCTGCACTGGTGTATGTGAGAAACTGTGAATAACGGAACAGAAACATGAACATAATCTGAGCAGAACCGTGAACGGTTTAATTCTGACGTGATGTGGAGGGTAAATACACAGACGACCTGAGGATGACTGAACGGAAACACACAGGCTAAATGCACACAAGGGGCGATCAGGGGAAGTGGAAACACATGAGGAGATAGCTGACCCAATAAATCATAATGACACCACAGGGGATGTGAAACTAAGCACATAGAACATAGAAACAAGACCTTCATAATAACCAGGAAACATGACGGTACGCAGACATGACACAATGTTGACAGCATGAACCACACTGACATGAAACATGACAAGTAAGACACACTAACCAAAAAGGGAGACTTAACACAGGAGGTGATGACACAACAAATTTTAAATAAACAAGGAGCTATAACTAGGCAACCTAGGACCTTCTGACTGGATGGACTTAACCAAAAACAATGAATAACAAAATACAAGGTAACTCAAATCCAACAGCCACAACAAGAACTTAACATACCTTCAATATACCTAAGAAATCACAAAAATATAACAATAACTCACAATGCTCAGTCACAGACCCAGCACCTGACAGTGGATGATGACAGAATTATTTCCTTAGTTAAGAAAACCAACTTCACTTGACTTGGCTGAGTTGACTTGAATTGGCTGAAAGTCTTTAGACATCATTTGAGTGTGACAAAAACACAACACTATAATGAAGGGCATTGAGGGGAAGCTGCTTGGCCTACAGCTCTTTGTCAGACACCACAGTGTTTTTTTCCGTGTAGCCATTTCTCTTTTTGTCAGGCTTCTAAAAATTATATATAGAAGGGCCTAGTACCAGGTATTACCGCCAAATTGCAAACTCTAAAAGCAGAGTCAAGTCGTCATGGGCCAAGCCAACTAGGTACCAGTGGCAGAGAGTCGTAATGTAATTCTACAATCAAGAGATGCCTTCATAAATGGAAATACAGGGTTTACAACAAAGTGCAACCAATGGTTACACTCAATAACAGGAAAGTCAAATTAGACATTGCCAGAAAACAATGCACTATGCTTTTCAGATTATAGATGCAAAACTGAGCAAATGAGCAGCAACTTAAGGTGGCTACAGTAAAAGCCTGGCAGGGCATCTCAAAAGTGTAAGCACAGCATTTGGTGATGTCTGTGGCTTGTAGACTTTAGGTTTCAACTGACTGCAGAGAATTTTCATCCTAAAATGATTAAAAAAAATTCTTCCATTTAAAATTATCAGAATCATCAGAATCAGAATCAGAATACTTTATTAATCCTGAGGGAAATTAGGGTTACAGCAGGCAGCACGCTAATGGCGCATGCGCACTTACAAAGGAACCTTCTGACCAACTTTACACAAACATCACATTGGGCAGACATGTCAGAAAGGTAGGCTGATAGGAGAAAACAACGAAAATACACTACATGAGGTAAGAGGAGGAGAAAAAAAACTCCACTCAGACTGAGCTCCTAGTGGGAGAACAGTTTGATAACAGAAAAAACACCTCAGCACAAAAGCACATGACTATCAATACACCATAGAAACACAAGACAAGCAACAGGGGCGGGTAAAGGGTAAGAGAGAGCCGGTGTAGACAGCGCATCCGGTCCTGCAGCATATCTGCGCTGGTCCAGTTGACTGCCATCTTCCCCGGTAGGGCACAAGCATGGAAAGGGAGGGGGGATGAGTGAGTGCTTATCAGTGTAAGTGTATGTGTGTGCGTGTCCATAGTTCAGCTGAGACAGTGTCCTTCGGCCTATCAGGCTAAGTAAACAGTCCTCCAGCCAATCCAGGTGTCCTTGCATGGGGCGGGAAGAATAGCCGTAACACAGTCGTTATCAGGGAGTGATTGTTCGGCTCCAGCCTTGGGCCTGCAGCTGGCGCCTTTATGGGGGTCCGCAATCTCGATATTGATTTTGTAAATTTCCATGCGAGCAGCCAGGAGAATTTTCAGGCTGCCCTAACACTCCGACACTGGCCTCTCGATCTCCCGTTGGAGAGCCGCGAGCCTCCCCATGATGGTATCAAACTTCTGTTCCATGGTGTTGTCATTCTTTTGATTCTGAGACCTCACAGCTGCAGTGATCCGTTCCGCGATGTCTTCCAACTGTCGCTCATGGGTCCCATTTTGAGCAGGCCTCTCTCTGATGTATCCCCCCATACGCTCAATGTTGTTGCTGAGAGCCTTCACAGCCGATGCAAGCGTCTCCAAGGTGTTGACCATATTACGTTCGTTGTGAGAGGTCGCGCCTCGTCCCATCGCTTCGATTCCAGCGGGCAGCCTTGGGGGGGTTTGAACAGCCGGTTCCGCCCTCTTATTTCTCCGATTATGTCAGGCTGTCTAATTCATTTTGAGCTTCTGAAACTGGAAGACTGTATAAAAATGGCTGTAATTTCTAAACAGTAAATGCAAATGTTTACCAAAACCTTTTTGAATTATCTACCTGATTAAGTTTAATAGTTGCTTCTAGTTTTGTTCTGATCTGAACAAGTGTGTAATTGGTAGTAATTCTTAAAGTTGTGGCCCCAATACCATAATTTTGACTTTATTTTGTAGCTCGCTGCTTATTTCACATCCTGAATATTTAGAGATAAGCCTCATAATAACTCAGTAATTATGATGAAACAGAACAGAGCAGAACTTAGCTAATATAAACTCAGACAGAAACCACACTGACATGATAATGCTGTTACAAATGATTCACTGTTTTTCCTGCACTGATTACAGATGCCTGTGACCTGACACTTGACCCAAACACAGCATCTGTGAGCATTCGTTTAACCGAGGAGAACAGAAAGGCAGAGGCTGTTCCAGAGAACCAACCATATCCTGATCATCCGGAAAGATTTCATGAAGATCAGGTTCTGTGTGAAGAAGGTCTGACAGGTCGCCATTATTGGGAGGTTGAGTATTTTTCTGCAGATATTGCAGTGGCATATAAAAGTATCAACAGGATGCCTGAGTTTTCCTCTTATTCTTCTTCTGACTATGGTTTTGGTGACAATGAAAAGTCTTGGTGCTTTAAAAATCCGGACAATTTTGCTCATAACAAATCATTTGTAAACTTTATTAGAAGTAGAAACTCCGCTGGTGTCATGGGAGTATATCTGGACTGGCCAGCAGGCATTTTGTCCTTTTTTGAAATCTCTCCTGATACAGTTACCCACTTGTACACCGTGCACACAACATTTACTGAACCACTCCACCCTGGTTTTGCTGTTTATTTTAATGGATCAGTTTCCCTCTGTAAAATAAAGTAATTAGACAACTTGGATGAAAGGAAAGAAAAATTATTTTAAGCACCAAAGATTGCACACAACATCCTTATAAAAATATATTTAGTTGTCCTAGACTTCAAAACAGTTTTGAACAGTCCCATATCTCATGCATTACATTTTCAAAAAAAAGACGTGTTGCATTTGTGGCAGTAAGTATTGTCAGCACTGACTTAAGTGTAGTGCTTTACACTTATATGTGTGTAGGTGTGCATGTGTATGGGCTTCCTGTGTTTCCGAAAAATGTAAAAATGCTGTTTCATATACCTCAATTTTTTATGTGTTCATTCGATTGATATACTACTTTACTGTACTTTACATTTCTGCACCTTTAGCTTCTGAACTTTATTAAACTGTAAAATTAAATAGTTTCATTTTTTCTTTTGTAACATTTGAAAGGTCCTGTATGAATGCATTTATGATTCCAGTATTCATGCACTTTATACTCACCTCATACATGATTGCAGTGCCCCTTGTTTTAACTAAAAAACAGCAGCTATCATAGAAAAAATAACAGTTTTATTCCATGTCAAATAATGAAGTTATTAGTGCACTTTTTGCTCAAATTTGCACAAAATGTTATGGTATGTTATTGCTTTCTAGATGGTACTCTAACTATAAGTCAGAAAATAATTTTGTTAACTATGTCCTTTTGTTTTAAGACCTGAGTCAGTCCTTCTCAAATCATCAAATTTTATTTTAAATCATCTGCAATTTGCAAAAAATTATAGTTATATAATCAAAAAATTATAATTATTATAATAAATTATAAAAATAAATGTGTTCTGTGCAATTTATATTAGCATGTACTCAAGTATGTGACTTTGTTGGATTGTTTGAATTTTCTTAAATATTTTAACTTGTCAAAAGTGGGTGGATGGACTGTTTTTCCAAAACAAACAAACAAACCATTTGATAAATGGAACTCAAATTTCACAGTTATCATTACATTTGTCCAAATTTGTTCTATGAAATTTCTTATCCAAATTGAGGATGGTGAAGCAGAGAAACATTATTGATTTGACATGTGATTTCATTGTTTTTGATCGAGAGAGAGAGAGAGATTGATTTTTGAGTTGTGAGAGATTTGTGACGTTTAGTGTGGAGTGTATAGTTAGTGTGTTGTGTAGTTGTTGTTTTGTTTTGTCTGTCAGTGCGGGCACTAGTGAATGTCACAAAGG
Organism: Aulonocara stuartgranti; assembly: GCF_965226115.1. Taxonomy (NCBI): domain Eukaryota; kingdom Metazoa; phylum Chordata; class Actinopteri; order Cichliformes; family Cichlidae; genus Aulonocara; species Aulonocara stuartgranti. Next base: position 22,871,981 of record NC_138942.1, on the reverse strand, counting down.
CAGATCGCAGGTGGAAAACAGGACGAGTGATACAACTCCTGCTATCAGGTCTGCAGGTTTTATACCTGTGCTGTTCTCCTGTCTTGTGGCAGATAAACATTTTTTTTTCACTGGCACAAATAATTTGTTGGGCACCTTACTGTGAAACCTGATTGTTCTCTAATTTTTCTTTTAGTATTAGGTTTAAATGGTTGTACTAAAAAAAACACCGGATGCATTGTCTGCATTTTTAGATAAATAATTGTATATATTTGTTTACAAATTTGTGCATAGGTTTTCTTACATTTACAATTTCTATATGCATTTCATGGTTATGAAGATAATTAACTAAACATACCTGTGCTTTTTACAGTAAAAACAAATATACCTACTATAACTATATGTTTTGTTTTTATGTGATTTCAGATGAATTGTGTTAATACAGATGAAAAAAATAACTGTAGCTTCAGACATGTGAGTAAATAATGTGATGTAAATAATGAAAATAAAGGTGAACTACAAAGGTAATATCAAAAGTCTTCAAAAATGGCCAATTATATTTTGGACCCAGAGGGTTAAGAAATCATGAAAATTTGTTGGGTTAATTGTGACCATATGCTTGTATTTGTCACAATAGCTAGCTTACGCAATAGCTAGTTGTTATAACATGCTGTGTATAAAGGAGTTGGAGTGTAGTAAAGGGAGTTATTAGAACCGCACTGAACACCTGCTTCAAGCATCAACAATACTGTGCGTGTATGTATGTGTATAACCAGGGGGATCCAGTGGCGGTGCACACTAGAGTGATGAGCCTCCTAAGACCACTTTAAATTTTTATTTTTATATCTTCTAAAAAACTGGACTTGTTATTTCTAACTGAGACCTGGCAGCAGGACTTGGACTATTCGCCCCTCATTGAACTGTGCCCGAACGGCTATTCCGTCATCAGCCAGCCTCGGGGATCTGGTTGTGGAGGAGGTCTCGATGTGGCATTTCAGGGCCGTTTCTCCTGCCACTCAGTGAAAGTTGGACACTTTCTTTCGTTTGAACTACAGCTGATTAAAATCGGACGTAAGGATCCTTTTTATTGTGCTGTGGTGTATCGTCCACCTGGCCCAAATAGCTTGTTTTTATCGGAGTTTAGCGACTTCCTGTCCTCTACTATGAGATTGTCCAGACTGCTTTTAGTTGGGGATTTTAACCTACATGTTGATGATGACTCCGACCTCTTTGCCAGAGGTTTTATCAACATTATGATTTTTTTTTCATTTTACCCAGCATGTGTCAGGCCCCACACATAACAAAGGACACACACTGGACCTTGTTTGGACCTTGTTTGGGTTTGAATATTGATTCTATTTGTTCTGAGGACATTTTTATCTCTGATCATCGCTGTATTCTTTTTAACATGTCTTCTCACAAGCCTTTGTCTCCTGTTCACCGGACAATTATCTCACGCATCATAAGATGCGTTGAGAGAGTTGAGGGGACTGATAAGGAATGGGAAGGACAGCTACAGGCAGAAGATGGAGAACCAGCTTCAGCAAAACAACGTTGGTGAAGTCTGGAGAGGCCTCAGAACCATCTCAGGCCACAAACAGCAGAACTCTCTGCCTGGGAGGGATGTGAGGTGGGCAAATGAACTGAATCATTTCTTCAACAGATTTGATTCAACCATGAGACAGTCTACAACATCGGCTGCAGACTCACCCACCCCCACTGCTGCTGTTCCACCTCTGACACCTCAGACACTTCACACCTCCTCTATTCACCCTGCTCACTCCTCCCCACCCCCAACAACAGCATCCAATACACACTCAACACAAGGCTCCAGCCTGTCTCTCTCAACCACCCAGGTTAGGAGGGAACTGAGGAGGATTAATGGCAAGAAGGCAGCGGGCCCAGATGGCATCAGCTCGAGGGTCGTCAGGTCCTGCGCGGACCAACTGTGTGGGGTGATGGAGCACCTCTTCAACCTGAGCCTGAGGTTGGGAAGAGTCCCACAGCTCTGGAAAACCTCCTGTGTTGTACCAGTGCCAAAGACTTCACGCCCCAAGGACCTCAACAGCTACAGGCCGGTGGCTCTGACATCCCACCTGATGAAGACCCTGGAGCGGTTGGTCCTGGCTCAGCTTCGGCGCCTAACAAGCTCATCACTGGACCCACTTCAGTTTGCCTACCAGCCTGGCATTGGAGCGGATGATGCCGTCATTCACCTCCTACATCGTTCCCTCGCTCACCTGGAGACCGCTGGAAGCACTGTGAGAATCATGTTCTTTGATTTCTCCAGTGCCTTCAACACTATTCTTCCCTCGGTTCTGAAGGACAAGCTGGAGAACTCTGGAGTGGACCATCACCTCACTACCTGGATTTTGGACTACCTCACCGACCGACCACAGTATGTGAGGACTCAGGGCTGTGTGTCGGACAGGGTCGTCTGCAGTACGGGGGCCCCACAGGGAACGGTTCTGGCTCCGTTCCTCTTCACCATCTACACTGCAGACTTCTCCCACAATTCCACCCAGTGCTTCCTGCAGAAGTTCTCTGATGACTCTGCAATAGTCGGCCTCATCACTGATGGGGACGACAAGGAGTACAGAGGACTGACTCAAGACTTTGTGGACTGGTGCCAGCTGAACTACCTCCAGATCAACGCCAGTAAAACCAAGGAGCTGGTGGTAGACTTCCGCAGGCACAAGCATTCTCCACTGCAACCACTGAACATCCAGGGTATGGACATTGAGGCTGTGGACAGCTACAGGTACCTTGGTGTTCATCTGAACAACAGACTGGACTGGACTCATAACTCAGACGCCCTCTACAGGAAAGGGCAGAGCAGGTTGTACCTGCTGCGGAGACTCAGGTCGTTTGGGGTGGAGGGCCCACTCCTGAAGACCTTCTATGACTCTGTGGTGGCTTCTGCTATCTTTTATGGTGTGGTCTGCTGGGGCGGCAGCATCTCTGCTGGGGACAGGAAGAGACTGAACAGGGTGATCCGAAGGGCCAGCTCTGTTCTAGGATGCCCTCTGGACCCAGTGGAGGTGGTGAGTGACAGGAGAACGGCGGCTAAGCTGTCATCCCTGATGGACAACATCTCCCACCCCATGCAGCAGACTGTGACAGCACTGAGCAGCTCCTTCAGTGGGAGACTGCGGCACCCACGGTGTGGGACGGAGAGATTTCGCAGGTCTTTCCTCCCCACTGCTGTCAGACTCCACAACAAAGACTTTAACTGAACAAACACACACATCCACACATGTGCAATAACACTAAGTGCAATAATCTTTTCTGGCATCGTTGTATTTTTACTCAGTTGTATATAGCATTCGTATTCTATTTTTATCTTATTGTATATTTTTATTCTATTTTATTCTACTGTATATAGTATATTATTTTATTCTATTCTGTACAGCTGTGTACTGTATTTATTCTTATTGTATTGGTTTTTCCATGCAGTTAGTCCCCTGGCCACTAGAGGTTGCTTCTCTTTAAAAAATAGCTGGAGTCTGTTGGCTAAGACAGTCTGTCTTAGCCATGTTACGTCCCCCCCACCATGGTGGAGGCAAAGGTAGGAAGGAGACAGCAACACTGGACAACCACAATCAATGAAGGAGGAAGACCACAGAACAGTTAAGTATCAGGCAGGATTTATTGGTTGCTTGCCTGGATAGTCAAACTTAACAACAGAAAAGAGGTGGGGGAGGAGGACTGGGCGGTAGGGCTGCTCAATTAATCGAATTTTAATCATGATTACGATCTGGGCTTTCAACGATCATTAAAAATGACTGAGCCGATTATTAGCCCCTCCCTAATTTATCCGCGACACCTTAAAGGCCGGTCCGTGAAAATATTGTCGGGCATAAACCGGTCCGTGGCGCAAAAAAGGTTGGAGACCGCTGATTAAGAGGACCCGAGGGAAGCTCGGAAAGCTAAGCAGAAGTTATTTGGAGAGTGACTGCCGTTGGTTGAAAAGAGAGTTTAAAAAAAAAAACTTCAGTGGTGTTGCACACTATTTTATATTATTTTTTTAAAGTCATTGTTAACCCTTTAAAGCCGGTCAGAGCAGCACGCTCCGTTTTGTGTAACTATTTTTAAATCCCTGTAGAACCTGAACCGTGTAAGCTAGCGCAATAATTTGTTTTGCATATGAAACCGGAGGAGTTGTACTTACATCTGATGCCATCAGCTTGTCCTCGGTCATGGTTTCGTTCCACATATAGCTTTGCAAAAATTGCATAAAAAGCGCTTGCAGGAACAAAAACATAATATTCCAGAAACACGCTTTGCCATTCCTATCAGCTGTTCGTAACACTTCCCACAGTGAAATGATGCACATGCTGTTTTCTTTGCAAATTTGCATCATAGCATTGTTTTTTGTTTTTCCTGCAGTATATAAAAATTGCTGTATCTCCAAAATAAAACTATGAAGACACTCAAAATAAATTTCCTGTGGTGGGAAACTATTTTTTGCAACTTTATTGTATTTAAAGTTTTGAGGGATAAGCCTCTTAAATTTCTCCAAGTAGAAATATATGTAAACAAAACAAAAGCGATTTTCAATTTTTTTTGTAGTTTATTGCACTTTTTTGCAATTTATGTAATTACTATGGACTTAATGCATACATATTATTAAAATATGGGCTATAACAGTTGTATTGATGTATAGCAACTTGAAATGCTCCCACAAATGGCACTACAGCATGTAAAAAAAATAATATAAGCTCTGGTGGACTTGGTTCTATAGTAGGTCTTAAAGGGTTAAATAAATATCGTCAAATAATCGTGATCTCAATTTCAGTGAAAATAATCGTGATTATCATTTTTGCCATAATCGAGCAGCCCTACTGGGCGGTTGATCCAAATCAAAGAAATTAATAAAACAAAAAGAGGTCGATAGCTTCCAGGGCCTAACTGAAAGAAAAAGTGCAAAACAAAAGGCCTACCTAGCTACTCGAAAAAAAAGGTCAGTGAAAACATACAAGAGTGGCATCAACCGCATAACCTAGTGTGACTAACAGAGTAAAACCTACAACCAGTGTATAGGGTACCCCAGCTTACCTGTCCAGCCTCCCACCACACACAATATAAAGAAGCCTGTTCACGAATGTTTGTCAAAGCAGCCACCAGCAGTCACCAGCCGGCCAGGGGCTGCTCATTTGTAGTAATCCTCGGCGTGTGATTGGCCAACTGGGCCCAGACCAGCCAACAGACACATGCCAATCAACTTCGAATTGGCCAATAGGTGGCGGCTTGACACCTTAAAAAATAAATAGAACACAAAAGCAAAGCCACATCTCTTGGCACATAACAGCCAACATTTGGTTTTATTACTACCTTGATTAAGATTCTCATTAAATAGCAACATGAGAAGCTACACTTGCACAAATTAAGTATTTGACACTTTAAATTTATAGGTTACAAAAGCTTTGTGAATGAGTGGATTATTATTATTTTGTACAAATAACATTTAAGACAAAAGGCCACACTGAAATCATGCACATTTTAGAAGCACAGCTGCAAAAATGGCTTTAATGTTTATTTCAATGGCACGTTACTCTTCACATATAAAACGCAAGGGACACTAATAAAGGTAAATTAAACATTTTAAAACTGGCAGTAGTCTACCGTGAATGGGTTTACCTTAACAAATTAATAACGTGTTTGCTATTACTATCTGAACATAGAAAAAATAACTCACCAAACCGGTGGTGTTACATTGTATCTGATTCTTTACACAATGTACAAAGCAAGAGAGGGAGAGAGAGAAAAGAGAGCGCAAGAGATAGAGAGATAGAGAGAGTGAAAACGATCAAGTGAACAGAGAGAGATTCACCCAGCCAACTCTCATATTTACTGCAGCTACTACAGGACATCGAACACAAAGGTAAGATAAATATATTAACCACATATCACATTCACCCAATCAAATATCTTAGATGTCAATGATCATTAATTCTCTGAATGCTTCATTTTTTTTTCTTACTTTTACTTTTACAGACACCGGATGCGGTTGTAAAGCCACAGCACTAATGCGATAGAGCGTGGTAGCCTAGATCGCACTTAAACGCTTTGAGTCATTGAGCTGACACAGAAGAACAAACATGGGCAGCCAATGCTCTACGCACAGGAGGGGTCAAAGGCAAAACAACAAATCTGACCAAAAGAAAAAGGTTGTTTGCAGCACAGAGGAAAGTGGAGCAAATTCCTCCCTCCTAAGACGGCCGTCTGTGCAGGGGCTGGGGACTGCATTGAAGGAAGCAGAAGAGCATTTATCCAGACATGCAGAAGAAACATCTGGAAAAAACAACTGTAGTGAGAACAGCAGTGCACATGACTGTGCTACTGCTGAAGGTAACACCTTCAGGTGAGATTTCATTATTTTTCATTCATAAAAAAACTGTTTAGTCTTTTATTATCACACTGATTTTATTAAAAAAAAAAACCGAATATACAATCAGTGTAACAACATAAATATAAGATGCAACTCTTACCCTTTTCTTTTAAAACATAATATGGTTTACACATTAACCACTTACAGTAACTTTGTTTCTGTCCTTTGTCAGTCCTTGCTTCAGCAACAAAAATGGTGAGTTAAAGTTAATAATTTTAAGACAAACTCTGGTCATAAAATACCCATTAAAATGCAGTCTCTTACAATTAATTTGTGTTTTTTTAAAGAAGCTGACTGGGTGGACAGCAACAGGTCTAAGCTCATTCAAAGCGTCACTTTAGTGATGCCAATAGCAGATGAAATGAGACAGCAAAAAATGATCCATAAAGAGACCTACAACAAAATTGATGCTGCAACAACAAGCCAGGACAAGATGAGGGAACTCTACAACGCCCTGACTACTCAAGAAGTCAAATCTGCTTTCTTCAGAAGCCTCCAAGAAATTCAGCCGGAGACATGTGAAAGTATGTAAGGTGTTTGGGTGAAACATTTTCAACTGCCCTGTTATCTCTTTTGTTTTTCATTTAATGCATAAAATATAAGATAGTTATGACATGCAGATAATTCTGCAAAAGTTGTTGAGAAGGCTTTCTATACTTTGCCACGTTAAAGGATAATACATAACTAAAGGCTAGCTAGTAAGATTTTTGCATAAAATCTAAGCACATAAAATCTGTGGAAATATTTTCTGTGTTAAAAAAATGTTTTAGACTCAGATACTTTAGTGCATATTTGGAACCAAGCTCACTTTTTCAGATCCAAGTAAACTGATCTCAACAAGTAGATCACTGCATTTGGCTATAGGTGTGGTTGTAGCACAAAACGCACACCAGTACCTCCAACACACAGCTACAAGCTGCTCCGGGTCACTCAGCTTTCTGAAATGATTTCTCTGCTTTCTAAGATGTGGTCCCAACTCTGTTAACAAGAGCTCAAACAGCGACACCGAATATATGTATGATAGTGGTGTAATGAAAATTCAAGTGCTCGATCAAACCATGAATTTGCCCCTGCTACTGCCTTTTCAGAAAAAATGGATGAACCCAGAATTTCTTTGTTTTTTGTTTAGAAACAACAGGACGGACTTAATTAGTTTCACAGGTTCTCAGATGGCAAATCTTATGCAAAAACACGTGTTCGGTATGTAATGGCCTGAACGCTGAACACGTGGATACACATTGTTGGGTGTAACGAGTTATAAAGTAATGCATTGCTGTAATTACTTTGGATTTTTCAGTAATGGAGTAAGTTAACGTGTTACTATACTAAATTCAGTAATTACACAACAGTTACAGTAGAGAGGAAAAAAAATCAGATGTTTATTTTCCTGCGTCCTTCCTGCGCTACAATCAGCTGATTTGTGTTTGTATGCGTGGGGAGGAAAATGCTGAAGAAGTATATCAATGCAGCTTTTGAGAAGTGGCGATATGGACATTACTAATTTGTATTGCCCAAAAGGACAAAAGTGCAACGGTAAAGTCGAAACTATAATTCGGACTAAAAAAATGCATAATTGGTAACACAACTTTGGTTCTTTACAAGGACAGCATGCTAACACCCAACTAGTCAAAAACCCAGAGTAATTTTAAACTGAATCCAACCCCAGCCCAGCACCCAAAGTCTGATCTTCAACAGGTAACAAAGGCAGTGATGAGCAGTCAGGCTTGAAGTGTCTAGAGAAATAGTGGCGATCAATTGGAATTGTCTATGGACTGAAAGTTGATTCTGTTCATCTGAACCAAGCGTTTTCAGCGGGAGAAACATTTCATCACCCGTAACTTCTTCAGTCTTCAGGTTTCCCTGACCTTGTAAACAGTACATTTGCATACAGTTGTGTAACTAACTAAGTCCTCTGGTTAGTAATTAAATAACATGCTGCATTACTTTAAAGAACTCAACACTGTACATATATACATATATAAATAGTTGAGTAATAGAGTCCACACAGACAACAAACAGACTTGTTGGAAGAAACAAGAAATTTAAAAAGAATCTAATGCTGGAACTAGACCAGGGATAATGATAGTTATAAGATTGTTCTTTTTCCTCTTCACCTACAGCAGAAGATGTCATCAAGGAGGTCATCAAAAAGAACAAAGAATATCTGAGGCAGAAGTGTCAGCGGCAGCGAGAAGGCACTGAAAAGACTACTATTGAGGAAAAATCATTGGATAAAATTTACACAGAGCTTCACATTATAAAAGGGGAGAGTGAACATGTCAATGAACAACATGAGATCTGGGAGATTGAAGATAAAGCAAGGAATCAAACTGTTGAGGGTACTAGAATCAACTGTAATGACATCTTTAAACATGAGCAAGACGACAAAGAAGTGAAAGCAATCAGGACTGTGATGACAAAGGGAATCGCTGGCATTGGAAAAACTGTCTCTGTGAAGAAGTTCATCCTTGACTGGGCAGATGGAAAAGCCAATCAGGACTTGGACTTCATCTTTATGTTTCCATTCAGGGAGCTAAATTTGGTCCAAGATGATCAGATTAGCTTTGAGAACCTTGTGAAAACATTCCATCCAGAACTTAAAACCATAGCAGTTGCGAAAGCTTTGGCTGATCGTAAAGTTTTGTTCATCTTTGATGGTCTCGATGAAAGTCAACTTCAGCTGAAATTCAAAACGACCACAATACTGGATGATGCTACGAAGGTGTCCTCAGTGGACACTCTGGTGACCAACCTTATCAGGAAACATCTTCTTCCCTCTGCACTTGTTTGGATTACCTCAAGACCAGGAGCAGTTCGACGCATCCCTATTAATTATGTCGACCAGTGGACCGAGGTCAGAGGATTTGATGATCCACAAAAAATAGAGTACTTCAGAAAAAGAGTTGAGGACAAAGCAGTCGCTGAAAAAATAATTGAACACATAACAATGTCACGGAGCCTGTACATTATGTGTCACATACCTATCTTCTGTTGGATTGCTGTACATGTTTTTGAGTATTTGATGCATAAAATGGGAAACACCAAAGATGGAAACCAAAAAATACCCACAACTCTTACTGGGATGTACACACACTTCCTTCTTATTCAGATGACGATAGCTAATGAAAAATATGGCAACCAGGAAGACCAGGAAGAGCCTGATACAGCAGAGCTTTTTAAGTCAAATGAAGAGTTCATTTTGAAATTAGGCAGGTTGGCTTTTGAACAACTGGAAAAAGGCCGGATCATATTCACTGCTGGAGATCTGAAGAAGTATGACATAGATATAACGAAAGCTGGAGTTTACTGCGGGTTGTGTACAGCAATATTCAAAGAAGAGAGTGTGTTCCTAACAAAGAAACTTTACTGCTTTGTGCATCTCACAGTTCAAGAGTATTTTGCTGCTCTCTTTGTATATCACAGTTTTGCAAACAAAAAAATAGATTCTGAAAGTCTCAAGGATTTCATGCTAAAAGGGTCTGATGAAGAGCTCAAGACTATCTTGGAAAGTGATCCAGTGGATCTACCTTTGAATGAACTGATTGAAATTACAATAGCTAATTCGGCTCTTAGAACGACCGGAGAACTGGACATGTTCCTCAGGTTCCTTATTGGCTTTTCGCTACAATCATCAGAAGAACCACTTCAAAGCCTGATTCAGCAGACTGAAGAGCATTCAACAAATATTGAGGAAATTCGGTCAAGTCTATTAGAAATAGATTTGTTTGACTGCTCAGCTGAAAGATGTCTAAACCTTGTCCACTGCCTGACTGAGTTGAAAGACAATTCCCTACATGATTCAGTACGTAAGTATCTGAAACCAAATTGTTTTCCTGAATCACCGCTCTCTCCTGTTGAGTGTTCAGCTTTGGCTGACTTGATTCTGATGTCAAACACACCTCTGGATGAATTCAATCTCAAGAAATACAGACCATCAGGAAAAGGTATCTTTAGACTTCTTCCAGCTGTGAGGAACTGCAAAAAGGCAAGGTAAGTCTATAGTGAAGCAAATCTATCAGACAAACACCAGTGAAACTGTAGGTCTAACATATGTCAGTGTACTTTGATATATTGGTATGCCAGTTCAGAAGAGTCATAACAAGACTACAGTGTGAAATATAGTTTACGGTTATGATCAATGGAGTCTTTGCAGTCTTTGCTGCTTTGTCTGGCACTGTGAAATAAAAAAAGCTGTTTAAAAAGAAACAGAAAGAAAACACAGCGGAATTGAGGCCTTAGAATTACATGCTCAGTGCTATGGGTGATTAGTGGGAATAACTGTGCACATACCATGTTACTGTCCCATATAGAATAAATAAAATTAATCAAAACCATTTAACTGAGCACAGGTTTCTAGTGCTGAGTTGGAAAAAATTATATCATTTTTACTGTAAAAATTCTTCAGATTAGACAACAAATACCGTATTTTCACCGTATATATATACATATATATATATATATATGTATATATATATGCTAGCAAATGATCTACATGCCTTTAAAACTCTACATTGCACAATGATCTTTTTAAAAAAATTTATTTAATTTAATCAAATTTTTTTTGCAGAATCTCAGGCTTGGATCTTAGTGTTTCGGAATATAAAACGATCTCTTCAGCTCTTTGCATACCACACTCTGTGTTAACTGAGCTGCACCTAGTCAATAACACATTTCTAAGCAGGGACTATGAAGGTGCAGAAATCTTGGCTGACAGACTAAAATATTCTCATTGTAAACTAGAGGCTCTAAGGTTGGTAAAATTATCATTTTGAGGGTTTTTTCTTTCTTTTTTTTGTACGATCTGTCATTTCTTATTATGATTTTGTGCTTTTTGAACAGTGTGCTTATATATTCACTGGAAACTTTGTTAGGTGTACCTGGCTAGTAGTGGGCTGTACCTTTTAACTTCAGATGTCTTCTTAACTTCTTCATGACATAGATTCAACAAGGTTCTGGGAACATTCTTCAGAGAGCTTTGTATGGTTTCCTGCTTGAAACTGTTGTTTCCAGACAATCCCCCTGTAACCATACACATGTGTATACTATGGTTACAAAGGAATTGACATGGTCAGGTAGACTGTGGTGTTTAAATGATTCTCTATTAGTATTAACTAATCAGTAGTTAGTACTAACAGAGAATCTGAGTGTCTTGTCAAACAAACATGACACATTCCCAGTCACTTAAATCACCTTTCTTTTCCATTGTGACTCTCGGTTTGAAGTTCAGTGGGACATCTTGTTTCTACATGCCTAATTGCACTGGGTTGCTGCTGTGTGACTGGTTGACTAGATTTGTGAACAGGTATAGCTGACATAGTGGTGAATGTTATCATGTGGATCTTTTCACCTATTGTCCTTTACCCTTGCAGTCTTTCTGGTGAAGAACTCACAGAACAACAGGCTGAAGATTTGGCATCAGCCATCCAATCAGTAATCTCAAATCTAAGAGAACTGGAGTTGAGTGGCAACATCCTGAGGGACTCACTATGTTCTGTGCTGTCAATTGGATTAAGATCCCAGAAACTGGAGAAGCTCAGGTCCGTTTTATATGTTATTCTTCATCTAATTTTTTGGCTTTCTCATATGTCAGAAATTCAGTTGCTCTGAAAAATTTCAGCCAGATAAAAACAACAATCCAATTTTATTCTCTGCAACAAAAGACTGAACCGAAATCCAAAGCCTGAGAAAATCTGTGAAGAGTTAGTGGCAGCGTTTAAATCCAGCACCTGTTATCTGAGAGAGCTGCAACTGAACTACGTCAATTTTAAAGACTCAGAAATGAAGAAACTGTCAGCAGAGCTGATGAGCACGAAATGTAAACTGGAGGCATTAAGGTAAAATTCTTTACTAAAAAGTAATTATTGGTATTATTAAAGTTTAGTCAACAGGAAGAAAGCTCAGTTTGAAATATTTTAACTCTAAGTACTTTTGACATGGAGTATCATGGTTGTGATGCTGGTGAACAGATTCTCAGTGGGGAAATTTAACTTGTTTTTTCTAGTGTTACTATTTAGGAAAAATCTGTTTATTTATTATAAATATCATAAATATAATTTATTTATCATTCAACAACACAAGATTAGAATGAAAAACAAAGATTGTCATTCTAATCTTGTGCTGTTGAATTGAACAGCACTTGGCAAATTTATTAGACTACCTGTCATAAAACAATAAATAATATCGACATATAACTAAAACAATTTTTCTGTTCAGAAATGCAAGTAATAATTGTAACATGGCACAATAATTAGAAAAAAAATAAAATAAGGTAGTTTTTAAATTCATGGATAATAGCAATGATTGTATATTAGCATTAAAATGTCATTTTGATTAAAGTGCTTTTGCATACTGGTGGATTACACCATTACACAAGCATTAAAAAAGATATGATTATAATTTTTAATAAAGATATAGTTACCACTGCAGCTGTGGCATAAACCTCTCACACAGTCTAATAAATGTGTTAAGAACTGTATATGAGGAAAAATGAGAATTATTGTCACAGTAATGTTTTCTTTCATTTATTTCAAATATTTTGGTAATTATTGTATCGCAACATTTTCCATCCAGTCTCACTCACAACAAAGTCACAGAGAAAGGCTGTGAAATGCTGGCCTCAGCACTCAGCTCCAGACCTCCCCACCTGAAAGAGTTGGACCTGAGCTACAATGACCTACAAGACTCGGGGGTGCTGGCACTGTGCAATGCACTGACAGGTTTAAAAACACTCAGGTTAGTACAAAAAATAACTCAGACAAAAGGTCATGCTTTTTAAAAAGAGAAACTGAATATACGGTACAGTTGAGTTGCATTTCAAAAATGAGAGATAATTAGAAGGAACTGAACATGATTTACTGATATACAGAAATCAGCTAATTTAACGTTCAGTTAAATTTGCTCAGTTAAGTACGTGGATTTGAGGCTGATTGGCCTCAAGAAGGTGCGCAGAAACATGATCGGACTAGTCTGTAATGTCGCAATGAGCTTGACAGCGTGGGAAAGTGAAAGTGACCTAAGCTTAGATTAGCCACCAAACGCATGGGAAGCAGACAGATGTGTGACTGCAGGTCTTCCTTATTGAACTTAAGCATAACACTTTTTTGCAATAATTTTTGCAATCTAATCATTTGATATCACTCAAAAAAAGTGAGAGGCACAAAGTGCTGTCCAAAGGGACACTGAGAAAAAGCTATGAAATGGCACTTGTGTTATGACAGAAAGTCAAACTTGGCACTGATGAGAGCATCTACCACTCATTGTTTGCTTTCTGTAGGCTATCATTTTGTAAAGTGACAGACGATGGAGGCTCATCTTTGGTCTCAGCTCTAAACTTGAAACCCTGCAGTCTCAAAGATCTGGACCTCAGCTTTAATAATCTCACTGATGACATAGTCCAGATGCTGAAGGAAAAACAGAGGGATTCATGCTGCAGTCTGGAAAAACTCAAGTATGGAAAACCAATAACAAACACAGTTTTATACTTGATAATATTATAATAATGTTTGCAAGTTGATTTTTATCATTATTCCCATCAGTGTGGACCAAAACGCAGAATGCTGGGTTGACCTGAAGCTGCTGAGACAGTGTAAGAAAACCTTTTCTTGTTCCTGAAATGTTACATGCTACATGTGATTTGCATCCATGCAGTTATATTTGCAAGTGTTTACAAGTCCCTAAACATTTTCCAAATCAGGATGAATATACAAAAATGAACAATGGTGATTTATTATAAATAATATTTTCTACATCACGAAAGTGTAAAGTCCAATGCGGCCTTGTGCTTAATCAATGATAGTCTATAGTTTAAAGTCATATCCAAATTAGAGCTTTTTCTGTGGCCAAGGGACAATGTTCTGTATAAAAGTGGCTTTCATTTATTCCAGATCTGTTAACTCAACTGGTATAAGGGCAATCAGATACAATCCACATTCCTCATGCATCAAAGTTAAAACATTTAATGTAAAACAACAAGAATAACAACCAGGAAAGAACTATGCAAAATGAATGTTCACGTAAACAGTTTACACAGCATGTCAATTGTATGAACAGGGACTTGGGGAAATGTATAAATACTAAGTAACCTAGCTTTTTTTAAAAGTTTGATGATACAATAACCAGAGATGAAGAACCATACTTACATAATATTACTATTACAAGTAATTAATTGTTTTTGCATGCTCTGATTCCAGTTGCCTGTGACCTAACACTTGACCCAAACACAGCAGGTGTGAATATTATTTTAACCAAGGAGAACAGAATGGCAGAATATGCCCCAGAAAAGCAACCATATCCTGATCATCCAGACAGATTTAATACCCTCCAGGTTCTCTGTGAAGAAGGTCTGACAGGTCGCCATTACTGGGAGGCTAAGTGTTCTCATGCTAACGTTGGAGTGGCATATAAAAGCATTGACCGGGAGGGAGACTTTGCCTCTGACTATTCATTGGGAAAGAATGAAAAGTCTTGGTGCTGGATGAATGATGGTTGTTTTTATCATAACAATTCCTGTATAAACTTTGCAGCACTTTATAGTCCTATCATAGGAGTTTACCTGGACTGGCCGGCAGGGATTTTGTCCTTCTTTAAAGTCTCTCCTGATACAGTTACCCACCTGTACACCGTGAACACAACCTTCACTGAACCACTCCATGCTGGTTTCAGTCTGGATAATGGATCAGTTTACCTCTGTAAAATTAAGTAGGTAGACATTTTGGATGAAAGGAAAGGGACCCTATACAGTTTACCAAACATTGCATTACAGTATACTACAGCCCTGTCACACATGGAACAAGTAAGCTATGTGATCGTGGCTTTGATTATTTTTTTAATGTTTGTCAGGGTCTTATCCAGACATACCAAGAGTAGCAATATATACACACAAAACTGATGGAGAAAGACTCTTTGTATTGTCAGTGTCAGCATTAGTTAACTGTACTTTTTTTGTATTTAGCTCTCCCTTTTTTTGACACCACAAGCAATGTCTGGAAAGGTGCTGTACTTAATTAAAAAAAATAAAAATCGCGTTTGTTCATTTTATTTTCTTGCACCTCATACACTATGGCTGGATCACCCCAGAATTGGGAATGATAGCGATGCAGAACTGCCAAAAAAAAAAAAGTATTGTTATTCTTTGCACACTTCATGATTCGATTTCCCTGGAAATAGGTGAACCTCACCCTAAAGGCTTTTATTGGTTGGACTGCATTCCTTGTGACACTCCTCTTTACTTATCTACTTTGACTGACTAGGGTGAAGGGAAAAGACATATCAGATGTTGTTGGTTTTAGGAAGAATATTTATTGCTCAAACACAAGATATAAGAATCACAAACATTTACCAAGAATCACAAACTGACTTAAGACTAATAGAAGCAAAATGCTGGTTTTATCAGTGTTGCCAATTCAAATTCTAAACTAAATCATTCAATCACTGTGTTTCTCTTTGGTTACTAAAGTACAATGGAAAATCTGAATGCAAATAACTTCCTGCCTAAACTAAAGTACAGAATAGTGACAGCTATGTGTCTAAATAAAAGGTGATATAAAGAATTTGTAGTGCGATTCGAGGTTGCGTGACTGTGTTTCTAAACCTGTCCCAGCCCCAGGCAGTGACACAATTAACTCTGCTTTGTACCTGAGCTCAACCTTTTAGACTTTATCTGTTTTGAAGGAAGGAAGGTTCAGGGCTGAAGCAATCAGCATCATGGGCTCATCCGGTTAGAATAAGAAAAAGCAGCCATCTAATTCAGAATTATTCTCAGGGTTCTCCTTTTATTCTCAAATAAATAAGGCAAAGAAGGAAGGAAACAAAGACACACATGGACTGCCACAGCTGAAAGAAAACAGGAAAACAGATTTAAGTTACTCATTCCCTTAAACAATACATAAAATAAAACCCAAATAGAACCTCACCTCAGCTGCCGCCCCGTGTGGAAGTGAAGAAAAAGTGAGCCAAAAGTGAATGCAGTCCTTATATAATGTGTGACATATAATGTGTGACAGGTGATTGCAATCGAGGACAAGCACCACACCCAATCAAAGGTGAGAGAACTAAACAAGGTGCATCTGGTGAAGTGAGTGGGTGTGCTGGGATGTGCCAAAGGGTGGGTCTCTACAACAGCCGCCCCCATATTTTCTAGAGAGAAATATATTGATATGGTCAGGATCGATCTTCGTCAGGAAGCGGGGGCAGGGGGATCAGACAGGAGACAGGGCAGATATAGATTTTATCCTGTACTAAGACCTCCACAGTTCTGATGCGGTCATCTGGGCTTTTCAGCAAGCGTGAGGATACATAGCCTAGGGGTTTTGAGTTCAGAATGCCTTCAATCTCAATTAGGACTGTTCTTAAGACCTCTTCAGTGACCATTTGTGCACCAATGGTTCTCTTCAGAGCATTCTTCACAGAATTTATCTCCCTCTCCCAGGTTCCACCGAAATGGGGTGCATGCGGGGGATTGAATTTGAAATGGATTCTTTTAGTCATCAGGACCGGCTGTAGAGTCGGAGCAAGGTTGTTAAAAGCTGCCCGTAGTTCCTTATCTCCTCCTTTGAAGTTAGTTCCTTGATCACATATAATTTCCAGGGGTGTTCCTCGTCGAGAAATGAATCGCTGGAGGGCCATGAGGAAGGAGTCTGTATCCATGCTGTTTAGGAGGTCAAGATGTATACACCGAGTGGTGAGACATTTGAATATTATTCCCCACCTTTTCTCCGATCTGCGGCCGGTCTTGACCTTGTATGGTCCAAAGCAGTCTATTCCTGTGGAGTAGAAAGGTGGTTTGAATAACCTAAGACGAGCAGCAGGCAAGTCTGACATTTTTGGAATGATGGGCTGTGCTCTCCATTTCGGACATGCGACACAGCTATACTGATGCCTGCGTACGGCTTCCCTTCCTCTGAGAATCCAGAATTTCCGACGTAGTTCAGCAAAAAGTCTTTCTGAACCAGCATGATGCAGTTTGTCATCATAATTTTGTATGATCAGTTTGGTCACTGGATGAGCAGGATCAAGTACTATTGGGTGAATGACATTCAATTCCAAGTCTGGGCTTTGCCGTAGTCGGCCTCCTACATGGATAAGTCCAGAATTCCTGCACAACACTGGTGACAAACACAATAGACGGCTGTCGGATGAGAGGGGTTTGTCTGACTGTAAACGGGCTAAATCTTCGCCGAAACTGTCCAGTTGTGCCTGACGAAGGATTTCTTGTTCTGCTGTTTGATAGTCAGCTGCAGAAGGAATGTTACCCTTTTGGTTGGAGAGTGAACGAGCCGTGAAATCCAATAGCTCTTGATACGTTCTAAAGCTGGGTGTGTATGTATGGGAGGGTATACTGACAATACCAAAGAAGTAGGCTTTCTTTAACTCAGTCTGATCATCATCAGGATGGAGATCTGTAACTGTGGGCCAGTTATTTGGAGGTTCATGCAGAAACGAGGGACCCTCGGTCCACCTGTTTGAGCTAAGGAACTCTTTCAGGGATTTACCTCTCGTAACATCATCAGCAGGATTTGTGGCTGAATTGATGTATCTCCAGTCTTGGCTGTTTGTGAGGTTTTGAATTTCTGAGACTCTGGCTCCTACGAATACCTTGAAACGGCAGGAATCTGACTGAAGCCAGTGAAGTACAGTTGTCGAGTCAGACCAAAGGGTGGTAGTCCTGACTGGTAAGGTGAGTTCTGTTTGTATGAGCTCACAGAGGCGTGCGCCTAGTAGGGCTGCGCATAGCTCCAGTCTGGGTATTGTTAAATGCCGTTTAGGAGCAACACGTGAGCGAGCTAACAAGAAACTCAGTTCTACATGGCCTTCAAGATCATCTGATCTCAAATATGCGACAGCACCATATGCTCGCTCTGAAGCGTCACAGAAGACATGAATGTCTCGAACTGTGGTAGAAACATCCATTTCCTTAGAAGTATAGCAACGTGGGATGGCAATTTGTGGGAGATAACAAAGTTCTTCTTCCCAGGACTTCCATGCCTCTAAGAGGTCGTGTGGAAGGGAAGGGTCGTCCCAATCTCTCTCTTTTCTCCATAGCTCTTGCACCAAGGTTTTGGCGCGTGTTGTGAATGGGAGTAAGTAGCCTAATGGGTCATACAGACGAGCAAGTACTGCATAGATACGACGCATTGTGGTGGGGTGTGAGGCTAGAGTTCTGTATTTATAGGCAAACAAATCAATCTCACAATTCCACAATAATCCTAATGTGCGTTCATGTGGGCCAGATGGCTTGTCTTCAGTCAGGCAAAGTTCATTACTTGCCGTTCTTACCTCAGATGGTAGATGGCTAATCACAACAGGATTATTGCTGGCCCACTGGCGAAGGTCGAAGCCTCCTTCTGATAGATGGTTTCTTAATTTGTCTAGGAGTGTTCGAGCTAACTCTGCTGATGGAAAACTCTGCAAGCAGTTATCAACATAGAAACACTGCATTACTGAAGACTGCACATCTTTGTCAGATTGATATTCCTTCACATGTTTCTGCAGTGCATAGATTGCACAACAAGGGCTGCAGGTCGTACCAAAGGGGAGTACCTGCCACTCATACACTGAAGGGGGAGCTGCTTTGTTCATGTCACGCCACAGGAATCGGAGGAGTGGTTTATCAGGAGGCAGAAGACGGACTTGGTGAAACAAGCCTTTGATGTCGCCACTTATTGCCACTGAATGTTGCCTAAAACGCAACAAAACACCGAGAAGTGTTGGGCCTAGGATTGGTCCTGGCAATAGGTACTTATTGAGACACTGACCTTGAAATGTGAAAGAGCAGTCAAAGACTATGCGATCTTTATTGTTGTGACTTGTCATATGATGAGGAATATACCAGGTTTCTTTGCTATTGTGCATCTCCTCCGGGCTAAGTTTGACTACATAGCCTGCCTGCTCCAATTTCAAAATCTGATCCTTGTAAGACATGGCTTTGTCAGGATCTTTAGCTAACCGAGCCTCAGTGTTGCGGAGTCTAGACATGACTACAGTTGGAGGGACATTCAAAGGAGGAAAGTTTGCCATCCGAAGAAGAGGAGTGGCGTAGCGATTAACACCATTGATCTCAACCCTTTTTGTGGCCTGTTCAAGGAGTTCCAGTGCCAGTTGATCTTGCTTTGATCGGATCACAGATTTCTCACTGTATTCAGGTAAAGTGTCTAGTTGCCATAGCTTCTCAACATGATAACGCAGTACATCTGCAGATGAACTGAGAGATGTGAACAAACACTGCACATGCTCTGTACTGCTCTGGGGCTGAAAATCTGTGATCGGACCTTGAAGTGTCCATCCTAATTGGGTTTTAACTCCTGCAGGAGACCCATATGGTCCCTGCCTCAATGGAGCATTAGGCGTGATGAGGTGAGTATGATCTGAGCCTATGAGCAGGAGTGGCGCTGCTTTATTAATAATGGGTAATGGGATACCTTGAAGATGCTTGTATCTCCGTTGGAGAGATGATACAGGGTAGGTGTGGTCTGAAAGTGCTAGGTGACTTGCAGTGAAGGCATTATTAATTGTGTAGGTTTTCTCTGGGTGTGCGATGGGTGAGATTTTGAAACTTACGGAAGAACCATGAATAGTTTCAACTTCTTGACGGACCGTTCTAAGTGATAATCTCTCTGCTTCCCCAGTTAGGTTGAGATGCTGTGCAGCTGATGTCAGAAGAATGGTACGCTGGGAGCCATCGTCAAGTACTGCATATGTTTCAAGGGTTCTTTTGCCGTTTCGCAGGAGCACTTTCACAACCTTTAAAAGGACACTAGGACAGTCACTAGGTCTATCAAAGTACAGTGTCCTCACTACAGGATTAGTTTCAGTTTTAGATCTCTTATTTACATCACATAGGATCTGTAGATGTAGTCCCATACAGGTGGCACATGCTTTCCTCAGGTCACACTTTGCGGCCTGATGAGTCCTAGCACAACGCCAACACCGTTTGTTTGCTTTTATCCAGTTTATTTTCTCATCCTTTGTCTTCTGAATGAACTCGGGACACTTACTAATGTGGTGTTCAGGTGAGCGGCAATATGCACATGTTGCCTTAGTTATGATGGGTTGTGCTGCCTGTACAGGATCATCAGATGTATTTGCCCCATGTAATATTGTTGTAAGTGGAGAGGTGTACTTACGGGAAGGTCGTGGCTGGTTGAAGGATGAAACAGGACTGGCCTTCCTTGGTTGACACTTGCATTCCATTTGCAACCAGGATGAGAACAAAGGCAAAGTATACGTCATTTCTCCCTGTTCCCTGTAAACATGCCGTTTGAAGCGACTGAAATGCTCTGCAGGCAACTTCGCTAACAAGCGATCGACATGGGAGCCACAATCTAGTTCTGCACGTCCTTGTTCTCCCATAGTGCTAAGCAACCCAACTAAAGCCTGTACTCGAAGAGCAAAATTATCAAGGCTCTGACCATCACCTGCTCTGATAGGAGGCAGTTCCAGTATATTCTTTAGCTCTTTCAATGCCAGCTGTCTTGGTTGCCCATAACGCTCATCAAGGGCTTTGATGGCTTGTGTGTATGGGTCAGGAGCGTAGGAAAAGGCAAGAGCTAATCGTTTAGCTTGGTCTACTTTGAGGTGATCAAGAAGGACGTGATATTTGAAGTGCTCTGTCTCATGAGGATCAAGAAGGTTTGTAAGGGCCATCCGTAACATCCTGTATTGCATTTCGTCTTCTCTACTAAGGTCTGGAAACGAAGGACCTTCAAGCTTATATACATGTGTTCTCGTGCTAGAGGAGTGACCCGAGCTAGCAGTACCAGGTATCAAAGGTTTCTGGTCATATCAGAATCAGAATCAGAATACTTTATTGATCCCTGGGGGAAATTATTTTTTGTTACAGTGCTCCATTTTAAACCAACATTAAGACAAGACAGACAATACGCTAACTAAGAATAGTACAATATATACATATATATACATACATACATACATAAGTCACTTATAAATAAATAGTTGGAAAAGAAACATGTGTAGCTGTAGCAGCAAACAGTGTGTTAAGTGGATGCGTTGTACAGGGAGATGGCCACAGGCAGGAATGATTTCCTGTGTCGTTCAGTGGTGCTTTTCGGTAATCTCAGTCTCTCACTGAACGAGCTCCTGTGACTGACCAACATGTCATGGAGTGGGTGGGAGGTGTTATCCAACATTGTCTTTATCTTGGACAGCATCCGCCTCTCCGACACCACCTTGAGGGAGTCCAGCTCCATCCCCACAACATTGCTGGCCTTACGGATCAGTTTATTAAGTCTGTTGGCATCTGCGACCCTCAGCCTGCTCCCCCAGCATGCAACAGCATAGAGGATCGCACTGGCCACAACAGACTCATAGAAAATCCTCAGCATTTTCTGGCAGATGTTGAAGGACCTCAGTCGCCTCAAAAAATAGAGACGACTCTGGCCCTTCCTGTAAAGTGCTGTGGTGTTGAGGCATTGGATGTAGCTGGTTGCTGCTCTAGAGGAGGGCAATGCTTGTGGTCAGATATGCGAATGAGAGGTTGAACAGGGTCTTCAGCTAAAGGAACAGCAGGTTGAACACATGAGATCTGGTGGAGATCCTGCCGTGATAAGGCCAGGAAATCAAAGGGAGTCTCATCTTCTGTAGCAAGGACTGGTCTAGGCAAACCAGTTGAAGGGATAGCAGCATCTAGTATTGTTGAATTAGGTAAAGGAGGGCTGGCAGCTGTAACTAAGCCAGACTGACGGCTAATCTGCGGGGGCTGGAAGGGTGATTGACAGGTTACTGTATCAATCACTGGGAGCTGCTCATGTCGTTGATGTGTTTGAGGACTGGCTCGTAAACTGCATACAGAAGCTTTGATTCCATCAGATGAGACTGTGCGAATGGAAGATCTGGAGCTACGAGAATGGGAAGGAGATGATTGAATCATAAATTGCCTAATCTCCCTCATTGTTGTCAGGAGTTCCCTCATGACCTCATCTTGGTTGGTGGGTAAAGGAGCAGGGGATGTCTCTGGTTGTCTTTCTGACTCTCCGACAGGATCCTGCGGCCCATGTGTGTCTTTGTCACTATGCTGGCATTCAGTTTGGCTCTCTGTCTCACATGTAGCTCTTCTAGCTCCAGGATACTGAACGTCATACTGCTGCAGGTAGGCAGGAGGTCGACTATCACGACTGGATCTTCTCAAACCTTCAGTCAATGGCTGCTTTGAATCCATGACGCTAACACTGCTCCGGCTCGGAGGACCATGTTTTGAAGGAAGGAAGGTTCAGGGCTGAAGCAATCAGCATCATGGGCTCATCCGGTTAGAATAAGAAAAAGCAGCCATCTAATTCAGAATTATTCTCAGGGTTCTCCTTTTATTCTCAAATAAATAAGGCAAAGAAGGAAGGAAACAAAGACACACATGGACTGCCACAGCTGAAAGAAAACAGGAAAACAGATTTAAGTTACTCATTCCCTTAAACAATACATAAAATAAAACCCAAATAGAACCTCACCTCAGCTGCCGCCCCGTGTGGAAGTGAAGAAAAAGTGAGCCAAAAGTGAATGCAGTCCTTATATAATGTGTGACATATAATGTGTGACAGGTGATTGCAATCGAGGACAAGCACCACACCCAATCAAAGGTGAGAGAACTAAACAAGGTGCATCTGGTGAAGTGAGTGGGTGTGCTGGGATGTGCCAAAGGGTGGGTCTCTACAACATTATCATAGTCGTACATTCTCCAAATGTCTGTCTGTTCACAAACTAAAAAGGAATTTCAGACAAGAGGCACAAAGGGGTGACTGCTCACATTAAATCCAAGACCATGTCACTGAGTGAAATTTTAATAAGAGGAGATCTTTAGGATAAATTTAACATAATTTATTGATAAACAGAATTGAAACAAGCCGTCTGGTGATTGGACTCTGATGGCTAAATAGATCCAGATCGTTTATAGGGCAGGACCCCGCCCGGAGTCGAGATGCTTGTGATGGTGATGAAGATAGAGACTTGGATAGAGCTCTGAGTAAGGTGGGTTGAAGCAGAGATGGAGAGGAGGTGGGTTGCGGGAAGTAGTCAGAGGAACCGTGAGATTTAAAGTATGTGAAGTGGAGGCTGATTGGCTTGAAAGTGGCAAGTTGAAAGATGATTGGACTCGACCTGAGCTTGATGGTTTGGGAAAGTGGAAGTTGTGCTGGGCCCCGGTCTGGATGGGCCTGGGCCCCCTTTCCCTGGCGGGTCGCGGAGTATGGGAGTGCCTACTGGGGTCAGCGGGGGAGCTGGCCCCAGGGAGGGGTCACCTGCCCCTCCCTTCCTTCCCTCCCCATCTCCAGCTGCCTCCCTCTTCCCGCTCCACCACAACCACCCACACATGTAGGGCCTTGGAGTAGGGGTATGTCACCAGGGTGCAGAGGAGGCTACCCCCCCCCCCCCCCCCCCTGTCCCCTTCTGGCTGCCTCTGCCTCAATTTTATCCCACAACTTAGACATTCACATTACTCACACTCTCATTACGCATACATATAGGATCTTGGAGGTGGGCACGATACACGGAGTCCAAATTACCATCAGGGTGTACACCCCACCCCTGGCGTCGTTGCCCACCTCTCAATGTTAAATACACGTAGACATTGAGGGCTAGCAGGAGGGACTATGCGCTTACCTGCTGCTCTCTGGCAGGTAGCTCCATGCCCTCCTGGGTTTTAATTGCACCTTAGAACACACATGCATCAACACTACAATGAGCGAGTGGAGGGAGGTTTGGAGTCTTCTCTCACCCCCATTCTCTGCGGCCTGCTGGAGCGGGGGGGCTAGGAGGAGGAGTTGGCCGTCCGACTGCGGTCTGGAGTGTGGGGCCTCCCTGCTGCTGCGGAGTCGGGGTGGTCTGCCTCTCCCCACCGCAGGGAAAAGGGTAACACCACCTGGGTCTGGGTGCAGTTCCCCCCTCCAGGGGCAAGGGTACCTAGACCCGGTTCGTAGAGTACGCTTGGGGAGTGTGACCGTGTGTACAGCGTCTCTTTATGTCTGTCTCCATGTTGGTTGAGTGTGGAGTAAGTGCATATGAGAGCATGAGGGTGGGAATGGATGTTTGTGTCTGTGTGTGCCTGTATGTCTGTGTCTATATGTCAGGTTGGGTATCAGACACCACCTCTCTGGGGACATCTCAGGCCCTCCAAGGTTTGGAGACCTATCTCCACCCACCACCACTTCCCCTGCCAGTGGCGGACTCCCTCAGGTGTCGGTGCGTTGGTGGTTCTTTGTGTCTGGGGGTGGGCGTCCGGGTACACACCGGCTCACTCCTTGGCGGCCGCTTATCGGGGCCTGGAGCCTGGGGCTCGCTCGGACCACTTCGGAGGTGGGGTGCCCCCGGCCTCTCGGCCTGGGGCTCGGTCACTCAGGCACAGCTGGCTGCCGGCGGAGCTCACGGGCGCGTCACTGCAACTCCCCCTGGCTTCTGCTCTGCGGCTGCTGAGTGAGCCCTCATCTGGGACTCTCCTCAGCTCTTACTGGGACAGTGGCGCAGCTGCCCCTCTGTTGGTCTTCCTTGGTCTCTTGTGTTCTGGGGGCCTCTGGATGTCTGGAGTTTTGATCTCCTCCATACCTGCTTCATGCCCTGGAGGACGGGGCTGTGGCTCCCCACACTCCCTAGCAGATCGTTACATGGAGAAACCTTTGGAATGCAAGCATGCTGATCCACACAGGTATGCACACAGGTGTACACACGGGTATTCACAGACGCGGACTACAGCTTTCTTGGCTGCTGCCTCAAAGCACATTGTGCGCTGTCTATCTTGCGTGCTGCACAATATCGTTTATTATTTAGTATCTACTGATATCTACTGCTAGCTAGTTTATTGTGATGGTGCCGTTTTTTTTATTTTATTTATTATGTTGCTCTTTGTTGTTTGCTTTCTCTTCTGTTTTTTTTTCTCCATACAGGTGACCCAGGAGTTTTGTTCTTTTTTTTTTTTTTTTTTTCTTTCTTCCCCCCCTTCTCACCGTCTCTTCTCCCATTTGGTTTTCTTTCTCTCCCTCTCTTTCTTTCATTCTTTCTCCCTGTCCTATCCTCCAGTCATGTCTGTCCCGTTTGTAGCAACTGAAAATAAAATAAATTCATAATTATAATAAAGGTCAATCAAATGGACCAATATGGCAAGGCCATGACGATCCACTTGGTAAAATAAATCCGCTTGGCATCTTTCTTGGCCTTAAGACAACAATTCTGATGGCTATAGATCCAAACGGGACACAAAAAAAAAAAAAAAAAAAAAAAAAAAAAAAAGAAAGTGGAAGTTGTGATAGATGTGTGATTATTGATCTGGCAATAACCAGATGAATCTCCTGATTGGTGGGCTGGACTGGGCTGTTTACCAAAAATCAGTTCAGCCAGGAAGCCAAATGCTTTCATACACAAATGAAAACCAACCAAAAGACAATTCACTAACCTAACTTTCTAACAAAAAACAGGAGAATACTTAATCATCAAAAATGGCTTCTCACGCCTACTAGGCTGCTGCAGTGAACAATATATACAAGGTAAAAAAAATACACAATTGCTACTTTACAAATCTATTTACAAGATTAAGGTTCTATTGCCAGACACACACACACAAAAACATTTTACTTGGTTATACTTGCAAATCAATCAACTTTAATTTAAATACACCCTCAATAAAAAAAAGTTCAGAGTACTGAATTTTTCCATTGCAGAAAAGTAACTGATCAATTTAAAATCTCAGCCTTCAAAGAACATCTCTTTCACTGGTAAAAGTGACGGGCTCTTCAAGTTCATTTATGGCATCCTGAACAATTAAAAGGCGCATCCTGATTGGCAGATGCTAACAAGAAGTATCAAATACTTTAAATGCTGGCGTCCTCCTCTGATTTTGGGCTAGCCCTGGCATAGCTGCACCATTCTCCTATAGACTATCTGTGCCTTTGTTACATTGACAACTAGACTAACATTTTACATTATCATGACGTAATTTTATTGGCCTCACTACCAAAATATTTACCTCTTTTACAATCATGCTACAATCTTGGAATAATTTTACACCAAAATTTGAGAAATACAGACGATTTAAAAATAGATCTTAAGGCCATTGCTCCCTTTGGCTTCAGTGCACTGGTCATGTGCCAACTGTGTCTATATGGTAGTCTTTCTTTGCTTGTTATTACCAAACAGCTAAGCAGCTGAAAATGCAGAAGGGCAGGTTAATTTTCAGGTTAATTTGGCCAAGTGGTAAAAAGTCATGTCTTTGCTGCTGAACTAACACACAGGTTAGACACATTGTTTTATATGACAAGTTCTCAGTAAATTCTTCCCACAGGTTGACACCTGGTTTTCTGGAAAGGAGTCAACCTACCACCATGCAGCATGTACAGACAGGTTCGAATTATTCATCATAATCCGCTCCTTCCCGTGTACTTTTCTAACTGAGATACCTGCAGTGTTTGATATTTTTCTCATTACCTGCTTGAATGAACTTTCTGGTCATTTTGATAGCTCAGAAAAAACAAACAGAAAACAGTTCATTTACTAAAATATGATATTTTTGTTTCCACCTTTGATATTCATTTAAAATGTTAGTTCAAACAGAAGGATAATTGCAGGGTGTGAGTTTGTTGAAAGGAGTCCTCTTCTTCATTATTGTTTGTTTTATGTGTGCATACTGATTTACTCAAAGATATCATCTCAGCTGCTGCTGCTGCGCTGAGATAACCAGAGTGCAATTTTCTGCCTCGTACAGGATTCATATCCCACTGCAGAAAACTTCAAACTCACATATAATGATGTAGCTGTCATATCATTTTTTTTATCATTGCCAGATACAGTTAAAAATGAAGAATTAAAAATGAAAAACAAGACAACTAGTCAATCAAATAAAACCTATGACACAGTGCATACAGGAGATGACAAAAAAATAATGTGAAAGGATACAACAGCAATATTTTTCCACAATTTTAACAATAAAAAGACTTCATATGACTTTTCTGTGAGATGAGAAGATTTTAATGAGTTTAAAATCTTTAAATCTCCAGCCAGTTTGGATAATATGTACAGATTATTTTTAAGAAAGCAATAATACCTACTAGAGTACAGCTGTGCATTGTATACACTCACCAGCAACTTTTTTTAGGCCTGTTCGTCGCAATTACCAGTATATAATCAGCCAGTCATCATCAAGACAACCTGCTTAAGTCCAAACCAAGCATCAGAAAAGTTATTTAAGTGATCTTGAATTTGGCATGGTTTTCGATCTGACTGGTTCAGAAACTGCTGAAATTTTCCAGGGTTTACAGAGAATGGTCCACAAAAGGGAAAACATCCAGTGAGCAGCAGTTCTCTGCGTGAAATTGCCTTGTTGATGCAAGAGGTCAGATGAAAATGACCAGACTGCTTCCAAATGATAGAAAAGCAAAGGTAACTCAAATACCTATGTGGTACAACGAAGGCAAACAAGCATCTCTGAACACACAACACTTTGTTAGGGTTCAAATATTGAGGAAGGATACAGGAGGAATTCCAAAATAACAACACTGGTCCGGCTGGGTTAAGTCAAACGATGATTTTAATGAACACGCATGGGGAGATGTACACTGCAGAACATCAGCTGTAGATCTCCGCCCCAAAACTACACAGGAATGGTTTTATAACATCAGGGTATATTTTCTTGACGACCCCTCATGCGTCATCACATGCATAAGTTTCAAAACCACAGTGACATTTAACACAATTAGAAAAGAACATCACCATGTCTCCATCCCAGGTGTCTTCCTGTCGCTCGTCCTGCCCGCGCTTATCTTCTGAAACATCAGGCCCACATTCTGCAACAAACTGTTCTTTTGCAGGCACAATTTTGCAGTCACAAGAAAAATATGTCTGAACTCTCACCTAGACCTAAGTTCACTTACTCTGTATGTGTATATGTGTACGTGTGTGTGTGTGTGTGTGTGTGTGTGTGTGTGTGTGTGTGTGTGTGTGTGTGTGTCTCGACCTCACACGAACTTTGTCTTATGAGAAGAGAGGCCAATTCTCATCTATATCTGTAATATGTTGAATAAATGTTTTAATCAAGAACCTCTACTAAAAGCTTAATCAAAAGATATAAATGAATAAAAGACAATAATGAATAACCTGGTTATTCAAATAGCATCCTCCCAACAGCTCCTCAAAGTAACTTATACTTAGACTCTGCTTTAGTTTCACTTTCACAAGCACACTCTGCAAAAGCATGCGCTTCCTGTCTATTTTGGCACAGAGTGTACTCAGAGTTAGGCCTTTCTTTTATAATGCAATATAATCTGCATATAAACATTTAAGATTATGAAAAGTATTCAAAAGCATTTAAGATTATAGATTTAACTCAACAGTTTAAAGTGGTTATAACTGCACCTGTAATAAAGGCTAATTGGGTGCCAATAAGTTTAAACATCTGAATACAATATCAATGCTGTAGATTATATTATTAATGCAATGGTAGGGACGATGACCATGAACAATAGCAATAAAATATTTCCCTCATATCAATAACTTCAAAGCTTGAAGTAGATTGCCTGTATCAGGGGCCTCTCCTGCCAGCTAAGAACTGGAAATTGAGGCTGCTATCCACATGGACTCACCAAAATGTGACAATAAAATTGGAAAAAATTTTCCCTCGTATGATGAGTCAAGTCCTACAACAACATTTAAATGTTAGGTTAGAATTTTGTGTAAACAACACAAAAGCATGGATCCATCCAGACTTGTATCCATGGCTCCTTCTAGTGGTGATGGTGGTGTAATGTCATGTACAACCTGATGGCTGTTTTAAATGCAACAGCCTACCCTAGAAGAGTTGCTGTCCATCTCTATACCCTTATCAAAACACCTATGTTCTGATGAGGCTCAGATCATCTCAAACTGGTTTCTTAAACATGACAATGACTTCATTGTGTTCGAATGGGCTTCACAATCCATCAGATCTCAATTTAATAAAGTACCTTTGGGAACATGGTGGAGTGAAGATCCATATCATGGATGTGCATCCAGCAAGTCTGCACCAAGTGTGTGATGCTATTTTGTCAGTATCAACCAAAATCTCTAAAGAATGTTTCCAGCACTGTGATGAAAGCCCTTCTGAATAACATTAGTTATGAAAGTGCACCTTATATAGTGGACATTTGTATAAATATGTGTATATTGCTCAGGTTTCCACATCTTCTGTGCTTTGCTAGTCTCCCTTATCTTTAGTGGAATCCAAATATATAAGAGGGGATTTCTTTCTGCTGAGTTCAAATGTTGTTGGGTTAGCCTGGGTGGGATGTGCAGTTTGAGGGTGTGATCTGTCTCTTTAAAACTTGATTTGACAACATTAAAGCAGTATGTGCAGCCTTCTGTCAGCTGTGTGACACACATGGGGATTGTCCCGTCTGCTGTTTGTTTTGTCACTTTGTTTCTCCCATGGTTCCTTTCAGTTGTCAGCAGAGCAGCAGCCTTGTTAGCGTAGCTCCCTCTGAGTTTCACTGACACACACACCTCAGCACCAACAGATACACACACACACACACACACACACACACACACACACACACACACACACACACACTGGTATGAACCCTCA
This sequence comes from Aulonocara stuartgranti, assembly GCF_965226115.1. Taxonomy (NCBI): domain Eukaryota; kingdom Metazoa; phylum Chordata; class Actinopteri; order Cichliformes; family Cichlidae; genus Aulonocara; species Aulonocara stuartgranti. The sequence goes on along the minus strand of NC_138942.1, from coordinate 22,842,069 downwards.
GGTTTACAAAAGTTTTCCAAGTTATTTGGTTTGACAACCACAGTATCACAACATAGTGAGGCATACTTCATCTTATACTTAGGCACCTATTGTGAATGTATGCACAGTAACATTAAAGATTAGTCAGAAGATATTGAGAAATAAATACACTTATGCTTTCATGCATGCTTGTTCGTTTGGTAAGTATACAGTTATGACCAATTTAAAAAACATTAATGTGGCTTTGTGCAAAATTAACAGAATATCTCCCTTGTTGGTTCATGTTTGCAGGCAGAAGGTATCTGCTCTGGTGCAAGACATTTTGCGGTACATGCACTAAACACCTGTAAAACTGCAAACCTTTTTTACTTTTATCGACTCTAATCAAGAAAATATTATGTATTATGTATATGTATATGTAATGTAAAAGGGATGTATATGTAAAAGGGATCTTCAGAGGTGTTAGGAGAAGTGAATGCTTTTTAAGTTTTGGAGATGGAAACACAATCTGTACACATATACACAACCAACTGCTTGTCTCTGTTGCAGGTGGTTGCACTAAGCTAAGCTAAGCTAAGAGAATCTGTTTATGCAAACACACATAAATCCCCTCCCAGCCCACCCCTTCCCCTTATTTCTGCATTATCAAACAAATATATAACCTTGAAAATGCCTGGTTACTGTGTGGTATCAACAGTTTTTTTAGAGACAACATTATAAAAAAATAAAATAGTAAATCATCTGCTGTGTTTTCAGTTACTCACAGATAATGTACTTACCACAAACGAAGCATTCAGTATCCTAATACTGTGATTGTATACCCGAATAAATAAAGTTGTTGTATACAGTTGCAAATATTCACAGGTTTTTCACAGTTTTGCAACTTTCATACTTTTTCCAGAGAAATGAAATGTATCAACACAGATATATTAAACCGATGTAATCTTGCATTATGAACAAATACAAACACATTGATTGAGAGAATATGGCCTTAACTATGAAGCCAACTATGATTGTAGCTTATCCAAGTAACTTGAAATTAACCTGCTCCAGGGTAGGATTTGTTCTAGATTAGAGATCAGCAGGTATTTTATTTTTTTAAATTTTGGCTACAAACAACGATTTTTGATTGTATAATAATTGTATTCCTCTATAAGCACTATTATTATATAACAGGACTATCTGTGACTGTTCAGATACTGCCAACAGCAGCCCTGTCACCTGAATACCCTATGGAGCCAGAACAATACCTCCTGATTTTGCTATTGGAAAAAAATAAAATGATATAATGGAACGGTACCGTGGGCATATTAAACTTGTTTTGTAGTATAGGGCCTTGTTGGATAGCCTTACTGCACTCTGATTTTCTTCCACTGCAGTCTAATAATATGACACTAGAGGGTGATGCATAACAGGATATGGCATGCCAGATGTATGTGTGTAGACCAGCATATGTGTGTGTCTGTGTAAAAATTAAAGCACTTGAAGGCATATTTGCTGCATATTTGTATGCTGATTATAAGGAAACATATCCTATAAAAAATTCCATCTGTGAAGGTTTCAGGGTTATTTCCTGAGAAATCTTTCTGTGTGCAATCATTTTTTCTTCTATCAATACTTTAAGAACACACAGTAGCACATGGACACACGCACACACACGCACGCACGCACACACACACACACACACACACACACACACACACACACACACACACACACACACAAACTGAAGCAGTAAATGGAATTAAACACCCTTTTAGAAAAGACAAGACCAAATCCTTCACGCTTGAGTCACCTTCTGTTTGAGATTATGTATGCATATTATTTATTCATATTCTCATCTTGACTTACCCATATGTTTTAAAGGTCAGGGTGCTATTACTGTTTTAGAAGGTTAAAAAGTTAGTGGAGGGCCAAAATCATTAAGACACTCTGTGTATGCCACCAAATTGTATAGTTTTTTTTTTTTGTTTTTTTGTAGCTCAAACAGGCTGCATGTCAAAGTGTGCTGTAGCCTGTAAGAGCCAAACCCCCCACAATGATAAATAGGATAACGAGCTGATTCTCATGTGGTTTCTCTTTTAGCATGCCACGGTATCTAGTATAATACTTGCAATAAACTTTTTAGGTCTGCACATTAATCCAGCACATGAAGCTCATGTTTTAGACAGCCTACTTAAATCATTAGTTTTTGGCTAGCTACCAGTCCACGAGATACAATATTAAACCACAGCTAGCAGTTAGCTTAGTGGAAAGACTATACATATGTGAAGGTATGCGTTTTATAGTCTTAAGCTGTATTAAAACACAATACTTTAAATGTGTCTTGAATAGTCTATTATATTTTGCTGCTTATACATGGTTAGCATGTGACAACTAGCTAGCTTCCTGTAGGCTAGCACTCACAATCAGCTGAAAAACAAAACAAAACAAACACCTAAAAACCCATAACGTTACTGCACCTTTTACCCGTTAATCCCTTTTATATTTCCACAGACTAATTCTCTTTGTTATTAAGAGCTTAAAAATGGTCTATGAACGTGACTTTTTGTGCATCTGCCTTTTGTATGTGCAGTCAGAAATTGGTTTAGAGCAGCCAGAGGAGCTGCTGGCAGCTAAATTAGGAGCACATCAATCTTTTATGGATGTTGTTTTACAGTTCCTATCTCACTGTTATCTCTCTGTCTCTTTTAGGCCGGAGGGGCTAGCTGATTTGATCACCAGCCGTCTTATGCACACATCTTAGGAGATGTGGAAACTAATTAATTTGAAGGACCATTTAAAACACAACATTGTCAACACAACCTGTCTATAGAATCTCTCAGTTATACACGCAAGTGGGTGATATAGTAACTGACTTTGTTAAGCATGCAACCCATATCAAGGAGTCATGCAGGAGTCTGGTTTCTAGTCCACTCCATGCCATTTTCATGGTACCACTCCCCAAACTCTCTCCATTCTTTCCTGTCAATTGTCAAACAGTTAAATGGTGAAAATGCACACATACACACACCACCTGGGCAAATTTACGTACTAATTTGAAGTTAGGGTTATTATTCTGTCAATAGATTTTTTTTCTTCAGTTTAGTGAAGAAGTCATGTCTAATTAATTTTAATTTTTATTTCTTTTTGCCCTGTTATTGTTGATCCCCACCATTCAAACCCTGGAACAAATGAAAAATCATCATCTGTTATCTGATCTGCAAAAAGCAATCAGAGTGTAGGGAGGTGATTAATGTTATTTTTGCACATGTGTTAATGTACGCTGGTGCGTGTGTAAAATAGGTAATTGTCATTTTCCTGAGCATGCATCGGGACTCTGAATTTTTTACATGTTTTCACAGCCACCCAGTGAGTCATATGGGTTGTTGGCAGTACAAATGTGATTTTCATTGCTGTAGTTAATTCACTGCTACAGCATTAGGCTGTAATAAAAACAATATTCATAATTAGGAATGAGGATAGGTAACTCACACACATTTGTTACCTGCTCTACATAATCATGCAGCGTTGGGGGTCATACCAATCTACTACACAAGAAAGAGAGGTATGTTTTTGTGTGCTGATGGTTTAGGAATGAGAACATAACAAAATTATCTGGTTCATAACGAGTTAAAAAATTAAATAAATAGAACATCTACATCTACAACAGAAGCATTGTGTGAAAACTAAGTACACCCCATGACTTAATAGTTTTTAGCAGCAAGAAGTTGATGTATGATTTTATCAATCTCTCGCATCATTATGGTGGGATTTTGGCCCACTCTTTACAACATTGCAACATTGAGGTTTGTGGACAGGTTTTTGCACAGCTTTCCTAAGGTCCTGCTACAGCATTACAGTTGGTGGAGTTCTGAACTTTGACTTGGTCATTGCAACAACTTGATTTTTTTTTTCAACTGCTCTATTGTAGATTTGCTGCTGTGTTTAGGATCATTGTCCTTTTGCATGGCCCACTTTGGGCCAAGGTTTAGGCCAAAATTGACAGATGGCCTCACATTTGATTCAGAATAGTTTGGTAAACACAAGAGTTCATGATCAACTCAACGACCGTAAGGTTACCAGGTCCTGTGGCTGCAAAACAAGCCCAAATCATCGACCCTCCACCACCAGTGTTGGGGAGTAACGGAATACATGTACCGCCGTTACGTATTTAAAATACAAAATATGAGTAACTGTATTCCTTTACAGTTACCGTTTAAAAAGGTGGTATTCAGAATACAGTTACTTTGTTGAAATAAATGGATTACACTGCGGTACTTTCCTGTTTCATTTTGTCGCGGGTCAGGACTGTTTGGGTTTTGTTTGACAGCTACGTTCCAGGCGGCAGCGTTACGGTTGCCATGGTTACAGGGCGACGCTCTCTCTCTTTCTCTGCGACTGTGTGTTTCCTGGGTGAGAGAGCGCCTTTTTGTTGTTGTTGTTGTTGTTGTTGTGCTAAGCTAACAGGCAGAATGCTACAAGCATAGCTCTAAAGAATGTAGCATCATGGGCAGTGTAGTCCGTGTTGCAGGGAGAATGGACTGCCACACACATTATGGGTCTGTGAGCGCGAGGAGGGAGAAAAAGGGGAGTGGAAAGGTACGAGTTGTCATTGTTGTGATATTTTGATACCATGGTAGCATTTACAGGATATTGTTTTATAGTGATATTATACAGGAAAACTGTTACTCAATAAGGCCCATTTACTAGTTGTTTTTCTCTTTCTCTGTGACCCAAGAATTAATGTGTAAGAATCACAGGATGGTACCTCAAGGTCGAAAACACCACAGAGATCACTTCCTTACTCCCATCTTCCCTTCTTTATCTCCTAGAAAAGAGCTTGTTAAAGGCCAGGTGGTTTGTTTCAGAATTCACTAATGAAAGAACTCTGTATTCTATGTCTAGGAGTGTATTTTGCTGGGATGATCATAAATTGTAGCTGAACTGATAAACTATACAAAGGATACTTCTTTGCTCAGAGGGCAGGAAGACGCTTCCTTATTTGGTCTGTACCGGTCTGAACTGAGAATCTGCTGACACACGAACCTTTTTCCTCTATATATACTGTTGTATGATGAATAAACCTTTGAGTTGATTTTGGGAAAGCAACCTGAAGCAGTCTGTGTTTCCTTGTTCTCCCAAGCTACTCCCGGCGCTGTAACTAACCTGCTGAACGGCATACCAGAGTGTTGCTTTGAATAATTTTGAATCTTATAGGGTAAAGACAAAACTCTGCTTATAGGTTCCCACGCCTCGGAGGAAACCCGATCCACGGAGAAACCCGGGACGGAGATTTCTTTCAGTCATCGAGGAAAAACGGGAGCTGGAAGCATGTAAATATAATAATAACCACTTCAGCCAAGAAGAGTGCCTGACGAGCCCAGTTGTAAGTAAGCTATTAAGACTCGACTGTACACAGTGTTCATGTTTTCCTCCGAAAACAATAAGTTCTGTTGGAGCAGTCTTTCAACGCCTCTCTCTGTCTCTAGCAAGAAAAGTTGACCCACACAACAAAGTAAAGCTATTTTTCGGCTATGAGCCGACAGGGACCCCGCCGTATTAGTCAGAGGTCCCTTTACTACAGTTCGGAGTCGCGGACCTTCAGTAATAGTAATAAATCACACAGCAATAGTACATTCACGTTGTTGTAAAAAGCATGATAATATATTAAATAATCCAAAGTATTCAGAATACGTTACTGTCACTGAGTAACGTAACGGAATACGTTACAGAATACATTTTGGGGCATGTATTCTGTAATGGAATACATTTTAAAAGTAACCTTCCCAACACTGTCCACCACCCTCTGACGGTGTTTGTACCAATATGCTGTGTTTGGTTTTCTCCAAACATGGTGCTGTGCATTATGGCCAAACATCTCAATTATGGTCTCATCTGACCAAAGGACATTGTTCCAGAGGTCTTGTTGTTTGTTCAGATGCAACCTGCTCCCGTGTTCTTTTTAAAGAGAAGAAGCTTTATCTTTGCAACCATTCCAAAGTGACAGAGACTGATAAAGTCACACAGAAATGAATGTTTCAGTGACTAGATGGGTCCATAGCAATTTTTTTTTGTCTTGAAATTCGGTCCTGATGCAAAATCCATGAAACCCTGAAAAAAGTCTACCTCTCAAAAGACTACATCATAACCCAGAACTTAAGAGCAAGACTGTATGTTTGATTTATTTCCCTCAAATAAATCAAGGCCTAGATTCAACTTCTAAATCTTTACTCACAACTCTAAGGGGAAAAAATGAGCAGGTGTAAGCTCTAGGCTGTATTGGATCTTACTGAAATTAAACCACACATTTCTTTTACATGTAAAAGTTGAATGGCTTATAGCTTATACAAGAGCTTCAAAAGGGACCATGGCTAAATTGCCAGTTGTCTAAACAGTGTTTATTTATTTTTACATAGGTAATGAATTAGATCTGGATAGTTTTTATGTTTGTTACACCATTGATAAAGTGATGAGTTGTCATGTGTGAGGGAGGCAGGATTAGAACCCAAAATAAGACATGGAGACAAGCTAGAGACAGAAACCAGACACAACTGACTACACACTGGGGAGGACACACAGAAGCAACCAAGAAAAACGGGACAGAAAGGGGAACAAAACTCAATGACCTACAAACTAGAAACTTGGGTAAACAAATTAATACTCAAAAATGAATATTAGAATCACACAATCCCCAAAATGAATAAATCTAAACAATGCAGAACATATCAGATAATACAAAACACCTTAACAATCCAAGAGTCAACGACCCAGGAACCATGACACAATGACAGCTGGGTTAGTCTTCAGCCTCACTGTCACCCGGAAATAGATATGCGGTTATGGAAATGGATGGATGTAGCAAACATATTTATACTTATGTATTCTACTTTCCCTCCACATACTGAGATTAATGATAAAAGGGGGCCAAGGCTAATGCCCTGTGCCAGAATTTCAAAGCAAATGATGTGGATCTGCCTCAAAATTGAAAAATTTCTCCTGTTGCTCAGGCTTCATTATTCCACCATGTTTCATGGAATAGTTTTTGCCTAATCTAGCTGTCAGACGGGCCAATAAATAATCACAAATGGAGAGAGCTCAGAGAGCTCATTCTCCACTAAAGCAAGTCAAAGCAATGCAAGCTTTAATGGATTCTTTCTTTGCATAACTCCTTACCAAGTGTCATGGATTTGGTAGTTTTCTCATAATCTTGCTATAAAATCAACAGAACCTAAACAATAATCAGACACAAAGTCAAAGGGACAGACAAATGCATAAGAAACACTCCTGTCTTGCTGGAGAAACCGTTTATGACTTGCCAGTTTAAGATTACGTGTGACTGGCACGGCTGTGTGTACAACACAAACCGAACATAACTGGTGATAATGAATTACATCCACATGTGGAAAAGAAAAAGGGACAGATTATCCAGTAGTGAGACTGAGGCTATATACAGTATTATGTTCCTCCACAGGTGCATTTATCACAGAGCCTTGCAGCTCTTATTTCAGCCAGTGGAACTAAGAAGATAACAACACACAGAAGAAGCACTGACAGCTGCTGATTCAAAGGAAAAGACAGATAAGGCAAAGAGGATGGCCATCAGTCTGAAACATGACATTAATAACACTACACAGTATGTTATAATGAGCCTGTACAAACCAAGCATGCATTTTCTCTCATTATATTGTCTTTACCCCCCTTTTCTGCTGGATTTACTTTGCTAACTACTTGAGTTTCACACTGTTACTGTTTTCTGTTTAATTTTGTAAATCTTACAAATAATTTAAACCCCTCTTCTGAGTGTTTTTCCACCCTGTTTTTGGCCTGTGTCTTAGTTCTGAAATGAAGCTCTTCAGGTGCCACGGGGAATCATTTGGCGGTCCATTTTTACTCGTTCCGTACAGTACTTTGAAAAAGCAGTACCGGTGGGCTGCAGCGGCGTAAGATGGCTCTGTTAAGAATGTTAATGCAACATCCTTGTTTGACAAGATCTTGCCTTAATATTTCAGGAAGCAAGCTTTCAAAGGTAAATGTTACATGTAAATGCCTCATTTTGTCAGGCTCCCTGAGCAGATTGGCTTGGAAAACAAAAGGTCACGCTGGGTTTCTTGACAGATAATACACAGTGGAGGAAGCAGTGATTGAGTTCAGTAGTTCTGATGAGTAAAAACCTTTCCCATTGGAAACCGTCCTTAGAAACCAATCACTACATGATTAATATATCTGAGACATTTCACCTCACTTATAGGGGTTAAAACATGGCTAACACACATATATTTAAGGATCCTTTACTTTTCTTTCTCTGTTTCTGAACAACAGTACGTTTGTGTGAACACCGTGGTGGTAGAAGTAGGCCTGTAGAGTTTGATGTTTCCTTTCTTTGCTTTCATGAATATTTAATCCAGCTCACCATCCCCAGAAGGTTCTTTCCAAATGAAAGCTAAAACAGCATCGACAAAAACTACAACAGCAGCAACCAATATGGGAACATGCGCCCAATCACCGTATAGCCTCACAGAGATTTTTCGGTGTTACGTAATATTGTTGAATTTTCTTGCTAGTTAGCCTTTTGTGAAAAAAATAAAAAGCTAAATTTGAAAAAAACTGAAATATGAAATTGAAGAGTATAGCAAAAAGCACATGCAAGTTGTGATCCACACACCACACACTCACACACACCACATATACATACACTGAGAAAATTAAGGAACATGAGGTAAGAAAAGCTCTGCAGCAGAAGCTAGATAATAACATAAAAGCTTAAGAGGAGATAGTGAAGAGGGCAGAATGACTTAAGCAGTCTTTGCTGTTCCTCCTAAAGCAGTGTGTGTGAGTACACACATTAAGATTTTGTGTTCCACACATTTTATTATTGTGTTTGGTCTTTGAAGGAGAGAGAAAGCTCAGTATAAGGTGAAGATTGCAGAGGGAAGATGGGGGGGGGGGGGGGGAAGAAAAAAGTGACAAGAAGAGGACAAAGGATAGGAAGAAAAGATAGAAATCTATATTGTAAGCTTTATGGATGAAGTTCTTATTCTTAGCCAATTATACTGCATATTTACCTGCTAAAACGACATCTGATTCTCACATTATTATCTCTAGATATCCAAACTTCAAGATCTCTTTCCACTGCCCAGTTACATCACTTCTGTGAATGCAAAGACAAAACTTTCTTTTTACATTATAATTTTGAAGTCCTTAAGCATTTCAGTCGAAAGAAACCCTTTATTTCTTCACTTTTAACATCAGAGTTTTCAGAATCCTGTTATGCAACACCACCTTTTGAGATTAAAGCAACAAATTGAAGTGGATCACGATGAAAAATCATATGCAAGGAAACAAAGTAACATTGCTGAATGATAAAACTTACATATACCTGACTAGCACGCACCTTGTAGGATAACATTTATCAGCTCTAACCTCCAACATAAGGACATACAGAAATTACATTTAGACTCAAGCCTTAAAAGTCACATGAAAATATTGGTTGGTTTATAGCAAAGACTTACAGGTAAATTATGGTTTAACAACGCTGGTGGATTAGCATCTGTGGGCAGTTTCAGACTGGCCATCTACCTGCAGAGAATGTCTGTTATTGGATGGGGGGGAGTGTCAAAACTTGTAAAATCATACTGTGGTCTTTCAGAGAAGAGTGAAGTGAATAGCTGAAGTCTAATCAAATGTTAGAAACCTGTATTGTTTTTTTATTTTTTATTTTTATCTTTAATGTTTTTGTTTGTTCTGCTTCTGCTATTCCTGGTGAACTCTGCCGTCACCCCCTGCACTGTTCTGGCCCACTTGTCAGCCAGTCAGCGTACAGTGCAGTTGGGATTTTGGAGGAGTGACAGTTAGGATCAGGTGTGGTGGTGGTATGCTTTTGGAAAATGGTGTTAGTAATGCTTGCTTCAAAGAACAGAGCGCTTAGCTCTTACCAGACAAGAAAAAAGTAATGCAAGGCCCCATGCATAACTATACAAGAGTAGATATATGTTGTGATGTACTTATGAGAATGAATGAAATGAATTGAAAAAGCAAATACTCTTTCTTTACTTATACAATGGTTAGCATAACTTTCCTAACATATCACTAACTGCTAACTTACCTGTATGACTTTAATACGCACTTGAAACAGGGAGGACATATAAACGTACAAGGAAAACATTAAAAAGGATGAGTGAGGAGTAAGGAGAACAGGGACTCCACATGCTACACCGATAAACAAACTGAATGTAACAGGAAGTGAAAATATGTGTATTTTAAACAAAAGCCAAGGGAAAAAAATGATATTCTGCATAAGCAAAACTATCTAAAAAGCTGGGCAGCGCTGATAGTGACAGCAGAGTAAAGAAAAAAAGGTGAGCAGTATTGTTTGCCAAGCAAATTAAAGGATGACAGTCAAGTTGTTGTGTTACTCAGTGTTATAGTTGCTAACACTTACATTTTACTCTGCAGTCTCATTGCCCCAACCAAACCAGCTGATAACAGTTTTGATGAGATCAAGGAAATACTAAAGACGCATTTATATCTGATACCAGTGATAGTGGAACGTGTCAGGTTTCACACAAGGAATGAATCAAAGATTGAATCTATACCTGAGCACGTGGCAGAGCTCCTTAGATTAGTGGAGCATTGTCAGTGAGGGGAGAAGCTGTCAGATGCACAAGTGACAGGCTTGTGTGTGGGCTGCACAATGAGGGCATTCAGAAACGGCTTCCACAAAGGATAGACTAACATTGACTTGGTTTGTGAAGATCCCCATATCTAGGAAGCACAGCAGAAGATATTGTCAAGTTACAAGATGAAAATGCGACATATAAGCACGATCAGTACACAAGGTACTTTCTATTGTGTATGAGAATCTCATATCCCACCAACAAAAATCTCACCTGTATATTTGGAATATGTAACATTATGATATTTGCCACTCATAATGCCTCTACAGAGGCAGTGATTTTAGCTTTTAACTACTTCTTTTCACTTTGTGTGTATGTGTGTGTGTTGGTGTGTGTGTGCTTGTGTCACGGGACTGTGCTAACGCAGTGAAAGACTGCTGGGCCTTGTATGTAAACCTAATCTTTAGACAGTACTCTTCCCCCCAGAACATCTTCACAGTCTCCTTGCACAGCTGTTTACACATAACCGTAAAACTGAAGTCACACCTAACAGATGTTTTAAGATTTTACAGCAATTAATTTAAGCAGCAAAAGACAAATCTTCAAAGCTTCCTGTATTAATGATTACAATTTTAATTTTATATCCCAAATATCCATCCATCCACTTTCTTCCTGCTGCCGTAGGGTGAGAGCCGGGCTACACCCTGGACAGGCTGCCAGTCTGTCACAGAGAGAGACAGACAGACAGACCTTTCACACCCACTGCCACTTTAGAATCACAGACGCCACTAACAACGTGTCTTTGGACTGTGGGAGCTGAGTTTAGAATAAAGGGAGCTTTGCTGCTGGAACAGATTTACTAACTTAGTTCATATCATCTGACTTTTTCACCTCTTTTTAATAAAGATATCTCGAGCAGCAGTCATGCCAATAGACAAGTTTCAAGTTCCAGCTGAACAAATGTTATGTTGTTATTTTTGTTTATGTATTAAATAAATAGCAGTAGGACAATATAAATACATACCTCTACACACATCAGGATAGTCTGGTGTTTTTGTTCTTTATAAAGTCAAATTACTGATGTCATTGATATTTAGCTTTTACAGGTTTTCCCGTTCTTTATATGTTTTCAACACAGTGGACTCATCAACTGTAAATAAAAGATGGACGTAGCTTCTAAGTATGACAAGTGAATATCTTATCTGCATCTTATATTTATATATACAGCTGATGATGGATGCAAGAAGAGTGGCTGGTGTGCCTTACTCTTCCTATAGGGTGTAAAGATGCTGGTTAGTGGGGCTGTTGGAATGGTGGAGTACTGCAGCTGGTTGAGTAATGGTGATGCTTTAAGTGCAGCTACAGGAGATGGGCTACACCTGGGGGCAAGCTCAGTATGTGGCAGGGGACAGGATTAAATGGAGGGAACTTGGTGTGGATTTATATAGCAGCCAAATGCCGCTGCTAGCGTTCCTCAAGAAATCTCATTTCTGACCTCTTGCATGGGGAACATGTAGCATTAAGTTTCAGTGAGGAGCCTTAAAAGTGCGCAGACTTTTACATCATAATAAGATTTCTTTTACATGTGAACACCAAGCAACTGAAACCTTGACAGCAAGCATCAAACATCACTTATTAACCATATGAACAACATAAAACATTTAGAAAACATATTTCAGTGTGCTTGGGTGGGTTAATAAGAATCCGCTGACTCTGTGTGTATGCGTGTGTGTGTGTCTGTGCTAATGTGTACTTCCTGTGGTGTCCTAGTTTTTGCCTGGCAGTCTTTGAGGTCAAATAAGGAGCAAACTTTCTGCATCATGTAAAGAAGAATCCCTCCCACAGGCACAGTACACACACATATGCATGTGTTGCTACATGCACACGCTCACACACTCACATGTGAACATGGATGAAAACAATAATTCTTAGTACATGTTGGTCATGCTGTCATTATACACTTCCATAGATGCAATTAAAGCAGTACTATCATCCACATAATCACTAACATACACAAGGCAAAGAGACAGCCAGTATCCATGGGTCCTGCAGGAATGGGAAAATACACAGACACACACACATACGACACACACACACATTCAAATCTTGAGAACCATGCACCATGACAATTTAATGCACGTGAAATATAAAACTGTCAGAGAAAGCACAGAAGACATACAGACACATGCAGAGGGCAGAGCGGTGTCACATACCATCACCATAGACAGGTCAGCATACGATGACACAGCCAAGATGGACACCACAGCTAGCAGGCATATTGCTACCCAACAAACACACACTCAGGAACAATTTATTGCGAGCAAAAAGGAGACATCATGGGACCTGACGTGGGCCGGGGGTTTTCATCTGATTGGCTGTCACATGCACTCTGGTTATCGTGACAACGGCTGTCCCTGCAGGATAGTGGCAGCCTGAGCTCGACGTGGAACTGAGCCATGACACTGATGAGGGAGATGGAAACTTTTTGAGCTTCCGTGTGGATTTCCATTTAGGGAACACAATTAATTATAATTTAATCAGCTGTTAATTTACCATTTGTCCACAAAGGCTTTTAGAAAGTGTTCCAAAAACAGAAATCTGGAAGATTTAAAGCTTCTGATTTCTTTCAATGTCCCAAAGTCCTCTCAATTCCTGTCCAGTTTGGGGCTAAAGTTGTCGAAAAAATGAATTTCCACCATCCACTAGTTGGTTCCTCAGAGTATACTCACTCTTTGTTGAATATCACATTATTGCTGATTGCAAATATCTTATTTCACCTCGGCATGTTTGTGTGTATTGCCTCATCTCATTCTTTTCCATTTTGATGAAAAAAGTCCCATTAAAAGGTGATTCTGTTGCCTCAGTGTATGATTCTCCAGCTTGGATAATGAAGCCGCCAGAGACCAACATTCATAGCAGAGTTAAATCATTTCTCTCTCTCTCTCTCTATCTCACACACACACACACACACACACACACACACACACACACACACACACACACACTCATGCAGAGGGGACACAGAGTCTGTGATTGGAGTTAAATCACTTGACCTTTGACCTCTTTCTGGACCAATGAGAACATCCCAGACGCCTGGGTGCAGTTCTGAAGAAAGCCTATAAATAGCAGGCAATTTAGAACAAGAGAGGAGCGGGCATCCCAGATTAATGACTTCTCTCTGCATGCATTTTACTACTTTTTGTTCTGCTCGTCTTATCTTTCTTCTTCTACCACCACGCTTTGCTATCTCGCTCGCTCTTTTTTGTGCTCTCCCAGCACATTCTTACTGCCTGTCACTTCACACTCATTGTCTTTGGATGGTGCTTGCTGTTTTGTGCGAGTGTGCGTCAAAGTCGTACAGTGACACAGAGATGTGAGTTTTTCTTGTGAAGATTCTTAGTCATCCAGGTCATGGTTATACAAGATTTGAGAGTTTATGTTGATAAGATTACCGTAAGATAAATTCTATACCCTTTTTTTGTCATTGTGCCAAAGATTTTATAACACGGGGAAGTTGCAGAGTGCCCTCTGATGGACAAACTATGCAACATTAACCCTTGTACCATAGCGGATGGATGTTATTATTCTTTACTTTTAAAATTTTTATCAGATGTTATACAAGCCAATACTGAAATACTGGCAAACAGCTAATATTAACGAATATATTAACAACACTGAGGATGTTCAGAGGGTTGGTGTTAAAGAGGAGGATAATCCACTGTGTTGACTCCTAAAAGGAGAAGCTGTGAAAAGATACAGCGACTGGGCTATATTTTACATACTTGATACCTGATTCAAGCTAGCAGTGCACACCTATAATCATACGTTGCACTCTGCTTTGTGAAAACAGCCGTGAGGCCTCTTAAATTGTTATCATCTATTATCATTTATGCATCATGATTGATGAGTTTTATTCAGTGAAGCAATAATGTGTAGTGCTCTTCAAACCGTCCTGATTGCACAGAAGAAGCTTTTGCTCATAAAATACTCCCTCCTCTCAATATCCTTGTTCCTAATGATGGGAAATCCATTTTTGCTGTGTAACTCCATTAACTGTGCGAGAATATGATGAGGCACGAAACTTAACCCAATAACAAATATGAAAACTCATTTAAAGGAGACACAAACGGCAGGAATGTGTCGAGCAAATTTAGATCTAAGATGTAGTAGTGGTCGCATAATACCATCAGACTGCTCCTAAACAGCAGATGAGCAACAGTTTTTTACGTTTTTTTGCGTTGCTTGCACGTGCGCACATACACACACACACACACACATAGTCCTTTCCTCCGTAGAGACCACATGTGATTACAAAATCCTGGCTACAAGACAGTGACAAGAAGACACCCCTATATAATAATAATCCACAGTGCTTATTGATTAAACCAGTCACTTTTGGAACAGCATTCAGGAGTTGATGAACTAGCTTAGCACGATTTCCAGATTATTATTTCATCCTTTGTGCAAAACTCGAAACACATTCTGAGCTGCTAAAACACCTTCTGCTTTGTGACTCACTTGCAAAGTGTCGCTTGCATGCAACAATGGTTAAAAATAACTAAAAATAACCACTGCGTCGTTGTCATCAACACAATGGCTCACGATTGCTAACGCATGCATCTAATCATGTGATGCGCTAAAACCAATCAATAAATAGGATTAGGGGAAAAAAAGCTGTGCAACTCCAAGTGGCGTTTTTGAGTTCAACTTTCATTGATTAATGGAGCGGAACAATAAAAGAGAAAGATTAGCACTGAAAGACGGTGCAGCTGATTTAAAAGGCGAGAGCAGAGGAAAAGCAACAGCTTTATTTTATTTGAAAATAGATAATAGATCACATTGTCGTACATTGTCTGATTTTTTTGTTAACGAAATTTTATGCATGTTTTTCCTTCTATCTTCTACCTCTAACCCTTCCTCACTGCCATCAAAGATTTTTGCCTCAGCTGGTGCTGGAAAGTATTTATTGCAATCGTTGGAAGTTACTCTTGGATATGTAAATGTGGAATTTTGTAAAGGGTGGATTTGACACACTTGGGGCACATCATCTGTGTTATAGCCTGGCCTAAAAACAGACCAGAAGCTTTTGCTGAATCAAAATGAATAACAATAGTAATTTGTTTTGAATAGTCTGGTTGAATTTGAATAGCCAAAAAGGTAACTTTCTCTTCTCTTAGCTTGTTTAGAGTACAAAATATATATACAGTGGGGCAAAAAAGTATTTAGTCAGCCACCGATTGTGCAAGTTCCCCCACCTAAAATGATGACAGAGGTCAGTAATTTGCACCAGAGGTACACTTCAACTGTGAGAGACAGAATGTGAAAAAAAAATCCATGAATCCACATGGTAGGATTTGTAAAGAATTTATTTGTAAATCAGGGTGGAAAATAAGTATTTGGTCAATAACAAAAATACAATTAAATACTTTGTAACATAACCTTTGTTGGCAATAACAGAGGTCAAACGTTTACTATAGGTCTTTACCAGGTTTGCACACACAGTAGCTGGTATTTTGGCCCATTCCTCCATGCAGATCTTCTCGAGAGCAGTGATGTTTTGGGGCTGTCGCCGAGCAACACGGACTTTCAACTCCCGCCACAGATTTTCTATGGGGTTGAGGTCTGGAGACTGGCTAGGCCACTCCAGGACTTTCAAATGCTTCTTACGGAGCCACTCCTTTGTTGCCCGGGTGGTGTGTTTTGGATCATTGTCATGTTGGAAGACCCAGCCTCGTTTCATCTTCAAAGTTCTCACTGATGGAAGGAGGTTCTGGCTCAAAATCTCACGATACATGTCCCCATTCATTCTGTCCTTAACACGGATCAGTCGTCCTGTCCCCTTGGCAGAAAAACAGCCCCATAGCATGATGTTTCCACCCCCATGCTTCACAGTAGGTATGGTGTTCTTGGGATGCGACTCAGTATTCTTCTTCCTCCAAACACGACGAGTTGAGTTTATACCAAAAAGTTCTACTTTGGTTTCATCTGACCACATGACATTCTCCCAATCCTCTGCTGTATCATCCATGTGCTCTCTGGCAAACTTCAGACGGGCCTGGACATGCACTGGCTTCAGCAGCGGAACACGTCTGGCACTGCGGGATTTGATTCCCTGCCGTTGTAGTGTGTTACTGATGGTGACCTTTGTTACTTTGGTCCCAGCTCTCTGCAGGTCATTCACCAGGTCCCCCCGTGTGGTTCTGGGATCTTTGCTCACCGTTCTCATGATCATTTTGACCCCACGGGATGAAATCTTGCGTGGAGCCCCAGATCGAGGGAGATTATCAGTGGTCTTGTATGTCTTCCATTTTCTGATGATTGCTCCCACAGTTGATTTTTTTCACACCAAGCTGCTTGCCTATTGTAGATTCACTCTTCCCAGTCTGGTGCAGGTCTACAATACTTTTCCTGGTGTCCTTCGAAAGCTCTTTGGTCTTGGCCATGGCGGAGTTTGGAGTCTGACTGTTTGAGGCTGTGGACAGGTGTCTTTTATACAGATGATGAGTTCAAACAGGTGCCATTCATACAGGTAACAAGTGGGGGACAGAAAAGCTTCTTACAGAAGACGTTACAGGTCTGTGAGAGCCAGAGATTTTCCTTGTTTGAGGTGACCAAATACTTATTTTCCACCCTAATTTACGAATAAATTCTTTACAAATCCTACCATGTGAATTCATGGATTTTTTTCCCACATTCTGTCTCTCACAGTTGAAGTGTACCTCTGGTGCAAATTACTGACCTCTGTCATCATTTTAAGTGGGTTAACTTGCACAATCGGTGGCTGACTAAATACTTTTTTGCCCCACTGTAAAACACTTTTATTTTTACTTAACTCAATAATAATGCTTTAAAGATCAATTTCAACGTGATCGGTTACATTATGCCTCTGTGTTAAATCTACACCACAACTTAAGTCAAATTGGAAACACCTTCCTAAAAAATGTAACTACATGTCAGTGGACTGCTATGACTGGCCCATTCAGTACTGTTACTTCCTATGCATATCTCACCAAGTAGGTAAAGAATAGTTCAATTTGAAAAAGCAAACTCTTAAATCAAGAGCATAGAGTTGATTTAAGAATGCAAAAGTAAAAACTAGCCATAGTCATTAGAACCTGTGACTAATTCTCTTTGTGGTGTTTTCTGAGCTCTCTGTTGTGATACATGGCTAATTCCATTCATGTGTTCTGGCAGTCCAGTGTAAACAGCGCCTAATTAGACAACCGAAATGAATAAAACTCAGCAGAATAAAAGCCCAGCAGCACTGTGACCTTGAGGACCTATTCTACAGGCTTGTGACTCAGAAAAAATAAAGGTGGTTTGCCTAGGGAGCCCTGGCTGCTCTCCAGCTGTTCAGGTCTTTGCAAATCACAGAACTCTAACCTGCAAACCCAGGCAGTGTGAAAGGTTAAAATGGTGATAAATATAACAAGCTAACAGAACATATTCAAATGAGACAGGCTGAAATCATGAATAGAAAAGCGAGAAACACAAAGAGAAAAATATAGAAAAAGAAACAGAAGAAAGGGCAGTATGAGAAAACGAGGCACATGTTGTATATCTGCAGATTGCAGAGTAAGAATAGCCATCAAAATAACATTACAAAACACTGAAAAGTCTTTTGAAGGTGCACACAGGCCCTACAATTGTTACAGTGCATCAGCTTATGTTAATAATTATCCATTGTTGCACTGATTTTGCTTAAAATATTTTGAATGTTCTAAAAAGTAACATTTTCACAGGAACCAGAAAAAGCTAAACTTCAGACCTTTCCCGCTATGTGTAAATAAAGGGTCTTCTGACCATACTGCAACTCCCGTTGTGCATACCTAATCTTGCTTAAAATCTTACAGAGTTTTCTTGTTTGTAGATTTTACACAACAGACTGTAACGTGTATGCTTGACAACTTGACACCTATTAAAAAAAAATTGTAGTAAAGCAGAACATGACTTAACTGTATTAACTGCATTTTTTGCCGAAGTAAGTAAATATTAGTAAAATAACTTTGCATTTAAGTCCAATATCCCCAAGTAATGTAAATATGTTAGCAGGGGTGACATTGTTTGATCATAGTTCATGAACAAACAACAAATGCTGTTGTTTTTCTCAGAGGGATGGTCCGAAGATGGAGGTATAAATGGCCTGTATTTGTATAGCGCTTTACTAGTCCCTAAGAACCCTAAAGCTCTTTACACATCCAGCCATCCACACAATGGTGATGGCAAACTACATTGTAGTCACAGCCACCCTGGGGCGCACTGACAGAGGCGAGGCTGCCGGACACTGACCACCACCAGCAGGCAAAGGGTGAAGTGTCTTGCCCAAGGACACAGCGACCGAGGTTGTCCAAGCTGGGGCTTGAACCGGCAACCTTCCGATTACAAGGCGAACTCCCAACTCTTGAGCCACGATGATGCTCACCTGACATCATCGTGGCGATGTATAGGTGAAATTAAAGTTAGATTCATTGGACCTTTTATAACACCTTAGTGTGTCCCTCTGTTAAATTTAACACAAGTGCATGCACATGCACGTCCGCACATGCATTCACTTTGTTTGTAAATGTGCATATGGATGTTAGAACATGCCCGTTTTTGTATTGTTATGCATGCAAACACTTGTATTCGTGCACATAGGTGTGTGCTTATGTGCAAGTGGCTCCCTGCAGCGGCCCTCTGGCCGTGGCTTCATTAAACATTTCATTAATGTCAAACATAATTTGCTTCATCAGATTAAACAAGCCCCGTTCATACACATACTCTCACACAGTCTCCGACAGAGACCCAAACAGCGTCAGAAAAACCTGTGTGACATGTTCACAGCAGGAAGACGAAATTAAAGCTGCACTCTGCAAATTTACTGTATCACACATGTCAACACAGAGAATCCATAATGACAGGCTGATTTTTACACAGACGCACAGGACACACATTTTTTATGACAAGTAGGGTATAGATGAAATTATCTGGTTGTCTGCATATATTATTGGGATTATTTTTTTGTGTATGCAGCGTGTGAGTCATCATTGAGATCCACCCTCTGTGGCTGAAAATGAAGACAATTCAGAAATCTTACAGTAAATGCTGCTGTTCCTCATAGGGATACTTGACTAGCTTCACCAGTGTGTTAGTCCACATACTGAACAGTTGTGACCGATGTTCACACTTTTACAGCATATATGTTGAGATTAAAATATAATACATGCTTAAATTTTATTAAGACAAATTTATGAATAAAAAAAAATTTAAAGTGTGGTCAGGTGTGGCAGGTTTTAATGTCACCTAGTTGTTGGTTTGTTTGCAATGTGTTGATTGATTGATAATACTTTATTCATCCTGAGGGAAATTGTACTTGTAGACTAACATATATGAGCATAAATTACCAGATGTTTGTATAAACATTAATAAAAACATCTTAAAATTGGGCAGAGTTTCATATTGCAGTAGAGAGAAGGGGGGGGGGGGGGGGGGGGGGGATGACAGAGCAATAGCAATAGTTTCTTTAAAGCAGAGAAATTCAGAAGTCTAAAAAGTCTAAAAAGTACAGGGAACCTCTCGTCCAGACATCTTTTAGACAGTGAAGTATAACTCTTAGCAAATTGAGGTTTTTCATGTACATTTCAAATTAAAAGTGATAGAACCAACAGTTTTTAGTGTGTATTATAAAATTTGTATTCCCAAACTGGTTAGCAAGTGGTAGTGAAGATTGCCGGCTTTCTGTGAAGCTGATCACTAAAGCCCAAGTGACGCAAGCCTGGGAACTGGTCAGTGACACAAAACAAGTGTATTCCCTGACCAGCTGGCAAGTTCCTGCTGGAGGGTGTTGGAAGTCTCTAGATGCAAAGTGGTATATGGTGCTTCACTGACAACCACCAAGTGATTACTTGCTAGCAGGTTGCTGTGGTCATTTTGCATAGAAGATGTATACTTGCCCTCATGTCTTTTGTCCTGTCTTCCTCCTCTTACCTCCAATTGGTTGTGGCAGGCGGCTGCCTTACCCTGAGTGTGGTTCTGCTGGAGGTTTCTTCCTGTTAAAAGGGAGTTTTTCCTTCCCACTGTTGTCAAAGTGTTTGCGAATAGGGGATTGTCTGATTGTTGTGGTTTTGCGGTATTATTGTAGGGTCTGTACCTTACAGTATGCCTTGAGGTGACTGTTGCTCTGATTTGGGGATATACAGTATAAATAAACTGAATTGAGTTGAATTCAATTTAATTCAACTGCAAACCAGAAAAAGAGACTACTGGCCTTCAAAGTAAAGGTTGCACATTTTCTAAGGTGTTGATTTCAGAACTAAGCTACAACTTCACAAAGCTGAATGTCCTCCATTTGTGTTTTGAACTCTACTTTTTACTTTACTTTTTGAAGTTTCACTACTACTTGGTGAGTAGGTGGTACAGGCCACCAAAGAATCTTGCTTTAGTTAATTACATGGAGATTTTTGTCCAGCACGTTTTTCACAATCAGCTTCCCATGTTAGTTGCCAACAAGCTCCAACAACCACTTGGCCAACTGGTTGGTGAATACATGATTTTGCTAAGTGACAGGAGGTTGCCATGGGGTCACTCACCAGTCTTTAAGCTTATGTGCCTAAGGCCTTGTTTTTGTTTTTTTCCTATTACTAGGACCCATGTGGTTGGATCATATCACCCCCAATGCTAGGCATCATCATCGACATCACAAGAGATGACAAAGCCTGATGGGACTATTCATTATGCTTAAAGTATCAGTTATAGCTTTGAAGTCTTCTCACAGCAGAAGTTTAGTATCACATTTATTTGAAGACACAGAAGCAGGAAACAGAATCAAGAAAAGTTTGATAAACTTTTTCATTACGTGGAAAATCCTGCAATGGTTTACATAAATGATTCACATCTACACTCAAATCATTTAAATTGGCTGTGCTGAAACCAGACAGGATGCAAAGTGCTGAAATGGCAGGAAGCCCTAATGAGGACACTGGTGGCAAGTGTGTGTCCATGTGGGTGTGTAGGATAGAGAGATAGGGACAGAGAGAGCACTCGCTACGAAGAGCCGATAGCCAGAGCTCGAGCTTTCATCAATAAGATTGAGCCTTACAGAAAACCAAAGACTTGAGTATCTGAACACTTAATATGTCATTTTTTGATTCGGGTTTTCAAAAACAACAAAAACCACACTTGTACAGATTGTTGATTCTTAACTGGGAATATGTTGAATGCATTCATATAACATTATGTACTATGTGTACTCAATGGACATGCCTGTTACTGTTTCACGTGTTACTGTGTCAGGTGTCTTTGAAGAGGTTAATTTTCCACTCCAGTAACAAGCTCATCTGATGACAGACCATCTCCAGGGGTTTTTTCCACTGTCTCTGCCCCTCGTGCCCTCCAGGCTTTTTTTTAGTATTTAGCTTTGGAAAAAAGTGCCCTGATTAAAGTGAGGTTGGGGTGGATTTGATTAAAGGGGACACGGAGTGGACCTGACTCAAGGCTGTATTTTTCTCCCCATCCCCCCTTACTGATTAATTGGGATATTTCTCATCCCACTCCCGAGGCCATAGCAGATTGCAGAGTCAGATTTTTTTTTCAACTTAAAACCACAGCCCACAGAAGTGAGCTTTCTGAACCATTTAGTTGCCTAAAGTGTGGCTTAAATGCAATGCAGAGCTGACGAAAGACAATCGATAGTGGAAAGAAGTGGCTTTGTGTGTGTGTTTTGTTTGTTTGTTTGTTTGTTTTTTTGGGGGGGCTGACTCAGTTTGCGTGAAGGTGAATTAAAAGTTCTCCAAAGTGCAACAGTACAATAAGAACAACTGTGTTAAAACAAGCTGTGGAGTGCACTGTCATCAGCTAACATTTAATTTGGAATATTGAGATTATTCAAGACTGTGTTTAAATGCAGATACATGTCAATGTAGGTCAGCAGATTGCCATGAAAAAACAATTTAAGTCTATAGGCATTTCCAAGAACTGCCACCTTATCACGTTGGAGGGTTTGTGCATTCCAGTGATCCCAGGAGCTATGCTGCCGTAGGGTTTCCGATGGTAAATTGATCCTGGGTGATGGGCCATGCAGAACGCTCCTACTTATCGAATGGAACCAGTTGAGCTGGTTCGAACCCAGGGCTTGCTGGGCTGATTACATCTCTCAGCTGGCTTGGAAAGATCTTGGCGTCCTCTTGGATAACCTGAAAGAGGTGGCCAGGGTGAGAAAAGTCTGGGCTTTTCAGCTCAAACTGCTGTCAATGCAACCTAAACCTGGATAAATGTCAGAAAATGGCTGGATAGATGAATGGTGGCATTTTACGGAGAAATGCATTTAATTCATTTAATGCATTTCTTTCTTATGGCTCTACAACTCCTTCTACACTGTCACAATGCACAGCTTTTACAAACAGAAATTGTCAACATGTTAAATGTGAACTTTATAAGTTACACATAAGTTCAGCTGCTTGCTAATCTAAATAGCTAGTGAGCCAATTGCACAGCAATAAACTGATTTGCTAGGCTAGTAACGTTGTGAGGATGGAACTGGGCTCTCTGAAGGTGGTGTTGGATAGATGGATACTGTCTTAAGTTAAGGACAATGCTGCACAATACCTCCCACCCATTCCATGATGTGCTGGCCAGTCACTTGTAATAAATTAGTCTGATTCTAATGCTAAAATTGGGAAAAAGGTAATTTAGGTGATTTTGAATGTAACTTGATTGTTGTTGCCAGGTGGTCCGATCTGAGTATTTCAGAAACTGCTGATCTGCTGAGATTGCTTTGGACAAGCATGTCTAAGGTTCAGAGAGAACAGACTGAAAAAGAGAGCTGCTGTTTTCTGAGTGAAAATGATTTTGCTTATGCCAAAGGTTAAATAACTACTCTTTACAACCAAGACGTACAGAAGATCATCTCTAAATACAAAACAGGTTGAACTTTGAGGCAGATAGGCTAAAGCACAGCACCACACTGGTGATAAGTGTTGCTGGGGTCTGGGGTGGCTAACCAAGCTTGTAGTATGATGCGAGAGGTGGGGAACAGCTTGCCAGTCCATCACAAAGCTAACACAGAGCGCAGGGACACAACTCTTGGTGCTCACCTTCACAACTACGATCAAATATTATGCATCTGTGAACTGTCGGGGGAAACTGGAGGACCTGGAGAAAACTTACACAGATACATTGAGACTGAGAAAACCATAGCCAGTGCATTATCAAATTCCTAAAAACCAGAGTTCTGCTTGTAGCTGGCTTTAAAAACATATTTTTAAGGCAATGTTTTAAATTTCATTGACATTATTAAAGTGTTCTCTAGTTTGTTTCTTCATTTCCAGGTGAATATTTTTACCTCTCTCCATGTTTTTATATTAATTGTGAAAGGTCAAACACAGCAGTCTGCCGCACAGCACAAGTGTCCGAGTGAAACAGTCCATTAGGGCCTTAAATATCAGAGACCTAAGAAAGACTTTCAAGGGCCCTATTTATGCACAAGTATGAATGAAATGACCTTCAACATGTATAAACAAATCAGTGACTCAATGCCTGCCATAAAAGCTCCAACTCAGAAACTCTCGAGCCTTTAGAAGAAAACAGATACAATGAACAAATGTTAAGGTTTTATATATGAAATGGCTTTTTTGGCTGGTCTCATGTGTATTGGCTGTATGCATTTCTGTAATGTTGAATCCAGGCCACAGGAGGAAACCTTTTATTATAACAAAAACCAACAAAAGTAATTCCTGCATATTGTTGTGCAGCAAAAGGTTTGCTGACTGAACTGAGAGTTGTTTTTATATCTATGCCTCATGGCAATTTTGTGGTTTAGTATCTTCCCCAGCCTTCAGTGTAAGGACTGGAGCAGCAAACTTCAAGCCTTCCTAGTGGATGACATGCTCTACCTCCTTAGGCACAACCTCCCCCTCATATCATGCCACATGATTGGGGCCTTAAGAACACATTTGCAATCATTTTGAAGTATATCTTTAAATTTATGTTCAAATTTGTGTGAAAGAAGAATTTATAAATCTTTAAGTAAGATCTAGACTTTGTGTAAGAGAATATTCTGTTGTCTTTTTTGGAACTGGGACACACATCACTCACATGCGTTCTGCCTCACCTGCTTCCACACACAGGCAGCACATTCCCAATCTGGTTGTTAGCTTTCATGTCAACCCACTATTAATTGCCCCAACTTCAGTCTCCTCTATGACTGCTGTGAGGTTGTCTTCAAGAGTTTGTTTTTTTCTTTGAGAGCCTTTTTTAGACCCTCATTTGCACTGGCACCATTCAAGTTGATTTAAGATTTACAAATGGGATTCTTACTAAGCATACTGAAAGTGTTCAGTTTTTATTCTCCTAAGCTGTTTTTTGTGAGTCAAATACAAGCATGCACACTTTTAGCACATTCATGAACAGCACAGTTGATGGGAAGCTGATCTCAGTGAAGTGAGTTCTACCAGCTTGATTGCTGGTTTGGAAGCCGAATAATACATCACATACTGGGTGAGTCATAAGCGTTAGACAGCGTTTTGTGTTAGAGCCCGCGGGGTATGACAAGGCGCCATGTAAATAAGCAATAAAAGCTAAAAGTTCAACATTAGAAACCAGAATAAATGGCAGATTTTCACAGACGGACGCAGAACCCAAGACGACCAATTAGAAGAAAAATGCAAGAGAGGAGGGAAGAGGAAGTAAGAGAGTTGGGGATGGAGAAAGAGGGGCTAAATGTTGAATCTCTAATTGGCCTGAAGTTGGAAGATGTGTGTGCATATGTGTGTGCCTTCTTGTATGTGCAACAGTAAAGCAAGTAATTATGTGTGAGAGAGCCCCTCATTATAAAAGGCTCTTGCAGCTGTTATTTATTGAAAAGCAGCAGCCTTCCAGAAACTACCATGCAACAGTAATGCTACAAATCACTCTCTTGCTGTTTATCTCTGAGTACAGTGAGGGGGAATCTTTCACATCTTTCCTGGAATCCTGTTTAACTTTATTATCTCTGAAGATTACATGAGCAGTACCACCTGCAATTTTAACACCATGAAACACAAACTCCTAATGAGATTTTGGGGAATGAATGCATGAATTAATAAATTAATGAATGGATGAATTAATCCTTCTCACTGCACAATGTATAACAAAACTAATACACTGTCATATAATGGCATGAATTAATTAAATAATTAGAAAAGAACATTGCAAATAAGTTACTTTTATGTTACATAAGTTGCATTTGACAGCATAATTTAAGAGCATTTAAATGACTTTAATATATCTTCACAGGTGTATTAGGAAAATGCACCAACCACAGCATTGCTAGCATCGTATAATGTGCTTGTAGCAAGCTATACTGAACTTGCAGCTTATCTTCTTTCTGTTGCTATCCGGAAAACCCCAATATTATACAGTGGTATACAGTAATGAGACAGTTGTTTTAAACCAGTCAGGGAAAAAAAAACCTGATATCAATAAAATACAGGAATAGCCTGCAATGTAGTTTGGTAGCATTTTATATTAAAATGTTATACTATTAAGCATTAGTAAGGTACTAGATAGTGCTTAATTAATCATATATACCATTACTCCTCCTTAGCATGCCATGTATAAATACATATAAATAAATATGTTCATCCATTGGTCACTGTTACAAAATTTCACAGCTATCACTGCTAGTAATAATCATAATGATCAATTATAATCATAATCATGGTCATAAGAATATGTTATGTATTGATTAATTTATATTGTATATATGATGAATTAAGCACTTGCCATTACCTTAGAAATGCTTACAAGTGTGACTTTATTATGAAGTTATTAGAAGTTATTATGCTATCTGTAGTTTTTATTACATTAAGCTAGTTCATTAATTTATCCAAAGAAACAAAGGTGAATTTGACTTTATCTCCAGAGGAAAAAAGCCTAGATGTCTTTAAAACTGTGTTTTTCTAGATGAAGAATCTGCTATAGTTATGGCACACTGCATGAATACACATGATGACAATTTGTTCAATATAAAAATGTAGGTTGATATTTATAGTCTGCTGTTTCCATCCACTGGATGCAAAGTTCTCTTGTTTTGTTAAAGTGTGTCAGTAATGTCACTGGGACTTGTCATGTTTTTTCCTGCAGCAATGTCACCAGCAAACTATATATTTATTAATCCTGGCAGATAGTGGAGGTTCTTGTCTCTAAATTGCTACAGCAGGTCTAACTGTAAATAGACACAGTATTTTGCCCCAAATCCCGAGAACCGATACAAAATCCAGGGCTCTGCTTTTCCTTAAATAAGTCAGTGCTAGGAGGGTGAAGATGACGCAGATATGTTTTTGTAAAAAAAAAACTTGGATGAAATATCCTGTAATTGGACAAACAGTGGGCCCAAAGATCGGACTTATACAACACTTAGTGTTATGATCCAGTGATGTGTTTGTTTTGTGTTACTCCTCCCACCAGAGGATAGCTGTGGGTATCTTTCCCCTTTTCTCTCCTAGGAGGTGGACACCTGGGCGTGGCTGCTAGGTATCTGGGTGGAATCTCTGCCTATCCTCGGATTGGATAATTGATGGATCACCTCCAGTACTTAACTACCGGATGACAGCCACCTGGCCCCTCTCCCCGAACCTCCACCACTTAACCAAGAACCTGTGTGTTGATTTATTGCAGTGTAGAGTTTTCGTGTGTATGTCTGGCGTTATTATGTCCATTTTGTAAATAGTTGTAAATAGATTTGTCAAGTAGCGATCGTACGCTTTGTTCACTTTGTATATATCCTTCACTGCAGCAGCGTAGTAGGCGTGAGAAGCCATTTTTGTTGAATAAGTTTTCTCCTGTTTTTTCATTAGAAAGCTAGGTAAGTGAATTGTCTTTTGTTTGGTTTTTTTTCATTTTTGTGTAGGGAAGCGTAGGGACCACTAGGGAGTTTTGTTTGTTATTTTTGGCATTGCTCACTGCCAAAGTAAATAAATGGCTGCTTAGCACTTTAAAAGGTATCGTTGTTGGTGTTCTTGCTTGGGTGGGGTGTGAATGGGCAAACTTCTTGTTGCGTTTAATTACTTGCCTAGACTAAAAACGTAACATTAGCAAGTGTAAGAATTTTATTGACAAAAAGTGGAAAAACCTGAGAAAAATCTAGAGGATTGGAGGTTGTGCAGCACAACAGTGTCACCCACGGTAGCTCTGCCAGGAAGGAGATAAGACAGAAGTCCTCAAGATAAACAGTGTCAGTTTTACCTGTTTTGTAGGAGAGTGTAATCAAGTAAGGGGTCTGTGGGTGGCTGGTGGCAAACCAAAAGATGGCAGAGATTGAATAGGCTGGCTGGTTAAACAGAATGGGTGATGAAGAGGACAAGCTTAGGTTTCCACAAACAGCAGGTGAGTGTGTTTCCAAGGTGACAAGGTTTCTGAGAGAGCTCGGAGCAGGTAACTAGGAGAGGCGAGGAGAGACCGGATTGCTACAGACAGGCGATTGCAAACAACAGGTAACAAAGGTGGGCTAATGTTCACAATAATTGTGATGACAGTCTGGCAAAGGACTACTGCAACCTCCAGCCTTGATATACCCAACACTTCATTATCACACGTGGAGCAAGGATGGAACTACGGGGTAATTACTCCCGAGGGTGAACCCAGTGAAAGGAGTCAGCCCGGCAACTCCACCTGGGACAAACAGCAGAAGGGTCAGAGAAACTCAAAGCCCAATCAGCTGAATCCCAACAACTATGGTATTATATGATGCCCCAAGACAGGAAGTTGTTAAAATATCAGCAAAAGATGTACTTTCTGACTGCTGCAAAAGCTACAAACAGGTCCACTGATAAAGTTGTGGCAGTTCTTTCAGACTGCTTTTGGCATGAAATCCTGCTTTAATTGGCTGCAGCGGACACTCTTTCACAAATAGGAGATATAAAACTCACAGTGGAATTTCAGATGATAAAGAGATCTTTTACATTCCTTGCCACACTTGTCAGTATGAACAACCTCTTTTTTTTAAATGAAAGACAACTACAAAACCCAGATGTCAGCGGTTTAAAGAGACATAAGCTAACTGATACCTTATCTAGAACACTTGATTCTAGTTGTATGCATTCAAAGTTAAATGTCTCAGCAACTAACGCTCTGCGTTTGTTTGGAGCAGAGCTTCCCAAAGTGTGGGGCCCACCCCTTGGGGGGGGGCATGGAGCCATTGCGGGGGGGCAGTATGAAAAGGAAAAAAACCCACCCACACAAACGCAAAGCAGGAGATGAGGCATAGCTGTATATGTTTCCAAACCAACCTCATTCTAAGCCAAAGACCAGAAAATATGGTGAAGCACATCTTAGTTCACAAACACTTGTTGTAATGACTCCATTACATGACATTTTGGAGATGTTAGCTCTTTATACAGTAAAGTTACAGCGGGATACAAATAATATCAGGCTGATCCTGCCACGATTTGTTCCCCCGGTTCAAATCCCGGACAAACAGGATCTCACAGTTGTTTATGTTTTTGAATCCATTTTGCACAGAGAGGCATTTTTTGAAAAATGTATTGATAGCAATGTTGAATATTATTACACAGGAAAAAACAACTACACGTAAAATAATCACACCATGACGCCTCTGCCTTTCTAAATGGAGGGACAGTAACTGTCTGTCTCTATCTGCCATTCTGCAATTCTTTTCATGTAAACAATAACATTTGCACAGTGTGACGTGAAAAAAGGCACATACTTTTGACGTTGCGTGACGAACTCTGTATTCCTCATCCACACGTAAACGCAAAAAAGGAGTTTTAAAAATCTCTGTTTTCCGCGATTTTAAACGCAGTTTACGTGTGGACGAAACAGCTGCGTTTTCAAAAATACCCATGTAGGTGTGGACGTAGCATAAAACAGTTAGTAGTTTATTTTATTACTACCTGTAATTTATTCCAGATTACTTGTGTTTGCTAAATTGTTTACTTAATGTTTAAGGTGTGAAATAAACTGCAATGGAGTTTGAAAACAAAATATGGGTGTGTGTGGTTGGAGGATGTGTTTGTGCGTGTGCACGTGCGCGGGGGCGCGAACATGTTTCTTGTAAAACAAAGGGGGCCTAGCAAAAAACGTTTGGGAACCACTGGTTTAGAGGAACATATGTTATGTGTGTATATATTTTGCAACAGTATGATGTCCGGGGACATGCCTAAAGGAAAGATTTTCTTGCTTCGTCACTTGTGATTTAAGCTTGCACTCCTCTCTTAAATTATGCACCTCCAATATAATGGAGACATACACAATATGCATTAGTCATGCACTCTGAGGTTCACATACTGCCTCTAAGTATGAGGCATAATGAGTACTGTTTGAACAATGGCTGTGGAGTTTTCAGGATCCGTGTACATATGAAGGTTAAGGCAAGGCCATGTGTAAATGGAGGGGTGGGGGCTGAAATAAACAGAAAAGCTTTAATTACTGCAATATATATTTGCATTTTGCAAAGGAGGATGCACATGCAAACACACACACACACACACACACACACACACACACACACACACACACACACACACACACACACACACACAGCAGTCACCAAGCTGCAACATATGTTTCCTCTTAACCTCTAGCAGTCCCTTGTGAACTCCAGGATGATACATTACAGAGTGCACTCGACCATTTGAGCATGTGTGTGTTGCCCCAAATACAGGCCACAAGGGTGTGGTTAATGTAGGATGAGTAGAAGGTTATGTCAACATTTGGTGTATTGATTTCTCCGCAGACTCTCCCTCTAACCTTTTCACTTACACCCTTTTTAGCCTTCTGTTGTTTGATCTCTCAATACAAATCTTTAATATGGTCTATTGCTCAATGAGAGATTGAGTCTCAAAGGTAAATAATAAATATAATACAACATTGTAAAAGAGGCACATGAAGTATTTCAGTGGAACACACTGGAGTTTTGAGATTGACAGTATATTTTGGTAAACAAATAAAAACACTCCAGGCTAGTCACGAGGGCTATTTATGATTAAGAATCAAAACCGATATATAGAAAACGATAGCACAATTCCACTTAGGAAATTCCAGGAGGAGATTTCCTGTTATACAAAATTAGTATACTGCTCACTATGTGTGTGTGTGTGTGCATGCATGTGTGAAAGTGCATCTTTTGCCCTGAAGGCTTAGATGGAAACTGATGGACAAGATAGAGGGAGCGATGGTAGAATCAGGGGAAGGCATCAGGGTGTGAATGCTAATAGTCTCCTAGCTAAGACATCTGCATCTCATCTATTTCTTATCCTTACCTGACCCCCTTCCCTTTTTCTCTCTATTTTGGTCACCAACTCCCCAACTTTCTGCACTCTTCTGCTGCATAAACTTCTGATTCCTCCTGCTTCTCCCTTTTCAAAGGTAATGATGGATGGATGGAAATTTTGCTACTTTGATTCAAGGATAGACTGATTGCACGTTGGTGATCAAAGGTCAATGTCTTTGTTACTTTTCCCACTTTTTTTTTTTTTTTACAGCCATTACTAAAGAACCCATACAATAATAATGACACAATAATAAGGCTAGCACTGGGATATGACAATGTTATGAGAAAAGGAAAATCTACTGAGGAACAGAAATCGAGAATGTTTTCCAATTCTAGATTTGGCTGACTAAGAATTGATGAAACAATCTTGCAACAGTGCTTTAAATGTGTGTTAAGAATTTGTTTTAGTAATTGTAGTTTTTTTGCACCAACATACGTGCAGTATCTAAAGACGTCTACTAACATGGCGCGAATCAATATTAGTTTTATTGACGAGGCATGTGAACGCATTCAAGAATAGGGATGGGTACCGGTTCTGACATAAACGGTAGTAACCAGACTGAAAAGCAGTGCACATTTCGGTGCTTTATTTTTCCTGAGATGTCATACACTTTGGATTTTAGCCAATCATTTTACCTTTGCAAGCGTAGTAGGCGGGCCCAGGTACGTACGTTCTTTTAGAGCAGAGCTACAGATTAAAAATGCCCAAGGTGAAGCAGTCAAAAGTCTGGCTGTACTTCACAGCAAAAGATGCAAACTCAGCAGCCTGCAACAAGTGCTTTAAGGTGACACTGTGCAAAGGAGGTAACACCTCGAATCTGATGAAACACCTGGTGACGTATAGCATTTTGTTAAAAGCCGAGAAATGCACCGTATTTGATAGCTTGCTGCGAGACCTCACACCGTGCGCATCTATTGCGGGTGTGGTGCCTGTTATCGGTCCCGGAGTTAGCAACATGAACCCAAAGAGGAGAGTCCTGGCCCCTAGCCCTGCCAGTGTAGCAGAAATGATGACGGATGATGATGGCAGCAGCAGTCGTTCTTCTCTGGGCGAGTAGCTTAATGTTGTTCGTGTGTAATTTATGTCGAGTAGGCTAACCACGTTATTAAATTAATGCACGTAAGGTGAACTAGCAAACACCGTCGTAGTTACATGCGGCTGTCTTTTTGTTTGATGGCAGGTACTCCCTTCACCCTGGCCAAAAAGGCCAAAATGACCAAAGAAAAAGAGGGAAACAGCTAAACATGAGAGGTTTTTGGACAAAGTTGGTGTTTTTTCCATTGTTTAAGCACTGCTTCCTGCCAAGAGTGATACCATATATGCCCTATAGCTGCAGAAAAGGCTAACATTGTTATCTTTTTACAAAAAACAGTTATACATAAGAGGTTTTTTGATAAAGTGTGCATTCTCCATTCTTTAAGCACCGGTTTGAGCACCGGTTCGAGCACAGTTTAAGCACCAGCACCGTTTCAAAAGTACCGGTTTGGTACTGGTATCGGATAAAACGTAAACGATACCCATCCCTATCAAGGAATCTAAATCTGTTTATACTTTCTCTTAATGAACTAATGTTGTTGGTAGAGGCACTGGACCGCAAGGCAGTAATTCAAGTTCTTCTTTTTTTTTTAAATCTTTCTCCAGAAACAAACACATTAGCAGAGATTGGAAGGGATCACATCATCTTTAAATCAACACCCCTGCTGTTCTCCCAGCAGGGCTCTTCTTACACAATATTTGTGTAAATGTATTTTTGGCTTTTTTGTGTTAACACATGATTAAGCATGTGCATGTTTATCCAGGCCCCAAATTGCAGAATTCGCAAGTGCAAGTATGTGGGTTATATGCATTTCTGCCTTGACAGGAGGCTGTACAGCACTCTCCCATCCTGCAGGCATAGAATAGAGAGTGGGGGGAATGTGCTTGCCACTGCAGTAAATGAGAAAAAAAGAGGTGATAGGAAAAAAAAAAAGAAGTGCTGCAAAAGTTGCTGAGGCACACAAAAGAAAAGAGAGAGACAGAAAAAAAGTCTCTTATCCTTAATTAGAGCTTCCGCCTCTCCCCTTCTTTTGGAGAACCAAAGCATGAACCCACGTTACTTTTTTCCCTCCGTGAGAAACATTTAAAAACATTTTCCCTAGCTGCACTCCTCCTGTCAGACTTTAAAAAATTGTAGATGCTTTCTTATCTTTTATGCCATCCAATTTGTTTCTCAAAATGATCGAGTGGTGCACCTTCTCTGCATGCGTTTCTCTTTGTTTATGCTGGGTTTGTGCTTTAGAGAGTGATACTGATGTAGTACTAGTGTGATCCTAACTATTATCATGCTCTTCATCAAAGCCCTGTCAGGATATTCAGTTCTCACAACGGCTGAAATACAAAGCAAATGTAGACAAACTCACACTTGTGCATCATGGCCCAGACTGTGAATCGTCACCCTCCTCTTGTCTGTGGAGCGTGACAGCTGATGGCTCATTATGGTGAGGATATATAGGATTCTGCACCTCATAGATATTAACCTTGAAGTAGCTGAGGTATTTTATGATTTAT
The DNA here is from genome assembly GCF_965226115.1 of Aulonocara stuartgranti. Taxonomy (NCBI): domain Eukaryota; kingdom Metazoa; phylum Chordata; class Actinopteri; order Cichliformes; family Cichlidae; genus Aulonocara; species Aulonocara stuartgranti. Next base: position 22,808,702 of record NC_138942.1, on the reverse strand, counting down.
CCTGAAATCCTTTATGCTGCACTGATCCTGAGATATATGCAAACAATACATGCATGCACACACAGACTTACAGAAGTAAAGACCCAAAAACAACATGGATATGAAGTGTCAAACAATTCAGGACTAACACACAGTACTTGTGTTTTAAACACCACCTGAACACAGCACACCTAACACTTTGATCGATATCTAGGCATATGTGTAGGCCAGTGACATTCCATCAGGACAAGCAAGGCAGCTGCCCTGTTTGGATTTGTCCTGATTTTAGATTCAAATCTAAGAATAGACGTGAATTCAAACATCCCACAGTAGACCAATCGCTCTCTTTAAATCGTAGACAGTGCTGCTTCACTTTAGACTGTAGCCATCCTTATTTACTGGGTGCGTCCATTTCCTGTTAAAGATGACTGAATTTTCGCATACAGACTTTGCATAAACCGCTGTTTTGTTTTGTTTTCAGAGTAGGAGATCAGTGTGTATGACAGAGTATTAGGGCCACATTAAAAGAAAAATATATTATTGATCATTTTGAGAATAAAGTCAAAAGCACACAGGTGTACACACGGGTGTTCACAGACGCGGACTACACCTTTCTTGGCTGCTGCCTCAAAGCACATTGTGCGCTGTCTATCTTGCGTGCTGCACAATATCGTTTAATATTTAGTATCTACTGTTATCTACTGCTAGCTAGTTTATTGTGATGGTGCTGTTTTTTATTATGTTGCTCTTTTTTTTGTTTGCTTTCTCTTCTGTTTTTTTTTCTCTCCATACAAGTGATCCAGGTGTTTTGTTTGTTTTTCTTTCTTTCTTCCCCCCTTTCTCACCGTCTTTTCTCCCCTTTGGTTTTCTTTCTCTCCCTCTCTTTCTTTCATTCTTTCTCCCTGTCCTATCCCCCAGTCATGTCTGTCCCGTTTGTAGCAACTGAAAATAAAATAAATTCCTAATTATAATAAAGGTCAATCAAATGGACCAATATGGCAAGGCCATGATGATCCACTTGGTAAAATAAATCCGCTTGGCATCTTTCTTGGCCTTAAGACAACAATTCTGATGGCTAAAGAGCCAAACGGGACACAAAAAAAAGAAAAAAAAAAGAGAATAAAGTCAAAATGTTTGAGATTAAAGTTGAAAATCTATATTGAGAAAAAAGCTGAAGTTGTATTTAGAGAAAAAAGTCAAAACGCAGAGATTACAGTTGTTGTTTTAAGACAAGCTGCCATGGTTTCTATACTCTCTGAGCTAGTGAAATTGTACTCAGAATCAACTTTAGAAACAAGTACAAGAACATCAAAAAGATGCAGGTGCAGAAAGCTTCATCTGGTGAGATGGAAAAACAGACAAATGTGGAAGAGTGGATTGTACAGAATGAAATGGCTAGTAAAAGACAGATGCAAGGTTAGCCATGGTTACACCCTTGTGCAATAAAGTGGATTTATGTTGTATCACCAAATTGTTTCATTAACTTATCTAAACAAGGCATTTTGTAGAGGGTATAGCAGCTGTTGCAATTTGTCTTGAAACAACTGTAATCTGATATTTCAACTTTTTTTCTCAAAACACAATTACAACTTTTTTTTTCTAAAAATAGTACTACAACATAATTCTCAAAATGATCATTGTAATTTTTTCTGTTAACGTGGCCCTAATACTCCTTCGTAAGCATGTGAGGCAAGCTGGAGGAAACACAGCTAGCACTAGCAAGTAAATGAGCTTCAGTGATTTATCATTGTAACAGATGAGTTTCTTCTCGCTAGCCATCTCGGCAAACATGTGTGATGTAGAGAAGATAGAGTGTGAAAAATGTGTTAATAACTTATTTAATACATTAGGAAGGAAAGCTGACCATGATGGAGAGGGGACATTAGCTCTGACCATGTCTGGTCCAATGAAACAGGCAAGTTGAGCAGATGAAGGCTAAGCAGCATTAACAGTGAGCTAATTAGCATGATCAGTGAGAGTGACTAAATGTAATACATTTAACCGGCTGGTTTGCCAACACTCCACATTCATTTTTCATTAATGTTTTAATAGCCCCTGTTGATATTTGTGGTTAACCATGCCACACACAGCTTAAATTGCTTTAAAGTCAGCAGATGTTTTGTCAGTGGTGCATTTCAGTATACTTAAAAATAAATTTATAGGCCTGTGTTTCTGATCTCATGATCAACAGTGTTTTTCACAGATATGTAGTCCTTACAGGAGGACTGATTTTGTCTGATTTTGTCATCTAATATACACTGGAAAGAAAAATAATCTGTAAAAACTTTATGGATGTTTTTCATATCTGCTAAAAAAAATTGCAGTATGGTAGAAAATTACCAGGACATTCTCTGTGATTATTTAAATAGATTTTTTCTTTTTACAAACAACAAATCTTTTGTTTGTGCCCCTTAAAGAAGAATGCATTATCATTTAGTAATGTTATACGAAGCTAAAGCTAGTTAATAAACTCAGAGGAAAAGAATTCGAAGCAACAAACTAAACTTATTCTTTGACTTGCTGTTTTTTGCTGGTGGCTTCTTCTGTGAAAAATATTTAGGTAATGTTGGTTAGGTAAGTCTGGTGTTCATGGGTGCCACTGTCTGGCTTATAAGGTATGGAAACGCAAATTATCCAGAATTTATACCAAAGGATATAAAATGCATTAGCAAAAAAAAAAAAAAAAAATTAAAGCCATAGATTCGTTTGTGAGTTGTGTTAGTTAGTGTTTTCAGTATAAATGTATAAAGTCAAAGTTTAGCCAAAGCCAAACAAATGGTCTTGGTAAAAGGCTCAGAGAGCCACCTCATGAATGCACCTGGGAGGCTGCACCAACCGGGAACCTGCAAGGCAACAGAGAGGGGCTAAAAAAACACACAGGAGGAACTATTGTAAAGTGAAATATCTTTCTGTATCTATAAAATGGTAAAAATTGTACTGACTCCATTTGCAACAGTGATATTTCTGTCTTTATTTCTAGATAAATCTTGTCTTGAAAGGTAGTCACATACCTTTGCACGCTGGCCTCAGCTACACACAAGCCACATAAAGAATTTGAGGCCTTGATTCTCCTTCTGTTTGTGTATGAGTATGTGATTTTTTACTCCTCTCTATCCATTTACTGCTTGTCTTTATCTCTGCCTGCTATTGAATAGAGAGAATGACAGCTTGGCTTGGAAAAAAAAAATCACTTATTGTAGCCGTTGACAGTTGAGCTTATTCTGCATAATGGTCTTGAAATAGTTCATGACGAGTAGTTTCAGCAGAGACGGAGAGCTTGGCATGACTACTCAATAAGCACTCAGTCTACAGTGTAGTGACACGTCTTGCACAGTGAAAATAGGGAGTTAATGAAACCACTCGCACCCAGATAGAGAGTCAAGTGATTCACACATTGCCGATAAATGCAATAGTAGAGAAGAGTTCAATTGCTGTTTCTAAAAGCCAAAGGCCTTCAACAGTAGCAGGCGTATTACACTTGGCATGTTATGAACACTCCTCTTCTATGTGACTGCCTCTCTGTTATATCTTTCACTTGTAGCTACAACTATCTGCTTTTTCTCTGCCCTTTCTTTGTCTTGTTTCAGAGCTTTCTCACCCACTTGTCCATTGGGACAACCAATAATAATCTGAAAAACTTTTGCTAGCTGTAGGTTAGGGTACAGCGAACATGTAAAAGTTGGTCACATCACATGGTGTCCCGTCATTCTTTAATTAACCCTCAATGGACACTTTTAATATGGTGTAGAGCAGAGGTCCCCAAACACTGGACTGAGGACGCACCTCACTCTCGCACCCAACTCAGTCTTGTTTTACTTTTTCCATACATCAGTACATCTGTAAGCCAACCCTTGTGGCGACTGGCTAGCTATAAAGCAAGCTCAGGGCTCCCACAGATCCTGCATTATAGTAAATTATCAACTGGTATGATAACATAATAGGTATTGATAATGCATTTTATAAAGTGCTGGTGTAGCATACATGGATTCTCCATAAAAATATGTATCCACTGTAACATCACCAGATGATTTGTGGACCCCTGTTCACTTTCAGTCCATTTGTGCGGTACAACATATACAACATGGGACATGCATGTCCTGGCTTAAGACGGATCAATTCAAGCTTTTAAAGCAGCTGACCTGTTGTGACACTCGTGAGCCCCTGCCTTCACATATTTGCCCTGTCATCATAGTTATCCATTAGTTTAATACCAGCCTGGCTTGTTTTGGTTCCTCTCCTTCGGGGAGCAGAAGTTATAGTGATAACATTTTGTTTTATAGTATGGTATAAAAGCTATTGCCATTTTTTTTAACCCAGGACTGAACTTGGATGAGAACATGTAGTGCAAAGTTATTGGCTACCACTAGTTATGAGAGCATGAGCTGCATTGTACAAAAAAGGATACTAAGTCCTAACATATACAACACTAACAGGCTAAATAAGTAATTATTAGCATTCGATTAAAAAGTACACATAACCCGTCTGTTTACGTGTTCTATCAGTACAGTTGAGCTCACATTAAGTCATATATTTGATTTACTCGAATAAAGTATAAGTAATCCTACCTATAATAGGAAGCCTTTTAGCTAGGACGTTTTTATGGACATGAAGTCTGCCAATAAAGATTGAATTGAATTTTTATTTCTGCTGGAAGGTTTGAAATTCTAGCACATACTGTATATAGAGCCCAGACAATTTAAAAGGAAACAAAGAGAAACAAAATGGTAGCCTCTCTGTCACACTCATTCTGGTCTTGTCTTACCATGTTCCCCTCTGTTTTCACAGTGATTAATAGAGACCTCAAGTCCACCGTGGGGTCCTCCAAGAGCTTTGATTAAAGGCCACTGCACCTGTCAGTCTTAAACACACATTTTCAGACACACACAGAGCAGCAAGGCAGAGAAAGGTGACCTGAACATAGACCCAGCCATATCTCTTCTCAGATAAACACAGACACTCGGGTAATCAATTGAACACTGAAAGCAGTCACAGGGGTCAATGTCATAGTCATAGATTACACCGGAGTTCTGCAAACTTTGTGGCAGGGCTCGGTGACCACATTGCACTGTTTTGTAAATCAATGTGCAAACTGTGACCCTGACAAGTTGAGAAGTTTAAGTTTAAGCTCTTTTATATATGTATATATAGTGCTGGGTGTTTTATATATATATATATATATATATATATATATATATATAAAAACAAAAAACACCCAGCACGCCCCTGCGGGCGGTTTATCCTTCAAGCTCGGGTCCTCTACCAGAGGCCTGGGAGCTTGAGGGTCCTGCGCAGTATCTTAGCTGTTCCCAGGACTGCGCTCTTCTGGACAGAGAGCTCCGATGTTATTCCCGGGATCTGCTGGAGCCACTCGCCTAGCTTGGGAGTCACCGCACCTAGTGCTCCGATTACCACGGGGACCACCGTTACCTTCACCCTCCACATCCTCTCGAGCTCTTCTCTGAGCCCTTGGTATTTCTCCAGCTTCTCGTGTTCCTTCTTCCTGATATTGCTGTCATTCGGAACCGCTACATCGATCACTACGGCCGTCTTCTTCTGTTTGTCTACCACCACTATGTCCGGTTGGTTAGCCACCACCATTTTGTCCGTCTGTATCTGGAAGTCCCATAGGATCTTAGCTCGGTCATTCTCCACCACCCTTGGGGGCATCTCCCATTTTGACCTCGGGACTTCCAGGTTATACTCGGCACAGATGTTCCTGTACACTATGCCGGCCACTTGGTTATGGCGTTCCATGTATGCCTTGCCTGCTAGCATCTTGCACCCTGCTGTTATGTGCTGGATTGTCTCTGGGGCATCTTTACACAGCCTGCACCTGGGGTCTTGCCTGGTGTGATAGACCCCAGCCTCTATGGATCTTGTGCTCAGAGCTTGTTCTTGTGCTGCCATGATTAGTGCCTCTGTGCTGTCTTTCAGTCCAGCTTTGTCCAGCCACTGGTAGGATTTCTGGATATCAGCCACCTCCTCTATCTGCCGGTGGTACATACCGTGCAGAGGCCTGTCCTTCCATGATGGTTCCTCGCCCCCCTCTCTTTCTTGGGTTTCTGCTGCCTGAGGTATTCACTGAGCACTCGGTCAGTTGGGGCCATCTTCCCAATGTATTCTTGGATGTTCGTTGTCTCATCCTGGACTGTGGTGCTGACACTCACCAGTCCCCGGCCCCCTTCCTTCCGCTTAGCGTACAGCCTCAGGGTGCTGGACCTGGGGTGAAACCCTCCATGCATGGTAAGGAGCTTTCTTGTCTTTATGTCAGTGGCTTCTATCTCCTCCTTTGGCCAGCCTATTATCCCAGCAGGGTACCTGATCACGGGCAGGGCGTACGTGTTGATGGCCCGGATCTTGTTCTTACCGTTAAGCTGACTCCTCAGGACTTGCCTGACCCTCTGCAGGTACTTAGTGGTTGCAGCTTTTCTAGCGGCCTCTTCATGGTTCCCATTCGCCTGCGGGATCCCCAGGTACTTGTAACTGTCCTCTATGTCTGCAATGTTGCCTTCTGGTAGTTCAATCCCCTCAGTTCTGACTACCTTCCCTCTCTTTGTTAACATCCGACTACACTTCTCCAGTCCGAACGACATTCCAATGTCATTGCTGTATAGCCTGGTAGTGTGGATCAGTGAATCGATGTCTCGTTCACTCTTGGCATACAGCTTGATGTCATCCATGTACAGGAGGTGGCTGACAACTGCTCCATTCCGTAGTCGGTATCCGTAGCCAGTCTTGTTAATGATCTCACTGAGGGGGTTAAGGCCTATGCAGAACAGCACTGGGGACAGAGCATCTCCTTGGTAGATCCCGCACTTGATGGTGACTTGTGCTATGGGCTTGGAGTTGGCCTCTAGTGTTGTGCGCCACATCCCCATTGAGTTCCTGATGAAGGCTCTTAGGGTCCCATTTATCTTGTACAATTCTAGGCATTCCAGTATCCAGCTGTGGGGCATTGAGTCATAGGCCTTCTTGTAATCAATCCAGGCAGTGCACAGGTTGGTCAGTCTGGTTTTGCAGTCTCGGCTGACTGTTCTGTCTACCAGTAGCTGGTGTTTTGCGCCTCTGGTATTCTTGCCAATCCCTTTCTGTGCCCCGCTCATGTATTGACCCATGTGCCTGTTCATCTTAGCCAATATGATGCCTGACAGGAGCTTCCATGTGGTACTGAGGCAGGTTATTGGTCGGAAGTTGGAGGGGACCAGTCCCTTCTTGGGGTCCTTGGGGATCAGGACTTGGATATCTGCCACTGTGATGGTTACTGGACCCTGTTCAGGGAGGTCGCTATGGTCTGCCCTCAGATCCACTAGCCACTGAGCATTGCCGTTATGGGTTGCGTCCTTCTCCCATATGCTCTTCCAGTATTGCTCCGTCTCCAGCCTTGGTGGTGCTGTTCTCTTATTATTATTGTTCCCTTGCCACTGAGAGTATACCTTTGCTGGTTCTGTGGAGAACAGCCGGTTTATTCTCCTGCCTTCTATCTCTCTGGTGTACCTCCTCAAGCGGCTGGCCAAGGCTGTGAGTCTTTGCTTGGCAGTTTCCAAGGCCTCAGGTATGGACAGCTTGCTGTATTTCTTATGCACCTTCTTTGTCGCACCTTTCTGCAACTCCGTTAGTTGGCTAACCTCCCTCCGTGCTACTTTGATCTTGCCCTCTAGCCTCCTTCTCCATGGAGGGTACTGCCCCTTATGGCTGTTCAACTTGTAGCCAAGCATCTCACTGATCACTGCTGCCGTATTGTAGATCAGCTTGTTAGTGTCAGTAATCGTGGCTGTAGGTATCGTCCGTAGTGCTGCATTAACATCATCTAGCAGACCTTCTGAAGGTACTTCACGTAATGGCTTACAGCAGTTGGTATTCCCAGGTAGTCTCCCATCCAAGTACTAACCAAGCCCAACCCTGGTTAGCTTCCGAGATCAGAGGAGATCGGGTGTGCTCAGGGTGGTATGGCTGTAAGGTATATATATATATATTAGGGGTGCAACAATACTCGTATCGATATTGAACCGTTCGATACAGTGCTTTTGGTTCGGTACGCATGTGTATCGAACAATACAAAATTTTTAATTCATTTTATCAACTTTTCTTCTGATGATGCTGTCTGTGTTGAGTGCTCAGTGGATCTGCGCTCGACAGTGCAGCCTAGGCAGAGTAGTCGAAAACAGATTCACTGACCGCAGGGCAAGCTAGCGAGACAGAAGTTAAGCTGTCATTGCAACATGGCAAATTGAACCTCCCCCACCCTCATTCAGATGTGGCGTTTGGAACTATTTTGGTTTTCATGTGACTTATGACCCTGAAGGTAAGCGCGTCATGGACAAAAGTAAAACAGTATGTCGGATGTGCCAGGCAATGCTCAGTTACATTGGTGGGAACTAGTGCATTAGCGCAGTTTGCTCGTTAACGTGTTGGCCGTCCAGCCCCACGCACGGGGAGATCCGCGGTAGCTCGTTAACGGAGATTTGCCGTGTTGCGACGTTAACGTCATTTCAACAAGATTACCGCTGACAGCACTAGTGGGAACACAACGAATATGACTGCACATTTACTCAGACATCCTCCTAGTGCAAAGACAAGTGGAAGCAGACAAAAACAACAAGTACGCATGCTACAAACTAAGTCATTTAGGTTAGCACATGATTCTCCTTATGGGGACCTGATATGTTTAATATGCTGCTGAGAATATACCCCAGAAGAAGCGTATAGTATAGCTTTTATTTTGGAATGAGCCATTTCTCTGTAATAAACTCTCTTTTCCAAAGATGAGTGATTTCTCGATCAGATAGATTTATTTTTTTTATTACTTTGTTGTTTCAGCAACATTAAATTTAAAAACTACTTTTGAGTTAAAATATATATTTATAATTTTAATAAATGACAAATTAAAAAGGCATGAACATTTTTTTGTATCGAAAAATATCGAACCGTGATACTAAAGTATCGAACCGAACCGTGAATTTTGTGTATCGTTGCACCCCTAATATATATATATATATATATATAGGCTGGGGTCTATCACACCAGGCAAGACCCCAGGTGCAGGCTGTGTAAAGATGCCCCAGAGACAATCCAGCACATAACAGCAGGGTGCAAGATGCTAGCAGGCAAGGCATACATGGAACGCCATAACCAAGTGGCCGGCATAGTGTACAGGAACATCTGTGCCGAGTATAACCTGGAAGTCCCGAGGTCAAAATGGGAGATGCCCCCAAGGGTGGTGGAGAATGGCCGAGCTAAGATCCTGTGGGACTTCCAGATACAGACGGACAAAATGGTGGTGGCTAACCAACCGGACATAGTGGTGGTAGACAAACAGAAGAAGACGGCCGTAGTGATCGATGTAGCGGTTCCGAATGACAGCAATATCAGGAAGAAGGAACATGAGAAGCTGGAGAAATACCAAGGGCTCAGAGAAGAGCTCGAGAGGATGTGGAGGGTGAAGGTAACGGTGGTCCCCGTGGTAATCGGAGCACTAGGTGCGGTGACTCCCAAGCTAGGCGAGTGGCTCCAGCAGATCCCGGGAACAACATCGGAGATCTCTGTCCAGAAGAGCGCAGTCCTGGGAACAGCTAAGATACTGCGCAGGACCCTCAAGCTCCCAGGCCTCTGGTAGAGGACCCGAGCTTGAAGGATAAACCGCCCGCAGGGGCGTGCTGGGTGTTTTATATATATATATATATATATATATATATATATATATATATATATATATATATATATATATATACACGTATGTAAATGTGTGTATGTGTGTATAGTTTTATTTTTACCTTAACCTCTATGTACATCTGTTTAGTAAATATATCTGTTTCCACAGCCAGTAGCAGAGTGGCTAAGTAAATGACTTTTAATCTTTCTTATTTAGCATATAGCATATTACAAACTGAAAGTAATTTTGTCTGGTCTGTGTGTGTGTGTGTATGTGTGTGTGGGTGTGTAGTTGACATTGGTCACGCTGCGTATTTTTTTTGAGAGGAAATTGTTCTCTGTCATTTAGTTGGCAGCCTGGCAGAACTGCAATTTACTCTCTCTAATAGATACATCTGATTATGCACTGATGTCCGTGGATGCACACAATATGAGTACAAGGGATCACAAGGTGTTCACATCGCCACTATGCAGCATCAATCTTTTGTGTTGTTACGTCATTCCAATACAAGGTTGCCTCAGGGGGAGACATCTTCTGTCTTCATTCTTTCGAGCGCACATGCACAAATCTGTCAGACCCCTATGGTGGCTGCAGGCTTTGTCATATACTGGTGACAGTAACAAGATGATACATGTGTCAGCAAACTAATCGACTGCCACACGGCCACTGTGGACACTTGGATGGAACCCACTGGTGTCACATTAGCGTTGTCTTTTTATTTAAGGGTTAACATTTTTAAAAGGTACACTTTAAGCCAAAGCTTGAGTAGTTTTGGTGCTGAAACCTAGTGAAAGCGAACAAAAAATTGTGTCCTGTGTGTAAGCTTTAATTTAGCTTCACACTGCATCCTACTGGTGACGTTCTTGTGATTTATGCTATCATCAGCTCACCGCTCTCCGCCTAATGCGTCTTTGTCACTTTTTAAAAGAAGAGCGTTAGCTCTCAGAATGAAATACTGCTGCGACTAGTGTATCAATGAACCTATGTACGCCAAAGGACACCTTGTGCATATCTGAGATGCCAGCAGCTTTGACTCTATTTGATGTCCTGGGAAATGAGATGAGATTGCTAGAGCCAAACGTATGGCAAAGCTAACAACCTAAAGACGTACTGTATTGTTTAATTGCTTATAGTTCCTTTGGTTGCATTCGTATCTTTCTGACATTTGTTTTTAAGTCTCTGAAAGAACAGAAAAACACACAAACACGTACACACACATCCATACCAAATACTGTGACAGATGCTGGGCCAAAAGCAAGTCAACAATGTACAGTAGATGAAAAAAATGAACAGCTTGCACACTGCAGGACTCCAATTTTGCCTATTTATTGAACCATGAAAAATACGCACAGTTACAGGCCGTGCGTATATAAATGTATATATACATATATACCCTTTGACATGGAGCCTGCGTGGAGGTGGGATCTAATTACTAACAATCCATATAGAAGACAATCCATTCCATTTCCTACGCCTCTGATGCCCCCAGCATCTACCAGTCAATCAAATCAGTGCTATGTTGTTATTCAGTATGACAGCAATTCTGCTCATGTTAGCATAATTGGTCAGTTTTATCATTAAGAATCTCGTATTTATTTGTTACTATTGCCAACACGTATTGTTTAGCACTTTAGTACTATTGTTTGGAAGGCATACTTGTTTTGTACTCCATATTTGGATTCCTCAAACATTAAGACGAGCTGGTTTTATTGTTGAAGTATCATCTTTATTGTCAGTAACTCTCAAGTGTTTTTACACATTTAAGACATCCACTAGTCTAAGCTCCTGGAAAAAAGAAATACTTAGTAAAATCTCTGACAGTTGCTGCCAGAAGCTCTTTGTTCATTTCTGGCTGGAGATACATGGGACTTTTGATGCAGGTGGAATTTCTCAAGGTATTTCTTGAGAGATGTTACCGAGCATGTCACGGTATGGCATGGCACACCGTGGAAGGAGTGGGGAAGGAGGACCCAGGCGCGGTGCTCTATGTATGGACAGTGTTTATTTACAAAGTGAAAACCAACGTAACAATAAATCCCCGTATTCTCCCAGACTCCCGTGTCGTGTCTCCCCGTGAATAGTCCGTGTTGCTGTGCTCTCCGCTCCTGTGTCAGCACCCCCCGGTGCTCGCTGCTCCCGTGTCTTCCACGCTCCTCATATGGGAAACAAAAGACGCAGCGTCAGGACACCTACAACTGCGGGCATGGGCGCATGGGCGCACGCACGCACGCACACACACACACACACACACACACACACACACACACACACACACACACACACACACACACACACACACACACACTAACTAACTAAGTAACAGGACAACTAACGTGGAGTCGCATGCAATGATCCCGCGTCGGTGGGAGCTCCAAGACTCTCCTAAGTAGCTCCCCCGACGAGCCCTGATCAGCGGCAGGTGTGTGGCTTTGGGTGTGGCCAGTCCTTCCACAGGGCCACACCCCTCAGGCCTGCAGGTGGCTGAGCTCCATCCTCCAAGCATACCCGCAGACGTACACACACACACACACATCTACAAGCATGGAGAAGAGCAGCAGCAACACCAAAATACATATAATAATAATAATAATATAATACATAACTGCTCAGGGATCCTGGGTCGCCCAGTCCCAGGACCCTGACAGAGCAAAGGATAAGATGTTCATGTTCCTCATACACAGAATCCTTGTGATTTTTTTATTGTTTCTCTCCAGTGTGTCGTTGTGATTGTTTTTGTTTTTTCACTGAATGTCACTGTAAAAACATTCTCAACTTTTAGGATGTATAAGTTGGATTTGAGATCCTGAGTCACTCCTTTACCCTTTGTCCAAAGTGCAACTAAATGTACGTGACCTTGTTGAGTAAAACCCTTCTCTGAGCTTTGTGTTGTAGTTTAAAAGGCACTGGTCTTCAGGTGAAATTAGTGGGTGATGAGATTTGTCTTTTTCTGCTTTTCTAATCTCTTACACCTTTGAAAGCTTTCATAAGTAGCTTTGAGTTCTGGCTCCTGCATTAAATTCCATTAACAGCTAACTGGAGGCCCACTGAACAAAATCATATCAGCTAGCCCAAATTGCAGCTGATTTTGTTGTTGAGCCCTGCCTTAGTTGTTGAGAATCATCAAATTGCCTCAAGATTGTATTAATTTCAGCAAATTGGTGATTATTATAATTTGCACACTCAGCCAAGACCTAAACTTTTTTTTCTCTTTAGCTTGGCATTGGCAAAGTTATAATTAAACAAACTTTGTGCAAAGTTTAAAAAAGAAAAAAAAAACTACTCTTTATATAATAGCATATACACTGGCTTGCAAAAGTATTCGGCCCCTTGAACTTTTCCACATTTTGTCACATTACAGGCACAAACATGATTCAATTTTATTGGAATTCCACATGAAAGACCAATACAAAGTGGTGTACATGTGAGAAGTGGAACGAAAATCATACATGATGCCAAACATTTTTTACAAATAAATAACTGAAAAGTGGGGTGAGCGTAATTATTCAGCCCCCTTTGGTCTGAGTGCAGTCAGTTGCCCATAGACATTGCCTGATGAGTGCTAATGACTAAACACAGTGCACCTGTGTGTAATCTATTGTCAGTACAAATACAGCTGCTCTGTGACGGCCTCAGAGGTTGTCTAAGAGAATATTGGGAGCAACAACACCATGAAGTCCAAAGAACACACCAGACAGGTCAGGGATAAAGTTATTGAGAAATTTAAAGCATGTTCAAGGCTACAAAAATATTTCCCAGGCCTTGAACATCCTACGGAGCAGTGTTCAAGCAATCATTCAGAAATGGAAGAAGGTGCTCTGGTCAGATGAGACCAAAATGGAACTTTTTGACCAAAATGCAAAACGCTATGTGTGGTGGAAAACTAACACTGCACATCACTCTGAACACACCATCCCCACTGTCAAATATGATGGTGGCAGCATCATGCTCTGGGGGTGCTTCTCTTCAGCAGGGACAGGGAAGCTGGTCAGAGTTGATGGGAAGATGGATGGAGCCAAATACAGGGCAATCTTGGAAGAAAACCTCTTGGAGTCTGCAAAAGACTTGAGACTGGGGCAGAGGTTCACCTTCCAGCAGGACAACGACCCTAAACATAAAGCCAGGGCAGCAATGGAATGGTTTAAAACAAAACATATCCATGTGTTAGAATGGCCCAGTCAAAGATCTAAATCCAATCGAGAATCTGTGGCAAGATCTGAAAACTGCTATTCACAAACGCTGTCCATCTAATCTGACTGAGCTGGAGCTGTTTTACAAAAAAGAATGGGCAAGGATTTCAGTCTCTAGATGTGCAAAGCTGGTAGAGACATACCCTAAAAGACTGGCAGCTGTAATTGCAGCAAAAGGTGGTTCTACAAAGTATTGACTCAGGGGGCTGAATAATTATGCACACCCCACTTTTCAGTTATTTATTTGTAAAAAATGTTTGGAATCATGTGTGATTTTCGTTCCACTTCTCACGTGTACACCACTTTGTGTTGGTCTTTCACGTGGAATTCCAATAAAATTGATTCATGGTTGTGGCTGTAATGTGACAAAATGTGGAAAAGCTCAAGGGGGCCGAATACTTTTGCAAGCCACTGTATGTACAAGAAAATACCAATCAGCAACTTTTAAACAGTATTTTGAAATAGAATTTGAAATCGATACAGGTATTAAGCATACAGTTTTGTTTTTGTGTTAATGTCCAGGCAATGCTGATAACACATTTTCTAAATGCAATATTTAAAAAGAGCACTTGACAAAAAGCTTATCTCATATCTCAAAACATATCTTGGCATGGTGTGCCCAAGTGGACAACCAAACAGAAGATGAACACTATCTGAAAGTCATGTCCTTAAGAAATGGGAAAGAAATCCAGCAAAGACCTGACACAGTATCTAAAAGATGCATCTGAGCCTTTGGATGATCATTCTACTGTTCACTGAATCCTTAATGGAAACAGTCTTTGTTTAAGGATGTCTGCGAAGAAGTCGTTCTTAAAAAGAGAAACAGGGAGAAAGAGCTGATGCATACCAAAGTACACAAGAACTGGACTGAAGAGTAATGAGTCCAAATTAGAATTCTTTAGTTCAAATCATCATCATTTCATCACCAATAGGGAAGATAGGGAACAGATCAGGAGAGAGGTGAGTATGAGTGACTATCTACAGGCATCTATACAACATCCACAGATGAGCTTTGAATGCCTTTCAAGAAGCCTGGAGAACTATTCCCGAAGACTACATGAAGAAAGCTGCCTGAAATAGTTCAGGTTGTGTTGAACAATAAATGTGGTCATACCATAAATTGACTTTCAAATATATTAGAATTGCACAGACTCTGTTTTTCCTTTATGAATTGTGTTTCCATTTTTGTTTTCACCTAGATTTGTCATTTTTTACTATTATCCAAAATACCATCAACCTGTTGTCGTCGCCTAAACTGTAATATCCTAACCTGTAGTTTTGATAAGCTTTATCTTACTGGGAGAAAGGATATGGTAAAATGATGGCAATTCTTTTTTTAGCCTCTTGAGAGGTTTTGTGTTTTCTGTCACTTCTCAAGGCTTTAATGAATGATTAATGATCCCTCCATCAATATTTATTGATCATCAAGAAGCTGCAATGAGGCTTCCATGCAAAGGCTAATGAAAGTTTAATACTCCAATCAAAAAACTGGTCCCATCCTTCCTTTGACAGGAGGCAAGAAGTGTCCCATTATCTTGTACTGAGGCCTGCACAAATTCCCAGCAACACATAGAATTTCCCAACACAAAACTTGCGTTACTTTTGGGAAACTAAATGACGTTTTAGCGAAGCTAGAAGGTCATAATGTGAATTAGCACAGAAATCCTGGTTTTCTGACTTGAAAGTACATCTATTACACAAAATCACTGTTCCCATGTGTTTCATGATCCACACAGGCAACTTGATTATTTTCTAAGCAATGACGTACTGTATATGAAAAGTTATTTCACAAAGACATTTAGCAAATTAGGAGAAGACTGCGCTGAAGTAATTTAGTGGAAGCACAGCAAATCTGTGTACTACCTGGTCGTGTTTAGGAAGCAGATAGAAAAATCTATTCTAAATTCCTAGAAAAATAGACACTCTTATTGGATATGCCTGCAATAAATTAAGTTACAGCTAACTCGATTATTGCTCAAGGATTGTACCTTTTTTCCTTTCCCCCCTTTAATAGCACATTTTTTGTGATTCGGTGTACTTTATATTTAAATCGACTTATTAAAAGACTTTAAATGTAAGGAACTTGCCAGTGTTCTTGATGACAGTGACCCAGCAAGCACAATAAAGTGAATCATGCTTTACTCATTCTCAAAGGGAGCCTGATTCTGTATACATAAGCACTGGGTGCAGCAGTAACACATAAACAAAGGCCACACCGAACACATCTTGCCACCTACAGGTGCATTTTGGAGTGAATTTGCATATGCCCTTGAGACAGCCTCTACTGCCTGTTAATATTCTCCTCACCATTAACAGCATTATTGCGTGCACGAAACCTCTCTCTCCTCAGGTCCCACTCTTCATCCGACCATTACCCTCCTTCGTGCGTATACGTGTTTCTGGTAATAATTCTTTGCATGGACTAGCACTTTTAGTCCATAGAGAGAAATCAGAGGTGTGTATGTTTGTGTTGTGTGTGTGCCTTGTCTCCCTGTATGTATTGGGTGTACTTGTGAACATTTATTATTCCCATCTCTAATAACTTGTTTCTGCTGTCGTTGTGACCTTGTTGGTGATAGTTTCTAACCTGCTTAGCTTGAACAGACCCAGTGAAACTTTGGGCTGACATCAACTCCAACACTTATTTACGAGTCCAGTAGGTTTAAAAGTATCTGACAAATGCACACAGTAAGCCAGATAGAGGAAAGTACAAAGGCAGTGTGGGGGCGGTGACTATAACTGACCAACCTGTGCTTCTCTGAGCATTAGGTGAAGTTGTTCCCTGTCCTCTTGCTCCTTCTGCGCCTCTTTTTTTACTCTTGCCTCCCTTCAGAACAGCCAAGGCAGCACTTTGAGGCTGTGGCTGTGAAAGGAGGCCACAAGTTTACCTCACAAATAAATCTCTCTCTCTCCCCACTAAGTTTGACCTCTGGGAAGAAGTGGATCAAGGCCTGAGGCAAGTTCTTACTTAGAGGAAAGTGCACTACTGCACAATTCTGTAACTGCCTAAACAAAGGTGGAGAGCGATACAAATTTACAGGCTGAGAGGAGTTTGGGGGCAGTTTTTTTTTTTTCCATTTACACTTTTGGATCTCAGAAAGTTAGAGTTCTCTTTGATGATTTTCATTCAGCATATAAACTAGATGTGATGCACTAGAATCCTTTGCTGCTCTCCAATCACTGAGCAAATCATAGACAATTTTCTCTGGAATCATTTTAACCTTGCAGATTCCCTCTACTCAAACTTTTACTCAAAGCTATCCTTATGCTAACTTTAAACTGAAACATGATTTATATACCCACAATATGAGTAATACGAGTGTACACTCTGTCAAGCAGGGATTTTGCTATTTCTGAAGTACTTCCCAAAGGTAGAATACAACTAAGAGCCACTACTCACACATTGCATACCATCACAGATGGACAACTGTTATAATGCACCGCTCTCTTTCAGCAGTGCATTATACTATAAAACTCAACACAGTATTTGTCATCATCTGGAAAAATGCATTCTGTATAATGTATGTTCATAACAAAAATGCACTGATGTTGTTGAGACAGCTAATAATTGTGTAACAGTGGTGTTACAATTATTGAAACTGAAATAATCGCTTAAACAGTGTCTGAACATGTTTATTCATGTACTTAAGTATTTATATTATTTTGCCAGTAACATCTCTAGTTATATGTTCCTCTACAAAGACCTTCTTATAGAATTAAAACTGTAATGTAACGAAAACAATTAACTGAGTCCAACAGAAATGACTAAAAAGATTGCTGTAAGCTACACAAATCTCATAAAACAAATAGACATGTCCAGTATCCTGAGGGTCATGTCCATATGTTTAGAACAGAAGATGAATCCAGCACTTTTAAAAGGCCAGCTTCAGCAATCAGCAAGTCTGTGCATTTTTATGTGCCCTCAGTGCAAAACACTTATCCTGTGTAATAACAATCTTTGCATGCATGCACATCTTTGGTAAAAAACATTCAGCTTATCCTTGACCTCAGTGTACATTGGGCTATTTTATTGCTAGCCATTAGGACATTTATGTAATCCATTTGTGGTATGGGGTAGTGTTTATTTAGTCATACATTTATTCATGCAATCAGCACAGTCCGAGCAGCCCAGGTTTCCAGTGTAATGATTTCCAAGCCTCACCTGACAAGCTGTCATATGCTTACCAAAGTTTCTTTCTAATGCAGCACGCGACAATATAACTTTGTTAGAAGCATTTTTGCTTTAAATTTGTTAGTTTAGTGACACCACTAAGTCTACATTTAAGGCTCAAAGTCACTTGTAGGCCTTTCAGTGGTGTGTGCACAGTTCCAAAAACAAAAGAAGCTCAGATTAATCCTGTTAACTTTTGTCGTTTGAATCTCCTCCTCCTTCAAATTGGCCTACTTGTCGCTCTTTATTTGTCTCTGCCTGCCTCATCTATTCCTCTCAACCTCGGAGTGTGACATACTGTTGACACCGGATGGGTTGAGGCAGACAGACGACTGATGAGATGAAAGTCAGACGTGATGAAAGCTGATAGAGCCAACAGCAAACTCATTTACAGACCGGTCTCTGCCCTCCTGGGACAGACCTCCTTTTGTCAATATTTTCTGGAGTATGACATGCTGCAAAATATTTAAACACACCTACTGATTTTTGAATTACAATTTTAGAATTAGTACTGCTGAAATTGCAGGGTTGTTGTTTTTTTGTTTTTTTAATGGGAAAAGAACAAGGTGAAAAGTACAGGTATGATGTACAGATTATGAACACATCAGTGAAATTGGGCTTCCCACTTTCTAAAAATGCCTTTTCTCATTGCTAAACACAAAACTAGCACAAACTCCCAGGTAAATAAGTCAACGCTCATTGTAAAATATTGTGTATCCTCCTGATTTCTTTTTGATGTGTTACAGCAAGAAGGCTCTGCTTTCAAACGTGCTGGCCAGTTCGGCCCTTTCTATGGGGAGTTTGCATTTTTCTATGTGCTTTTATGGGCCCTACAGATACACATTAGTTTAACTGATAATTAAATTAGCTGAGATGTGGGTTTAAAACTGTGCTGCTGTCTGGCTGTCTGCATTAGCCCTGTGATATACTAGTTGTCTATCTAACATGTACCCAGCCCTTTGCCCCTTTACAGCTGGAATGAGCTCCAGACTCCCTGTGATCCAGTGCAAGTAAAAATATGCACGTACCATCCGAGTCTTTTTTATTACCAACAAAACATTGGTTATTACCTGCCTCAGAGGTTGACTAAAGCTGACAATGAGCAAACAACAACAACAGCTAGTTGTAAGCTAACATTATGCCAGCTAATGTTAGGCTTGGGTTTCCTAAAAATCACAGTTTCCCTCTGATAACAGTTTTATTATCGTCTCATATTGTATGACACTTTATTTGCTTAGTCTAACAATGTTAGAACATTGTGACGCCCGGCGTCAGTTAAAAAGAGGTTAACTGCCAAACATAGAAAATGATGTCCTCTCAATACAAGCGAGGATTCTCTTTTTTTTTTTTTTTTTTTTTTTGGCCTGTCCCGTTTGGCTCTTTTGCCATCAGAATTGTTGTCTAAAGGCAAAGAAAGATGCCCAACGGATTTACTTTACCAAACTGACCATCCCAGCCTTGCCGTAATGGTCCATTTGATTCACCTTTTATTGTTTATTTTATTTTCACTTACTGAATACGGGACAGACTTGACTGGGGGAAAGAAGGAGAGAAAGAAAGAGGGAAAGAGAAACAGCTGAGAAGAGGGACGGGGGAGAAGGGCGAGGATTCTTTCTTCCTGGATACATGAACATTCTGATCTGCCATGGCTAAATATTGAGGAAGTATTATGTAAACCATCCTCACCTGTTAACTTTTTAGGAAAATGTTTAAATGACTTACCTCACGTAATAAAGCATAACCCACTGATATATAATGCTATGTGGACGTGGGGAAAACTGAGAAAATTTTTTAACAGTAGTCTTCCGTTTAATATCTTGTCAACGTTTATAAATAATCCAGACCTTCTGCCACAAAACATAGGGTCAAGCTTTGTGGGATGGCATAAAGTAGGTGTAAAGAGGTTTTATGACCTCTTTAAACATGGTGAGTTTAAATCATTTGAATCCTTGAAGTCCCAGTATTCTATGTCAAAGACTGAGTTTTATAAGTATTTGCAATTGAGAAATTATGTGTTAAAAAATGCTAAATCATTACAAATCCCAACTGCCTCTTTTCGGTTGGAGAAATTTTTTCTGGATAATAGGGAGCATAAACATTTTGTATCAAAGTTTTATTCCGAGATTTATGCCCTAATTGTGGATTAAACTGGCATGGTTGAGAAAATCTTGGGGGACGATGCTTAAATGTGAAATAGATATACAGCAGGGGCGGAGCGTGGGGGTGGCTTACTGGGCTTAAGCCCGGGTTGTTTTGTCAGAAGCCCGGGGTCTTTTGGAGTGTAATTTTTTCATAGTTAGATGCCTGGCTGACAACTGTATAAAACAAAAAGTACACACAATATTCGAAGCACATAGTGCACACTGTGGGAATTTAGGACTGTGCGTGAATCCCCCCTGATATTGGTATGATCCGAGCTCAGGCACTAAGCGACTGAGCGAGGGGGCGGGACATCTGCTGCCTGTGAGTGCGCTGTTGGAGAAACGGAGCCAGCCATACTAAGGAGAGCTTAAGTTTGACCAGGTACCAAAGCAAATCATTCACACCGTACAAATAATGTAAATATGACGGTGCATCACGAAAGATTGATATCACACTGATCACTTGACCAATATTACCTTCAAGTGAATCAACAAATGGCGAAATGAAAAGCCGAACAAATGCTATTTTTTTTAGAATCTTAGCTTACGTGTGTTTATTTCATATTTTCAGTTCTTACCCTCCCCGACTAAATCGGTTTCAGTTATGTACTGAAATATAAGAATGGACATTAGAGGCTTCTTTCAAAGAAAAAACTCAGGTAAATGTTATTTTATATATTATGCTTTGTATGTTGTTCAGTATATTTCTATGCAAAACAAGAGGGGTTTCAGTACACAGCAGGATATTCACATTTGTAACCAGATATTTACATACACTTTAGGGAGAAAACATAAAACATTTTTACTCTACGACATCAATTTAGAGTAAACTTTTGTTTTAGATAAATATTGAAAATATGGGAAAATCAAGAGACATCAACCAAAACACCAGGAAAAGAACTGTGGAGCTCCATAAGTGTGGCTCAATTTTGAATACAATTTGGTGCCATTTGCAATTAAGAAATACAGATAGTTTCTCTCTTTACTCTTAGAGTTAACAAATATGTTTTTTATATTTATCAATCTAAAAAAATAAACATTTAGTCTGATTTGATGTTACAATTAAAAAAGTGTTTGTGTTTTGATCTGAAGAGTTTGTAAATATCTGGTTTCAACTGTATATTTGATGATTGTCAGCACAGAGAGGGAGAGAGAGGAACAGAGAGGGAGATGGAGAATGAGGACAGAACAGAGGGTCTGGTTGAATTGGAGTTTAGTCCTCATGTCTTGATACAGCCCCGGTTTTGTTCTGCCTTGCCGCTTAATTAAAAAACTAGTTTAAGGTGTCCTGCACATGTGATATATATTTTTCCCTATATGAAGTTACTCTTTTTTGAACAAAACTCAAAACAGAGCCTATTAATCTTTCAGTCATTTCTACCCCCCCCCCCCCCCCCCCCAAAAAAAAAAAGAAAAAAAAATCCCACATGCATACTACCCTTTAGGGCTAAGCCCCGGGTGTTTCAAATGTCTGGCTCCGCCTCTGATATACAGGCATGGGACAAAATCTTGCTCCTTCTATCTAAAATCTCTGTTTGTAACCGATTTAGAGAAGTGCAGTACAAAATTTTGCACAATGTGTATATTTCTCCGTATATTTATAGTAAGTATAATATGGGAACATCTCCAAACTGTCTCAAGTGTAAGGTCAGAGTGGGCACTAGATTCCACTGCTTGTGGGAATGTACTATTATCCAGTCATTTTGGAAAGAGGTCTGCGCCAATATTAGTACAGCCATTGGTCATCAGGTGACAGAAAACCCATTAATGTGTATATTGGGATATATTCCTGTCTCACTGGTACAACATGAGCATGTAATTCAGTCACTGGTAATGTTGGCCAGGAAAAGCATTATGTTGAGATGGGTGGGGGCTGAGCCTCCCTCCATTTCTCTATGGAAGTCGCTCATCATTGAAGTTATGACTCTGATCAGGCTGGGACACTATATTGATGGGAGCTCCCGAATTTTTGTGGACAAATGGAAGAAATCACTGGAAGCACTGGGAGTAACCTGTAAACTGGATCCTAGTGGACAACAATTATGGACATAATGTTGTAATGTTCTAGTGCTGTGTAGTGTTATTATTTTGGATGTGAACCAGTCTTATATTTGTTGGGGAAAAAAGTTAAATAAAAGTTTAAAAAAAAATAAAAAGAGGTTAACTGATGCTGGCCTAACAGCAGCTAACAGAGGCTAACAGCAGACCTCACCTAGGTATCACTATCATTTGTTAGAAGTGAGTTCGTATCAGAGTCTTCTTACAAAGTTTTACAGCCTCCTCCACCTCTACTTTAGAGTAGATGTGGACAACAACTGACATAAACAGCGGAATGACACCCTACGCTCACTGCACATTAACAAACAAATTAATACTTAGTATATTACATTGACATTTCTGGCAAGGAGCTCAACTAATCAGGAAATACTGGGGACCTACCTTACCATTAATGTGCTGCAGTTGATCAAATGTTTTATACCGCTGTCTCGAAAGCCATTAGGGCACCTTATTTTCTTATGTGCTTCCTGAGCTTTTTAGCGTGTACTGGTGTGTTCCACTGTTGTGGGGTTGGGCAAAAAAAATAAAAAATCTCGCTGTCTAGTTTTGCCAGATGAAAAGACGCACACACAGATACAAACACATTAGATGGAGTATGAGTTTCTGCACCAGTGGGTGGTTTCAGTGAGCAAAGACATGATGTGTGTTTAATGTGTTTGTTCTTTAAAGCTGAAATAAATTTGGGACAGTATGTGAATGTCTGTTAGGTTTGCGCTTATCTCAAAAAGCAAGAGTAAGAGAGAGCACCAGAGACTGATGATGAGGGAGAATGAGTTGTTTTCACATCATGTCGAAAATTTAACACCTGTTTTCTTCTGCTCTTTGCCATTCAGGCTTTTATCTAGTCTTTATGCTTCGCTGTTTGTCTGTTAACTGTGCTCTTTGCCTTTATGTCACATCACTGCCATGGCAAATCCTGAGGCAGAGCCCTCCTGGTCATTCTTACTCATCCCTCCCAGCCATACTGTCCAGCCAAATATCCTGAGGGTGATTGGGTCTTGGCTGAATGTGCCTAAAGGCCTTGCAGTAGCCTTTCTGAAGAGAGGAAATGTTAGCTATTAAATCATTTCTTCAAAGTGTAAGGCTGGATTTTAAAATAATTTCATTCATCTTGTGACTTAATATTTTATTGCAATGCCAATAATGTATGAATTTAAACTTGTTCTTTGCTTGCATATACTCCCATAAAATGTCTGAAAATGGTAAATGGACGAAGTCTTATACAGAGCTTTTCTACTCTAACTGGGCACTCAAAGCAATTTATACAACTTGACTCATTCACACCAGAACATTTTTCTATGTAGGCGCTTCTAACACTCACACACATTCATACTCCAATGGATGTATCAGAGAGAAACTTCGGTTTAGTATCTTGCCCAAGATTATTTGGCATCCAGACTGGAGCAGACAGGGATCAAACCACCAACCTTCTAATTAGTGACTTGGTCTACTGCCTGAGTTACAGCCACACCACATGACATTTAAATGTAGGATAAAATGCAAAAGCAGTGATGGCTTGAAGCAGCCTAACAAGATTAAATCTAAAAATCCTCAATTTTACTCCAAATATTTGACATGTTGGGATTTTTCCACTGCTGCCTAAGTGTACTAACATCACTAAGTGACGTATAGCTTATTTCATCACATTAGTTTTTGCACATTTCTTTCAGATTTTGCTGGCATGAAAGTAGATTTGAAAGCACACAGACATGAATGCACTTATGTAGCATAAGGAGCTGCACTGACGTATTGTTTGAATGTTTGAATGGCCTTATTTTAGGATGTTGTTAGTTGGTTTCTTGGCATTGTAACTTTTGTTACAGTCATAAAACGATAATGATAGGGTGCTTTCATAAGGTGTTGTAGGTGTATAAAGGCTGAAAAGTAAGTAAGTAAAGTAAAATTTTATTTATATAGCACCTTTCATGATAAAAATCACGAATAAAAATCAACCAAAAGCAAGTTTAAAAAGATGAGTTTTTAGCTGTTTTTTTAAAGCGACCACTGAGTCACTGAGAGTCACTGAGAGTTCCACAATTTGGGGGCCACAGTTACAAAAGCTTTGTCGCCTTTTGTTTTCAGCCTCGTGTGTTGGACAACCAGCAAGCCCTGGTCACATGACCTCAGGGACCTACTGGGAATGTATGAATGTAAAAGTTCACTTATATATGTTAGTGCTTGTCCATGCAGAGCCCTGAAAGTCAAGGTCAAAACCTTAAAGTGGATTCTGAATTTAACGGGGAGCCAGTGCAGCTGAATCAGCAGGGGTGTGACATGGGAGGACTTGGAGGACTTGGTCAGAAGCTTTGCAGCAGCATTCTGAACAACTTGCAGATGCTCCAAAGAGGCTTTACATAAACAAGTAAACAAAGAATTACAATAATCCAGACGAGATGAAACAAATGCATGAATGACAATTTCTAATTTGGAGTGCAATACAATGGGACTCAGCTTAGCAATGTTTCTCAAGTGATAAAAACAGGAGCGAACCAGAGATTTTACATGAGCATCCAAAGTCAGAACTGAGTCAATAGTAACACCAAGGTTCCTGATAGACGGTTTGGCAAATGTAGCAAGTGGACCCAAGTTTTCCATAACACTAGGTACAAAATTTTTAGGAGCACAAACAAGGACTTCAGTCTTCTCCTCATTTAGTTGAAGAAAGTTTCCAGCCATCCAACCTCTAATGGAGTCTATGAACTTATGCAAAATCTGTAGCTTGGAAACATCATGGGGCTTAAAGGAGATATATAACTGAATATCATCTGCATAGCAGTGATACGAAATGTCCTTAAAAGTGCTCAATAAGTGTTGCAGAGGAAGTAAATACAGCAAGAACAATAAAGGCCCCAAAACTGAACCTTGTGGCACAACATAGGCAAGAAAAGTAGAAGAGGAACTGTACTTACAGGTAGCCACAGAAAAGGATCGTTCATGCAAATAGGATTCAAACCAGTCCAAAGCAGCCCCTGATATACCCACCCAGTGTCTCAGCCTATCTAACAGAATATGATGGTCCACAATATCAAAAGCAGAGGCCAGGTCCAACATCAACAGAACGGAGCATTCTCCTGCATCACATCTCATCAAAATGTCATTGGAGACTCTAAGAAGTGTAGTTTCAGTAGAGTGAGCTCTACGAAAGCCAGATTGGAATTTATCCAGAATGCTGTATTCATCTAGAACAGCTATAAGCTGCTTAGCCAAAACCTTTTCTAAAATCTTAGCAATGAACGGTAATTCTGAAATTGGTCTGTAGCTACTAAGAAGAGAAGCATCAAGCTTAGGTTTTTTTTAACAGTGGGAGAATAACAGCATTCTTACAATAAACAGGGACCTGACCAGAAACCAATGAGGTATTGATAATTGTGAGCACACAGGGACCAATAGACTGAAAGACATTTCTAAACAAACGTGTATATTAAAATACCCGGCTAGAACCAGTCTGGACAGCTTCAAAGTCGAGGATAAAAAGTCACCGAACTTTAAAAACATACTCTTTAGGCCAGGTGGACGATACACTACAGCGCAGTAAAACGGATCTTTATTTCCAATTCTAACCAGCTGTAGTTCAAAGGATGAAAAATGTCCGACCAACACTGTGCGGCAGTAAAACCGGCTTCCAAACACCGCAGCGACACCTCCTCCTCGACCCGACGTCTGAGGCTGGCTGATGAAGGAGTACCCACTCGGGCAAAGTTCAATGAAGGATGAAAAGTCACCATTGCGCTGCCAGGTTTCAGTTAGAAATAAGAAGTCCAGTTTCTTGGAAAGAATAAAATCGTTCAGCAAGAACGTTTTATTAGTCATTGATCGAGTGTTAAAAAGCGCCACGCTCAGCGAAGTAGAAGACATATTATTAACAGAAGCGGCCCGATTTAGGGGACGAAGAAACAGAGAGTTTGATCCATGACGCTCATAAATTCCACTCACCGCGGGGATGGAAGGCCAAACAACAGGAGAGTCTGGATGAACACTCCTGAGGTAGCGCCGTCTCATAGATCCAGGCACAGCTAGTCCCCGATTCCAGAACAGTCTGAGTTTTACCTGGACACCTGCTCTTTTTCCTCTCCTCCTCTGTGACTTGTGTGGACACAGAAAGGCACCACTGATGACACCTAACGAAGATCCAGACACCGGTGTCGGCAGCGGAGGATGGAAAATACCATAGGAGGATGAGGCATCTTGACTTATCATAAAGGATCGGATGGATAATAGCGTCAGGCGATCATAGCCGTGCATGCACAAAAGGATCCAGACGCAGACTCAAGCGCTAGCAGAAAAAGACACTTTATTATAATAACAAAAGGTGACCCGGGAAAACCAGAGAAGCAAAACGAGGAACTAAAAAAAACCCGGGGAAACAATGACGTGAGGAAGCCGGAATCGGGACCGTGGGAGGCTGCAACAGAAAGGGGAGAAGATTACTAGTGAGCCGGGAAGCGGGGGAACACATCAAGACTGAGTTAGAATAGTTGGCTTACGATCAGCACCGGGTGATCCAATTGAGCAGGAGGACAGGCAGGTGGCAGATACTGGACGCCGGATCGAAACCACAGAGAGGTGATTAACGGACTGGCGTGGAGCATCCGTCAGCGCAGGGTTAAGTAGCTCTTCAGGTAATCACCCCGATGGAAAGCAGGTGTGCCGGTGATGGCCCAGCCCGGGGTGTGGCTACCCGAGCATCACACACTCCACAGACACAGGACCACAGACCATGACAATTCTAGCCTGTTGCTAGGTGCTAGCAAGGTGATGCTTATCATATGTTATGCATAATTGAGCTTTTGTAGTTATAAATTAGACAGTATTTCCATGAATTGGTAATCAACTTGATGACATCATAATATCTGATATAGATAAGAACCTACAGGGACCTTGAGCAGTATCCACACTGGAAGTGACATGGCGACCAAAACGAATGACGTCAAGTGACTAAGGCTGAAATAATCACTGGCAACTTTTGTTATAGTCATAAAATTACTATTAATGTGGCATAGACTATAAATAAAATAGACGTGACAGTCAATGCAAAAGGGTTCAGACATTTTTTAAGGTGCACGTTTGAGACATTTTTTTCATTTCCCCCCAAAATTATTCGTTTAACACAAGTTATTGGGCTACATCTGATTTTGCTGGAATGAAAGTAGATGTGAAAGCACACAGACATGAATGTACTTATGTAGCATAGAAGATAGAAGCAAACTACTGATCCTATCGCATTAGTATAGATCCAGTATCAATACCAGGATTGATATATAAGGTGGGCCATTTATATGGATACACCATAATTGATTGATTGATTGATTGGTAATTTATTTCAACATGTGAACAATATACAAGTACATTTAGAAAAGAAATGAGAGAAAAAAATATACTATACAAATTACATACAAAAAAACATTCTGATTAATTTACATGTTGAAAGGGAGTGGGAAGAAGTATACACTTATTTAATCCCACCCCTGTCCCATAAATTATCAGTGAATATTTAGTCAGTTTCCTTACTGATATAATTTGTAATAAAAATAGTGAACAGATTTCTGATATACTATATACTATAATATCACATCATGAATTTTTTGTTTGTTTGTTTTTAAATAGAGACATTCACTTAATTTAAATATTTTCCTTTTCTTAAAATAAAATGGGAATGGTTGGTGATATTAAAGTCCTGTTTGTGGCACATTAGTATATGTGAGGGGGCAAACTCCTCAAGATGGGTGGTGACCATGGTGGCCATTTAGAAGTCGGCCATCTTGGATACAACTTTTGTTTTTCCAATAGGAAGAGGGCCATGTGACACATCAAACTTATTGGTAATGTCACAAGAAAAACAATGGTGTGCTTGGTTTCAACGTAACTTTATTCTGTCATGAGTTATTTACAAGTTTCTCTTTGTTCACAGCCATTGACATGTCGAAGAGGTTAACACGTGAGGAGGGGATCGAAATTGTGTTGTATTGTACTGGTGAACGCAGTAACCAGGTCATTGCTGCAGATTTCAATGCAAGACACCCTACGAGACCACCCATCTCCCATGCTACAGTTAGCAAACTGCTTGCTAAGTTTTGTGAACTTGGTTCAGTGTTGGATTTGCCAAAATGTGGACGCAAGAAAACTGTCACTAATGAAGAAACATCAGTGGCTGTCCTCATTCAGCAAGAGCCCACAGCGTAGCACTCGCCGCATGTCACTGGAGAGTGGAATTAGTCGAATATCCCTTCGGCGGATATTAGCTACTCACAAATGGCACCCTTACAAACTCCAGCTACTGCAGCATCTCAACGAGGATGACCTAGATCCGCGCACAGAATTTGCAGAATGGGCAAACAAAAATTGGAACAGGACCCTCAGTTCACGCAGAAGATTTTGTTCAGCAATGAGGCAAACTTTTATGTGAATGGTGAAGTTAACAAACAAAACCACCGCTATTGGTCTGACACTAACCCACATTGGATGGATCCCTCCAAGACTGTTGGAACAACAAACAAGACTGTTTGGTGTGGTATATGGGGTACAACGATAGAGGGTCCATTCTTCATCAATGGAAACCTCAAGGCCACTGGATATTTGAAATCTCTACATAATGATGTGTTTCCCTCTTTATGCACTGAAGCTGGCACGTTCCCTGAGTTTTTCTAGCAAGATGGTGCACCACCACATTATGTGTGCCAGGTCCGAGCATTCCTAGATGAACAGTTTCCTGGTCGTCGTGGGCCAGTTGAATGGCCCCCAAGGTCTCCCAATCTGACCCCCTTAGACTTTTATCTTTGGGGTCATCTGAAGGCCCTCGTATCTTCTATGGTGTGAAGATACGAGATGTGCAGCACCTGAAACTACAGATACTGGATGCCTGTGCTGGCATTTCTCCTGCAGTGTTGCTATCAGTGTGTGAAGAGTGGGAGAAGAGGGTTGCATTGACAATCCAACACAATGGGCAGCACATTGAACACATTTTATAAGTGGTCAGAAACTTGTAAATAACTCATGACAGAATAAAGTTACGTTGAAACAAAGCACACCATTGTTTTTCTTGTGACATTACCAATAAGTTTGATGTGTCACATGGCCCTCTTCCTATTGAAAAAACAAAAGATGTATCTAAGATGGCCGACTTCTAAATGGCCACCATGGTCACCACCCATCTTGAGGAGTTTGCCCCCTCACATATACTAATGTGCCACAAACAGGACTTTAATATCACCAACCATTCCCATGTTATTATGGTGTATCCATATAAATGGCCCACCCTGTAGATACTATCAAGATTTGGATTGATCCGACCACATTTAGCTCCAGTTTGGGAACAGCTTAAGATGTACCTGGGTGCCAAATTTGCTCACTGATCTCCTGATGTTTTAGACAGAGTTTGGGGACAAAACAATGACAGACCGATTTCATGTATTATAATAGGACATTCATTGTTTGGCTTTGGCTTACCGCTCATGTTTTTACAATACAATTTCAAAAATTTCTATCTCAAGATTTCACCTACCCTCCCGCATCTACGAATAATCTTAAGCTTCTTTGATGTTAATAGAGGCTCTAGGTCCCTTATATCTCATTCATTCATTAGGTAAATATGTTATGGCTTTATTGTGTTGCAGAACATCGACTATTTAATTCACTTCCCACACAATACATCTGCCTATAATGTTTCTGCTATGATTAACATAGGTATGATATGGTAAATTTCTGAGTAAGGACTTAGAGATTGTCCCAAGGTTTCAATATTTTGAGTGCTGAGAAGGGCAGAGTTACAAATCGTTGAAGCCTGGATGCATACAGCTACGTCCTGCAGGATCCGTAACCTGCAGAAGAGAATGGATAGGTACCCAGCGTCAGGGGTCAAAGATTTTGAGATGGGTTGTAGACATGAAGAAAGTTAGCGAGGTACTGATGGGCAAGAGTGTTAAGGGTGTTAAGGGTTAAGTAATTCACTGGGTGCCAGTGTAGAAGGATCTGGGACTTTCCTGGAGATTTCAGAAAGGATTCAATTATAGTAGTCCAGGCAGAAGGTGACAAAGGTGTGAATGAGTATTTGGACAGGATAAGAAACTGAAGGTTGGATAAATGAGATGCCTCAAAGGTGGACATATGCAGATGTGGCAGCAATATTAAGTGGGGTTGTTTTTGTGTCAGTGGGTGGCAGGTCAGCCCATTTATGCAGGCCAGGAAGTACTTTCTTTAAATTGGAAGACCTCAACTGACTACAGATTGGCTTGGTTTAAAAGTAGGCTTTCTGAGCATAGATCAAGCTGCTGTGAGCTACAGAGTGCAATATTGTTTCTGGGGTTCTTGCAATTGGTATGCACCAGTCTTTAAATATGTTATTTAAATTTTTTTTGTGTTTTTGTTCTTTTGAAATTATGTTTTAAGGTCACTTTCTTGTTTTAACTAGCTGGGATATGCATACAAGATGTTTCTTTTTCCTTCTCCTGAAGAATATACAGACTCTGCACTGTACTCCCAAACTTTAACATCTTTTAAAATATTGTTTACTTTGTTGTTACTTTGTTGTTACTAGCTGCCACTGTTGAAGTTTGTTTTTAACACTAAGCTATGTACTTTGTGGCACCAGAAGTTTGTAATTGATTTTTTGTTTTTTGTAAACATGATTCATTAATCTTTGAAAATAAATAGAAATACATGTATTTTAAATAAATTACCATTTGATTTGATACCATGTCTGATTTTCTTTTTTTTAACTTTGCAATTTTTTCTGGGTTTAGCTTTTCTCTTCGAAGTCACGCTAGTCACACAGATTTACTAACAGATTTTATGTTGATGTAGGTGATGATGTAGGCGGATTGTGATCAGCAGTGCATTGAATGTTGAGGGATTAAGTGCAGATTACCTCTCCAAAGAGTAAGACTTAGACATTAAACAAGAGTGGTCTGAGAACTGACCCTTGGCTAACCCTTTGAGTGACAGGAAGTGAAGATGTTGATGCCATTGTGATGAGAGACAGGACTATTTTATCCTGAAAAAAATCTACTTGCTGAGGGCTACTGGATTTCTTCTGAGACTAGAGTAGCAGACTGTCAAAGGTTCAGAAGCCACCATGAACACACTTAAGTCCATCAGGAGAAGGGGCACTGACCTCTTTTATTTTCTTGAGTGAGATTTACTGTTTTTATTGCTGTTTATGTGGCTGTACAGATCAACACATTGTGATTTGATACTGAATTGGTGTTGCCACTGAAATAGACCAGATCGAGAGTGTAGAGTCTTTTAGGAGTCGGAGTGCAAACATGCTACTTCAAATCAAGGCTCTCAAACAAGTTCTAGCAATCAAACAGCTACTGGGCAGCCAACATGTGTTTGAAAATCCCAGAATAATGGCAGTTTACAGAGAGTTTACAGAGTGTTACTGGCTTTTTCTCTCAAAATGACAGCTCCTACAGAGATACTTGTCATAATCTTACACTGTACAAGAACAAAAACAATGAGATTTTTAAAAGAATTACATTACCTGACCCTTTCTAGTAAAGGTTATCCTGTTCCCGCAGGACTAATGACTTTACTTTCAGTTGTGCTAATCCAGTAGCAGGCTTATGAATTAGAAAAAGGACAGACATGACTGAAGGAAGACTAAATTTGGCAGAGTCTTGCACTCTTGAACCTTTGAAGCGAACTGAATCCCAGATTGAACAGCTATATCTTTCCTTTTTTTTTGCCGGAGGCAGCAATCCACTCCTCTTAATCAGGCAGCAGGGTGGAATGTTTTCACCCGATGGGGTTTTTGGTTCAAGTCAGTCCCATGAGAGCAAACATCTGCTCTGCTGAAGTGCCCTTGGGCAAGACACTGAAACCCCAGTAACTTTATGAATGTGTGCTATTGTACATCTGCGGCAGTCAGATTTTTCTATGTAAACAAATCAATAGTCATTACTATTCAGGAGGGTTTGTTGGAGTTTATATCCCTGCTGTGTGTGTGTCACAAGAGGTCACTCACTTTTTAACTGCCATCAAATGCAGCTGTTTTAGGCACTGGCTGTGTCAACCCCTGACTCTGTGATTACTTATTATTTGGCTCACTGTGTGTGTTTCAGTTTACAGCAAACATCTTAATGTCTGCTTCCATCCAACTGCCTATGGCATGATCGCATCATTTAAAACCATTTTGAGGTTAAAAATGATAACACAAAAGAAATCATAATTTTACGTGACAACACATAGTTTGTTTGTGGCAGTTTTGCCTTTGTTGCCATAAAGTGCCCCCTTCGGTTAAATTTAAATGGATCAGACCAGAACACATCCATATGGAGCACATCGTAACTGCTAGGATTGAATGGGTGAAAAAGAGGAGGTGTGCAGTGCTGCGTTTTCAGCAGTAGATGGCATTTGGTGTCACTGTTTCTTTGAAGAGTAGGAGGGAAGCACTGCAGCAAAGCAGGGAAGAGTGACTACAGTACGTCAGTTTGGGGAGGGGGGACAAAAAAAGTCCTCTCAACTGGAATCCACAGCGGAGCAGAACTACTGGTGTGGTCAAAAATCAAAAGACTTGTTCAAGGTCGGCTGCTAAACCAGACTGACTGAGTCTAAATGAAAACTATGAGTACGTGTGAGATACAGATGGAGAGAGCACGAGGGAGAGACAGAGAGATTTTCTGGGCGAGTGAAAAGGTGAAAGACAAAGGTAGCGATCTAGATAGACAAACTTGCAGCCCGAAAGGCAAACGACTCACCTGCCAAATGCACAGCTAGACTGACAAATCAACAGCAGGCTCTCCACTGGGACAGCGGGCCGAGTCAAGCTCACAGCCTTGAAGATAGAGTCCAAGTGCAGAGAGGGTAAAAAGACTGCAGGACAAAAGGAAGCATTTGCAAGCATGTCATGTGTCCTTGATGCAACACATTTCCACAGATGAAAGCAGCATATCTCATATATACAATGAGTGAAATGATAGTATAATGTTGAGGGTGTTGGTAGTAATAACTAGCGGAGAATTTGGCTCTACCTTCTCACCTGAAACCCATCTGAGCTGCTGAGCATGTTGCAGTTTTTACCAAATGTGCTGAAATACCAAGTGTTTAGACTCTACATCATTATGTTGCTATTAGAATGCAAATTTTTTTTTAAAATGACATGATATAAACAAACAATACAACAATAAAATAAATAAGGTGATGTAGCTTTAAGGCAGACCAGCACTTCAATAACGCACAAGAGACAGATTTTAACAGCTCAGTATACGGCAGTTCCTATCAGTGATAGCATCTTTATACCATTCTCTGCTTCCTAAATGCCACCTTCTTTCAAATTCTACACCTGCAGTGTGGGTATGTTCTTAATTCTTAAGCACCAGGATTATTTTGTCAAGCTTTATAAAGCTCATCCACAGAAGATTTTACAAAACCGTTTTCACAAGCAAAAAGCTTTGCCAAAGTTGAAGGTAACGCCAACGTAACTTTTGAATTTATATGTGATTTAGTGAAATTTCAAATATGAAATATGCTTAATTTTTAAAATTTCCACAATATTTTCTTGGAGTGTGATCTAATGTTGGGTGCAGTCGAGTCCTGCGTCTCTCTGGATGTCTGCTGTGTTTAGTATCCAGGGCTATGGAGGCAGAACTGCTATTCAAGCCTACTGGATACTGTATCAATCAGTGCTATTTTGACATACTGAACAGACAACAAAAAAATTACAGTAATTAAATTTGATCTGAGAGCAATGACTGTAACAAAACTGCAAATCATAGGCAGTTTCACTGGAGCGAAACTGGAGCATTATTGTGGTTGCCGTTAAAAGCAGAGGCTCAGAGAAACAATGAGTGGATGCTGGGTCCTCTAACTTTGCAATTATATTAAAATTGCAGTGTGTGGGTGTACCTCAGAGATTTGGATGGAATTAGGTTAATGTATCTTGCTAAGTAAAAAGAAAGAAGCTACTTAAACTATTTGCCTCTAACATTGAGTCATGCAAATGCAAATTAAAGCTTGATATGGTATTTTAAAGTGAAAATCTATCTTTAAAATCTTAAATTTAAAGTGTATAAGTTTGTCCACAGGATTAGTTCGAATGATGCTCAAAGTGTGCTCAAAAACACCCTGCCTATGTCAGGTGTTTGGAGCAAATGAGTTAGTGTTTGTGTGTGTATGCTCTTCCTTTACTTATTTCTTTATAGCCTACTTTCCACCAACTAGGTCACATCATGTACAGTGCCTCAGCCATAACCTCCGTCTGCTGCAGTATATGTTGGTAAGAATAGTAGGTAGTTATATGTGTGGCACAACCTGCATTCACAGTGACCATCTATTTATACTCGCTGTCCTGTCCCCATAAAAGATATGACACTAGCTCTAGCTCTACAGCACCTCCCCAGCACACACACACACCCACACACACAAACTCACTCGCTCACCTTTTCCTTGTTCCCTCCTTCCCATCTGCCTCGTGTTTCCTTTGCTGACTTCCCACCTCCATTCCTGATTTTCATGTACAGACAAGCAAAGACTCAAAGAAACAAACAGAAAATTAAAGGGAGTAAAGAGTAACTTTAAAATGCATTACACATGAGTTTAAATGTGACCCATTCAGTTTGCTTCATAGAAAGAAAATCTCTCCTTTTAGGTATTTTGCTCAGAGTTGTTTGGCTTTTTATTTGCTTTTTGTGTCATTTTCCTTAATATTTTCTGTTGTTTTCCAATTTCAGTCCTCTTAAACTATATCTCTATCCATTCACATTATCTCTGTAACAA
The DNA here is from genome assembly GCF_965226115.1 of Aulonocara stuartgranti. NCBI lineage: Eukaryota > Metazoa > Chordata > Actinopteri > Cichliformes > Cichlidae > Aulonocara > Aulonocara stuartgranti. The sequence goes on along the minus strand of NC_138942.1, from coordinate 22,773,806 downwards.
CATCGCAACTCTCAGGATTTTATGATAGGTCTCCAGCATTTGTAAGAGCTCTGTAACCCCGACAAATACACATGTGTTTAATACAGTAGATAAGATACAATCTAGGCCAAAGAATGCATATCACAGAAGAAGGAGCACAAAACACACGCCTTGTATTACCTAAAAGGTTCCCTTAGAGTGCACATTGTTATATGTGTTGCAGTAAGGCATTCTTTTGGTGAGATTTTCGTAGGTCGGCCATTTCAGATATACGGAAAGATAATGTGACCTGCTTTACAAAAAGCGTTGTTTGATTGTGATACTAATTTGCCCGAAGCTGAGTTTGACAGAACCCCCCCCCCCCCTCCCTTCATCCCCTCCATGAAAGGTGAAGTACATTTTACCTATGTCCTCACCTTCCCTGGGGGTACACTGTCACTGCCCATACTGAAACTATTTTCTCCCCCGCTGTTGATACAATCTTCCACATGGCAGAATAACTCATCAAAAACTCTGACCTTGAGTACAGAGCTAAACGGCTGCATGGGACTGCTTTGCTGGGAGGTTTGAGTTTTACTACAGGTGTTAGAGGAAATAAAAGTGTTTCTGTCAACCATTTCACAAATTAGAAATCACTTCTCTCTTCTCCTTTTCTGTTTAAATCTCTTTGCAGTGACAGATTTTCTGTGTGATGTAAGTCGGGGGCTTTTGCTTTACCTGAGCTAAGGTGGCCTGACTGTCTCTGTGTGTGTTTGTCCAGTGTTTCAAGGTGAAATGAGCTGATGCCTGATGACAGGATGAGTGCTGACCACACAAATGTTTCACCTTTCCCTTCTTCCCTTTGCTTACTGTATCTCTCACTCCTGTTGCACTGCATTGCCTTGCTCTATTCTATGCACCAATATAAATAGGCATGCTGTATGCTTACTGTATAACCTTAAGGTTTATTAATTAATTAAAACAAACAGGCTCACAGACTGTTACAATGCCACACATACTGTAGATATTGTAAAGTGGCATTACAAAACCATCAGCACTAAATAAATGTTTCCTTCTCACTTTCTATAGTTTATGTTTTACATTGTTGCATTTGCAGATTTAATAAATTAGATAACTCTGTGTCCAATCACAATTGCTTATCACATTTCCATAGCAACAGTCATCAATGACAGAATCTAGCTAGTGCACAAACTGTGTCATCATTATGTTAAAGTGGTAAAAAATAATGCAAAAGTGTCTATTACATATCTATCTGTATATCTATATAATCTGTAGTTTATATAATCTATATAATATGCATATATCTGTTACATCTGTGAAAAGAATGTAACATGTCTGTCTTCATTGGTTTTAGTCATATGTTTGGTGGGGAGACCTACAATTGGTAACTTGCTATCCAATCTATATCTGTGAAACCTGCAGTGTTGGGAGTAACGGAATACATGTACTGCCTTTATGTATTTAAAATACAAAATATGAGTAACCGTATTCCGTTACAGTTACCGTTTAAAAAGGTGGTATTTAGAATACAGTTACTTTGTTGAAATAAATGGATTACACGGCGGTATTTTCCTGTTTCATATTGTGGCGGGTCAGGACTGTTTGGGTTTTGTTTGACAGCTACGTTCTGTTGTTCCAGGCGGCAGCGTTACGGTTGCCATGGTTACAGGGTGATGTGCTCTCTCTGTGACAGTGTGTTTCCTGGGTGAGAGAGTGCCTTGTTGCTACCCGATCGGTACCGGAAACCCGATCGGTGCCCCGCATGCGCAAATCTTACGTCACTTCCTCTCTTTGCCAACATTGCGACATTCAATATATTTGAATGATACGGTTAGCGCCCAGTTAGCTCCTAGCATTTCTCAACAGCTCTGCCTCCTTTTCGACTACCGGGACATTTAAACAATGGATAATCCGTGTACAAACAAATTCATGCTTTTCTCCTCAACAGTCTGTGTTTATTGTGTTATGGTGTGTTGATACCTGTGCATTCCTGTATTATCCTTTTGTGTTGCACATTTCAATGTTTTTTTTCCTCGCTACCTGGCCTGACCTGTCTCCCCAATGTGATGTTTGTATTGTATGTACGGTCGGCAAGGTCTGTCATCTTGGTTGTGGTACAGACTTTGTAATATGTCATGTGAAGATTCATCAGCCAGATGAAGTGTTTACTGACAATTGACAGTGATAGCGGACAGCATCATCACTATTCCAATCAATCCTCTCCACACAGACAGCATAAACACACTCGACTATCACTAAATCAAATTTAACACACGTTTGTAATGGAGCTAATTCAGTTTACAATAGGGTTCATTCACTCGGTCAGCAGGTGGCAGTATCGTACACTGGGGACTAAACTGCCATTAAACGAACAGAAGAAGAAGAAAACCCCTGCCCATGCCCGGTACGGATCGGGTAGACAAGTCCTGATCCGTAACTGTCTTTTTATTTTTCGTTTTTGTCTACATTATATTGAAATGTTTCATTATTGGAAACATTTTAAGAGATACTTGTTATTCTTAACATCTTAACAGATACTCTGACCCGTAACTATCGTAAAACGCTTCGACCGGACGTAGACACCTTTTGCACATGCGGGGTAGGCCTACCAATCGGGTTTCCGGTACGGATCGGGTAGTGACACGCCTTTTTGTTGTTGTTGTTGTGCTAAGGTAATAGGCAGAATGCTACAGGCATAGCCCGAAAAAATGTAGCCTTATGGGCAATGGCGTGTCCAGCGGGGTGGCCTGGGGGGGCACAGGCCACCCCCCAAACCAGACTGGCCACCCCAGGTGCCACCCCAAAGGCAAAACAATAAAATTCAATCAAATATCAAATGTCCGATTATGTTTTCACGGTGACGCTCAGATATCTGAGTGTAAGTGAATGCAGCATCGGCTTCTGCGCTATGCGCATCACGTTAGCAAAGGTAGGAGAGCTAAGCGCGAAAGATGGCACTGCAGGAAACAATTTTTCGGTGAAAGAAAATGAGGACAGAATAAATGTCCCGGTAAGTAATATCAAGTTTGTTGAGTTTAGTAAACTTCGGTGAAATTAGAATACCAAGGAAAAAAATAACACTTAAAGAATTATTGCAGCTGTGGAATATTTCAGACAGTATGCTACAGAGGGCAGCTAACATAAGAGTTATGAGTTATAAGATATAATCTAAGTCGTAACATTGCTGTATGGAGCTGCAGATTTGGTTGCAGGTTAACATAACTGGACTGGCCATCGGGCATACCGGGCATATCCCCAGTGACTTATTTTTTATTTTTTTTTTGTAATGGCATGAACAATGAGAGGTGGTGGATTGGCCAGATGCAGGTCGATGTGTAGAAATAACTCCGTTGTTTGGTGGTGGCTATGACGGGGCTTCCACAGAGGCAACAGGTGGATGAGGGAAGGGGAGGCAGGAGGAGAGACCCGAAGCAGCCACCAGTCCGAGTGTCAGGTGAACTGAACTTCAGGTAAGAAGTTATGACCTGCAGTCTATCTGGGTCAGATATAAACCAAGTTTAGGTGGAGTTTATTTTCATGTTGCTGACTTTTTACTGTCAGTTGCAATAACTCATACTGCGTTCTAGCCAGTTTGACGGAGTTTTTATACAGCTGGGTGGGTGCTATGATGTTACTGATAGTGAACTTTATTTTATTCATAAGACTAGTAGAGTTGCCAACGGCTCCTTAAAAAAATGGAATGGTCCCTCATTCAGAGAAAATATTACGCGTTTCGTATTGAGCTGAGAAGAGACGCAGTTTGTCCCGGACTTTAGCTAGAATGGAAAAAAGACACAAAGCTGGATTTATTCTGTCTTTACGCTGCACAGCTGGCTCTTCTTCTCTCATTCTCTCCCCCTCCCTCTCCTGTTGCTACTTCAATCATGAAACTGATCAATGATCAGCTGATCGGCTTTTCTCTCTTGTTTGTTTATCGCCCACTTTGCCAGAAAGAGGAAACCAGCAGATGTCGCGCTAAACAACAGCAGCACGTTTAAGCTTGATCAGCTGTTGTTAGAATGTATTTAATATTAATTTCTAGTATCAGCTGATGTTTGCTGGAGCCACAGCTGTAAAGCTGCTGGTCATGATGTCGGTTTGGATATGTGGTGAGAGGGAAACATGAAGATGAAACCAGGAGATGTCCTTACTGAACCATCAGAGCTGAACAGGTGATGGAGAAACAGGTTTACCTTTTAGTTCACATGAATGAGTTGAAGGGAAGTTATGAACTGTTTCTGAGAGACAAATAACACCAGGATCCTTTTTTATGTAGCTGACAGCTGGTAACTGTGCAGGGGCGGGTCTAGCAAAGTTTTGCTAGGGGGCCAGGTAGGGCATTAACAGGGAAAGGTGGGCACAAAGAAATACTTTTCTTTCTTATTCTCATTTAAAATAATTAGTTTTTATTAAATAATTATCTAAATCTTACAACCAAAGTTTTTATCTGACGTAAAATGTATAGAAATCATACATATACCAACAAGACTGTACATCACTGTCACAACAGGGTTTGTTTTCAGTCAAAGTCTTTATGGCTTTACTACCTGGTGGGTCGGTCTGTAGTAAAAATGCCCAATTTTTTTGTCCCAGTCCAGCCCTGCAGGTTAATACTGGCAGTGTCACCATGCCAGCTGACTGTATTTTATCATCAGCCAGTGTTGTTCTTTATCAATATTACCAAAGTTTACGATAAGGCAGCATAGAAAGTATTTACTTGCTTTCAGGTTTCATTCAAATGTTAGTCTTTTCAGTTGTTTCCCCACTTTTTTCCTGTTTCAAAATCAAACACCAGTTTGTGAGAAGATTATCTTCTTTTTTTAACAGGCAGATAAAGTTTTGCATTGGCATTGGCTAATTTGTCAATTGTTTGTTACAAATGTTCGTATTTTAATTTTCAAAAATGTTTTTGCCCAAAACATATGTGCACTATATGTCAGTAAAAATACTATGCAAATATTGCTGTCCTTGAATGCTGAGTAAACACTGACAAAGCACTGATTGTATCTCTTGTACTTTATCAACGCAGTATCTAAAAACTTTGCACCGTAGTGGTTAAAATCTCATTCTAATAAGAGTTAAAAGTGCATTTGGTTATTAGGTTTATAGGATTATTGAATTATGGTTAAGGGTTGGTAGAATTTTTTTTTAAACATTATCTGCCAATTAAATCTGCCACCCTTCTCCAAATCTGTGCCCCTACCTGGCCCCCCCAACAAAAATTTTCTAGACACGCCACTGCTTATGGGCAGTGTAGTCCGTGCTGCAGGGAGAATGGACTGCCATACCCGTTATGTGTCTGTGAGCACGAGGAGGGAGAAAAAGGAGAGTGGAAAACTATGAGTTGTCATCGAGCAGAAACGGGAGCTGGAAGCATGTAAATATAATAATAACCACTGCAGCCAAGAAGAGTGCCTGACGAGCCCAGTTGTAAGTAAGCTATTAAGACTCGACTGTACAACGTGTTCGTGTTTTCCTCTGAAACAATAAGTTCCGTTGGAGCAGCCTTTCAACGCCTCTCTCTGTCTCTCGCTAGCAAACTTGACCCAGACAACAAAGTAAAGCTATTTTTCGGCTACGAGCCCAACACGGAACCCGACGTATTAGCCAGAGGTCCCTACTACGGTTCGGAGCCGCGGACCTTCAGTAATAGTAATAAATCACATTCATGTAGTTGTAAACAGCATGATAATATATTAAGTAATCCAAAGTATTCAGAATACGGTACTCTCATTGAGTAACGAAACGGAATATGTTACAAAATACATTTCGGGGCATGTATTCTGTAATCTGTAGTGGAATACATTTTAAAAGTAACCTTCCCAACACTGGAAACCTGAGCTGTAGCGCTCAACTTTCATAACATTTCTGAATATGTTGTGGACTATCTTTACACTGCTGGGATGAAAGTGTACAAACATACAGTACACTCAAGAGTTTTCGATCTTGATGGGTCAGTGCTGCCACCGCTTAGAGGGTTATGGGCAAAATATTCATTTATGTTGATGAAACGTGAGCGCTGGTTGCCTGTCTTATGACATAAACGTACTATATCTAATCCAAACTTTATTAATTTTGACCATTATTACAGTTTACATAATCGACTAAAACCAGGGTTGCTGGTTTATTGTTGGCTAATGCATGTTCCCATTTTTTTTTTTTTTTGCAAGATTTGTGCGAACATAATGTTTATATGTTTATTTATTTAAACTGTTTCTTTTTAGTCACTTAAAGAAAAAGAAAATAAAAACATACATCAATAATCAGTAAATAATGGCAAGACAGTAATTAATGCTTTGCTAGCAGCTACTGATCCTAAAGGATGTTTTACCCACCAGTAATCATCTTTAAAGAAAAACCCCTCTATTACTATATTACAACAATTACTATATTAATTTGCTTATTTGGTGATCAGTTCATGACTGTTATACTGAAGACAGATGTAGCCACCATGACTTTACAAGTTGGTTGGGTGAATCCAGTTGTAAAACCCTGAGATATATTGTTTCATAGGTAAAAGGAGCTGGAGGGTTTCTAGAAATTTTGTCCCCTGGGGGTCATAAGAAAGAATGCAAGTTTATGATATTTCCACACTGGCTTCAATTTTCAGACATGGAAACAATGTCTGTCTTTTAAATACTGAGTATGGCCACAATTCAGGTGTATGTTACACAACTAATGGACTGTTAGGACATGATGCTAAGAGTAGCTCTGGAACTTCAATGCTTCAGTGCAGTCCCACTCCATCACTCTTCTTTGTTGCTGGAGCCAGTGAAGATGCGTGACTACTGCAGAGTCATATGAATGACTTTACCCTTTCCTTTTGATGGTTCTTGCCCATTCTTACTTATTTATTGTAGTTATAAAGTTTATGCACTTTTATGTCTTTTTTTCTTAATTTCTCCTCCTCTCACTTGGCTGAAAAAATGAATAAAATGTTAAAGTTTTTAATTATGCTTCCATAGAATGAGTAGAGTTAATAATTACAGATTTAAACTTTTTACAGATTTCAAAGTATGCAAGTCATGACATTTAATGAGTCACTTTATGACATTCACGATTTTGATTTCACAGATTAAATGAGTATTAGAAATGAGAATGTCTATCAGCACACATCTAATAGCAGTCACTATCTATTGCAACATCCAGCTGCTTGTTATTCACCCATGCACACATTTTCTGCTGTGGTTACTAAACTCCTGTTGCTCCTGTTGTATCTATTTATAAGCCTGCAATTGTTTTATTGGAAAAACCAGCCTCCCTGTAGGAAAAACCGATGGAGTTTATTATGCTTGTCATAACTAAAATATAAGTTGGGTTTATTTGCCTAAAAGTATTGTGAATGAATATTTCAGACATTTAGGTCTTAACATGACTTCAACTCATTGAGAACTGTGTTTAGGTTACTCTGTCAGTAACCCTTTCGGCCAATTGCAGCAAATTTTGGGACAAGTGTATTCCTAGGAAATGAACAGACTCTATAAATGTGCCCGTTCTCCCCCACACCTACTCTTACTTTCCCAGCCTCTGCAACTTTTCCTCACTCATATTTTACCTCTCTCTCTTTCATCCTCTCATTTCTCCAGCCACTCCATTAACCAGAGGGTCACTTTTCCAGCTGGTTAGTCCAGGCCAGATTTCCATCAGGTTGCTGACATACGAGACTGTCCCACCATCTGTACATGTGTGAGTGCCTGTCTCTGTGTGTGTGCTCAGATAGGCAGGACAGGTTCATTTGTCAGTTTTACTCCAGTCTTGTCCTCCGGTGTGATGTTGTAATGACCCCAAGAGGCCCAGACAGACAGAAGAATGACATTTAGCAATACCACCTTCCCCAACACACACAGCACACTGTATAGACTACTTGCACTAGGGCATGTGACGTATTTCCGTTTCCAAATAGTACCGCTTGTGCGTTTCCGGTACGTTTGCTTATCTATCGGTAGCTATGCTAATGTCGCTTCAGAATGAGTATAAAAAGGAAAGTATTTAAAACAGAACATTTTCAAAAACAGGAGAAGAAATACTCCGAGCATTGCTGTGTCCCACTTTGTTCAGCTTCAGCCAAATTTAATGGCATACTAAGTTTTCATGCCTTTCCGACCCATTCCGACTTGAGAAGACAATGGCCGGTAAACATACGCCGGGATCATTTCACGATCACCTCTCACACCAGGGTCTGCTGCAGACACTTTGCCAGTGATCAACTCATAGAGCCAACAACCCTCGATGGTCGAAGGAGGCTTATTAAAGGTGCTGTACCAACACTTTTTGAGTGGAATGGCTATAAAGTTGAACCACCGCGGCGTAGTGTTTGGGAGAGAACGGAGCGACGCCCTGAACTAGTTCCTCCTGACGATCAAGAAGAGCAAAGTCTTACAAGAGATCATGACTACTGCTCAGTCCCTGAGCCGTCTGCATTGGACATATCTGCATCAGCTGCAGAAGACCTGTCCAAAGACGTGGAGACTCTGAGGAAGGAAATACAGGAGTTACGTGTCCAGCGAGAATTTGGGTTACAGCGTTTTGCTGGCTCCGACACTGACATCCGATTCTATACCAGGTACACCTAAGTTCTATTCAAGCTAACTGTTTAAAATATACCAAGGTCACCATCAGTTAAATTTCGAAAGTTTTTCCAGTCTTAATGAAAACAAAATAGATATTTACTTTTCATCTCTAATCTGTATGCTGGTTCGGTTAGTGACAAGGAACTATTCAAACAATCAGGCATTGCTGAGAAGTTGACTGAAGACATGGCAGTGATGGTAGATAAGGGCTTCCTAATCACTGATTGTTGTAAATGCAAAGTGTACTGCCCACCTTTTCTATCTAAGCAGAAGCAGATGCCAGCATACCAGGTTAAGGAGACGCAGGCCATAGCCAGACTCAGGGTACATGTGGAGCGAGTCATTAGGAGGATCAAACAGAACAAACTTTTTGATAGCATCATTACCATGTCACATGTTTATAATATCAACCAACTGTTTGCAGTGGCATGTATGCTGTCAAATTACCAGAACACAGCATTAGTTAAAAAATGGGTTAAGTGAGACAAGATGGATTTTTCCCAAGACACCAGTGCCAGTAACTTATGGAAAATGACCTGTAGCTGAGGCCACTACAGTTGCATTTCTTCCTTCTCAGCTGACAATACTTGATTACAGAACTGGTACTTGAGTGCTGATAGTTGAGTTTCAGTTATTGATAATTCAAATTCATTGCAAATGTTTAATGTTAATAATACTGTTTAATTATATTACTATATTACTATTCAGATTCAACAAAACTGTTTATCAAAATTATAAAGTAAATCACTAAATCGTTTTAAAATCATAAGTGACATTGAGCTTTTGGAACATCAAAAATACCATTTGTCATTTTCTACAGTTCAGTTGTGTTATTGTCTAAATGTATATCAGTATGCTAGGCATGGAGTTTTAAATACTTACCATGTAAATAAGTTCTGCACAAATTCAACGTTTTAATGTGTGTTTTTAAAAATTAAATTGATGCCATTGCTTAAATAACAGTTTATTGATGTCACATAAAGGTAACATGTAACAACAAAAGAATTCATGAAATATATTGAAAATAAAACATCAGTTATTTTGTTCCAGCCAGCCTGAAGGATCTGTTTTTCTTTTTGCTATGTTTTCACTGTTCATTTTTTCAAACAAAGGTATCTTGGCATATATATGTAAAAAAATAAATAGTCTGCCTTTTCTCTGATTGCATTGTGCACATCTGTATCCATGTATATTCTTTGCACTAGGTAGTCCTCTTGTGCCCACACAACAAAGTCACACCACTGCATCCCACTGATGAGCAGTTGTCCTTGCACTTGCCAGTAATATGCGTGGCTCTTTTTTAGTTTAGGGGTACCACATTCCATCTGCACATATTTGCAGTCAATAAAGTTTTGTACATTGGGACATTTGAATTCGACGAAGCCAAACTGGGGGTATTCATTGGGGTCAAAAACAACACCATCAGGAGATGCAGCAAGCAATGGGGTGAATGACCAGACCACAGGGTGAGTAGTTAACATTCATTAGCCTACTATACTCTGCTGCTATTGCAGGCTCCATCTCAGTTCCTCTCCTCATGTCTGCTGTCTGCCTTGTTCCCTTCAATATACGCTCTGCTAGTGACTCGGCCGAGCTCTGGCCTCTGACGTGACACACCTCCCGAAACCTAGAGGCAGTCACTCTGGGCCTGCGGAGCTGATGCCACTCAGACGAAGAGCTTTGCTCACGTGTAGCTTCCTCTATTTTGTGAGCCATTTCCAGAGTTACAGACAAGCTTTTCAGATGCAGAAGCTCTTCTTCTGAGCACACAAACACACAATCTGATGGCAAGATGTCATACCCCTCCAGAGGCAAGTGCGGTGTTGGTGGTGCATCGCGGTGTAGTGTGATGTACCGGGTTGTCAAAACCGGCTGCTGATATGACAGAACACTGCCCTCCTGCACCAGCCCAAAGGCACTTTCCACAAGGGGCTTGTCAGGTCTCATGTTCATTGTGGTCACAAGTGGCCTGTCCTCAATATTAAATTTTGCATATGCCTCCGTTATTCTGAACAAGCAGGGATCTGGTAACGGACCCACCATGCCTCTGTAGAAGCCACTCCTAAAGAAAACATCAATGACAATAATGTAAGGAAGAAGGTTGTTATACTGAACAACAACTAAACTAAAAACTAAAAGGTGTAAAACAGTGGTGCATAAGTTAGAGACTGGGATGTATATGTACATGACTGAGTTAGCCGTCTTCAGAAAGTGTAATGTTGTATGTAAATTAATACCTATTCTGACACATGTATGTATGAAAAAAATAGCAACATACATTTGTAACACGTGAAACCAAATTTTACAAATCTAATTACCGTACTTCAGTCTGGGCCATCCTATTTGGTACCGGCTTAGTGAAGATCATGGAGTTGATGGGTCCTGGCTTCACACCCTAACAGAAGACACATTTACTATGGATGGTGTTGCTGTTCATATGTAAACATGGACTAATTCAAAAACTTTAACCTCATTTAAATTACCACTGTCCTTGGCTTGTGCCATTGCTGTTCAGATTCCGTGCAGCTATGCACAGGGGGGACAACCGGCACTCTGAGTTGTGAGTAGTGTGCTGTTTGGAAGAGCAGTGCCACTGTGTGATTGCACATATTTTCTAAAGCACAGCATGTAAAGGGTAGCTCGGTTAGCAGGATGCTAGCATGTAGCGCTTAGTGAGACACGCCTCAGACGAGTTGAGCAAAGACCCCGTCTGTGTACTTTATACGTGAGCAACGGATTTAAATAAAATTAACGTTTCAAAAGACAAACTTGAAGATAAAAAACAATATACTTACTGGAGAATCGCCAGGGTTTGCCGCTTCCATCTTGCTGCTCCTAAATTCAAAACTGCCTCTGCAGTCAGGCAGGGGAGGCGTGGAAATTGTCTTTGAGTTAGTCAAACGTTTTCCTTAGTTCGAGTAGATGATAAAATAAAAATAAATGGGATTTTAAGTAGGACTAGGCGTTCTGTAATGATCTCTATTTAGGAGAAAAACTTAATCACTCACCTCTAAACAGCTCTCTTTTAGGAGACAAACTGCTGGCTAACGGTGTCATGTGATCAAACAGCGTAATTTAATTGGCCGAGAGCCACTCGACTCGATCTGGTGCTGATTGCTCTGGCTTGGGTCATTAAAGTTCATCACTTTTGCAGTTGAATTTTTGCAGGTGAATTTTTGGCAGGTGAATTTTTTGCAGGTGAATTTTTTTCAGGTGAATTTTTGCAGGTGAATTTTTGCAGGTGAATTTTTGCAGGTGAATATTTTTGCAGGGAAATTTGGAGGATAAAAATTCAGTGTCATAAATTCAATGTCTAAAAATATTTGAATTCTGATGATACTATATTTCTTCCATAATGATCTGCATGTTGTGTGAAAACAAAGCATTAATGAGAAAGAAAAAACCCTTGTTTAGTCTAGTTTCCTCTCATTAGCCACTTTGATCAACATGTGATGTGGTGGAGTCAGCAGTGTAATAGTTTTCTTTAATAACTCCTTTAGCATGTTAGAAAGTAATGTCTTGATGATGGTTAGTCATTTGTTTTGTTTGTACACCACCTTCATTATTCATTAATATTTTGAATCCCCCTGCAGATACTGATTGATAGGTTTGTAGCATAAACCTATTCGCTGGAACGTTAAGGACAATCTGCTACGCAGCAAAAAGCAAGACTCAAGGCACCAAAGTTCTCTGGTTACTCATGCATGAGGGAGACCTGGCTGGAGCCAAGCGTCGTTCCACCACTTGACCACTGTCAGACTCTCAGCCAGGTTTCCCCACAGCACTCCTTTTATTGTGGTTACATGAATATGCATAGGGTCATTAACATATAACATCTTACATAGGTATACATGTGAACAAAGAATACTGTGTGTGTGTGTGTGTGTGTGTGTGTGTGTGTGTGTGTGTGTGTGTGTGTGTCAAAAGGGTCATATAACAACATGAAAGCACGAAGGCAATCATCCTTGGTCAGGAAGAGGGTAGACTAGACCCCCCCGGTAAGGAAGTCCAGCAGTTCATCTAAACAGAAAAGCACTTAGACTAAAACAAATGTAGCTACGTTAATCCTACCATAAAACAATAAAACAAGATGCGACCTCTTCCCATGCCCCCAAGATGCAGGTGTGCATTCCAGTGTGGAATACACACCAAGCCTCTGTAGCCTGTTAAAGATCACACAACTTATCACTACACAATTGATTATACACCTCTAAGCATATATGATTAAATGTTTCCTAATACAAATGACAATAATAAAATCTAAACCCAACACTGATTAGTTAATGTGTTACCCTTAAAGCCTTTAAATTCAGCCTTGATTTTTTTTTATGTCTTAATTTTAATTTTAATACACTTTTAAAATCCAGGTATAGGCCTGGTTGTCTGAGCATTTTTAATGTTATTTTGCATTTTTCAGTTATGAGGTCCTCACAGGACAGCCACAAAAGCCATGTGCTATTATGATCCACCCTTATAAAGTATTTAAACTGAACTCAACCTTAAATATTTGCAGGAGGAATAGGAATCTAGGTAGCACAGATGGGGAAAATTTTCTTCAGTAAAATACTTTTTACTTGTGATAACTTATGTAGAATTTACCAGTTACGTTGTATAGGTGTACTGAGATGGAGTGGTTTTGTTATTTCTACTAAAAGAATGTTTCAGCTAATAAATATTTTGATGCAAACTATAAAAATAATAATAATTTACAATTCTTCAACCAGGAAGGAGCGCCGAAAGGTGATGACATCCGAGCAGAGTGCAGAAAGATGCAGGAGGCTGTCAGCATGCATAAAAGAATAAAGCACAGGCAGTGGATCAGTGTTGTGTTTTCTTTTTTTCTCTTTTATTCTGTGGAAGTTGGGGGTGGAGGGTGGGCATTGCCTCTGGTTGTCTTTCTGTATCCACATGCCAAATTTAATATTTATAAATAAATGTACATTTTTTGTAAGCTATATCAATACTTTATAACCTTTCTACAAACACCATTTTTTTGGATATCGTCCCTGAGCTGCAGAATCTACACAACTAGTCAGCCTATCTGTCAGTTAGCTCACATTTTCACATATCATGCTACTAGAAATTGAGGATGCATTCAAAAGCACAAGTGGAATATTTACTGTCAACAACTAGTAAAGCAGCCTGAAGCTTCTAGAACAGTAAGTAAGTAAACTTAAGCCAAATATCATTAAAAACATAAAGTTAAAATACCGACTTGGCTTTCTGTCTTGCAACAGCATTAGTTTGCTCCTCCATACAAGCAGAAATCTACAAACATAACAATGACTTTAAACTCTATCCTATCCTCTGTCCCATCTACCGCTCTCCCTTCATCTGTTTTTCTCTTATGCTATCTAACTTTCTCTCTCTTCTCTTCAATTCTGTTTTAGATGGAAGGAAATTTACCGGGAGCAAGAGAAGAATTATTATTATTATTATTTGTTTGTGTGTGTGGGTTTGGAGAACACTCATCTTATTCAGAACTCACAAATTAGACTTCCTGAGGAATTACGTTTTATGACATTAAGGTGGGGTTTTTGTTTTTTGTGGTTTTTTTTGCTTTTTTTTTTGCTTCTTAAATGCATTTATTCAGTAAATAAATAACAGTTGACATCTTTTTTTTTTCTTTTTTCTTTTTTCTTTTTTTTGTGTCCCGTTTGGATCTTTAGCCATCAGAATTGTTGTCTTAAGGCCAAGAAAGATGCCAAGCGGATTTATTTTACCAAGTGGATCATCATGGCCTTGCCATATTGGTCCATTTGATTGACCTTTATTATAATTATGAATTTATTTTATTTTCAGTTGCTACAAACGGGACAGACATGACTGGGGGATAGGACAGGGAGAAAGAATGAAAGAAAGAGAGGGAGAGAAAAAAAACCAAAGGGGAGAAGAGACGGTGAGAAGGGGGGAAGAAAGAAAAACAAAAACAAACAAAAAAAACAAAACACCTGGGTCACCTGTATGGAGAAAAAAAACAGAAGAGAACGCAAACAACAAAGAGCAACATAATTAAAAAAAACCGGCACCATCACAATAAACTAGCTAGCAGTAGATATCAGTAGATACTAAATAATAAACGATATTGTGCAGCACGCAAGATAGACAGCGCACAATGTGCTTTGAGGCAGTTGACATCTTACTAAAAAAACTGAGAGGCTCATTAAAGAAAGCAATTTAGTGACCATAATGTTATCTTGCAGAAGCTGTAGATGGAAGACCATAGGTGTAAGGTGAATGAGGAAAGCACTAGCTTCTGAACTGCACATTGGTGCTGTCAAGACCCATGTGTTAATATATACAACTGTGATAGAGTCTATTGTGATAAAGATAAAAATGCATGTAAAGAAAGTATGAAAGTACATCTGGTTAATGAACCAATACCCAAGTGTTCATATAAATAAAGAGTAAGGAGCGAGAAAGTGTTAAATGAACAAGTTTTTTTGACTTTGTCTGTGCAAATTCTTCCATTGAAATACATATAATCTAAAATGGGGCCTCTTAAAGAGGTTTTAATGGACTTATCAATTTAGAATCTTTAAGAAATTTACCAGCAAAATGCGAGAGAGTAGGAAAGAGAGAAAGAGAGAACAGGGCTCAATAAATATTGTTCCAGGAGTGAAGTCATCTGACATTTAAGAATCAGCCAGCCATGGCCAGCCAGAACAGTGCAAGAGTGTGTGTGTGTGTGTTTGTACGTATTTGTGGGCAGACAGGAGAGCCCAGAGGGCACGCAGCTCAGACAGAGTCATTATTTAGTGACACACAGACGACAGTGTGGCCTTAACAGCAACTACACACACACACACACACACACACACACACACACACACACACACACACACACACACACCTATACAAACATTACATGTATAAGGCCTGGGGTGTCAGGATTTTAACAAGAAACATCAGTAACCTTACCTGTTGCTACTCCTGCTCTCTGCTTCTGAACATAAAAGAGAACGCACTGTAATTCATTGCTAGTCATTAAAACCACTTGACTTCTCAAATGTAATACCACCTTTCTACTCTTTGTATTATTTATCCAAACTAAATCATATTCTGAAAATGCACAGACATGATGTTGTGACCTTCAACGCAGTTCAGTTACTGACAGCATAAAATTTCCCTACAGCAATGCAAAAAGGGTCAAATACTATATTAACAGAACATCTTCAAAAATTGATATATGTCTCTAATGTCTATGTCCCATTTAGGTCTAACCCTTTATTTGAAAAGAAACCAATAAAAATAGTAAAACTGTCAGAAACACCACCGACATCTTTATGTAAGCTTTTCAAAGCCTAAGGGTGTAGGGTGAGGTCATGTTAGCAATCCTTTAAAATTTTGGCTTATATCCACCAAGATTTTCAAAGTTAACTTAAGAATTCATCGGTTGAAAACTGACAAAACATCTTATTAATTAGAAACTATATTAGGGAATGATATGTGGCGATTCTAAATATCACATTACTTCTTCTTTAAAGTCAAATAAGGTCAAACTTTCATAAAACTTCTTTCATATTTAAAACTATGCTTAAAATTGTACCGCCTTTGGGGATTCTAAATATCACGTTATCGTTTGATCTCCCTCTGATCTCATTTTTACATTTCACATCTGCCTTTCTTTCAGGTTAACCCTGAATTACATCATACAGAAAAGATTGTAATATACTGTAGCATAATGATATTACATAAGTGCAAGTTATTCATGTCCAGCTCGTTACAAGTCAGTACCTATTATCCATCACCTACATAGTGTTAGTGTAATCAAAGTAAAGACTTCTTAAAATGTATTTAAAAAGAACAAAGAAAACAAAATGAAAATACAAAAAAGTACAACACTATTGCCTTAAAAGCAAATACTACCCAGTAAGTGAGATGTTTTGTGTGATTCTTGTTGATATATACATTTACTTCAGGAGACCAATGAAACACAGTGATATCAGAGTTGTACCATGTATGGTAAATCATTGTGAAGGTCTTTTTAGCAGTCCGAGATTGTTTCCAGCCAGCCTTTCTCCCCAGCATGCTGACCACTAAAGCTGGACCCTGAGTAGAAACTGCACAGCAATGTGAAAAACAACAACAGTCACTGACAAACATTTATGCACCACAGTTTCCATAATGAAATTCGCAGTTCTGTTTTGTTCTAGTGTGATTAAAAGTTGGGTGAGAATTTAATTCAAATATATTGAAGAGTGTACAAGGGAACATATCCAGCAAGCGCAGCTGTGTAAAAGAGGATTTGGGTTTGTTGTAAGGAGAGCACAGTGGTGCAGAGTCTGGGTCTGTGTGTGTTGGGAGGAGATTTTGGAATGTATTAGTGAAGGAGTCTTATCCTTAGTATGACTCCATGACCTAACCCTGGGAAAAACTGCATGGTAAAATGGCAAACACACATGCACGCCAAACACACAAACAAACAGACACTGCTGGAGGCAGCACTTGATGTACACCACTCTGTGATCGTAAGCCAAAGAGGTAGGAGGCAGAAAGAGGGAGAGAGAGAGACAAGCCCAGAGAGTCAGCACAGCTAAAATTACAGTGCTGTCACACCACATCAGTGCCGATGACCGTGTGTGTGTGCATGCGCTTGTGCAAGTGAAACAGAAAGTGTTGTGCTAGGCTCTGCCTAAAGACACTGGAAGTAAGTAAACAAACACACACATATATGTTGTTCATGTGCTGCCGTCATTAGAGCCTCTGTGGTGTCTTTTAGTTACACCCCCCACAGAGCAACATGGACAGAAAGATCAGCTCTGCCTAGATTTCTTAAAGATAATAATTATTTTGTAATTTCACAGTCAATGTTAAAAAAAAATCCAGATGACTTGTATGATACTTGGGTGACAAAGAGTTAACCCTTTTCCAGCCACTGGTAGGTTATATTGATGTCAACCACTGCCTTTATTTGCCAATGGTGCAACTCATGGACAGGCTTGGTCTTCCACAATTATTTCTAGACTGGAATTAAGTACCACAGTTCAGCACCCAGGTTGCTGGACTTTGTGTATTGTAAGGAGTTTAGTATTGATTTGATGCAAAACATTTCAGTGGGCTACATACTGAACTGATGTATTGATCCTATCACGCTAGTATACATCCAATACCAATACCAACTTTGGGATCAATATTATCGATGTATATTCTGGTGTATCTTTTCATAGGAGCTAAGATACTGGCTGTACACTTCTTCTCTGCGCATATTCTTGAACTTACAGTGGGGCAAAAAAGTATTTAGTCAGCCACCGATTGTGCAAGTTCCCCCACTTAAAATGATGACAGAGGTCAGTAATTTGCACCAGAGGTACACTTCAACTGTGAGAGACAGAATGTGAAAAAAAAATCCATGAATTCATATGGTAGGATTTGTAAAGAATTTATTCGTAAATTAGGGTGTAAAATAAGTATTTGGTCACCTCAAACATGGAAAATCTCTGGCTCTCACAGACCTGTAACGTCTTCTGTAAGACGCTTTTCTGTCCCCCACTCGTTACCTGTATGAATGGCACCTGTTTGAACTCATCATCTGTATAAAAGACAGCTGTCCACAGCCTCAAACAGTCAGACTCCAAACTCCGCCATGGCCAAGACCAAAGAGCTTTCGAAGGACACCAGGAAAAGTATTGTAGACCTGCACCAGACTGGGAAGAGTGAATCTACAATAGGCAAGCAGCTTGGTGTGAAAAAATCAACTGTGGGAGCAATCATCAGAAAATGGAAGACATACAAGACCACTGATAATCTCCCACGATCTGGGGCTCCACGCAAGATCTCATCCCGTGGGGTCAAAATGATCATGAGAACGGTGAGCAAAGATCCCAGAACCACACGGGGGGACCTGGTGAATGACCTGCAGAGAGCTGGGACCAAAGTAACAAAGGTCACCATCAGTAACACACTACAACGGCAGGGAATCAAATCCCGCAGTGCCAGACGTGTTCCGCTGCTGAAGCCAGTGCATGTCCAGGCCCGTCTGAAGTTTGCCAGAGAGCACATGGATGATACAGCAGAGGATTGGGAGAATGTCATGTGGTCAGATGAAACCAAAGTAGAACTTTTTGGTATAAACTCAACTCGTCGTGTTTGGAGGAAGAAGAATACTGAGTTGCATCCCAAGAACACCATACCTACTGTGAAGCATGGGGGTGGAAACATCATGCTATGGGGCTGTTTTTCTGCCAAGAGGACAGGACGACTGATCCGTGTTAAGGACAGAATGAATGGGGCCATGTATCGTGAGATTTTGAGCCAAAACCTCCTTCCATCAGTGAGAACTTTGAAGATGAAACGAGGCTGGGTCTTCCAACATGACAATGATCCAAAACACACCGCCCAGGCAACAAAGGAGTGGCTCCGTAAGAAACATTTGAAAGTCCTGGAGTGGCCTAGCCAGTCTCCAGACCTCAACCCCATAGAAAATCTGTGGCGGGAGTTGAAAGTCCGTGTTGCTCGGCGACAGCCCCAAAACATCACTGCTCTCGAGAAAATCTGCATGGAGGAATGGGCCAAAATACCAGCTACTGTGTGTGCAAACCTGGTAAAGACCTATAGTAAACGTTTGACCTCTGTTATTGCCAACAAAGGTTATGTTACAAAGTATTTAATTGTATTTTTGTTATTGACCAAATACTTATTTTCCACCCTGATTTACGAATAAATTCTTTACAAATCCTACCATGTGGATTCATGGTTTTTTTTTCACATTCTGTCTCTCACAGTTGAAGTGTACCTCTGGTGCAAATTACTGACCTCTGTCATCATTTTAGGTGGGGGAACTTGCACAATCGGTGGCTGACTAAATACTTTTTTGCCCCACTGTATACCCAAGTAGTTCCAGTACTACTGTGGCAGTGGCATATACAAGCTCATTAGTTTTTCTGATGAATTTAATATCTGCATGCATTACTTCTTATGCGAGTTTCTCAGTGAGCCTGGGGATTTGCAGCCTTGGTTGTGTTGCTGTCTTCAGTCTGGTGAGAATCTTCATCCTCAGGCCAGTAGATACATCTCTGATTGTAGATGGTTGGGTATCTTGTAGTTCTTTAAAGGGGCAGCCACACATTTGCTAGTCGCGCATCAATTTGTCAGTGATGGTTTTCACTTATCATCAAATGAAGACACTAAATTTCATTGCCTATCTATGGTATCCGGTTGCCACAGTATGAGCACTACCAAAGCCCCACAGAATGACCTCCTCCAGGCCACTAGCTTGGATACTTCTGACCAAACATTCAGAAATATATTTGGCCTGATGTCCTTTTGTGGGCCCTGTAGTCACTGACCAGCCTGATTGCCATTTGCCAAAGAATACCAGAATTGAGAGGTCCATGACTGGTGCCCTGATAAGAGGAGGTTCACCCTGAGCATATGTAACAGTGGAAAAATGTTACTGCTGCATAGCCAGCTGGGTGGTGGGTCTGTAATAGTCTGGGGAGGTATATCAAGGTGGGATGCACAGACCTCTGCAAGCTAGGCAACGGCACCCTGACTGCCTGGGTTCCACCTGCTCCGTGGCAATGCCAGGCCTCAATTGGAAAAGGTATGCAGGCAGTTTCTTGTGGATAATGGAATTAATACCATTGACTGGCCCTATGCTCATCTGACCTAAATCCAATAGAACACCTCTGGAACATTACATTACGTTACATTACACGGAAGTGCGACCTTTGGGCAATACTGCCAGTTTGCACCTTAGACTCTGCTGGAGCTCAGTGATGCCCTTGTCTAGATCTGGGAGGAAATCCCCCAAGAAACCATCCATTGTCTAATTAGGAGCATGCACCAACATTGTCCGGCATGCATACAAGCACATGGGGGCCATACAAACTACTGAGCACCATTTTGAGTTGCTGCAATGAAATTTCAGAAAAACGGACTAGCAGATCTTGATTGTCAGGTGTCTTTGAATTCAGCTTTCTGTTGTTTGATAAGTTTCATTTCTATCAAATGATGTAGGACAGTGTAGATATTCAGTATGCTTTTTTCCCCATTGAGGTCTGATGTGTCTTCAATATTTTTGGGCAGTTTATATAGTCATTCTCATTAGTGGTATGGCAACAAGGATTTTTATTTTTTCTATAACAAATTACATGTTCTTGATCTGACAGAACAAGAGGAAGAGGGTGCTAGATCTACAACTTTGTCTTTGAGACAAACACAACTGCACATGAACAAAAATGAATGTAAACCATTGTGAGCTAATACGTCTTTGGGAATACCATATGCTGGAACAGGTGGTTTCTCTCACAGAACTGCATTCCCTTGTTAGCATAAAAAATGCCTCTATCTTCACAGTTGAAAGTTGTGCTAAATGAGAACCATTATTCTGTTTTGTATTGGTGTCAGCCTATCGCCACAGTTCATTGTTAAACCAAATGCTGTTTCTAAGTGACGTTAATATAGTGCTATGTGGTTTAAACAGCTTTCACTCAATTTTGAATGTTTTGTATGAGCTTAGCCATTGCTACTTTAGCTACAATTGAGCTATAATGGTGCAAATTTGTAAATCAAATTATAAATGATTAATCAATGGTAGATATTTTTTTTAATCAACAGTGATGTTTTGGACGGAATTATCCATAACAGGTGTTGGGAGAAGGAGCCATGTCTCGTAATTCTTTTTCATTCATTTGCTTCATATTTACGTTTCACTCCACAGAATGGGAGAACTGAGTTGGAAAAACGCACATTAGTATCCTAACTGTAATTCAGTTGTAGATAGGAGACATTTATGAAAGTTGCAATATCTCATATCTCTTTATTCATCTTTTTACTCAGTTGTATATAGTATTTGTATTTGTATTCTATTTTTATCTTATTGTATATTTATTTTATTTTATTCTACTGTATATAGTATTTTATTTTATTCTATTCTGTACAGTTGTGTACTGTATTTATTCTTATTGTATTCTAATTTTTGCCTCATAACTTTTGCACTGTCCACTTCCTGCTGTGACAAAACAAATTTCCCAAGTGTGGGACTAATAAAGGTTATCTTATCTTATCTTATCTTATCTTATGAGTCATTAAATGTTCTTCATAATTTGGTTAATGAGCTTTGCTAGCATACATATATTTATTTATTACACATACCAGGTTTTTTATCATTTATCTAATAACATGGTTAAGTGGCTGAGACTCAACATCTAATATGATCTTAATTTTTGATATATTCACCTTTTATGTATTTTATATCAATATTTCATATAACCATGATGGATTATTGTTTCTTTTAAACTAATTTGTATAATTTTCTGTTCATACTGAAACCAGATGCAGCAATTCAGAACGGAATGAAATATTCATGCCAAAATTTTTCTTTAAAAAAATCATAATATACTGTCATTTAAATATGCTTGTTCAATTTTAAAATCTGATCATAAAAGCCGGGTCATTTTTTGTTTTGGTCCTCAAGTAGAGTTTGTGAAATCTCACTTACAGTGAGCCCTTTGGTTCTAATTCCTTGAGTTAGTCGTAGCTGCTGTTGAACAATTCTGCATCCACTTCAATGCTGCTGTTGTACGTAGACTTCTCTCTGGTCCTGTCTTCAAATGAGGGATCTATGTGAGTTTGATAGAATATGTCTTATGTTTCTATCTGTGTCTGTTTTGTGTGTTATAGTGTGTGTTGACAATGACAAATGAGGTTTACATTAGAGCAATCTTCTACCATGGCTCAGTAAAACAACCACACATTACTTCAGGAAATATGCTTTCAAAGAGCGGCTCCAATGTCAGAAGTTTGCTTGTGTGAATGCACCTGTTCTCAAAACATCAAGGATAGGTTTGTGTTTGTATGGCATGCATTCTTACCTGGTTAAAAATATTTCTATGTGATTTCCATTTAGTCCAGTGGACCTGAAAGAGGTTGTAAAATAGATAATGATGGACAATGATTGAATTGCATTAAGCATTATTTTACAAATACAATACAAATTATGTTTGACAATTACAAACTAGGCTAAAGGGCTAAATCTTTTATTGACCATTTGTGTTTGGATATTCTGCTCCTTCACTGTTCATCTTATAGGCAAGTATCTCTGTGATCACTGCTGCTGTCATGTAGATCAGCTGTTCACATGATGGGCACAGTAGGGATTGTGCTGCACTCCATGAGCATCTGGCAGCACAAATGTACCAGCTGCTTATTGATGAGAGACACCCCGAATAGCTAACTAAAGGCTGAATAGATCTGATCCACAAAGATTGCTAGAAGGGACCAGTCCCGTCCAACTACCGCCCAATAACCTGCCTCAGTACCACATGGAAGCTCCTTTGAGGCACCATAGCTGCTAAGATGAACAGGCATATGGCTCATTTCATGAGCAGGGCACAGAAAGGAATACTAGAGGAGTAAAAAACAAGCTCCTGGTAGATCGAGCAGTCGCCCGAGACTGTAAGACCAGGTTCACCAACCTGTGCACCACCTGGATTGACTACAAGAAAGCCTATGACTCAACTCAATGCACAGTAAGACCCCTCATAAAGAACTCAGTGGGGATGCGGCGAACAACACTAGAGGCCAACTTCAAGTTAACTGCATACAGTGGGGCAAAAAAGTATTTAGTCAGCCACTGATTGTGCAAGTTAACCCACTTAAAATGATGACAGAGGTCAGTAATTTGCACCAGAGGTACACTTCAACTGTGAGAGACAGAATGTGAAAAAAAAAAATCCATGAATTCACATGGTACGATTTTTAAAGAATTTATTCGTAAATTAGGGTGTAAAATAAGTATTTGGTCACCTCAAACAAGGAAAATCTCTGGCTCTCACAGACCTGTAACGTCTTCTGTACGAAGCTTTTCTGTCCCCCACTCGTTACCTGTATGAATGGCACCTGTTTGAACTCATCATCTGTATAAAAGACAGCTGTCCACAGCCTCAAACAGTCAGACTCCAAACTCCGCCATGGCCAAGACCAAAGAGCTTTCGAAGGACACCAGGAAAAGTATTGTAGACCTGCACCAGACTGGGAAGAGTGAATCTACAATAGGCAAGCAGCTTGGTGTGAAAAAAATCAACTGTGGGAGCAATCATCAGAAAGACATACAAGACCACTGATAATCTCCCTCGATCTGGGGCTCCACGCAAGATCTCATCCCGTAGGGTCAAAATGATCATGAGAACGGTGAGCAAAGATCCCAGAACCACACGGGGGGACCTGGTGAATGACCTGCAGAGAGCTGGGACCAAAGTAACAAAGGTCACCATCAGTAACACACAGTGAGAACTTTGAAGATGAAACGAGGCTGGGTCTTCCAACATGACAATGATCCAAAACACACCGCCCGGGCAACAAAGGAGTGGCTCCGTAAGAAGCATTTGAAAGTCCTGGAGTGGCCTAGCCAGTCTCCAGACCTCAACCCCATAGAAAATCTGTGGCGGGAGTTGAAAGTCCGTGTTGCTCGGCGACAGCCCCAAAACATCACTGCTCTCGAGAAGATCTGCATGGAGGAATGGGCCAAAATACCAGCTACTGTGTGTGCAAACCTGGTAAAGACCGATAGTAAACGTTTGACCTCTGTTATTGCCAACAAAGGTTATGTTACAAAGCATTGAGTTGTATTTTTGTTATTGACCAAATACTTATTTTCCACCCTGATTTACGAATAAATTCTTTACAAATCCTACCATGTGGATTCATGGATTTTTTTTTTCACATTCTGTCTCTCACAGTTGGAGTGTACCTCTGGTGCAAATTACTGACCTCTGTCATCATTTTAGGTGGGGGAACTTGCACAATCGGTGGCTGACTAAATACTTTTTTGCCCCACTGTATGTCACCATCAAGTGTGGGATCTACCAAGGAGATGCCCTGTCCCCACTGCTGTTCTGCATAGGCCTGCAACTCCCTAGTGAGATCCTTGACAAGACTGGCTACGATACCGACTATGGAACGGAAATGAACATCTCCTCTAGTCAAAGGAGCTTGCAAAGAAAAGCGTCTGGACTTCTTTAAGTTGCTTGAAGACGTTTCACCTCTCATCCGAGAAGCTTCTTCAGTTCTAAGGTCAAATGGTGGAGAGTCCCAGATATAAACCTAAGATGCAGATGGACTGCTGAGTGTTGTCCTGTGGAGGTGGCTCTTCTGAGTTGTGCCATGCGCTTGTGAAGTGGCTGTTTGGTCTCTCCAATGTAGAGGTCTCCAATGTTAGACCTCTACATTGGAGAGACCAAACAGCCACTTCACAAGCGCATGGCACAACACAGAAGAGCCACCTCCACAGGACAAGACTCAGCAGTCCATCTGCATCTTAAGGATAAAGGTCACTCTTTCGAGGATGCCAATGTTCACATTTTGGACAGAGAGGACAGATGGTTTGAAAGAGGAGTGAAAGAAGCCATCTATGTCCACTGTGAGCGACCATCTTTGAACAGAGGCGGGGGTTTACGACACCAACTCTCTGCCATCTATAATCCAGTTTTGAGATCCCTTCCCAGACGCCTTAACGCCCACTCACATCCTGGGCCATCTGACCTCAGGAATTCGCATGACAAGGTGGGGCCAGGTTTCACAATGAACACACCCGAAACTCTGGCTGATTGGGACCCACGCCCAATTTCACACCTTGGCTCAGGTGATTAGAGGATCATCAGGGGGTCCTTTTGTCCCTCTGTGGGGGGTTACTCCCACTAGGTTTATATCTGGGACTCTCCACCATTTGACCTTAGAACTGAGGAAGCTTCTCGGATGAGAGGTGAAACGTCTTCAAGCAACTTAAAGAAGTCCAGACGCTTTTCTTTGCAAGCTCCTTTGACTACGATGACCTGGATGACTGAGAACCTTCACAGACAACATCTCCTCTACATGGATGACATCAAGCTGTATGCCAGGACTGACTTTACCACACCACTAGGATCTACAGCAATGACATTTGAATGCCATTCAAACTGGAGAAGTGTTGTTGGATGGTATCAAAGAGAGGGAAGATAGTCAGAACTGATGAGATTACACTACCAGAAGGCAACATTGCAACCACCAAATACGCCCAGAAGGCCAGGCAAGTCCTTAGAAGTCAGCTGAATGGGAAGAACAAGATCTTACCAATCAACAGGCGATCAGATGCCCTGTTGGAATTAAAACCTGGCCAAACAAGGAGATAGAACCCACTGACATCATGTGTAGAAGGTTTCGCCCCAAATCCAGCACCCTGAGACTCTGTGTAGCAATGACAGTGGGAGGTACAGGGTACAAAAGGGGGTACAGTGACAGTTACTTTCACTGTGTGCTGAAGGGCAAAAGCCCAGCATTGCCAATCCACTTGGAAAATATTATTTTTCTAAACCTTGAAATAGAGTGTAGATTGTTCTTTACATCTCCCTCTTTTTCACTGCCTGTTTACTCCTAACTTATTGCTCCCAATTTTAACTGCCTCCCTTTTTTTCCACTTTCTAACTCTTATAACACCTGTAATTTGTGCTTTCTCCCCCTAATCAGATCCTAATAGAAAAAAGATGCAGTTGTCAGCACTAGTTAATTAATGTTCTCTTCCTCTTTGCTCTCACCCTCTCTCTCAGTCTCTCTCTGGTGCAGACACATTTATAAATTCATGACTAGAGGAGCAAATTAGAAGGCCTGCTGTTTTGATATACTTGTGTTATATTGTAATCTTGGGGGGTACAGATAATTATTATCCAATCAATAAGCTTTCAGCCAGTGACTTGGCCAGTGAATTGTTTTCAATATGAATTTACATATTTTTGGAGTAACATGCATTTGGGACAAACAAATCAGCATTTTGTATTTTGGTAGTGCTGGATAAAGTATGCGGGTTAGGACGGGCAAGAAGACAGGTGCTTTGGTTCACTTTCTGAAAAATAACAGTACACTTTGTCTATCCGGAACAAATTGTGCATTAGCTCAGGGCGGGCATTAATGCCACTCTCAGCCACTATCCTGGCAGATAATCTGATGTCAAAACCACACACAGCTGATGGCTCAGATGAGATCCTTCTATATACACCATATGCCATTTATGTCTCTTTAGTCAGGATAGTTGCTTTGCATATGCAAGCTGCTTTGCAGCCCACCGCAGACATCTTCCTTACATACTGTGTCTTATTCAATCAATGCAATAGTTGTTTCTTTTGTCACTGATTTGTACGTTGTTCTGTTGCTGGTGGTCCTGTTTCTAATGTCCAGAACAGAGCCACACTAACAAGAAAAGGTTTGTTTAGATACTCAAATGCAGGACACAATTAAGAACAAATACATGGAATTTAATGAACAATTTCACGATTTCGGGCATCTGACAAGGATGCCTCCTGGGCGCCTCCTGGGTGAGGTGTTCCGGGCATGTCCCACCAGGAGGAGGCCCCGGGGCAGACCCAGGACACGCTGTAGAGATTATCTCTTGGCTGGCCTCTTGGTGTTCCCCCGGATAAGCTGGAGGAGGTGGCTGGGGAGAGGGAGGTCTGGGCTTCTCTGCTTAGGCTGCTGCCCCCGCGACCCGGCCCCAGATAAAGCGGATGAAGATGGATGGATGGAATTTCACGATTAATTTAAAACAGTGACAGTTCACCAGCAATTTTCTCATGAACCAGATTGTAAACTCTGATAAGTTTTAGAGCAACTCAGATCAGGTGAATCCTCCTTTCTTTCCACTTTTCCACAGGACCAGCTTCCAGTTTTTAACTCTGCTTAGGGGAGGTGAATTTGTAGAGAAAGTGGACTAGGCAAAATCACTGGTAAGTATTTTAGCAGGCACACTGACAAGGAGGAGGAGAAATGCAGGTAAAAACAGTTAACCTGTTGCAGGTCTTCAAATAAGCAGGTAATGGGAACAAGGAGAGACTAAAACATGATATAAGTACTCCCAGGTTTTGGAAATGGAAAATATGTGTACCTTCCTTCCTGAACCACACCCACTCCTACTTGAGAGTGGTTAGTGCTACACCCACACAGATAGAAGAGAGAAAGCGCAATACAAACATAGAAGTGTGCACTTGGAGGATGGGGGAACCATGACAAAAACAACCTTCTTTTAAATGGCTGTAGCGTAAGAGGTAGATGAGGTTGTCTAGTAATCAGAAGGTTTGTGGCTGCTCCAGTTTCCAGTCTACATGCCTAAGTATCCTTGGGCATTGAGTATAAATGGGTGTGAATGAGTGAATGAGGCATGCTGCATAACGTACTTTGAGTGCTCAAGCAGAGTAGAAAAGCACTATGTAAGAACCAATCCATTTACCAAATGTCTTCTAGATAGTTTTTTAAATGTTTTTAATTTGAATTCTGTATTAACAGTGTGGTATTACACAACCAGACATTTTGGGATAAAATAATGAGCATGGCTATTCTCTGAGCCCTTTCAGAGCTCCGCTTTACAACAGCCGCATGTGTACATGAAAAATGCACACTGAAGAAGCACATCTTTGCTTTGTGAACATCCATTCAACTTACACAGCTGGATCTGTTTAATGGCAGCATCTGCCGAAATCTGGAGTAACAATTCATTTTGCTGCCTCCACAACTTTCTCATACAATTCTTGTTGCTATCAACTCAGTTTTGTTGTTGTTGTTATTGAATTGTTTATCTCATTGCTTTCTGTCTCCCCTTTATGTCTTCTATTATTTAATTTAGCCAAACCAGCATTGGTGAAGTCAGGAAAGTCTTGCAAAACTCAGAATGCAAGCGAAGCCTATTAAGAGACACTCATAAATGGGTTACACCTGCATCGCTGTAGTCAAAAGGCCAACAACACAAGCAACAAAGCGAAAACTGGTATGATATCAATAGAAACAATTCTAATGAAAGTAATCTCCTACTTTGCACTGAGACGCTAAAGTCTGTTAAATTATAAGTAGCAAAATTTTTTGTTTTACCACATCAGCTTTGCATTTTGCAAAGAAAGCCTTCATGTGAAGCATTATGCATAATTCCAATCTTAAAATCATCAAAAGCTCATTATCATGATAGCTCTGTCTTTCATGGAAGACTACCACAGAGAAGATAATTTCTGTTTCTGTGATTAGCGCTGAGAACACAAAAGTTATGAATTCTTTTTTCACTCACTCTGATGCAAAACATTACGTACACTTTCAAATCTAAATGAACGTGTGAGGGTGCGACATGCCAAGTATCATTTCATCGAGGTACTTCCACCTAACTGCCCCTCTGTGTATTTTGATGTCGTCTACAAAGGTCGTGTTTGGTTTTTGTGTGTAATTGAGTTTGTGTGTTTGTGTGCAAAGTCTCACTGGCAACACAGTCACTAATAACTGATATGGAAAAAGAAGACCCATGAAGGTCTTCATGTAGAGTGGAGCGTGGAATTGACATTTCCTTGTTATTACCCCACAAATCATCACATTTGTGAGCGTGTGTGTGTGTAGATGATTTACAGGGGCTAAAAGGGTGTCAGAAGTCATTGTTTTGTGGGCAGAAAACACACACGGACATCCAAACATGCACAGAAGCATACACAAAAGTACACAAATAAATTATGTTGCTCTTTGTTGTTTGCTTTCTCTTCTGTTTTTTTTCTCCATACAGGTGATCCAGGTGTTTTGTTTGTTTTTGTTTTTCTTTCTTCCCCCCCTTCTCACCGTCTCTTCTCCCCTTTGGTTTTCTTTCTCTGCCTCTCTTTCTTTCATTCTTTCTCCCTGTCCTATCCCCCAGTCATGTCTGTCCCGTTTGTAGCAACCGAAAATAAAATAAATTCATAATTATAATAAAGGTCAATCAAATGGACCAATATGGCAAGGCCATGATGATCCACTTGGTAAAATAAATCTGCTTGGCATCTTTCTTGGCCGGCTAAAGATCCAAACGGGACACAAAAAAACAAAACAAAACAAAAAAAAAGTACACAGATAAGAGGAGCTAAAATGACGCAGGGACAAAACCTCAGTGTCATTCAGACATTTGTTGTTCTTCCTCATGTATATATATATATATATATATATATATATATATATATATATATATATATATATATATATATATATATGGGCGTGCTGGGTGTTTTTATATATATATATATATATGTATGTATATGTATGTAGTATCATATATGCAAGGATGGAAGTGTTTCACCTGTATGCATGCATGTGTGGATTTCAGCATTGTATGCGTGTGTGTATGCGTGGGTGTGTGTTGTGTGTCTTGTGTACTTAATGGGCATGTGCAAATAAATGATGCTGACAGTTTTATTCCTTTACCGTTACTGTGTAATCTGCAATTACAGTGTAATGGCCAATCATTTGGAATAGGATCTTAAAATGTGCGACTGTGTGCATCTGTGTGTGTGTGTGTATGCATGTGTGTTGGGGGGGTGGGGGGAGTGGGTGCTATGTGATAAGGAGCTAAATGCTAATGAAGACTGTGAATTGCTTTTGCAGTTAGAGCTCAGTTAGGCTGGTTATGATTATTATACTAGTGGCTGTTTCTCATAAAATAGTCTCCACAGTAAATCTGCCGTATTTATCTGCTTCTTTGAATGTGTTTGCTAATGACATACAGAGAGTAACTGCTTGTTAAAAAGTTATTGCAGACCTGAATGTTCTCCATACTGAGATACTCTCGCTTATGATTACAGTGTCTATGCTTGGCCTTGTTAATGTGGCTGTGATTATTTTCTCAAAATAAAATATATCTCCATCCATCCATCCATCTCTATACAGATCATTGCTCCAATGATCTACAAAGTTAGCACGATACACAGTCTAACATCTGCAGCTTGTCTATGTTTTACCTGTAGTATCTTTTGTAAGACTTACATATCTTCTAACATGTGAAAGCTACGATATGGTCCAAATTTGGATCTTGTTAAACCTTTTTACTAAACTTTTACTTTTACTAAAATAAAACAAAAGAACAAAACAGATTTTGTGTCTCTCTTTGTTTACTTTCTATGGATTTTTAACTTGAAGATGCTGAATTATGTCTGTTCTTTGGATGATTGTGTTTTAATAATGATGCAAATGGATAAATACTCCCTTGTAGTACATTCATAAATGATTACACTTGTGATAACAACAACTTTTGATCGATCACAGTCACCGCAGTGTTACAGCCACAGACCAGAGACGGAAATGTCACAGTATCAAGAGGGCAAATTTTGCTGTGTGTATGGTTGCACCACTATGCCTGTGTGACTGCGCTGAGCTGAAATCTCCCCCTTACAGCCAAGAGACATCAAGTCAATGAACTACATTTTTCAGACATAATTTTGAGAGCTATTTGCAACCAGTCACATGACAATAATAATAAAAGCCTAGTTGTTCTTGATTGCATCATTACTTCTCTCCTGGGCTGGGTGTTCAGGTGTTGTTGTTGTTTACTAATAATAGTTCCACCTATTTTTCTTTCAGAAAATAGGAAACAGTTTGAAAGTTTACAAGATTGGGAAGCAGACCCTTCAGTTTTCAGATCCCTCTTCTGTAGAACCAGCTCCTAGCTTGGATTCAGCACATAGACACCATGTGTCACGGTTGGACGGCCCTTTCCGGACGACCCTGCTTGTGTTTATGTTTTCTGTATATGTGTTTGCTTCTCCCTCCCTGGCCCTCGGGGTTGTTTACGGAAGTGCGCGCCGTGGGAGAGGCGTGTCCTGGCGACTGTCGTCATTGGGAGTCCCTCTTCGCTGTTGCCGGCCCACCTGCAGCTGATTACCTGACCAGTGGTTGGTAATCATTCCTCCAGGCTAGAAAGGGGTATTTAACCTGGACTCACGGCGACAGTCGACGTGGGATTATTACTCCGAACTGGTATAGTCTGTGCGAGCAGTGTGAGTGTGTTATTCGGCTAGCGTGTGGCTAACGCTGGATTTTCCTTCTTCCTCCAGGAGGGGCGAGCGGAGAAGCGAGTTGGGGAGCACACACACTAAGGGAGTTACTACACGGAACGCACTGGGAGCAAGGGACGA
The DNA here is from genome assembly GCF_965226115.1 of Aulonocara stuartgranti. NCBI lineage: Eukaryota > Metazoa > Chordata > Actinopteri > Cichliformes > Cichlidae > Aulonocara > Aulonocara stuartgranti. The sequence continues at coordinate 22,742,383 of NC_138942.1, read as the reverse complement.
GCACGATTGGAAAATTGCACTTTTGAATGGATTGTTGGACTTGTCTGTTTCACTGTAAATAAACGCACTGTGTTTCTGTGAGCAAGAACCGCGCCTGGGTCCCTCTTCTCCGTGACAGAATAATCCCACCACCATGGACCCAGCGGATTCTGCTTCACGCCAGCTGTCTATCCAAGCGGAGGTTTTGGAGCGACACGAGGAAATGCTGAAGCACGTTTCAAAGGAACAAACCTTCTGCAAGCCATGACAGAGCTTAAAGGTATGTTGATTTCCTCACCTAATACGGCTCCAACGCAGCCCGCCCCTTCGCTGGAAGCCGCGGCAGCCTGTCCGCTTCCTCCTTCACCTCCACCGCGGCAGCGGGAGTACTCACTCCCCGCACCCGAAAAATTTGACGGCGAGTTGGGGAGGAGCCGGGGTTTTTTGACGCAATGCTCTCTTGTGTTTAGACAGCAACCTTGTGCCTTTGCCTCTGATTCTGCTAAAATCGCTTATTTGGTGCAACTTATGACTGGGCGGGAGCTTCAATGGGCTCAGGCAGTTTTAAATACCCAGCCCTCTGTGTCATATGACGTCTTTCTCAGCAAGTTTCGCTGTGTGTTTGATAAAGGCGCTAGCTCGGATGCTGCAGGTCATCGCATGTTTTCTCTGAACCAAGGTAGGAGGAGTGTTGCTGACTTTTCCGTGGAGTTCTGGATCCTGGCGGAGGAGTCGGGCTGGGAGGAGAAAGCACTGCGTGGAGCCTTCCTCAACAGCCTTAATGAGAATATTAAGCGTGAGTTAGCAACCAAGGAACTGCCTAAAGCTTTGTCTGCTCTAATCAATATGTGTATTAACTTAGACGACCACATGCGGGAGTTCGGCAGAAGAGCCGGGGATGGTCGGCGGCCTGCTGGGGGCACGGGTACATCTAGGGACCTTCCTACTCTGATGTGGAGAAGTGAGGAGGAGCAACACGGGGATGAAGAGCAACCCATGCAGCTCGGCGGAGCCAAGCTTTCCTCCTCTAGACTGGGGCGCAAACAACGGACTGGTGAGTGCTTTCTTTGTGGAAAAAGAGGACATTTTGTTGACTCCTGCCCAGACCGAGTAAAAGAGTCGGCCCGTCAGTAATTGTGGGGATACTGGCGGGCGCCACAACAAAAGTGTTCCCTCACCTCAGCTGCCCTGCTAAATTAATGTCTCACTCCCTCACTCACTCCTGCTGCGCACTCATTGACTCTGGTTCTGAACAAAATTTCCTAGACGAGGAGTTAGCCAACATCTTAGGCCTGCCCCTACTTCCCCTTCCAGAGGTCCTGAAGGTCTCAGCCTTAAATGGCGGCCATCTAGCCTCCGTCACACATCGCACTCAGGAGGTTACACTCATTATTTCGGGAAATCACTCTGAGAAAATCAGTTTGTTGGTATTCAAAGCCCCCCACACCCCACTGGTACTGGGATTTCCTTGGCTCCAACATCACAACCCCCAAATCGACTGGGCCAAAGGGTGTGTAACTGGCTGGAGCACGCGGTGTCATGAACAATGTTTACTTGCCGCTGTCCCGGACAATCCTGGGACCGCCTCTGCGAAAAGCTCCTCACCCCCCGACCTTTCCTTGGTGCCCGCCGACTACCACGACCTCGGCCAGGTATTCAGCAAAAGTAAGGCGTTGTCTTTGCCTCCACATCGCCCTTACGACTGTGGAATCGACCTACTCCCAGGCGCTCCCCTGCCAGCAAGTCGGCTCTACAGTCTGTCTAAACCGGAACGCGAGGCCATGGAATGCTACATAACGGAGTCTCTGGTCGCAGGTATTATTCGCCCATCTACTTCGCCTTTAGCAGCAGGATTCTTCTTTGTAAAGAAGAAAGATAAACATTGACTTTCGAGGGCTGAACAAGATCACTGTTAGGAATAAATATCCACTCCCCCTGCTGGCCTCGGCATTCGAACTATTACAGGGGGCAGTCCTGTTCACCAAACTGGATCTTTGGAGTGCCTATCATCTGGTTCGCATCCGCAAGGGTGACGAGTGGAAGACGGCTTTCAACACCCACCTGGGGCACTTCGAATACTTAGTGATGCCCTTCGGTCTCACTAACGCCCCTGCGGTCTTCCAGGCCCTGATTAATGATGTGCTCAGGGACTTTATTAACCATTTTGTCTTCGTGTATCTGGATGACATTCTGATTTTTTTCCAGGTCGCAGACTGAGCACATCAACCATGTACGTCTGGTTCTACGGCGCCTATTGGAGAACCGCCTTTTTGTGAAAGCGGAGAAATGTGAGTTCCATGTGGAAACTGTTTCTTTTCTGGGTTTCATTGTGGAACAGGGGTGTTTGCGAGCTGACCCGGCCAAAGTCAAAGCCGTAGGGGAATGGCCTATTCCCAAGACCCGCAAGGAGGTGCAGAGGTTCCTGGGCTTCGCCAATTTCTACCGCCGCTTTATCAGGGATTTCAGCAAGGTAGCCCTTCCTCTAACCAACCTAACTTCTCCTAAGTTGTCTTTCCAGTGGTCCTCCGCAGCCCAGCAAGCGTTTGATCGGCTCAAGCACCTGTTTTCCTCGGCTCCGGTCCTCGTCCAGGCGGACCTCGGCCAGCCTTTCGTCGTCGAGGTGGACGCGTCCGATTCGGGCGTGGGGGCGGTTCTCTCCCAACGGATCGACGGCAAGTTGCATCCCTGTGCGTTCTTCTCCCGCAGGTTGTCTCAGGCCGAGAGAAATTACGACGTGGGCGACCGGGAGTTGCTCGCCATCAAGTGGGCCCTTGAGGAATGGCGACATTGGCTGGAGGGCACTGAGCAGCTTTTCGTGGTGTGGACGGACCACAAAAATCTGGCGTATCTCCAGGCAGCCAAGCGCCTCAACGCCCGACAAGCCAGGTGGGCCTTATTTTTTACTCGTTTTCACTTCTCCATTACTTACAGGCCCGGTTCTAGGAACACTAAGCCAGACGCGTTGTCGCGCCAGTTCGCGCCCGTGACCGATGAGGACGAGAAGGAAAAACCCATCCTGCCCCCCACCTGCATTGTGGGTGCACTAACATGGGAGATTGAAAAGGTGGTCAGGGACGCCCAGCGACAGGAGCCCGACCCTGGCACGGGCCCGAAAGGGAGACTATATGTTCCGGCCACAGCGCGTAGTCAGGTCATTCACTGGGCACATACTGCCAAGTTTTCGTGCCACCCAGGTAAAAATCGCACTGTCTCCTTTCTACGACGTTTGTTTTGGTGGCCCTCTCTTGTTCTCGATGTCCAGAACTATGTTGCGGCATGCCCGGTGTGCGCACGGAACAAAACCACCAACTCGCCTGCTTCTGGCCTCCTGCGACCGTTACCCACTCCAAAACGCCCATGGTCGCACATCGCCCTGGACTTCGTCACCGGCTTGCCTCCCTCTGCAGGTAACACCTCCATTCTAACCATTATTGACCGTTTTTCCAAGGCTGCCCACTTCATTGCTCTGCCCAAGCTCCCTTCTGCCTTGGAGACGGCCCAGTTACTGACGCAGCATGTGTTTCGGCGCCACGGCATACCCCAGGACATCGTTTCCGACCGTGGCCCTCAGTTCACCTCGCGGGTTTGGAAGGAGTTCTGTGCAGAATTGGGAGCTCAGGTCAGTTTGTCCTCCGGGTTCCACCCCCAAACTAATGGTCAGACCGAAAGGGCCAATCAGGAGCTGGAGGCCATGTTGCGTCGCATCATCGAACCAAGCGACCTGGAGCGAGCAGTTGGCCTGGGTGGAGTATGCCCACAATGCCAGCACATCATCAGCGACTGGACTCTCGCCCTTCGAGGCGTCGCTGGGGTATCAACCCCCTCTCCTCTCCATCTCTGAGGGAGAGCTGGCGGTTCCCTCGGTCCAGCACCACCTTAGGCGCTGTCGTCGGGTCTGGTGGGCCACGCGCGCAGCACTCCTGAGAACGGCCGAGCGGAACAAGGCATTGGCGGATCGCCGCCGCACTCCTGCTCCGGATTATCAGGTCGGCCAGCGGGTGTGGCTCTCCAGCAAGCACATCCCTCTTCGGACTGAGTCCAAGAAACTGGCCCCTCGGTCTCTTGGCCCCTTTGCCATCCAGGAGGTCCTGAACCCGGTGACGGTCCGGCTGGCCCTTCCGCCTGCTATGAAGGTACATAACGTCTTCCATGTTTCTCAGGTTAGGCCCGTCCGGACCAGCCCTTTGTGCCCGCCCCCTGGGCCCCCGCCACCCGCCCGGATTATCGACGGCGCCCCGGCGTATTCCATTACTCGCATAATGGATGCCCGGCGCCGCGGTAGGGGCTTTCAGTTTTTGGTGGATTGGGAGGGGTACGGTCCGGAAGAACGTTCTTGGGTGCCATTCTCGATCATCGCATGGTGAGAGAATTCCGCCGCCGGCATCCGGACAAGTTTGCCAGGTCGCCCGGAGGCTCCCATTAGAGGGGGGGGGGGGTACTGTCACGGTTGGACGGCCCTTTCCGGACGACCCTGCTTGTGTTTATGTTTTCTGTATATGTGTTTGCTTCTCCCTCCCTGGCCCTCGGGGTTGTTTACGGAAGTGCGCGCCGTGGGAGAGGCGTGTCCTGGCGACTGTCGTCATTGGGAGTCCCTCTTCGCTGTTGCCGGCCCACCTGCAGCTGATTACCTGACCAGTGGTTGGTAATCATTCCTCCAGGCTAGAAAGGGGTATTTAACCTGGACTCACGGCGACAGTCGACGTGGGATTATTACTCCGAACTGGTATAGTCTGTGCGAGCAGTGTGAGTGTGTTATTCGGCTAGCGTGTGGCTAACGCTGGATTTTCCTTCTTCCTCCAGGAGGGGCGAGCAGAGAAGCGAGTTGGGGAGCACACACACTAAGGGAGTTACTACACGGAACGCACTGGGAGCAAGGGACGAGCACGATTGGAAAATTGCACTTTTGAATGGATTGTTGGACTTGTCTGTTTCACTGTAAATAAACGCACTGTGTTTCTGTGAGCAAGAACCGCGCCTGGGTCCCTCTTTTCCGTGACACCATGTCTACTTTTAAGGTTAGGCTTAAAACATTCCCTTTTGATAAAGCTTATAGTTATGGCTGGATCAATTAACCCCAGCCCCTAAGTTAGTTACGCTCCAATAGGCCTAGGATGCTGGGGCTTCCTAGGATGCACTGTGTGTTTCTTCTTCACTCTTTTATCACTCTCTATGTAGTTATACACCACTTTGCATTTAAACATCAGTTATTATTAAACTCTGGCTCTCTTGTGTTTTCTGTTCCCTCGCCCCCAACTGGTCACAGCAGATGGCTGCCCCTCCCTGAGCCTGGTTCTGCTGGAGGTGTCTTCCTGTTAAAAGGGAGTTTTTTTCTTCCCTCTGTCACCAAGTACTTGCTCAAGGTGGTTATTGTTGAGGTTTTCTCTTTAAAGTTAAAGATAATATAAATAATATAATGTAATTATCCATTGTATATTATATAAATGTAAAGGGCCTGAGGTGACTGTTGTTGTGATTTACACTGCATTGAATTGAATTAAATTTAATTAGGTACTAATTAAGAAAACGTTGCTTTGTATTTAAAACATTTCTAAATTATAGGTTGAGATCTATATGACATATTCAGCAATCTATATTTTGTCCCAGAAACAAAAACCTACTGGACCTCTTAAGAAAACCTGCACAACTATACGAAGAAAAAGCATATAAAATTCCTCACAGATGGGCCCTGCTTGGGTTTTAACCCAAATGTACAGAGCAAACATTTACTATTGGAAGATTTTTATTTTCTATATGGGTTTAAACCCCAAAATGAGCCTTGCATTAGTTCAGCCAGGCCATCAAGTCAAGCTCTGCCAGAATCCCAGCAGATCTCAATATCAAAGCCAGCCCTGATGGTACAGCTCACAAACTTCTATGTATCCAATTGTTCTTTTCATCAAGAGAATACTTTTCAAGATGCTTTTGTCTGCTGCTTTGCAATTGACTTTCATCCCAGTTCTTCCCTCCGAGCTGTGCTTGACTTGATCATTGCCTGTCGTCTCTAATACTCTTTTCTGTGCTAGCGTGGTTGCTGCTGGTTTCTCCAGAACCAAATATATCACCAAATATAGAGAAATAATATTCTTTTATAGCTATAATGGTTGTAGCTGACTCCCTGTAGCATTTAAATCAGGCTAAAAAGCTTAAATTGACCAGTGTTTTATATGCACAGTTATGATTTTTCACCAGTATAATGCAGCAGTGGGAAATACTTGGTTTGTACTGGGATTCACTCAATGCAATTCTGATATGGTTGTAGGAGATTGAGCACAGAAGATTACCCACTAGGTTGGTTATTGTTAATCCCCAGTGTTTGTAAAGGCACTGCTGAATAATGACACACTTGTCCATAAATCATGAATTGTTTCTCTTAACTTGATCCTGTGCAGAATTGAAAGCATATTTGCCATGCTGCATGCAGGCTTTGGTCAAAAGAACGAAATAGAAAAGAGTTTATTGATTGATTATTGTGATCGCAGGTCTTTTTCTGTAATTTAAATTTTAAGATTTAAAGTAGGAGTTGTACATAACTGTCACACTGTTCAGTTACTGTGGAGTTAACATCACTCATTTTCCTCAACTAAAGATCACCTCTCCGCTTGCCTCAGGTCCTCGCAAAACCCAGTCAGGCTCTTTGCTGCCTCTACCGAAGCGAAGACACCATTTAGTAAACTTTAACATTAAACTGATTTAAAGAAGAATTTCCAAGCTTTTCCTGTTTCAGCAAAAGCCAGAATGAAAGAAAGAAAGGAGAAGAGAAGCAACACTGTACAGCATTTTCTCCTTCCTTATCCCCCCTCCTCTTTGGGATGCTCCAGAAGATAACAGGGTCAGGGAGAAAGGGATGCACAGTTGGAGGAAAAGAGAAAGGAAGAGAATGTCAAAGGAAATGAAGCAAAGGTTGACACTCGCACAAGGAAAGAGTTACATTTTCCTGCATGTGAATGCCCAATATTTTGTGTTTGTGTGTGTCTCTTTTGTATATGAATGCATTGCTTTGTGCATGTTTGCCTGCATCCCTGTGTTCTGTGTAACAATATGGCTTTCCTTGGACCATCCTTGTGAGTGTGCAGTTTGACAATATGTGTATGAGTGTGTATGATGAGTATGAGGCTGCTTAGGGAATCACTGTGGTCAGCAGTCTGGAATTTTGTGCGAAATATGTGTGTTTGTAAGAATTTACAGTTGGATTTGATTGTTCAGGGTTCCTCTCTCTTTCTCTCTCTGAGTGTGTACGTCTGGGTGTGCGTGTGTTTTTTTTTTCTCTCTCAGGGTTATTTTTAACCTCACATCACATAAAGAACCACAGTTTCACTCCAAGTAGGTCACAAGTGATGATCCCAAATAAGGATAAATAAAAGGCACACAACAATTGGCTAGCAAGTTTGTGTTTGGATATATTTAGTGTTATTATAATCAAATAATAGGAAGAAAGGTTGCAGGGTTCAGGTACACAGAAATGCAGAAATGCACTGAATTCCAACAAATCCAAACCAAAAAAAAAGGAAGTAAAAACCAAGTACGGACAAGTAAAGACAGGCAATGCAAAAACATGAGATGACACTCAGGAAAAGAAGGCTGGGTACACAACTAAATAAGTCTTGGAAGTAAGTAGTCAAAGAGCAAATACAGCAAAACATAGACATAGAGAGATGAAAAAGTTCCAAGAAACAAGTAACACTAAGAAGCAACCTGAATATTGCACTCAGGCTTATTTTTAAAAATCGTAGCCTCTTTGAGTTTTAGCTGAGTGCGGTAAGGTTAACGTGTGCACACAGACATGGACAGAGTTCCAAACTATGGCTGACATTAACATCAGCACCAAACCTTTGCTCTGGGAACTTCATTGCATGACCAGCTCCTGTAATAATGCGACATCTTTAAGATAAGATAAGATAAGATAAGATAACCTTTATTAGTCCCACACGTGGGAAATTTGTTTTGTCACAGCAGGAAGTGGACAGTGCAAAAGTTATGACGCAAAAATTAGAATACAATAAGAATAAATACAGTACACAGCTGTACAGAATAGAATAAAATAAAATACTATATACAGTAGAATAAAATAAAATAAATATACAATAAGATAAAAATAGAATACAAATACAAATACTATATACAACTGAGTAAAAATACAACGATGACAGAAAGGATTATTGCACTTAGTATTATTGCATATGTATGGATGTGTGTGCTTGATCAGTTAAAGTCTTTATTAAGGAGTCTGACAGCAGTGGGGAGGAAAGACCTGCGAAATCTCTCCGTCCCACACCGTGGGTGCCGCAGTCTCCCACTGAAGGAGCTGCTCAGTGCTGTCACAGTCTGCTGCATGGGGTGGGAGATGTTGTCCATCAGGGATGACAGCTTAGCCGCCGTTCTCCTGTCACTCACCACCTCCACTGGGTCCAGAGGGCATCCTAGAACAGAGCTGGCCCTTCGGATCACCCTGTTCAGTCTCTTCCTGTCCCCAGCAGAGATGCTGCCGCCCCAGCAGACCACACCATAAAAGATAGCAGAAGCCACAACAGAGTCATAGAATTTCTTCAGGAGTGGGCCCTCCACTCCAAACGACCTGAGTCTCCGCAGCAGGTACAGCCTGCTCTGCCCTTTCCTGTAGAGGGCGTCTGAGTTATGAGTCCAGTCCAGTCTATTGTTCAGATGAACACCAAGGTACCTGTAGCTGTCCACAGCCTCAATGTCCATAAGAGTTCTAAACAAATGTCTGCCCTCCTCCAGAAAATCTTATGTACACAAACGTGCGTTGCAACTTCTTATCTGGTGCGCGTCTTTTATTTTGACAGCGAATGTGCACCTGCGGAACACTTATGCGCACCCCTGATTATTGGCACATGGACGCTTTAGCTACAATATTTTCTTTTTTTGTGCATCTTCCAGCTGCCTTGTCCCCCACAGCACATGGTGCTCCCATCAGGTCCTGGCAGTCTCCTGATAGGAAGGCATGGCCAGGTGTTGCAGAACAGCTGTGTGGGGCAGCCTCCTCTGACACCACACCCTGAACCCACTGCTCCAGACCTCCCCTGCAGCTGAGCTACAAACCACGCCCCACCACGGAGATGTTTTAACACCACATTTGTCGTATCTTTAAAGGTTGTGGGACTCATCATCTTGTAAGAGGTATTGAGGAAAGGCTGTTGCTCCTTTTCTGGTCTTTGTTGGTGTTTGTCACCAGATGGAAAGTCCTTTGTTTGCATCCTCAGCACTGTGCCAAACTTGTTTCTTGTAACCGGTGTTTGATCCTTTGTTTTTCTGATGTTGTGAGCAGAGCTTTTCCTACTCCACTGGTTTTAATATTGTTGTGTTTGGAACATGTCTGCTACCTTTGGCATTTCATTTTGTAGTTTATTATTATTTTTGTTTTGTTTTTATTCTGCAAGTGCTTTTCATTATGTAATTCGAGCTCTGGTTTCTGAGTGTTATTGGATTTTATATATTGTGATTGTGCTTCACTCTAAACTGCAGTGATAACAGATTATTGCTGAAGCACATCTATCTTTTTGCCATTTAAAACAAATAATAAAGTATTTTCTCTGGGAATGCTGGTGTTATCTTTCTTTTTTAAACTTAGCAGAAAAAGTAAAGACATTTGTGTTTGGTTGATTATTTCTCTCTTGTAACAATGCCCACATCTACTCTGCCAATGCCAACCAGGTCATTCTGCTGCTGAGTCTTGTTTGGTGTTGTTTATTGGATTGGATAATTGAATAAAGTCTGAAAAAACAGAACGCCCATATTGGCAATTTAACATTTTATTTATTTAACAAATAGTGGCCTACTGAGGCCACATGCTACTAAGCACGTGGAAGGACCATACCAGATAAGTTCAGTTTGGAGACTTCATTAGTTTGGAGAAGCAGACCATCAGAACACTTAGAGATACCTGGGCAGATACCTAGTTTCTGTCATTAGTCTGTAAGAGTCTCTAATTTCTAATAAATTATATAATTTGTGCCATTCGAAACATCTATTATCTTTTCATGTTTTTTTTCTTTGCTCAGTTTTCTACAGGAAGTGTTTTTGCAGTTTCACAAATCTTATTTATAACATCATCAGCAAAGTGAAGAAACGTTTATATCCTAATGCAATAAATCCAGCGGACACTGATGACTAAAGAAGCAGTTCTAAAGAAATGTTATTGTAATGCTTCCTGCCACAACCTTATGGACTGCTTTGTTATAATCTCAAGGTACACAGCGGGTCCTGAGAAACAAATTTTACTGTACAGCAACGCTTCTATTGCCTTATGAGATTTAGCACAGATGCTGTTTTTACACTAATTTTATATGCCAAGTGCTTTTAAAGCTACTCTATTAGTTTCAACACAGTAAACTGTGTTTCACACTTTGTGACATTTTAGCAGTCACAAAATTAACTTACCAGCTACATGAACTATACCTTATGCATGTTAAATACTTATTCATGTGTCTTACCACTCATTGCTAAGTTGCTACATGTGATATACCGAAAAAATGCTTCTGCGGTTCCCCCATTGGTTACAGCAGTGGCAACAGATGATGGACTTTCCTCCCTTTGTATATTTGTCTGCTGTCACTCTACAGCTACCAGAAAACAGCTTATGCAGTGCACTTCAATGAGGCTTCAAGATAGATAATCTATATTTCAACCTAGGCACACAAAGCCAACAGTGAGGCGTGAGATGTGAACAGGCAGAACACACTGATGCAACATTTAGGCTATGTTGCAATGTTATTTTCTAAAGAAAGCATGCTTTTGAAAGCATTACCATGACAGTCTGCTTGGGAGACTTTTCTGCAAGTGCGGTGCATTATATTCCAGACAGAGTAGCAATCCTGCCTGCTCAACTGAGATCTTGACCCTTTTTTTTAATTAAATGCTGTAAAATCACCCACATTTAGGCTGAGTAAGAACTCAACTACACCTACCACAAAGCAGAGGTTATTGCTTTCTCATATATATATATTTGGGTTTTTCCAAGTTTTCATAAAAAGTAAAACCATTTTTAGAAAATCTGTTATGTGAAGGGGATACAAAAAGCATGGTCAAAGCATCACGGTGCTGATGCACTCCTCAGAAAGCAGGATCAGCACCTTTATGCAATTTAAACACTGACAGTACGCACCCAGGCTTTAAAGGCCATCAAGACAAAATAGTTTCCATTCTGGAAAAGACAGGGAATGGAAGTGGAAGAAGGGAAACAAATTATATTTATTCAAATAGTAAACCGGAGGGTAAATAAAATACCTCCCCTTCATGGAGGTAAATTCTGAAACACCTGGCCTTCCTTGTCCCCAGAGACACTTGTTGATGCTTAAGACACAACATTTATAATTTTCTTTTTTCCCTTTCACCTTTGGATGTAGAGAGAATGCCAACAGTGATTTAGTTCCTTTTCCTTATTGTCGCCTGTTTCCTCACCATTCAAAACATAATTTATCACACTTAAACTTTTCTTCTGTATGTGTGTGCGTGTGTGTATGCGTGTGCGTGCGCGCGTGTGTGTGTGTTTGAGTGTAAGGAAAATTGCAGAACTGAATAAAACATGAATGTGGTTTGGCCTAAATTAATCTTGCATAGCCAAGTTCACAGAGGTCTAAAGAATTCAAGAAAAATAGTTTGAGAAGAGTGGAGACAGTGATCTGTGGTTACATATTAAACCCCCCAAATTACACCTGAGAGTACTTGTTTGTGCTCAAGCAGAAAGGTGACCTGAGGTGGCATCTCCAGAGGCTAGACTTTTGGCACTCACCTGTCATCTAGATTTAAGAACTAAAGACATAACTGAATTAAAGGGAAGGAAGTTTTTCCTCTCAGTTTTCTCTGCTCAGGAGAGACCAAATTGCATAAACAAGTATAAAGAGACAAAATAACCAGAAAAGATATTTGTGTTGCTTTTTTAATTTTAAATTTGTCGCACACCTGGAAAACACTAACTAACCTTACTTAGGGCGACCGTGGCTCAGGGGGTTGGGAATCGCATCTGTAACCGGAAGGTCGCCGGTTCGATCCCTGGGCTCTCTGTCCTGGTCATTGTGTCCTTGGGCAAGACACTTTACCCTACTTGCCTACTGGTGTTGGCCAGAGGGGCCGATGGCGCGATATGGCAGCCTCGCTTCTGTCAGTCTGCCCCAGGGCAGCTGTGGCTACAACCGTAGCTTGCCTCCACCAGTGTGTGAATGCGAGAGTGAATGAATAGTGGTATTGTAAAGCGCTTTGGGTGCCTTGAAAAGCGCTATATAAATCCAATCCATTATTATTATTATTATTATTTGATAATAAGCACTAGCAATAACTGTTACAAGTATATGAAGTGATTGGCATATACAGATAGATTATCCATCCATCCATTCGCATCCACTTATCCCAGCTGGAGCCTATAGGGCGAGAGGCGGGGTACACCCTGGACAGGTCACCAGTCTGTCGCAGGGCTAATTAGCTAAGCCCCAGCTTACGGCCATACCACCCTGAGCACGCCTGATCTTGTCTGATACAGATCAATTACAGAAATAAAATAAATATGGCCATTTCATGTTTGTTTTAAAATACAAATGTTATGTTTACTTCATTAATGAAGGAGATGAACGCTCATATATAGGTATAGATCTTGCGTCTGCTTACCCTTGATAATATAGTGGCAGTCTTGCTCTAGCTCTGTTCTCTCGCTCTTACATCCACCTTCCTCTAGCTCTCAGCTGTCTGTCTTCCAGGTCTGACTCTGTTAAGAAGTCTGTCACAGCTGATTGGTTGTACCTGGGAAGGTCTGTAGCAGTATGTCTCTTTCTTTGTTGCTAAGTCACAGGATGCCTTCCTTGTGGTGATCACCTCAAATAACTTTAAATAAGCGTGTTTTTTTTTTTTTTTTGTTATTTCTCTTCATTTTTGTATTTTGTTGGCTTTATACCACTGATTCCTAACATTCCAATATTTCATTATAATGGTGGATTTTCAAATATCTTGAGGTCTGTTGCCTGGTAATACAGAAGTCAAAACAAACAAACAATATTATAGGATATTGAGAGCTGCTCATCCATGGAAACCCATGCCACGAAGCTCCTGATACACAGTCTCTGTGCTGATGTTAATGCCAGGAGAAGTTTGGAACTGGGCAGTTATTGATCAAGCAGAGCGTTGCTGACGTTTATGCACATTTAGCGACCCTGTGCTGTTAACATCTGCTACTTTTGTCATGCTTTTGCAACTCTTTGGACACACACTGCTACTGCTGTATTTGCAGGAAGTTGCTACAGTGGAGGGCTCTGCATATTCAATTTGGCACAGATTTTCACACTGGATGCACTTCTTGACACAGCATTCCCAGGGATTTATGTCTATTCCTGGTACTGAACTGAGGATGTGTCTTCTTGAAGAGGGAGACTACATGTATATGTGCTTCAATTTGTACTCCTGAAGTAACAGGACTGGAAGCACCTGAATTCATAAATCAAGAGGTGTAATATATATAAGAGGTGTAATATATATATATATATATACAGTGGGGCAAAAAAGTATTTAGTCAGCCACCGATTGTGCAAGTTCCCCCACTTAAAATGATGACAGAGGTCAGTAATTTGCACCAGAGGTACACTTCAACTGTGAGAGACAGAATGTAAAAAAAAAATCCATGAATTCACATGGTAGGATTTGTAAAGAATTTATTCGTAAATTAGGGTGGAAAATAAGTATTTGGTCACCTCAAACAAGGAAAATCTCTGGCTCTCACAGACCTGTAACGTCGTCTGTAAAAAGCTTTTCTGTCCCCCACTCGTTACCTGTATGAATGGCACCTGTTTGAACTCATCATCTGTATAAAAGACAGCTGTCCACAGCCTCAAACAGTCAGACTCCAAACGCCGCCATGGCCAAGACCAAAGAGCTTTCGAAGGACACCAGGAAAAGTATTGTAGACCTGCACCAGACTGGGAAGAGTGAATCTACAATAGGCAAGCAGCTTGGTGTGAAAAAAATCAACTGTGGGAGCAATCATCAGAAAATGGAAGACATACAAGACCACTGATAATCTCCCTCGATCTGGGGCTCCACGCAAGATCTCATCCCGTGGGGTCAAAATGATCATGAGAACGGTGAGCAAAGATCCCAGAACCACACGGGGGGACCTGGTGAATGACCTGCAGAGAGCTGGGACCAAAGTAACAAAGGTCACCATCAGTAACACACTACAACGGCAGGGAATCAAATCCCGCAGTGCCAGACGTGTTCCGCTGCTGAAGCCAGCGCATGTCCAGGCCCGTCTGAAGTTTGCCAGAGAGCACATGGATGATACAGCAGAGGATTGGGAGAATGTCATGTGGTCAGATGAAACCAAAGTAGAACTTTTTGGTATAAACTCAACTCGTCATGTTTGGAGGAAGAAGAATACTTTGCATCCCAAGAACACCATACCTACTGTGAAGCATGGGGGTGGAAACATCATGCTATGGGGCTGTTTTTCTGCCAAGGGGACAGGACGACTGATCCGTGTTAAGGACAGAATGAATGGGGCCATGTATCGTGAGATTTTGAGCCAGAACCTCCTTCCATCAGTGAGAACTTTGAAGATGAAACGAGGCTGGGTCTTCCAACATGACAATGATCCAAAACACACCGCCCGGGCAACAAAGGAGTGGCTCCGTAAGAAGCATTTGAAAGTCCTGGAGTGGCCTAGCCAGTCTCCAGACCTCAACCCCATAGGAAATCTGTGGCGGGAGTTGAAAGTCCGTGTTGCTCGGCGACAGCCCCAAAACATCACTGCTCTCGAGAAGATCTGCATGGAGGAATGGGCCAAAATACCAGCTACTGTGTGTGCAAACCTGGAAAAGACCTATAGTAAACGTTTGACCTCTGTTATTGCCAACAAAGGTTATGTTACAAAGTATTGAGTTGTATTTTTGTTATTGACCAAATACTTATTTTCCACCCTGATTTACGAATAAATTCTTTACAAATCCTACCATGTGGATTCATGGATTTTTTTTCACATTCTGTCTCTCACAGTTGAAGTGTACCTCTGGTGCAAATTACTGACCTCTGTCATCATTTTAGGTGGGGGAACTTGCACAATCGGTGGCTGACTAAATACTTTTTTGCCCCACTGTATATATATATATATATTTTTTTTTTTAATTATTATTATTTTTTTTTTATATATATATATATTTTGGGGGGGGGGGGGGGGGGTTGTATAAGACACCCTCCTGTTTAGCCTCCAATTTTGATAGGATATTGCACTTATATTTGCTCTGGCACCTGTGTATGTGCATGCATTTGAATTTCATTTCAATTTTCAGTTCTTTGAAACTAAAGACAAAGTTATTTTCGACCAGGAATTGGATGTGCTTTTTTGTTTCTTTGTTTCTTTCTTTAAATTTCATTAACCGATTACGCTATGGGAGTATATGCGAAAAATTTGTTAATTAACAGTATTTTTTAAGCATTTTTTAAATGAAAAAGCTGTTAGGATAGTTGGTGATTGGAGCCCCTAAAAGACATTTATGGTCATTTAGGGACCCTACAGTCTTCATTGCACATAGACATGAGGTGTGCAGTTGAGTCCTTCTCACTGTTAAAGCTCCTATTTTCACTATTGTTTTCTGTTCGTACGATATAAAGTAGGTAAAATAACAGATGGAGCAGAACATATTTTTTCTACCTTTTCCTTGGTGGATGTCACTAAATCTATTTACACATTCTGGGTATGTGTCCATCCAAAAAGAAGAAAGAATAGTTACATGTATGTTTAAAGTATTGATCAGGCAATTAATGTAAAGCTTGTAATAAAATACAAGTAATGGACTGCCTCATGTGTGTGGTGCAGCGTATGTGTAAGAAGTAAGTTAAACTGTTGGAGACAAAGAGTGACAGGTGTTAAAGCTGGCCATTTTATCACCTTCTTCTGTCTTTCTGTGACAGTGCAACTTTAGCATATTTACCTCCTGGGAATTTGCATAAGTGTATAGTTTAAAATGATGCGTTTTGGTTTATTTTTCCACACAGGTGCATTTGGCTGTTTATGTGAAGTGCTCCTGATCAGGGCTTTGTACATGTTTCTTTTGGTAGAAGGACATACATTCCCTCAGGGTGTGAATTCAAACTGTGACGTTCTCAAATGTAGCCTATTTTGATCTGAACTCACACAAACACACGCACACACATACACATACACAAAGACACACGTAGTATGTCAGAAGTTCACTGCCCTGACAGCGGGACTGACAGAAGAAGAAAACAAGGATGACATAGTGGAAGAGAAAGATGGGAAAGACAAGGAGCTAGAGAGAGAAAACTGAATGAGACGGCTTAAATACAAACACTGAGAACAAAGTCATATTATATAAAATTTTTAAACGCACTTGAAGTCCTATTCATCACAGTCTGAGTGTGAGCTGTTTCCTAGCCACATGGCTCTGAGGTGTATTGACGTTCATTCTTTGCCATTAAACCCATTTAGATGCAAATCTAGCAGCCACCGGCATTCTAAAGAAGAAAAACACAGCAGATGAAAAAAGAGGAAAACTAATGATAACTGAAGTTCAAAGACAGGTTTGCCTGGGATTTATTGCTGAAAAAGAAACAGTAATGTCAGAAAAAGTCATTTAGATTTAAGTATCTCATGAATAACATTCAAGTACTCATTCAGTAACATTCAAAACACTTGCCCTCTTCCTGATTTCTTACTATCTGCATATTCATCACACTTAAATTTTTAGACCAAGCAAATTTTAATATTAGACAAAGATGACCTGCGTAGGCTGCTAGTTTAACTCGCTGTTTGAGCTGATGCCCACATGCCTTACAGCTGAAATGCAGATGTCTATTGTCTCCTGTCTACTCGCTGCTGAACTGTCAAATAAAGCCATAAAGCCCATAAAATCAAATCACAGGGGGAAAAGAATAACCTGAGTGAATACAAAATGCAGTTTTAAAATGCTAAGTTCATTTACAGTATAAAAAAAGCTATCCAAACCTACCTGGCCCTGTGTAAGAGTAATTGTCCTCTTGTTAAACTCATGCAAAACTAGGAAATAGGAAAGATGGAAACACTGGGGGGTGAGAATGCACACAGCATGAAGGATGATCGACAAAGGATGAAGGGACAAAGGATAAATGAATGTTAAGGCATCATATGCACACTACGGTAACAAGGGAAGGGGAAACAGGTGGGTGCACAACAAAAGGTGACAAGGGAAGTTGAACTGAACATAACATATACGCAACAAGGGACTATCAAAATAGCACAGGAAACACACACTGAGACTGAGACAAATTTAACACAGACAGAAAGGTAAACAAACAGAGACATGACTTTCTTGGAAAACAGAAGAGGGAACAAAACATAAACAGGGAGACATGACTGAACGAGAAACCATGGGTAACAAAGGAGAACAGGAGGACAAGACAAGGGACACAGAGAGACGAAAAACACACATGGATACACTGAGACACTACGGAACATAGGAGAAAACAAAAGGTTACCAAAATAAAACAGGAAATCAAGACTGAAACGAAGACTTAAAACGAGACCAAAGTTGTAAACAAACATGACTGAACCTGGAAGACACTAGGATAAACACAGAAGACTAGAGTAGAGAAAGGGGATGCTACAGGGAACAAATAAACCACTTCCAAAAACAAAAATCAATTAGGAATTCACAAGTTCAAACATAAACTGTCATGGTCCTGGGTCAGTGAACCGGTGTTTTGTGTTTTCTAGTATTTTTTAGTCTTTGATTCAATAATTATTTATTTTTTCTAGTCTTTTGGTTTCTGTTTTCGTGCTATTTCCCGCGTTCTCTGTGTCTCCTCAGTCAGTGTAGTCTCAACGTCAAGTCTGTCTATGTGATTGTCCCTTGTTTCCTGTTTTACTTGCATAGTCTCCTGTGCTATGTTAGTGTTTTCACTTTTGCTTCTTCCTGGTCTCATTATGTCTGATTACTTTAAACTGTGCTTTCCTCCTATGTCTCATTCCCTCATTATCCCTCTGTGTATTTAAGCCCTTTGTCTTCCTCCCTTTGTTGCTGGATCGCCTGCATATCATCCACTGCTAACCTCCCATGTCTCAGGTATTCATGTATTTCCTAGTGTTCCTGGTTTTTGTGCATTTAGTTTTCCCAGTTTAGGTTTTTGTGATTAGTTTCTCATTTATCTGGTTTGCCGTGTTTGGTTCATGTTCTGTTTTTCAGCCTCAATAAAAGGCACGCCTTTTATTATGATACAGTTCAGTTTCCACGTTTTGTTCATCTGCATTTGGGTCCAGTACTTTCCACTCTGCACGGTCTGCCTGCGTGACCATGACACAAACACTGGGTGTGACAGTCTG
Organism: Aulonocara stuartgranti; assembly: GCF_965226115.1. Classification (NCBI taxonomy): domain Eukaryota; kingdom Metazoa; phylum Chordata; class Actinopteri; order Cichliformes; family Cichlidae; genus Aulonocara; species Aulonocara stuartgranti. The sequence goes on along the minus strand of NC_138942.1, from coordinate 22,724,094 downwards.
ACAAAGTCAAGTAGGCTGAAAAAAAAGCAACACATCGTGCCACAATCTAAAGAAACAGCTGAGAAACAAAGTCATTGACATCTATTAGTGTGGAAAGTGTTACAAAAACATTTGTAAAGCTTTGGGACTCCAGTGAAGCATGAACCATTATCCACAAACTGAGAAAACCACAGCAACATCTAAAGAACAGCAGGCCTCACTCGACTCGGTTAAGGTCAGAGTTCATGATTACTCAATAAGAAAGAGTCTGGGCAACAAAGGCGTCCATATTAGAGTTCCAAGGAGAATACCACTGCTGACCAAACAGAACACAAAGACTCATCTCACATTTGCCAGAAATGATTGATGATCCCTCAGACATCTGGGAAAATATTCTGTGCACCGGCAAGAAAAAAGTAAAACTTTTCAGGAGGTTTGCATCCTGTTATATCAGAAGTAAAACTATTCATAAAAACAACATGGTGGTGGTGGTGTGATAGTCTGAGGCTGTTTTGCTGCATTAGGACATGGACGACTTGCTGTAATTGATGGAACCATGAATGAACAGTGGGCCAAAATGAAAGACTCATTGCCAGTTATTAAAAACATGTAATGGCATTTATTGCTCCCAAGGGTGCCACGCTAATCAGACTGCCTAATAATAAATAACTTTTTATATAGGACCAGGTCCATTTTGGAATGCTTTTTCCCCTTAATAAATTAAATCATAAATTAAAAAGTGCATTTTATATTTCCTCTGGTTATCTTTTTATTATTAACATTTGTGTGATGATCAGAAGCAGTTAAGTGTGACAAATAGGCTAAAATCTAAAATACTTTTTCACAGCACTATAACTTGTAACTAGTCATCTGAGAGTTTTGCTCGGTTACTGTAATAAACTGTGGTTAAACTCTTTAATCCACTCGTTAATTTAGGGATGTGAACTAAACAGCAAAGGCACTGGACTTAACCGATTAGTAATAAACTGGATATAACACAGACAAAGACACAGACACTGTAAGGTATGAGCACAGTAACTGGGGAGCCATGAAAAATGAACACAATATTACGGTGTAGCACTGGAGTGTAATATTGTGTTCAGGCTCTTTCACAAAGGACTTGATATTTTGCTGTGCTTGCTGCTGGGTTCAGTGCCCTGTTCGAGGGCAGAGCAGATTTTCAAACCAGAGATAGAGAATCCATCAATAAAATATTCAGAATGAAAAACAACGACCTCTTTTCTCCATTACCTAAACTGAGAAACTTTTAAAGCTTTAGAACTTTAGAGCTATTGGCAGGTATACAAAACTTATATTTTGGATTTATGTTCACACATATTTAGATGAAATTAAAAAAAAAAACCCAAAAAAAAAACTCCACTCCAGAAAATTAAATGTAGGGTAAACATAAACTGAAACTAAACTGGCACTTTTCATGCACACAGGAGAATCTGAGATTTTAATATTTGTGATGAAGCTTACTGATCATTACTCACTAGCTTTAATAGGGACAGACTCCAAGACACACCTTAAATTGGAAAAGTGTTTAAAATCATGGATTGATGGATGGAATTGCTATTTTTTTTCTAAAACAGTTGTGAGTAAGTGAAAATGATCAGTGTAGAGGTTACCTTAAAGGGGGTAATAGTAACATAGTTTTTGAGGGCACTGAAAAAAAATACATTGTTTCAACTGTATGTCCTCTTTGGCGATGTCATATTCATGGTTGTTCGGTGGGGATGGATCAAACATTAGAAACACCTCTGAGGTGTATTCAAAAACAATGTTAGGTTCTTAGAATATCTTTATTGGACTGGGGATAGTGGGGGCAGTTTGTGTGTGTGTGTATTTGTGTGTGTGTGTGTGTGTGTGTGTGTGTGTCCTTTTATTTTAACTACAATAAAATAAAAGGCACTTTATTAAACCTTAGTGAAGAATATGACAATGGAGAGAGCTGTGGGTCAGAGCAGAAAACCAGCTAAATCCAGTCCCGAGTGAGATAATAATAAAAGACAACAAAAACTTTCTAAAGGAAAATGCAGAGATCACACAAAACACCTCAAAATTTAAAAAAAAGGTAAAAGATATGGTGTTTTAGTTTCCATATAAACTATATAGATATAAACTGATAAAAGCAGTTGTTCTAGCTTCATTTTTGTACTACTCATACGTGTATCTGGGCAAGAACAGTTGTTGCCTGGATGACACGGGAATGTTTCCCCAAGCTCTACATTTTCGGTCCGTACATGTGGGGAAGATGTTTTTTTGCTGGATGGTGGGTGCACCCAGCACCACGTATCGTGCGTCCCTGGGGGAAGGTTGGCTTATGCAACATAAACACTGTGGTTAAAGCAAGGGAAACTTGTCGTCTGGCTTCATGGTGATAAAGAATGCATTCGGTGTCACGCTTCAAGTCACTTTTCAATAATTAAACGAAGACACCATATTTTGTCAGTAACCATTTTCAGAATGCCAGTTGTCCGTGTTTTCTCGGAAGATGACAGAACATGTCCTCATTACTTTCATCACACTGGAGATAACATCCTCGCAGTCGAGATCCTTTGCTAATTATTGGAGTACTAGCTGCAAAGAAAAATGTATTAAATACAAACAACATTTAATGAACATCTCAAAAACAACCACCTCCAAAATTTAATTCATAATAGAATAACACAAAGAGGACAGACACAGATAACTATAATAATCACAATAAAATAGATACTAGAAAGACTAACATGATCAAAAATGGGTAGATGAGAAGAAAATCATGGATACGACTGATGGTAAATTACAACTAAGAGATAAATAAACTTATATTCTTTTTCCTGCCATTTTCTGCTCTTTAAGCTTTTTCCACCTTCAGTTCACATCTACTCCTTGACCCCACGTTACTCTCCGATTTATTTCCCATGCCCTGATCTTGCTTTTCTTTGCTTTATCATCTTTGCTCTCCCTCTGGCTCCACTCCTTTGCCTCTCTCTACCTTCAAGCATTGTTTCCACTGTTGGTCTCTCTTGCTTCGTTCCCCAGTTTTCACGTCTCATCCGTTCATTTCTGTTGTTCTTCCAACTTCTAACATCCTCCCCTCCCTCCCTTCCTCCCAGTGGCCAAACATTTTTTTGTTCACTCACATCAAGTGTAGTATGATTTATGTAACTTGTTTACAGTTATGTCGAGAAATCCAAGAATTTCAACTGGAAAAAGAAAGAGGATAACATTTTTATATCTATAAACTTTCAGTATTAATGTATCCCTTTATCTGTTTTTGCTACAGAGCACAGGGTCTATACAGGGTCACATTTTGTAAGCATGGAAAATCAATGCAAAGACATGATGACAGCATGAAAAGGATGCCCTGAACTCTGCACTCATCTCCACATGTGTGTTTTTCTTCTTCCTTTTCTCCTTCTCTTTTTCTACCCTAACCCTGATTAGATGCTTTGTGACACTGCCACTGGCTGCTGGTTCCCCAAGCCATCTGCAACACACACGCAAACACACATGTCCATACAGTAGCAACACAAACACTCATATTCACACACTCAGCACAATCAAGAAAAACAACATGAGCGAAACGCCGTCGTTAGCATGCTTTAACAATGCTCAATACCTCGTTTTGCTCCACATGGATCACAGTGTCAGATACTGTAGCAGGAAACAGATACATTAACTTCAAAATTTAAAATTTTACCAAAGAAAGCAACAATAAGTCATAAAAACAAGCACAAACTTAACACATCCTACCTGATTCTTTTATTGTTTTACATTTTTGTTGACTTCTGTCAGATGCTGCTGGCATAGCAGAGGTGCACACCAGGTGCTATTGTCTTTCATGCCTTGAAGCACGGGCCAGAACAATACTGAGTTACATAGAGAGAATACTCCTATCTCAAAAGGCATAGAAAGTCCTAAATTGAAGGGTGGTGTGATGGTGATGCAGTAAACAAGTTTATTAGCCAGGAGACAGTGATTTGTGTCCCACTGGGGATTTTGTTTGTCTCTGTTTTGACTTGCTGACATGTTTCATTTTCACATGCTTTTTACTAACAGTTTCACTCGCTGGTGAGGTTTGAGCACTAAAAGCTACTTGATTAGTTAAAAGGAAAGACTTTGGTTTGCATTAAAATGTTCCCCGTCATAATATTACCGCTGCATTTTGAGAAATGCTGGTCGCCTTGTGGATTTAAAAGCTACGCTAATTGTTACCTTTTTGGTCACTGACAAAAAGGACAACAAAGACATGGATCTAAATCATGTAATATAATTGCTTTAGGTCATTTTTACATCTCTACAAACTACAAAGGACAATATCTGTTCAAGATAGTGGTTGATTGATCAAAAATTGATAAGAAATCCTTAATTTTGTTACAGAATGTTTTCTAATCTTTTCCCACATGTTGCTACCAAAAAGACACTGCCAAGAGCACCGAACCTGCAATTATCATGATATTAGCTCTTTGTTTAAAATACATATAATCACAGACACAAGAAACTCTAAAATCCCAAATAAAATAAAACATCAGACTTCTGTGAGGTTTGTCGGGGAGGTGTTAAACTTTGTTTCCTATGTGCTGTAACGCCATGTTAAATGTTGCTTCTTTTTGTTTATGTGAAAAAAAATAATCTTGCATTGTCTCGACAGCTCCTTTTTCTGGTCATTGTACAGCTCACTAAATGGGATTATACCAGTTCAAAGCTGGTGCTGTGGGTGTCTCATAAGTGGTTCTGCATAAATTATGGCATCTACTGTTTGCAGTTACTTTTTAAATGCAGTTGTGTAGTTGGTTGTCAGTCATTTGTCATGGGTGTAACAAGTTGGGAGCTGGTGAAAACTTGCTAGTGGTGAGCTTTTTATAGAGATGAGCTGCTAACTTTTATCATACATACTGTATTTTTTTTTGCCACTGATTAGTCAAGAGCTGTCAAGGATCAGAGATGATATGTTATTAGTCAAGGCAGCAATCAGCCCGGTGACATCTTAAACACAGCTGTGCCAGTCTTTACAAAATTATAACTGTCAAGTGCTGACAGTGCTGAAAACCCAATTTAGGATAAATCTACCCTCATGAGGCTCATTTTACGCTAAAAGGGTGAAATTTTCACATTTATACCAATTACCCTTTAACATTCTTCTTCTTGTACTATTACTGCACCTACTGGAAGAAAACATTGCATCGTGCTGCCAAAAATTAAAGATAAGGGATCAACTACAACAGAGACATGCATATGTGTCTGTATACGTGTTGTGGTGTATCATGTGAGGCAATGGAGTAACACAAGTGCAGAAGTTGGATGTAAGATACCCTGAAGAACATGTTGTCAGAATGGTAGAATACATTGCTGAAAAACCCATGGATAATTTAACATTTCTGGTGGCTTCAAATGCAGGGTACCTACAGTGGGGCAAAAAAGTATTTAGTCAGCCACTGATTGTGCAAGTTCCCCCACCTAAAATGATGACAGAGGTCAGTAATTTGCACCAGAGGTACACTTCAACTGTGAGAGACAGAATGTGAAAAAAAAAAATCCATGAATCCACATGGTAGGATTTGTAAAGAATTTATTCGTAAATCAGGGTGGAAAATAAGTATTTGGTCAATAACAAAAATACAACTCAATACTTTGTAACATAACCCTTGTTCTCACTGATGGAAGGAGGTTCTGGCTCAAAATCTCACGATACATGGCCCCATTCATTCTGTCCTTAACACGGATCAGTCGTCCTGTCCCCTTGGCAGAAAAACAGCCCCATAGCATGATGTTTCCACCCCCATGCTTCACAGTAGGTATGGTGTTCTTGGGATGCGACTCAGTATTCTTCTTCCTCCAAACACGACGAGTTGAGTTTATACCAAAAAGTTCTACTTTGGTTTCATCTGACCACATGATATTCTCCCAATCCTCTGCTGTATCATCCATGTGCTCTCTGGCAAACTTCAGACGGGCCTGGACATGCACTGGCTTCAGCAGCGGAACACGTCTGGCACTGCGGGATTTGATTCCCTGCCGTTGTAGTGTGTTACTGATGGTGACCTTTGTTACTTTGGTCCCAGCTCTCTGCAGGTCATTCACCAGGTCCCCCCGTGTGGTTCTGGGATCTTTGCTCACCGTTCTCATGATCATTTTGACCCCACGGGATGAGATCTTGCGTGGAGCCCCAGATCGAGGGAGATTATCAGTGGTCTTGTATGTCTTCCATTTTCTGATGATTGCTCCCACAGTTGATTTTTTTCACACCAAGCTGCTTGCCTATTGTAGATTCACTCTTCCCAGTCTGGTGCAGGTCTACAATACTTTTCCTGGTGTCCTTCGAAAGCTCTTTGGTCTTGGCCATGGCGGAGTTTGGAGTCTGACTGTTTGAGGCTGTGGACAGGTGTCTTTTATACAGATGATGAGTTCAAACAGGTGCCATTCATACAGGTAACGAGTGGGGGACAGAAAAGCTTCTTACAGAAGACGTTACAGGTCTGTGAGAGCCAGAGATTTTCCTTGTTTGAGGTGACCAAATACTTATTTTCCACCCTAATTTACGAATAAATTCTTTACAAATCCTACCATGTGAATTCATGGATTTTTTTTCCACATTCTGTCTCTCACAGTTGCAGTGTACCTCTGGTGCAAATTACTGACCTCTGTCATCATTTTAAGTGGGTTAACTTGCACAATCGGTGGCTGACTAAATACTTTTTTGCCCCACTGTATGTCATGTGCTCCAAGGTATCCCCATATTATCACAAATGGTGGCTAATGAACTTAAGATAAGAATAGTCCCTACCATCATTATTCACCTGGAAACAGGTTTGTAGATGCCCAGGTGCTGTGGCTGCAAAACAAGCCCAAATTATCGCCCCTCCATCCCAATGCTTGACAGTCGTTTTGAGGTATTTGTGCTGATATTTGTGTTTCAAACGTGGTCCTGTGCATTATTATAGCCAAACATCTGCACTCCGGTGTTGTTTGCCCTTCGGACATGCTCCACAAGTCCCGTGGTTTTTTTCACATGAAACTTTGCAATCCTAACCTAAGTAAATATTTCTCTAGCTACGAAATTTCAGAAAGAAGAAACATAAAAATTTTGAAAACACATAATTTTTCCCTTACCATAATTAAACCTCTTGGCTAAACTACGCTAATAATTCACTTTTGAGAGAGAATGGTTATTTTTAAGGGGGCACATTCATTCAAGTCATTTTTTTATGGAATCGGGACTGCATCTTTTTATAACACATGTACTAAGCAATGGAATTACACAGATAAGTATGCCGATTTCTTCTAAGGGCAGCCATGCACACACAAGTAAAAAGCACACACATTTGGTTAGTAGGCTGAGCTGATTATGCATGACCTCTTGAAATACCAGCAAAATGCCAGCGAGGAGCACAAAGAGACCTGTCTGAATGCACTATGCACAATTAAGGGTTGCATATACAAATATGCTATGGTATACAACTGCATACATGTTACATTTTACGCTTTGCTTCTACTGATTAATCTTTAGGTCTATCTTTGTTATGTTGTGCAATATCTTGTAATCATTATCATAACTTCACTTTAGGCCACGCCACAATGATTTTTGAAACAAACCATAAGAACAAGGGGAATCTTTAAGTATCCTAAATCACATTTCATAATCACTTCGCATTTTCCTAAGTTTTACTTCAGGGGCTCCTGTCTTTTCTCTTTTTCTTTTCTTTCTTTTTTTTCGTGACTCAACTTCCCCCTTAATATACGTGTGAGTGCATATGTGGTATTTGGCTTACTGAGTCACCCCTCTTGTGTCCAAAGAGTGATTCTGCTGACTCCAGTGTTATGTCTTTAATCACGGAGCGGGTGTGGGTGAGAGTGTGTCTACTGAAGGCTTGTGTCTCTCTGTGCACGGTATCCTTGTTTGTATGTCTTTGAGTGCATATTAGTTTGTGTAGATCCAGAATCTGAGTGCGTTTGTGTGGCTGTTCATGTGTTGGCTAATGGGTTTTGTCAGTGTGACTGAACTGAGGTCAACACAGTTGATTAAAGAAGCGAATTCTGCCACTTCTGCCTACACATTTACAAACACACAGGGTACCTCTCCATTCTAAGCCTCCACTTTACTGGTGCTCAGATTAAAAATTTACTGCTTGCAGTGACAGACACTAAATCCACTGCTTCACATTATTAAAAGTTTGAATGACTGCAGGCAAAATGAACATCTGAACTGGTATTAGTGGATGGAGATGGATGGGTAAAGAGAAAACTCTCAGACTGAGGCTGGGATCAGCTTCCAATTCAGCACAACAGTTAAAACTGAACAGTTCTCTTTCAGCTTCCTTTTGACACGGCGTTTTATTGTGGATGTACTCACAGCTGATTTTCCTTTAAAATCACAACAGATAACTCATAATTCAATAATTCAAATCCAATATCAGTAGTTTTCTCTTTGTTCTTAGCTATTAAACAAAAATATATTTGGGATTTGTGGTGTTGGGCAAATAAGTGAAGGATTTAAAATCATAGCTATGCATTAGGAAATTGTGATGCTACACTAGTTTGCAGCTATGCATCCACCACACTTTCATCTCTTTGAGCAGAACATGAAACCCATGGGCTACATCAGCTTCATGTTTAGAATTTTAAGAAGTCAGCTCCTTTTCTCAGCTTTCAAATTGTCTGATGTAGACTTTGGCTCAAGCTCATATGCTATGTAAATCCTAATATATACACAGGAAAATCTCCAGTGTTAAATTAACACTAGAGAGTGTCTATATGGGTCCACACCTCTGAGTGTTAAATTAACACTTTTGACAGTGTTATATGTTTAAAAGTAACCCAGTCAGTTTTGAAGATTAACAATGGCTAACACTGAGCAGTGCTGATTTTCTAACACTGGAATATTTCTAACATTTTGAGTTATTTTCCAGTGTTAGAAAATCAGCACTGCTCAGTGTTAGCCATTGTTAATCTTCAAAACTGACTAGGTTACTTTTAAACATATAACACTGTCAAAAGTGTTAATTTAACACTCAACAGTGTTGTATTTAACACTCAGAGGTGTGGACCCATATAGACACTCTCTAGTGTTAATTTAACACTGGAGATTTTGCTGTGTATATTAAAAAAAATAGCACTGCAACTTTATGTTGGTTCTTCAGCTTAGCATAACCAGGGTTGGCTTTTGTTGTTCTTGTTGCTTTATCCCCTTAACATTTTTCTCCACTAAACTATAGGATTAGAAGAAATTCAACAGTTACATATATTTTGCCCAGCTTGTTCAAATGAAATATTTTACATTTGAGTATCTATTTTTCAGTTTCATTGTTTCTGAATAACATTTAGTTATAAACCTGTACTGAATAATAAACCAGTAGATACACAGAAAAGCTCAATTCTAATAGCTAAATAATAATATTCTGAAACTTACAAGTTGTGGTGCAGTATCACAGACAAACAGGATACTGAGAAGTTGCAGAAGGCTATATCCTTTCTGAAGCCAGCTACTGATTTAACCAATGAGAAGCTGGCACTGGTGGCTGACAGGCCAGCGGTGGGAAATGAGAAGCTGATTACCCTGTGGATGAGCTTGGCTGACTTGGCGGGATGCTAGCATTCAGGGGATGGTGACTAGCATGCTGAAGCTGGCAACCTATTTACTTGGCTCGTCATTAGCACCATGAGGCTGACATTAGCTAAAAACTGACTTGTACTCGTCTTCTTTTGTATTCTTTTTGGCAAATTAGAGCAAAATGTGGTGATTACTGCCACCAGGTGTCCCTTGCATGTCCATGCATTCCCATAGCAATATCAAAAAGTGTTTATGTGCACCCTCCCAATCTATGCAGCCATGCCAATGAGTGAAGGAAAGGAAAAGGAATACGCTGGCTGAAATAGAGGAGAAAGAAAAAAATAGAAGAATTTAGCTTTCAAGTGTACATTTCTCGCTATGTGCATTTTACATACAATGAAATTATTGTACTCTTGGACACAAGGGACACCTGGCTCAGACGAGACAATTTAGACAAGACTCTAAAGCTGACAAAGGTTTAACACACAAACACCAGGTAGTAGGAGGAAGCAAGAACATTATCATCAGTGTTTTATATGTAGAAATTAAATTAGTGCAGGATACTTCAACACCACACTAAGAAAAATATGATTAAAAAGATATAAATTTATCTTACAGTAAGAAAACAGGGTTTTAAAAATAGTGCAAAAAATAGTTCACATAAATACTCCATGTACTACCAAACTCTCAGAGCTTTTAGGCCTCCTTGCTTGTCTGAGCTTCCTACTCTCATCAGGGTGAGTAGAGTTGGCGCCTGACCGCTCACACTACACTACATACATTAATCACAGAACCCTATGTGTGTGACACATACACACACATATACAGTACATAACTATGAGTTTATGCCTGAGAGCACTTACTGACATCTTAATCATGCATTCCATTTCCTGTTTCATGCCTTTAATGTACTTCCTCTATTCATGCGTGTGTATGATTTTAATCTATTGCCGTACTGGGTTGTTTGTGCTTTCATAAACAGCCCAGTTTTCATTGTGTCGTACAGTGAGCAAGTTGACATTTCATAATTTGTTCACTGTCTGCTTTGCAGTCCCCCCTGTTGGTATTGCTGGTGCTTACATGTTTGTTAATGGATTTGGGTTCTTTCAATCCACATTTTCAAAGTACAAATTTAAAGTTCAGTGACAGAAATCTACCACACTCGTGTTTTTCTCTAAAGGCTTAGAAAGGATGTTTTTATTCATTTCAGGGTGATTGAAAATTAGTTTATACTGGAAAGCTCTCCAGCTACTACTTGAATATGAGCTTTTAATTTTAGTGGTTCACAATTTTTTCTTTTACAATATTATATCCAAACTACGAAAAAATTAAGATCCTGCAACCCTTAAATACATGGAATGAGTCTGACTATACTGAAGAAAATATAGAAAATAGTGCTGTCAGCATTAGTCTCGTTAAAATGACGTTAACGTCATAACTGCACGGCATCAATGCGTTAATGAGCTAACTGCGCTAACGCGTTGACACCATGCAGCCCCATGCACGAGGCGATCTGCAGTAACTCGTTAATAGAGATTTGCCGCGTTAGTGCAGTTATGACGTTCACGTCATTTTAACAAGATTAACGCTGACAGCACTAATAAAAAATGTTGAATTTGTAGCAAATAAATTATGCAATTATAATATGAGATTAATGAATCTGCTACGAGTTACTTTACAAGCAAATTTAAACTGAAAATTGTGCATGAGCGTGAATAAAAGTGCCCAATGAGGCTTTCACACAACTGTGGTAACTCATTTTTATACTTGAGTAAAATGCAGCAGAGCCCTCATCAAACCAGAAGTGCCCTGCCTCATGTCACTGCCTCTGCATATGTCACAGGGTTTTCATGGTTTTATCATAGCTCACAGAGCACACATCAACACAGCTGGAAAATCAGAGTGGTCAAACCGTTTAAAGTTTTTGTTTAGTTTTTAAGAGGTTGTATTTTTTCTGCCCTAGCAGTCCCCAACGTTACCCTCTGTTTAACTTTTTAAAGATTTTTTTTTCTTCATTGCGTCATTGAGGGAGATAACAACTGACAGTTCACACAAAACCATGAGTTGTCAGCAAAAGTAAAATGTCAACACACACAGAGAAAAAAGAAAATAAAAGAACACCCAAAACACAACAGTCACCTACACACACAGCTGTGTGACAGTAACAGAGAGTGTGGAATTCAAGGCAGTTAGTTAAGCAGTGTGGTTGATGCAGTTGCTCGGTCATGCCTACTCTATGAACTCAAATACATTGCATTTATTCTGCATAACTAATTTCACTCTTACACAAACACACAGGCGGAATCGCACACTTAATTTCACACAGTGCGCAAAACTTTTCCTTTGTTTTCTATTCCACTCTCACTGTTTTAGAAGCATTCACTGATGACTGAACTAAAAACTTCGACATACCATCTGATACAGACCAACACATTCTCGAAAGCACACACACGCACACATACACCTACACAGAGAGAGAGAGAGAGAGAGAGGCTGTATTGAAGTTGTCCTGCACGCAATGGAGGACATAAATCAGTGTGATTTGTTGGGGGCAGACTGAGTACAGCAGCCAAGCTTTTTGTCCTGCTGGGATGCCACTACAAGTAGACCAACTCTAATGGCATACTAATACTTTTTGACAAAGGAAACTGCATGAGATTCGCTAGGTTTAAGTAGCTAAAGAAAGGTGATTTGAATTTTGATGTGATTTGAAGAGACAAAGACAGATGGATTCACATGTCCCCAAGACTTGTAATTTTTAAAGTGGTCTTGAGCAGTAGCAATGAGTATTTTTTATTTTTTATTTGGGGGGTGTCAGAGGATGTCGTCAGGAGAGAGGTATAATATTGGGTGTCCACAGCATCTTTAAAATGCAATAAGAACATACCCTAAGCACAAGATCCAACAAGCTAGCACAGCCGAGAGGACAAGCGCCCTAGAGACTATCTACCACAGCAGGACGTAAGATGCAAGTTGGGACTACATACACTGAAAGGGACAACCAAGTGGCTATAGTAGTATGCAGGAAAATCTGTGCCACATGGGGATTAGAACGTCCCAATTCCTGATGGGAGACACCACTGAAGGTAGTTCAGAACAACAGGCCAAAGGTCCTGTGGGATTTCGAGTTCCAGAAAGATGGGCACCTGCTTGCCAACCTACCAAATACAGTAGTGGTTGACAAAGAGCAGAAGCCCACAATTATGACAGATGTGGCGGTTACAGCAAACAGCAACATCAGGAAGAAGAACAAGAAAACAGAGAAGGACCAGAGACTGAGGGAACAGCTGATGCATATGTGTATGGTAAATTCCAAGTGGTCTCAGTGGTAATAGGAGCTTTAGGAGCCGTAACTCTGACACTGGAAGAGTGGCTCCAAGTAGATTTCAGCCACAACCTCAGAAGTCCAAGCCCAGCTTGATGTTGACCATGGAGACAGCCACTCGCCTGGTATGGTACTCCATCATGGGTCAGAGGATCAGTTAAGGCCTGTTACACAAATGGCTAACAAGCTTGTCATATACTTTTGTACTCTTTTTCTAATTCCTCAAGTTCTACAGAGGATCAGAGAGGGTGATTGCACAGTTCTGCTGCTCACTTCACACTAGTTAGCAAGACTGTGGTTTGGAGACTTAATTCAGCTCATTCAGGGTCACCCATGGCAACTACCATCCCAGGTGGTTCTTTCGACACATTTAGATGGGAAGACTTGGCATCCAAACCCACTTCCTCGTGCCTGTGGCAGACCCACAGGCACAAGGAAGCGGGTTTGGATGCCAAGTTGGTTGGTACCTTTAGTTATGCTTATGCTAAATTGAGAGTCCCAGTTCTTTCCAGGAGTATGGGTTCACATAACCAGATTAGCTGGACTGTAAAGTCTCAAGAAGGCAGAATAAATTCTTTCAGCCTATTTAGGCTGTAAAGATAAGTATTTGGTGTCACAGATCCATAGTTACATTCATAACCTATTTTATGCACTGCACCATGCTCCCACATTTACAAACCTAAACCTGACAAACACTTGCATGACAAGACTTGAGGGGCTATTTTGAGTGTCCTACTTAGGCTGTGAGGCAGCTAAATTCCATACATCCTCATGTGGCTGTGAGGCATACATACATATGCACAAATGCATCATATACATACGGCTTTCTGAAACGATTCCCTGTTTTGAGTGTGCATTTCTGAGCAATTTCAGTATATTCTTTTCTTTTTCTTTTTTTTGTAGTTAAATCATGTTTTAATGATGACATTACTGATATCGTTGACCCTCCTTTGCATGAAAGATTTGCACAATGCTGTATTGTTGTGGTACCTGTCTTCTTTTAGTCTTCATGGTGAGAGAGGAGACATTTATCACCAAGAAGAAAGGTTTGGAAAAGTCCTTTTTAAAAGATTCATGAAGATCAAAGGGGAAATAAACACATGTGCGCGCACGCACGCACGCACGCACGCACGCACACGCACACACACACACACACACACACACACTTTTATAAACACAAGTTAGAGCTATGATGGTTGAGAACATGAATACTAAGTTACAAATAGGACTGAACAAATGCTAGACATTATGAAGCTAAAATTATTAATGTAGACTGTAGTCCATCAAAAAACAAAAAAACAAACATGCCCTCACAAAATTTAACACCACGCGCACACTTACTGCTGCAGGGTCTGAACTTAATTTGAACTTAAAACACTATGGTGACCTTTACATAAGAGAAAAGAGCGAGTGAGAGACAGGCAGAGAGAGAACGCAGAGAGGGAGCAGACAAACAGAACAGAAAAAGAATGGCAAATAGAAACAGGCAGAGATTTCTCACTTCATCCCTCAGAATAATACAGAGAGGCAGGCAGTTAGGTAAACTTACTTGGAAAACCACTGGACAAGAAAAGGAGGAGGAAGATAAGGGGGTTGGGTGACTGGGGTTTGGAAAGGGGATGAGAAGAAATAGAAAAAGGATGGATGGAAAGGGTATATGTTGCTCCCGGATGAAAACAAGCAAATGACAAGAGATTGGAGGAGGCAGTTTCTGCAGGAAAATGACAAAAAGAAAACAAAGAGGTGCACAGGAGTGAATCTCTGGATTAGGGAGAGGGGGTAGAGGTTGAGATGAAATGGAGAAAATAAGCAGATAAAAGCATGGAGAAAAAGTTAAAATAAGAGGGTTGCAGAGAGGTAACAAACATGATTAATGAAAATGTATGAATCGATTCGTGCAACCATAAAAAATAAATGAAAACTATGTTTCAGGTCAGTTTTCAGTGCATTCCTGTATGCAAAATTCCATAACCTTTTGTGCTCGGACATCGCTGTTGGATCTCTCTGTATGTCTGTGTCCCATAGTGTGTGCATGTGTGTGTTTGTGTGTGTGTTTCTGATGGCCTAGAACAGTAATGTATGCCTTCTCCTCAGCCGGGTTGATCTCATTGTGTCAAACTCAGGGCTTTGACTAATCACTCTCAAATAAGAGGACTCAGCGAACAGTCGCAACCACACTTACATGAACACACACGCACATTTACACAGAGTAACGCAAACCATCTCTGTATTTTTCCGCTGTCCACACCCCCATCTCCGCTGCTGTCTGTCATACATTCAACACATCCATCTTCGCTGCTGTGCCTCCGCATTTGCCATCTGTCTCTGAACAATATATTCTTTTAGCCTTTATTGTACTCTCTGTAGGTTAGTCGCATGTCTCCCCCTTTGCAGTTTGCTCTCTCTTTAGTTAAAATAGGTTTTGTTGCATTTTACTTTTAGATGGTTGACGGTGTTGAACACAGGAAAGCTGGAAAGGTTTTTGGACTAGATTTAAAGATATAATTTTACCTGTTTTGTCTTCACTGTTTGCTTTTTTTAGTTGTAGATTCAGTAGGATGAAATCTGGAAAGTGGAATGTGTTGTCTGCTACTGCAGTGAGGACAGGTGGGTGTTTGTCGTGTGGCAGTTGGGTAGATCTACAAATCAAAAAGGTTAATCTTAAAAAAGAGCTATAATTAAAAATGTGTTCCTGTGCTCAGTGATAACATACCACTCTTATATTGTAAAGTTTACAGAGCTATAGAAAGCTTAGTTAGCTGTTAGCTTAGTTTAACTTTAACCCACTTAAGTTTGCACAAAAGATAGACTGCTTCACTGTGCAATATAAAGTACTATATATTCACTATATAGCACTTTGAATTCACCAGAAGTGCATCAAGTGTAGAGAAATGGTCAAATTTTTCATTATTATTCTATATAAATGTATTTTGTCCCGCATGCTAGTATTCATAGTTATGTTTCTAATATATTCTGTGGAGCAGGTGCATGTCTGTGTGATTGTGTGTGAGTGTGCATTTGTTTCTTATGAGTGATTGCAGTTCGACCTTTCCTTCTGGCAACCTCTCCTGGATTGCGTTCAGATCAAGATGGCAAGTACTCCAAATCTGTGAGAGCGTGTGCGTTAACATGCATGCATGTGTGTGTGCGTGGTTTGATGGATGCCACAGATCATGGCTGTTGGATTGCATTGTGGAGAGCCAGCTCAGCCAAGTCATATCACATTAACAGACACGCATGTGTGCGTGCGCACACACACACAAACACACACACACAAACACAAAAAAACACACCTCCTCTCATGAATGGATGAACGAATGAAGGCCAAGATGATGAAAGATGATTGGAAAGCAGTCTGTGGAGGGTAATTTCATTCCTCCATCACAGTTTGTGTGCAAGTATGTGTGTAGGCACGTGTGCCAATCTTGCTACGTAGATGCAGACAAAGTTTCTATCCATCCATCCTTCCTTCCTTACCATCTCTTATACGTATTTCTGTTTCTGTCTTTTATACATCATTATTGTGAGGAGTTCTCATGCATGCCATACATTGCGTCATCTCACAGCGGAGAAGTCACGAGTGCTGCTCCTGCTGTTGCTGCAGCAGCTGGCCTTGTCAGACTTAGATGCATTACTCACTGCAGCCTATTGGAGGCACTGTGAGCTATACATTATGTGCTGATCTTAAAGTAGAACAGCAGAAAGAGCAGCAGTGTAACAGCTGGCTTTTTTCAGGACTGTGTGTGTGTGTTTGTGTGTGTTTCTAGGTTGGGTGTGTTCAGCGTGGCATGGCTGAGAAAAGAAAAAAAAAAACCCAAAGAGATACAGTGTGATCAGGGTATCCTTTACTTGTATCCTATTGCTGCTAACTATTCGCTTTTCAGATGTTAAGAATCCACACTGCAGTTTCATGTGTATGCTTTTATCATGTATTATTAAAATCCCATTGTTTATATTAATAAGCAGTAATTCCCCACTGTGCTAATTTGTTAATGTAAAACAGTACGCACCATACCTTTAAGACAATATTTGAGGTAGTGTGCATGATAGTGCACGGCTTTTATTTGGATCTCTTTGTTCTAAACATATCAGAGAACTGTGCGTGTATTCTTTATTAGGGGCCACAAACATGCTCAAATAATTGGCATGAAACACTCCTTTAATGTCAAATGAGGCAAAACTCATGAACATACATTTAATTAATCATTATTTGTTTTGGCGAATATGCTGTCATCTCTCTTTAATGAATCTGATAGGAAAGTGATTACATACATGTGGTGGACGGTCAAAGAAGCAGTCATATAATTGTGAACACTACACAACATAAATCTCTGCATTCATTTAGAAAATCAGACCAAACTAAGAGGATCTTTGGGGTCCAAGCTTGACAGCTTGCTTGATTTAGAAGTAATAAATCTCCATGGATCCACCTTATGAAGTAGGAATCAGAGTAAAAGATGATAAATAAGTGTTAATGGACCACAGTGTAGATAGCAGTGTGTGTTTGTGTAGATAACTGAAGGAATTTGCACCAAACAGAGTAGAATAGGTCTCTACTGAGACTAAGCAGGCCATGGTAATTCAATAGGCTTGATAAAAGTGTGCCAGTTCTTGTACATGTGTATAATTACGGGCCAGTGTGTATGGCTGAAAGTGCCTCACTCTTTATCTTCATTTACATGAATGTCTGTGTGTCTCTGAGTGTGTTGTGTGTTATTTGAACACAGGGCTTGGATTCAGCATCAAAGGACCATTCACTGTGAAGTGGCAGAGGCAGCCTCTCTGCCTGCCACCAGCTCTAATTAGTCATTCACCCTGGTTATCGCCAATCAGCATCATCTTTTAGCTCTCGAGAGCTAACGCCACACAAACACACACGCGCAGACACACTCCCACAAATATACACATACAAACAAACATGCACAAACTCTCAGAAGAACGCCTGCATCCTCCCTTCATAAAAAGCAAAGATCGCTACAGACGTAGAGTGTATATCACAACAAACAAAGCTAGCATAATAGGGTCTGAAGCATGTCCCAACATGAAGGCATTCAAGAATAGAGCATAACAGACAGTGTATACGTGGAAATGAAATTGACAGGAAGACGAGAAGCAGAAAATGATGGCTGAAGCTCATGATGTGTTTTTCCTACATGACTGAGACAGAAGAGATGGATGCACATTGTTTAGGCACAAATTCGATTTCTATTTATTTCCCCAATCCAAAAATGGCAAAGCTCTTAAGGACTCGTATTTAATTTGTCCAATAGGATGACACATCAACAAATGAACTGTCTTTATTAAATGTTACCAATAGTGTTTGAAGGGTTTCTCAAATATAAATGGATTACTGGCCTTTTACAAATCTTGCATTGTTTAGTTGTTTTTTCCATTTCTTAATTTAGCTAGTGTTTTGATCTACTCCTGCTTTCAAGTTTTTCCTTCTGCATATTCCTTCTTTATCAGACATAACTTCTACAGGCCACAATCACCATTGTTTAGGACTAGTTGGCGAGAGTTCGGTGAGTATGTTTTAAGCATTAACTTTTCAATGTACAGGCTAAATGTTGCAAATGGGTAAATTTTATTACATGTTTACCAAACCCTAATCAAACGGAACCAACCAGCAGGTGAAAGCAATCCTTGTGTAAAAGAAATCTTAAAAAAGATGTGAAAATACCTTTTTACTTCCAAACTGCCTTAATTCTTCATGGCTTAGTCTCAATAGGGTGCTGAAAACATTCCTAAGAGATTGTGGTTCGCGTTGACATGACAGCATCAGATGGTTGATGTGGAATTGCTGGCTCCACAGCCAAGATATGAATGTCCCATTCCATCATATCCCAAAGCTACTCTCATACCTCATTGTCATATTTAAAAAAACAGTTTGATATGACCTTTGTGCATGACATGTTATTCTGCTGGAAGCAGCCAGAAGAGGGGTACACTGTGGCTATAAAGGGACAGGCATGGTCAGCAAAAACATTCAAGTAAGCTGTGGTGATCACGCAATGCTCTGTAAGGCCCAAAGCCGGCTAACAAAATAGACCCCACACCATAACACCACCATCAGCGGTGGTGGTGTGAACTGTTAATATAATGCAGGATGGATCTATGCTTTCAGGTTATTTACAGCAAACTGTGACCCTCCCATCTGAGTGTCACAACAAAAGACTCATCACACCAATTTATTTTTGCAATTTTCTGTTGTCCTTCAGTCTAGAATTGAAGCCTTGGTTTTCTGTTGGGAATGCTATTATGCATAACTTATTTCAGTGACTGTCACCTTCCTGGTTGTGCTGGAAAATCCCAGTGGATCTGCATTTTCTGAAATACTCAAAGTCACTTAAATCACCTTTCTTCTTCTTTCTTATGCTCAGTTTGAACTTTGGCAGGTTTTCTTGATCATCACTGCGTTGCTGCAACATTATTTGTATTAATGAGCAGTTTAACAGGTGTACTTAATATAGTACCTCCTTATATTGATTGCTTGCTCTTAACAGTACTATTTCATCTCAGGATCTAAAAAAGGCTCCATTCTGTCTAAAATTTACTGATGCCTACTATCTCAGCAAGGCCTTAAACATCGAGTGATCGATCTATATCATATGAGAGTTAACAGTTCAAAAGTAAAAGATTTATCAAAGTTTTTGACAAGCCTCTGTTTCTAAGCAGTGTCCCCATCCTCATTTCTCGAATGTTCGTCAACTGTCTCATAGTCCTGATCATACAGTATAATGTTCAGTCCCCCTTTCCTGGGAGACTGTTTCCTCCAATCCATCTTCACTGACAGTTCCATCTGTGTATATTCATGTGTGGACAAGAATCTGATTGTGGAATCTCTCAATTTAATGAATGGAACTTATTTCAAAGGTCTTTAGTTGTAAAATGTTCCTTTTAACTTCAATTTGATTCCGATGGCTTTTTTTTTTAAATCATGAATATAAAGTGTCAAAACTTTAATTAAGTCTTGTGGAAAAGGTGGACTTTCTAATTTTTTTCAGTCTCCATTATTTCTGTGTGGAGAATATAAAAACTCTTGTAACAACCAGACAAAATAATTCACATTTTTCAAGTCATAAGAAAAAACTGTCCATCCATCCATCTTCATCCGCCTTATCCGGGGCCGGGTCGCGGGGGCAGCAGCCTAAGCAGAGAAGCCCAGACCTCCCTCTCCCCAGCCACCTCCTCCAAGCTGGAGAAAAAAAACGTTTGAGACAAAGAAAACACTTTAGTTTAGTGCTTCCACCAAATATTAGGTAAATATTGCTAATTATTTCATTGTAAGGAGAAAAGAAGAAGTAAAAATAAACTTCAGGTGTTAAAATGTGAGGTATATTCATTATATTTTTGAGTAAACTTCCTTAGTAATGGCATCTTCATCACCATTTTGTGATGAATGCTCGAGGTACTCAGCTTCCACGACCAAAACAGAACAAACAGGCATAAAAAACATACCAAAATGGAGGGAAAAAAGCAGCATGAGTGCAGCCACTGGCAAACAAGCAATCACTAGAGGCAAACCACAGTCCCGCTCTTTCATACTAATGATTTTTTTTCTACTCACCAATCCCTTTCTTCCTTCTCCACATTTCTAACCTATTCTTTCTGTGATAATCAGCCATCTGTGCGAGGCCATTGCTAGAGAGGTATGGACAGAGTTTGTGTGTGATACAAACTCACATGAAACTTGCAACAGCCTGGAGAGAGAACCGGGGGGGGGGGAGAGAAAGACACGAGAAAGACAGAAACATATGTTTTATGTTTACTGTCAGGTGCTCATTGAGGCGAGAAACTGGTCCATCACGGGGCTACAAAGAATCACATTCATACTTAATGGAAAGACGGAGTGTTGGATTTTTATCTGGAAAAACAAGCCTTGCAGTAGAACTATATATATTTTTTGAAAAAGAAAAGAAAAGAAAGAAAACACAGAAAACATGCGTGCATACACTTGCATCATTCAGAGTACTCAACTGGGAGTTAAAGCCTGGTCAGACTGATCATGTTTTCCAGGTCAGTGTTCCCACTAGCAGCCAATGATGGGACATCATCTGTGAACATATATCCCTGCATCCATGATGTGAAAAGACTGCACTGAACACCAAGCTTTAGACATTATCTCTCTCTCTCTCTCTGTCTCTCTCTTTTTGTCCTTCTTTAGCGATTTGCAATCTTCCGCTCTCCTAAGTTGTGACCTTGATTTTTTTTCCCCCTTTATTTCACTTTTCACCTCCATTCACCGTCACTGGCCTTGATTCATTCCTAACACCTACAATCCTAGTTTTTTTTATATCACCAAACACTGAGAACAGTCATATTAGTTAGCTAAGAGAGAGATGGGAGAGGCAGAGAGTGCTGACCTTCCTAAAGACAAAGGCTTTCTGCATCTTAAGCAGCAAATGTTTCGAAAAAGCTGAAGCTTGCAGATGGTTACTCCCCTGCTTATACAGAAAGCTATTATCGTGTTAGGGCCCACTGTCATTGCTGTCAGTACTCATCACACACACACACCCACACTCACACAAATGAATTTCAAAATGGTGATGAGGAGAAGCATTTTAATAGAGAGGGGCATTTGAAAAACATCACACCTTGTAAAAGGAACACTCAGTAAATAGTTTGGGGAGAAGAATACAGAATAATGGTTCACTTCTGCACATCATTGTGTTTTAATATGCTCGTGTTTGTGCTTAACATTATTGTAACTGTCTCACTGCGTCTCTCGGTAATGCCCACCACCACTGAGTCTACTGCTGTCTCGCTCATCACTGTTCCCTTGTGTCTTGTCTAGCAACCTCTCTGCTTCTTTGTGACTATAATGAGTAATACTTCAATGATGCCATGTCTCAGCAACATCTCCACTGCTGCAGGTCAGCCGGTTACCAGTGGGAGTCCTCTGGTTCCCACAGCCCATCTTGTCAGCTTTGAACACAAATTAGATTCTGACACCACTGTCAGCAGAGAGTTCACCAGGTAATCAAAATCTTTATTAACCATTTTATTAACCACCATATGCACTTTTACAACACCATTACATTCCTTTTGAAAATTATATTTGTGATGGGACAGCCATGATTGATGGGCCTAAAGCTGCGGTCCCCAACCTTTTTTGCACCACGGACCGGTTGTAGACATGGAGTGGTGGATAAATACAACAAAATAAAACCAGTACCGTTACAAAAAAAAAAAAAAAAGATTTATTCATAACACATGGGAAAAGACCCAGGGAAACTGAATTAAAGATAAAAATGATTTAAAAAAAATAACGCTAAAAAGCAATAAAAACCATAAAAACCAAAAATTTCACACCCGAGCCTCGACTCTCGTGTCCCAGTACTAAACGACTCACTGACCGGTACCGGTCCCTGGCCCGCGTGTTGGGGGCCGCTGGCCTAAAGTATATATATTGTTTATTACCCCAGCTAAGTAAACAAACTAAAAATAAACAAATAAATAATAAAGACATTCATAAATCCAAATTTACATTGAGGTGTTTACACTGTTTTAATAATAACACCAAACAAACCAAATTATTCAGTGCACTTTTATGTTTTGAGGTCAAGCATAAATGCAGCATTTCCAATATTCTTGTGCGTATTCCCCATTGTTATAGCTGAAGCTGTTCTGTTTCTGCACAGATTAAAAACATTTACTGCAGATTGTGAAGGTTAAATTTCTTGGTCTTGGTCCTCCAAATTGCAAAAAGTCTTATGGTGTGTTTATAGCGGCAGGATCACAGCAGTGGAAACAACTTCATAAAATACCTCCATAAAGTCCCCCCTTCCCTAAAAATCCCTACTTTTATGTACAGCTGATGTTTGGAGTGTAAACCAAGTAAATCAAGAGAAACATCATCCTACTATTTGGAATTATACCCACAGGCTGATAAACTAACAGGATAACAAGTAGTTTTACTTTTACTGTCTGACTCTGTTATAAGAACAAATATGACGAGACCTGAAGCTCCCAGGCTGCCTATGGAATATTCGTTTGCATACAGGCTGTGTTGTGGCGTGTACAAGAAGTCTCAAGGGCAGTGAGTGTACACAAGAGCTGCTGTCAGCACCAGCTGAGTCGAATCAGGCCTGCATTTGTATGGGTTTTCTTAATTGACCTGGAGATGTCTCAGCAGGAGAGCAGCGGGCGCATATAGCCATGGAAAGCCCAGCCTTCTGTTGGTGCTTCTCCAAAGTTTGCTTTTAATTAGGCCTCTAACCTTAGAATAAAATTAGAATAGAATAGAATTCAACTTTATTGTCATTGCACATGCACAGGTACAGGGCAACGAAATGCAGTTTGCATCCATTGCAGCGACAAATAACACAAGTATTCCAGTCAGTATTTGAATGTCTCAATACATGACCACGGCTTCAGATTCTTGTCAGCTGTTTCACAGCAAAGATAAAATTTTAGCCAGCTCTACTTGGCATTCTGTTTTAGGTAACATCAGTTTATGTATCAGCACAAGTGTTAGAGGAATATCACAAACTGTGACTGTGGGGATGCTGTTCTTTGGGTCATGCTCAGCATTTCTCTTCCTCCAAACGCAGAGAGTCTAGTTGATGCCAAAGACCTTGATTTTGGTTTTATCTGACCACAGCACTTTCTCCCAAACCTTCTCTGAATCATTTAGATGTTCACTAGCAAACTTATGACAGACCTGTACATGTCCTTTGCTGAGCAGTAGACCCTCCAGTATAGTTTGGTCTAATCTATCACCTTGCTCATCATCCTCACCCCATTAAGCAGATCCAACGGGAAGCATAGACTGAGTGTGATCATTTATTATATCTTCTATTTCTAAATAATCAGACCAACAGTTGTTACCTTCTCACCAAGCTTCTTGGTTATGGTCTTGTAGCTCATTCCAGCTTTGTACAGGGCTACAATCCTGCCCCTCGTGTCCTTTGGCAGCTCTTTAGTTTTCCATGTGCGTGCAGAAAGGTTGGAAAGGAACAAATTGAGTCTGAAACTGCTACATGTTTAAATTTATTGAGAAAAACACCCATCGATGCTTTGCTTACCATTGTGAAATATGGTTTATATGTTTATATCTCTAGAGAGAGTGCAGCTGATGAACCCCAGCCAACGTTGGTGTCCTCTTTCGGCATTCCTGATACCTTGGAGCTTTGATGTCGGAACTCAAGAATGATATCACTCCTGAATTAGCGCATTCCAGAAAAAGAGATTTTGTTCTGAGTCAGGTAAAGTTACTTGAGTATCACTTACTAACTGGGTTGCTGGTGCTGCTCTGACTATCCAACTGGGTAATTCAAGTTAAGGGAGTGGCCGAGATTCAGTTTCTGACTCGGAACTGGGAAATTCGAACTTCTGACTTATTCAAGAATGTATCATAGATCAGCAGTGTTTGTGTAAATGGCTACTGATTACTCCCCCCCCCCCCCCCCCCCAAGTAATCCCGTTACTTTACTGATGACTTATTTTCAAAAGTAATTAGTTAGGTACCTGAATAGGTAATAAAGGAATAGATCTTTCAGCCCAATTCTACTTTTCTGTATAATCCATCATACAAAATGTAATCAAATGAAAAAGTCTCTTTTTAAAACTTGTTTTATTAGTTTTAATCTTTTAACTTTATGCATCAAGCAAAAATGTAATTATATGCAACATTCTCTAACTGGAAGAAATTTGTTTAACATTTAAACCTATTTTCTGGACATTCCAGCACATAAATTAAAATAGTTTTTTGTGTTAACACTCACTCTTTCAAATAGATGCAAGTAAAACACAGCAGAAAATAACTAAAATCAAAGACTCAGCGGTCCTGTTGCTCTATTTTCACCTGTATAGCAGGAGTTGGGCAGGCGGAGGTTTGCCCTGGTGCAGGTGTGCCGCAGCGGTCAGTGGAAGAATTCGTGAGTTTCTCTGTGAATTTCACATTCCAGTGGTAGCGTACTTGGTGCTGGCTCGGAAGTTTAGGGGTTTTTTTTCGCTGTAAAAAGAAGTTTTCTTCCCACGCAGTGAACAGTGAACGCTAATTTTTTTGTCACTTTTTACGGAATCAAACTCAAAGTAAGGTCAGTACTTCCACGCTTTAAACGCTGCACGCTCGTACTCTCCCCTGCACTCGATATATTATCCATTGTTGATCTGCACACAGCTGTTGCCACGAACGTCGCACTCGCTTACGTCACTGTCATGAGACACAAAAAATCCCGGTTTTAGTAATGCAGCGTCCTTACGGGAAAGTAACAGTAATCTAATGACCTTTTTTTGCAATAGTAATCCCTTACTTTAGTCGTTACTTGAAAAAAGTAATCGGATAACAGTAACGCCACGTTAGTGTAACTGTTACTTGTAACACGTTATTGCCCATCTCTGGTCCTAGGAGGTTAAAATGAAGCTACCATATGAAATAGTGACTGTTCATTTCTTTGGAAGTGAGCAAACTTACAAATTCAGCAAAGAATCAAATAATTATTCCAGTAACTCTAAAATAAAAACGATGTGCCCATGAGAAGTAAATCCTCTCTAAATAGTATGTTTAGAAAGTAACTTTTTGTTTGCTTTGGCAATGCTGTACTTGACCAACATAAAAGGAGATATCTTTGGATTTTATTCTTTTCCTTTAATTCCTCTTTGGAGGTGGAATCA
Organism: Aulonocara stuartgranti; assembly: GCF_965226115.1. NCBI lineage: Eukaryota > Metazoa > Chordata > Actinopteri > Cichliformes > Cichlidae > Aulonocara > Aulonocara stuartgranti. The sequence continues at coordinate 22,698,634 of NC_138942.1, read as the reverse complement.
CTCCAGTTTTGCTCTGCAACAGATAGTAACAACAACTTATAAATCCCCGTCCAATAAAACATACTTTACATAATAAATTTGCCACATACTTAAGAGTATAATCATTTTTAGTTCCTGCTACACTTTCAAGAAATTTCTTTTTTATTAGTTTATTTACTTTTAATAAATTTCTAAATAAAATTAAATGAATTTCTCAAATCAAGGATAAATAAAGTATGTGTTACTTCCCTTGTAAACTTTCCATAAAGGATTTCCGCAAAGCTCTGTTTTCTACTTTCAGAAGTAAGAGAAATCAATTTAAAAGTACTGATAGTTAAAAGCTGCAGCAGCATTATACTATTTAGAAATTACATTAAAAGCAAGAGAAGTAAATTGCATTATTCTTCTTTTTACAATGTAATGCTGTGCTGGGAAAATCTGTATCCTGGCATTAATGTAGATGTAACATTGAAATGCAGCACCCAGACAAGCAGACCGAGAACCCCAGCTGCCCTCCCTGCCCCTCTGCCACCCACTCACTGCTGATGGGAAGAGCACTCACTGATGACAGTGACTTCACATGTGCCAGACAAGCCCGGTCAACAAATGCTCCACCCTACAATTTGCAAAAACCCAAAGGGTCCCCTGTCAAAGTACTGGTGCCAGACAGGATAAGGGACCTACTCAAGATAAGGTTTAAATATTTAGCCTCAATTAATATCTTTGCTAACTACAAAATCACTAATTCCACGAGGCCACAAAATCTCATGAATGCAGTGTATTCTGAATGTGGGATAAATTCATATTTTGGATTAACAATTCATATGAATCAGAAACACTATTTTTCCTCATGTATATATTTGAATTTCCTGGTTAAATCGAAGGTATTGAAGTGAAATTCAATCAAAAGAGGATTCGACAGTAAACAAGATAAAATCTCTCTCTTTTTGTCTCAAACAATTTAAAAAAAAAGTTTAAAAAAAAGTAGCAGTGTTTATCGACCCCATTTCCACATGTACACAAATAACAGCACAGAGTATAAAGAGCCAGGGATGTGATGTTTGCAAACACCAAGTCGCCAAGCAACTAACTTCACCGCTAAATGTGAAATTTCTCTTTAAACATTGTGAAAATCCAGGATGCAGGGAGCTATATAGAGAGCTCCCTCTCTGTCACCATAGTTTTTTTCTCTGTCTCACATTTTGAATCTTTAATGCTTTTTTTCCTCTTCTCTTAACATCTCCCTCTCTCAGTCTACTCTCCGTTTCTGTCCATCCCACCATGTCTCCCCGTGTCTCTCCTTTTATTCCAGCCTTTGTCTGAACAATTGTGTTTCCGGTGCTGTCAGAACCAATTTCAAACTAAAACACGACATAAATGCAAAATGTTGTGGATGGATTGGGGGTGGGTGGTGGTGGGTGGGGGAGTGAAACATATCACAAGGAGGTAGGAGACAAACAGTAGGGGTTAGAGGGGAAGCAGCGGTGGGTCAGGCTGCCTTGAGCAGAGCTTACTCTAGTTGTTTTTCTGCTTTGATTGGTCTTGTTTTGGTTTCCCCTCTTTATTATTTCAGTGCGCCAAGTATTTTCGCTGCAGTTTGAAGAAACAGACTCATCATTTTGCCCTGCAGGGGAGAATTGCAGATGGCAAGATGCTCCACTCCTCTCTCTCATCCCTCACTCTCCCACTCATTTTTTCTCTCCTCTTCCCCATTCCTAATGAATCAAGAGAATTAATTAGAAAAATGTAACATTAGATGACTGGGGGATAGAGAAAGAGAGAAGGGGGACAGGAAGAAGGACACAAATAAATCCTATACTGTTCTTTTTTGGGAATGTAATTACTTATTTGAACATGTGGACATTCTGCCCGGGCATATGAAACAGTGGAGCTGTGATTGTGTGCGTTGGGTAGATATGAGGAATTTGGCAAATGGGATATTTTTCCTCTACATAATATAGTTCATGTTAAGCTAGCAAATTTTATAAAAAGCTGCTTGTGTTTGTATAAAGCTCACCATCCACAGAGAAATACTGTATGTCCAAAAGTGCAATAAATCTATGTTTCTTCCTTTTTATGTTTGACATAATTCAAACATAATAGAAGGGATGTCAAGGGATGAATGAGTGTTGTGTATATACCTAAAAACAATTTAGCTATTTTAAATTTGACCTTTTGGCACTTTGTTGATAGCACCTATCACCAAAAAATAAAACACATAGCTTCCATTTCTTAAGCTGAATTTATGAAAAATACCAAAGATGTATATTTTTCAGCAATGAGGTGATTCCTAAAGAGCTATTAGCTATTAACTAAATAGCTATTAGCTATTAGCTAAAAACTTGGCATATCTTGGAGTGGTTTACAGTGTGTGCTTAAAAGAAATTAAGGAAACTGAACAAATGGAAGAAATGACTTGAAGACCTGAACTACAGAAGATGAACAGTATCTGAAAGTCATGCACTTAAGAAATAGGAAAATGTCCAGCAAAGACCTGGCACAGGACCTGAGACATGCATCTGGCCAAAACCATATTACAAATGGTCTCAGTGGAAGGTGGCTGTCAAGAAGCCATTAGTAAAGAAAGGAAACAGGAAGAAAGGATGAGATATGCCAGTTAACACAAGAAATGGATTGCAAATCCGTGGCACAGATTGGATATGCAGCGCTAAATTCAAATTTGAAATTTTTCATTCAAACTGTCGTCACTTGGTATAGAGGAGGAGGTCTGGAGAGAGGTATAACAACGAATGTCTAACATTGTCTGTAGCATGGGGGATTCTCTGTCATGGTATTACCTATTGATGCTGGGATCTTGTCACAATTGATGATGCAGAAAAGTTCCAGATTTCAGATTTTGGTCCATCGTCCAGTACCATCTGGAAAAGCGTCTGATTGCCAACAGCTTAATTTTTTAGCATGACAGTGATCCCAAACACAATGTAGTAAAATATTACCTGAATTTAAAAATACACACACACACGCACACACACACACAATGGAAGATCTTAATAGAGAGCAAAACAAAAGGCAGACAGAGCTTTGAATCTCCTTCAAGAAGAGTTCAGGCTGTGTTGAAGAATGAAGGTGGTCATACCAAATATCTGTATTTAATGTATTTCGTTACCCTGTATTTATACATGTGTAATGACAATTAAGTTGAATCCTAATCCTAATATCGACATTCAAGCTCAGTAGAATTGTACAAATTACGGGTGGTTCAAGACCTCTCCATAATAAAAATGTAGTTTTTGATTACATTAAACATCAGGAGAATCACATCAGCATTGGAAAACTGAAATTCATTCAAATCTGACTTAATCTTTTGTCTGGAAAGCACACATCCATCTGTTTAAACACACAATCATGCATCTTTTATCATACACACACATACATACACAAATGATACATTGGTGTATATGTTAATGGTGTTGCCAGGACTCGGACTACCTGGTTGTTTGTTGGTAGTCGCCGATGTCTTTTGAGCTACAGCAACTGCTGTCACACACCATCTTATCTGCCTAACTACTTTCATTTTAAAGATTAACTAAATACATTTCTCTTTTAAAAAGTTGGACTGACATTTTTGCTTCAGATGCCATCTTTTGATGTCAAACACACCAGTTTGCCTGACCAAGTGTGGACAAAATTCAAAAAGCAAAGAAAGACAAAGCTCACAGTGGACACACATGCATAGTCAAATCCATTTGACCAACAATGTGAGGGTATGAGAGGAAGCAGCACAGTGGGGATGTTGTACAAAGCCAACATGACTAAGCCTCACCTCTTAGGTTGAGTCTCTCTTTCTCTGTTTTTGGTGACATTTACTTTGCTTCTGCTTTGAATCTCCCATTTTCTCTTTTTTCCTCTACCTATTCTACTGAATTTTTTATCTTTTCTCCTTTTTTCACTATCTCTCATCCTTTCTTTAAAACATCTGTGTTATTTTATTTTCTTTCTTTCCCTCAACTCCTTTTACAAGCATCTTGCTTTCATTTTGTGTTTTCATCTCTGCATCTGTTCTTCCTTCTTCTTTTCAGCTCTCATTTTGTTGTTCCTTTCTTCCTTTCTTTGTGTGTCTGCTGCTGCCAGTCTACTGCTGTCTGCCTCGGTCCCTGGGGGGATACAGTACAAGTGTTTTTGATTTTGAGCCAGGGTAAAGATGCATCAGACAGTGACTGGTGTGTTATACCAGCACAGACACACACACACCTAGATGTGCAACATGCAAAGGCATGCATGCATGCATTCAGTAGACAGGTACAGTGAAAATGTTCACAGTGGGAGTGAATGGCATGCAGGAAATGAAACCAGAGAAAAGAGATCATTTTATCAGGGACAATTTAGAAGGGTAGTGAGTTACTTTACGCTCTGCTTAAATAAAGTGCAGAGATGGCTAGAAGTGGGTCTCGGAAGTAATATAGAAGTTGCTTTGTAAAAGGGAAAGGGAGTGTCCATCAACTGTGGTGTAATACTGTGTATGTGGTGTTTAGTCACTTATAGCAACATCTTGCAAAGTGATGCTGAAAAACTAGTCCATGCATTTATTCCTGCTAAGCTTGAAATCTATATTTATTTTTGTTTTAAATTGTTGTAATAGATCCCTCAAAAGCAGAAACACTATCAACAACTTTTTTTCTGATAATATCTCTCACCATTATGTGTGAAAGAAAAGTCAAATAAAGTTTTAAATACCCCTTTTTATGTGAGCATAAACAGAAGCATACGGTTTGTTAAGTGATCTCTCCGCTCCGTTAAATATTTCATATGTATCGGCATGATCCCCTGCTAGTCAGGGTGTGTGGATACTTTCACTTGCTTGGCCATGCCACACGACTTACCTATAAAGCAGATGTGCTGGTATTAATTTAATCAGAACATATCTCTAGGTGTTTTTAATCTTGAAACATCATTTTTCACTCAGAGAACCAAAGTTACCAAGTAACCATACGTTCGCTATTATGTCAGGAGGGGGTAACTCTTTAGCATACCCCAAGAGGAGACAGTACGCCCTAATATCCCAGTACACCACAGTGCAAACAAACAACCCAGACAGCTGCTTTTGCTGAAGTAGAAGCTCACACGGTTTTCCATTGAAGAGCTGGTGATCCTTGGGATTGGCTCACAGAAGAGAGGAGAAGCTAGCCCAACCCTGCTTGATTGTAAACTGCTGTAACTGTGTTGTCTGTCCTCTTTCTGAGAGTGAGGAGAACACTTCTCCTCTCCAGCACATTTATGTGCTGAGCTGTCCAGCGGGCAACCCAATAGCCACTGCGTTCTCTCTCATATTGCGAGGTTTTTTACTGTATAACCTAAAGTGCCTTTTCCAAAACTGAATCGAAGTGAACTTTTATTGACTAGTAAAGACATCACATTGACAGAGATGTCATTTTACTGATACCCTGCTGAAAGGCAAATAAATACAGCTTCAAGGACTTTATAAAATAAAGTCCATTACATATATCTGTCTCGGCTATCTCTTAGAGCTTTGTTACCTTACAGCTGCCTAGCAACATCTTTTCACCTGGCGTGTGTCCTTTATTAGGATTCAGAGTTTATATTTCCTGTCCAAAGAAGATTTATTAGTTGTTTGAATGACTAGAATATTTTCTCTGTTAAATACACTAAAAGATTGATCATGGTAATATTTATTAGTGGGATGTTCTGTTGGCTAGTGAAGTGTGCAGATATATGTAAGATCATGTAGAATTTGCATTTACTGTTAGAATGCAATATTTACAAGCTATTTTTTTTCATTGGGGGGAATCTTTATGTCTTAAGAATACTGATTAACACATCTTTTGAAAAGCTGTATTAAAACTAAAGCTGTAGGTTAAAAAAAGCAATCATGGCCTTGAGGTAGAGAAACACAGAGGATGTGATTCAGTAAAGCTTATTGAACACTCTGTTCCTGAGAAGCCATTATGAGTTGCAAGGATTTAGGTGCCGTCATGCACACTGGCTGTTGAATCTCCACTGACAGATGATTTTTCTCTCCGACCCTGTTCAGCCCCTAGTCTTTATTCTAACATTAAAGTTGCAAATTGGTTTAAAGATTTTTTTGTTTTGTTTTTTTAACAAAGAGGAGTTGTTGGTCATTATGGATTTTCCTTAAACAACTAAAAAGGCAATCCTTCGTGAGGATTTTGGACATTCAAAAGGCATCACATGGCTAATATACATAAAACTCAGTGTATCCCATGCTTATTGTCTCTAGTATCGGTAGCTTTACCACCAAAAACTATTTTTGTGACTATCTTGTTCCACCTAAACAGTGCATACTGGGGGATTATTCTTGAGGTTCAAGGAACTGAAAGTTTTCAAAGCACTTTGTATACTCACTGAGCAAGAGGAACAAGAGACACTGCTGCACAGAACAGAAAAAACTAGTGAGGGGGAGGATTTGATGAAGAGTTAAATGCCCAGTGGGATCAGTGAGGGGACTGAAAAGATTAATGAATGGGAATCCAAATGCAGTTACAGACACTGTCAGTCAACAATGATAATCTGCAACATTTAAACAGAATTCTATTACACTATGTGGTTTGGATATCAGAACACTAAAAACTGAAAAAATTAATAAATATATTTTTAAAAAACCTGGGGAATCGATTAAAAAAACAGAACTAGCAACGAGCACAAGCAAAATAAAATACAACTTACCTGCTTCCTAACTCTCCACCACCCCAGATCTCTGGATTTACCTTGGTTCCCTTCCTCACTTGCAAATTAAGGAAAGACTCAAAATTATAAGGAAATAATTCTTTAAATAAGAATAATTCCAGTATTTTCACCATCAGCACCACCGCTTTGCTTTAAACACCTTTTAAATCCAGGTTGGCTCGGGCAGGTGTGAACCCGCCTCAGGCTGGAGTCTTCCACTCTTTGTCCAGACGATCAGTTTCTCATTAGCCTCATCAGCTGCCTGTCCACCAGATTGTCTGCAGTATTTGAACGATAATCAGGGGCTCTTATCGCTCTTCTACATTCCTTTAGAACTTTGATGTTAATGTCCTTGTCTCCCTGTTTACAGTGTTGTCCTATGTGGCAAAAGAGTGGATCCATTACCAGCCCCTAACTACTGTCGAGCAGGTAGGTTTCTGTCTCGATATTCAACTTGCAACCACTTCTGCTTGTCAACCCTCCTTCAATCTCAGCCAGTAAAGCAAATTAGTGACTCCTCTCAGAAAGTTCTACACAGCGCTTTAAAATAACTAGCTAGCTCATATAAACCTGGTTCTGCTAGAGTTTTCTTAATGTTTAAAGGGAGTTTTTCCTCCCCACTGTCACCAAGCGCTTCCTCAAAGGGCCATGGGTGGTTGTTAGGGCTTCCTTTGAATAGCGCAGGGTCTTTACCTTACAATATAAAGTGCCTTTAAATGACTATTTTTGTAAACTGGAATCACCAATTAACCTATCTCCACTAACTGCAAGTATTTGGACTGTGGGAGGAAGCCGGAGTACCCAGAGAGTAATAATGCTTCCTGTAATTCAAAATGCCAAAACTGGCAAAACAAAGAATAGAGTGGAGGAAAAAGGATGAAGCAAAAGAAAAAGAGGAAAATGTGAATTAAGTAATAATAAGTAGAAAGAAGTAATAATATTAACACAGATTAACATACTTCAATTCAGAATTTAAGAGGTCTATTACCAGTTAATTTCACTAAACGCATTTAAATTCAGACAGAATAGCAGAGTTGATAACTTAATTAAAGACTCCAGGGTGGGGGTGAAAAAAAAGAGGAAACCAATTGAGTCAATGAAAAGAGAAAGGAAGGAAAGTAAGCAAGAGGGGTATATTCTACTGACAGAGAAATCATGTTTTCAGTGCAGGTCTATGGAGCTTGTTCATTCAAACTTGCATGAAGTCTCTGATGTTCTTTAGAGACTTGAGGTTCTTTTCCTGTATTCACAAAGGCAGGAGTGAGCAATTTCAGTTTTCCCCATGCACAAATCTGTCTTTATGTGTCTGCTCGTGTTTGGTAATGTCCTGGCACCAAACCAGCATATTTGTGCCAAGATTTGAGGGAAGTTATATCTGAGTCGCTGTTTATTCTGAGTGGTTCTTAATTAAGTGTTTGGACTTAATCCTGCCCAGACCACCCTTTGTAAGGATTGCTCAAGAGGAACTTTATGAATTTTTTTAAATCAGCTGACATGGCAACAAGACATGTTGGAAACTAACAAGAAACAATGCTCTGTTTTTTCTTAATTCTACACTAGAAAGCTATTTCCATCCATCCATTTTCTTCTGCTCAACTTGCTTTCGCTTGAATAGAAGGCAATCTCAAATCACAAAATAATAAAATCATTTGGGCGTATTAACTGTCATCAAGATTATGCCTGAGGTCAGGCATCTTTCTAATATTTATTCTAAATACAAAAAGGCCCAAATTAGACTTTAAATACAGTGTTATATTTTGATGGATCATATCTGAAACTTTCATCAGCTCAGGCTCCTGATTTTAACATTTTATTACTTATCTCATCCAGCAGCACCGTAGTCCAGTGTACCAAACAGGTATTCTTGGGCACTGTGGTGTCCAAGGATACCTGAAGTCTACATGTGCTTGTGGAGCTTTTGGAGGCTTGAGAAGAAAGCAAGTTGCGGGAGTGATGGTTTCAAAGACAAAACGATAGAACAGCAATGAGCTTCAAAGAATGTGAAACATGCACTGATTGGTTCAGATAAAGCAGGCAAGAAGATTCTTGGATCACAATGATGACAAAACTGAGTTTGACGGGGTGGAAAAGCAGATATGACAAACAGGATAAAAGTGGAGGACTCAGCCAAATTTCATAAATGAAAGCAGATGTGAGAGGACAGATTTTCCTTACATAAAGACTTAAACAACTGAAAGATTAAAGTATACAAATGCAGGGCAGGAACCTCTAAAATCTATAGAATGACACATTTGCATGAATACTGCATTTGTTTTCACCTTTTCTTTACTGCTTGTGCAAGTCACTTCTTTAAAAATGAAATTACTGTGATGGAGGACCTTAGTTGGTGCTGATGTAGCTGCACAAGATGTAACAATGTGAACGGTCTGGACTGCAGACAGACCATTTCCCCACCTGGACTCTTCTACTATGAGGCTATGTTGTTGTAATAGCTGTAATATAGGATTACAAGGCCGTCCTTGAAAATTATATCTGGATGGGAACATATGTTGCTCTACAAAGTGTACATTCTGTTCAGCACTGGTGGTGGTTTTCCAGATGTGCAGCGCCAATTCTATACGCACTAATGAACCCCACACTATGAGAGCAGGATTGCTCTCCCCCCGCTTCAGGACACCTACACCAGGAGATGTCGGACTAGAGCAGCGCAGATACTGAAGGACCCTGTCACGGTGCGGCATGGCACACCGTGGAAGGAGTGGGGAAGGAGGACCCAGGCGCGGTGCTCTATGTATAGGCAGTGTTTATTTACAAGGTGAAAAACAACGTAACAATAACTCCCCGTATTCTCCCAGACTCCCGTATCGTGTCTCCCGTGAATAGTCCGTGTGCTCTCTGCTCCCGTGTCAGCACCCCCCGGTGCTCGCTGCTCTCCGTGCCCTCCACGCTCTTCCTGCGGGAAACAATAACGGCAGCTGTCAGGACACTCAGAATGGCAGGCATACACTTTCAGACTTAGCTTAGACAGGGTGACTAACGTGGAGTCTCATGCAATGATCCCGCGTCGGTGGGAGCTCCAAGACTCTCCTAAGTAGCTCCCCCGACGAGCCCTGATCAGCGGCAGGTGTGTGGCTTCGGGTGTGGCCAGTCCTTCCGCAGGGCCACACCCCTCAGGTCTGCAGGTGGCTGAGCTCCATCCTCCAAGCATCCCCGCAGACATAAACACACACACTCACATCTACAATCATGGAGGAGAGCAGCAGCAATACCAAAATACATATAATAATAATAATAATAATATAATACATAACTGCTCAGGGATCCTGGGTCGCCCAGTCCCAGGACCCTGACAGACCCGTCCCATCCTGGCAACAAACTGTTCCAACTTCTGCAATCTGGTAGAAGGTTCCGCATCTTCCGGGCAAGGACAGAGAGACTCAAGAGGAGCTTCTATCCCCAAGCCATCCGTGCCCTAAACACACACACCCGCCCTCTCACATCTATAATTGACTGAGACAGGACTCTCTTCCAGACACTCTAAACCAAGGCACAATGTACATTTCAAATTCCTTTAATTTTAAATATGTTTATATTGTCTATCCTGTAAAATAGTCAGATATCTATTCATATTAATGTACAGAATTCACCTGCTTGCTGCTACTACTGCACATTCACCCAGTGTATATACTATATGTAGATAAAAAAAACACCCAGCACGCCCCTGCGGGTGGTTTATCCTTCAAGCTCGGGTCCTCTACCAGAGGCCTGGGAGCTTGAGGGTCCTGCGCAGTATCTTAGCTGTTCCCAGGACTGCGCTCTTCTGGACAGAGATCTCCAATGTTATTCCCGGGATCTGCTGGAGCCACTCGCCTAGCTTGGGAGTCACCGCACCTAGTGCTCCGATTACCACGGGGACCACCATTACCTTCACCCTCCACATCCTCTCGAGCTCTTCTCAGAGCCCTTGGTATTTCTCGAGCTTCTCGTGTTCCTTCTTCCTGATGTTGCTGTCATTCGGAACCGCTACATCGATCACTACAGCCGTCTTCTTCTGTTTGTCTACCACCACTATGTCCGGTTGGTTAGCCACCACCATTTTGTCCGTCTGTATCTGGAAGTCCCACAGGATCTTAGCTCGGTCATTCTCCACCACCCTTGGGGGCATCTCCCATTTTGACCTTGGGACTTCCAGGTTATACTCGGCACAGATGTTCCTGTACACTACGCCGGCCACTTGGTTATGGCGTTCCATGTATGCCTTGCCTGCTAGCATCTTGCACCCTGCTGTTATGTGCTGGATTGTCTCTGGGGCATCTTTACACAGCCTGCACCTGGGGTCTTGCCTGGTGTGATAGACCCTAGCCTCTATGGATCTTGTACTCAGAGCTTGTTCTTGTGCTGCCATGATTAGTGCCTCTGTGCTGTCTTTCAGTCCAGCTTTGTCCAGCCACTGGTAGGATTTCTGGATATCAGCCACCTCCTCTATCTGCCGGTGGTACATACCGTGCAGGGGCCTGTCCTTCCATGATGGTTCCTCGTCTCCCTCCTCTTTCTTGGGTTTCTGCTGCCTGAGGTATTCACTGAGCACTCGGTCAGTTGGGGCCATCTTCCCAATGTATTCTTGGATGTTCGTTGTCTCATCCTGGACTGTGGTGCTGACACTCACCAGTCCCCGGCCCCCTTCCTTCCGCTTAGCGTACAGCCTCAGGGTGCTGGACTTGGGGTGAAACCCTCCATGCATGGTAAGGAGCTTTCTTGTCTTTATGTCAGTGGCTTCTATCTCCTCCTTTGGCCAGCCTATTACCCCAGCAGGGTACCTGATCACGGGCAGGGCGTACGTGTTGATGGCCCGGATCTTGTTCTTACCATTCAGCTGACTCCTCAGGACTTGCCTGACCCTCTGCAGGTACTTGGTGGTTGCAGCCTTTCTAGCGGCCTCTTCATGGTTCCCATTTGCCTGCGGGATCCCCAGGTACTTGTAACTGTCCTCTATGTCTGCAATGTTGCCTTCTGGTAGTTCAATCCCCTCAGTTCTGACTACCTTCCCTCTCTTTGTTACCATCCGACTACACTTCTCCAGTCCGAACGACATTCCAATGTCATTGCTGTATAGCCTGGTAGTGTGGATCAGTGAATCGATGTCTCGTTCACTCTTGGCATACAGCTTGATGTCATCCATGTACAGGAGGTGGCTGACAACTGCTCCGTTCCGTAGTCGGTATCTGTATCCAGTCTTGTTAATGATGTATATATATATATATATATATATATACATATGTGGCCCGGTCATGGGGAATGAGACAGGACACAGGAAATACTCTTTTGTGGGCTTTTTTATTCTCCGACTGTACTCGGAGGAGCACAGTTTTAATTCTGTAGTTTTGAGTGAAACGGCAAAATTTAACTATTCCACTGGCTCAGCCTAAACTGCCTTTCAGGGTCTGAGACAACAGTAACTATCATATGTACATGTTAAATCCAAACAGTATAGACAACAGTAGTGACCTGTCAAGAAACAAATACAACAAAAAAAGAGAAAACAAAACAAATAAACACATTGTTTACATCCCACAACTTCGCAGGTCAACTGGCAATAAAGTGCACTGTAAACTCTCTTTTAAACATACATTTCTATGGGAGAACATCATGAACTCACTTCGGTTTCTCCACACAGCTACTGTGCTAGGACAAGTACACACGCAGGAATCACACAGCAAGTGATCTCCCCTCTGAATCAAACAGAAACATACAGAGTTATGCAAAGTGAGTAAAAGTATAAACTTAACAACTTTGAAATCTGTTAGGACACTGTAACTACTCACGCCAACCCGCTCTTCAGTCCCTTTCACAGCACGTGACCATTAAACATGCACCCGTCGCGCGTTAAGAACTGTACAGAAATGGTCACAAACATGGAGTCATTGCTAAAGAAACTTAGCTAATTACAGTCTACTACAACACTGGTGACAATATTTTGCAGTATGCTACACTTTTTAGCACATTTACCTCGTGTGTAGCTAGCCACAGAATCTTTTGCAGTCTCTAACTCTCCAGTGCTCCCGCTCACAGCGCTCAGTGTGACACAAACTTGAGTGCATGCGTGCTCTGGCTTACGGCAGCTCTTAAAGGGACAGTATACCCCCAAAACGCGAGGTCTAGTCATCACCATGACAACCCTACAACAGACCTCCGGTAGACAGGCAAAAACACAATTCCCTCTTTTTAAACCCTTTCCATGCGTAGTATTAGTTCACTTGGCTACATATATATATATATATATATCTTCCTCTACACCCCCCCCCCCCCCCCCCCCCCAATTTTTGCACATGTCGAGGAGCGTGTCAGGCTACATTTCACTGTGTGTTATACTTGTATAACTATGCATGTGACAAATAAAGAACCTTGAACCTTGAACCTATCAGAGATGTAGCCTTTTAAACTTAGCTCTAATAGAAAGCCAGATAGTCCTTATTTTTAGCACAAGGAATGCGGTGTCCATGTTTTCCAAAAATAACTTAATATTGAAATTTTTTAACTTTGCCGCTGCCCATTTTAACCCTTCCACGCATAGTGGTCACTACAGTGGACAGCTATTCAAAGGCTGTTTTCTTGTATTTGTGTCAGTGTTGATGGTATACTTGCACATAAACCACTACATTGGACACTGATGTGTCACCCCATACACTGCCACCCAGTCAAAACATTGTCCACCTAAGTGGACATGTAAAAAAACTCTTGAAGTTCTTTTTTTTTTTCATACCTAAAGATGTTAAGAAAAAAAATGCAGATTGAGGTTGTCATAATTCATGCACGAAAGGGTTAAATGCTTAGGATCAGAGGCAACAGCAGAGTTTCTGGATCATCTTCTTCTTCTTGGCATGATAGAACAATCTGTATTTGTGTATGAGGTATCCCATATTGATTTTCAACCTTGTCACTTGTGCACAGAGATTTCTCCAGATGTTCTGAATCTTCTGATGGTATCATGTCCTGTAGATGATGATACATTCACAAATGTACATTGACAAATGTACATTGAGGAACATTAATCTGAAATTGTTCCACAATTTGTTGACAGTGTTTTCCAGATTGGTGAACCTTTTGAGAAAATCTGCCTTTCTAGGATGTTTTTTTTGTATCATGCTAGTGAACTGTTACCAAATGTTCCTCTCGCTGTTTCATTTTAGTACCACTTACTTCTCCTGTTGTTGCCACGTCAACATTCAAAATGAGCAAACATTTTTCAAGAAAGACTAAAATGTCTCAGTTTAAACATTTAATATGTTTACTTCATTCTATTCTGAATACAATTGGTGTTTATAAATCTATATAAATTCGTGTTTATGCTAATCATTTCATTCTGTTTTTAGTTTACATTTTACACAGCTTCACATCTTGTTTGGAGTTGGGGTTGCACTAACATGGGTAATTCATTTCTCTCACTCTCTATTATGTTTTTTCTTCCTCCGTTGAAGAGATTAGGAAGTATTCTAAATGTCAAAAGAAAAATCTACCAGACATGTCGGTGTGCACAAGAAAGACACGTACACACCTTAACAATTCAGAAATTGCTTGAAAAACAATAAAGAACAGTGAGCTCTTGCCACCAAATTGCTACACTAAATGTAGAAGAAGCACATTAAACGGTGCAGATCTTTTATAAATTGCTTTTTTACTCGACTGAGATACAGGAGACCACTGCCCAATATGAATGAGAAGATCCTTTTATTGCTGAAATGACTGTGATGTGTTACCTGCATTTTCCTCTAGCTATGCATGGGTAGGAAAGAAAATGTGTCACCATGTGCCTATTGCTAGCTAGCTGTGAAATTTGTTATATCAGAACTAAAGAGAACTCCACTGCCTTTCCTTTTTTTATTTTAACCATACACATTCATGCATATTCTTATTCTTTCTCTAAGGTTCTGTTTATAGCAAGCTCCACATTGTTTTTTTTTTATATATCTCCCTGATTTTCTCCTTCTAGTTGCTGATTCCTGATTTCTGCTCCTTTTTTGTGGAAGCATGCTTTCAAGTTGCTATTTAGGGTACACTTCATAGACAGAAACTGAGAGCTGAGAGAGAGAGGGGGGGGGGGGGGATAGTTCATTGCCTCTGATTTAGGACAGTGAGGAGAATGAATTGCTACTATCTATCCTTCAAAGATGCAGTCTGACTGGGCATTATGCCGACCCGTACCGCCCATGTAGACACACACACACACACACTAGCTAGATAGATTTAGAGGGTAGTAAAATGGCCAGTGCTACTCTGCAATCTGGTAAATGACCTGGCTGTTAAAGTTTCCCTCGTTCACCACCACTGAGCTCCGGGAGGGAGCAGATGAAGACAAAACTATAACTTTAAAATCCTGCCATCGTGGATTTAAGATAGAGTTTTATAAACTAGAAATGTGTTATGTGCGCACTCTTCAATTCTATGTTCAAACCGTAAATACTGGAAACAAAGTTCTGTTTCAGTGCCTTCAACATATGTATGTTACTGGAGCAGGTGCTGAAATGGATCTCCAGATGTATAAAATTATGTTAAAAATAAAATCAAAGTCACAAATTGTGATGTAACAAAATCATGTTCATACCGTTGAAAATGGCTTTTTTCTTTACATTTTGTATATAATGTATATAATACGATACAAGAGCCATAACAGAACCATATTTTGACAGACAGCAAATTATCCATCCAAACTACACTCACTGGCCACTTCATTAGATTCAAATGATCTCATATAGTACCAGGCTGGACCTCCTTTTGCCTTCAGAACTGCTTTATCAAATCAAAATCAAATCACTTTTATTGTCACATCACATGTGCAGGTACATTGGTACAGCACATGTGAGTGAAATTCTTGTGTGCGAGCTTCACAAGCAACAGAGTTGTGCAAAATACAATAATGTAAACAAGCAAAATACAAGAATGGCTACATCTGAAACTAATAAATATAAGATAAGATAAGATAAGATAAGATAAGATAAGATAAGATAACCTTTATTAGTCCCACACGTGGGAAATTTGTTTTGTCACAGCAGGAAGTGGACAGTGCAAAAGTTATGACGCAAAAATTAGAATACAATAAGAATAAATACAGTACACAACTGTACAGAATAGAATAAAATAATATACTATATACAGTAGAATAAAATAGAATAAAAATATACAATAAGATAAAAATAGAATACGAATGCTATATATAACTGAGTAAAAATACAACGATGCCAGAAAAGATTATTGCACTTAGTGTTATTGCACATGTGTGGATGTGTGTGTTTGTTCAGTTAAAGTCTATGTACAATATATAATAGTATATGCATTTCTGGATGTGTATACTAAATATTTTTCTACGTGTGTGTGTGTGTGTGTGTGTGTGTGTGTGTGTGTGTGTGTGTGTGTACACATATTTTACAAATTAAATAGAGTAAACAATAAATAAAATATATAAAATAAAATATACAGAGTGAGACATGTGCAAAACAGTGGCATTACTGTACAGTATGGAGTGCATAATGTTAAAGTTCCAGTAGTGAAGCTGAGGTGTTCAGCAGTCTGATGGCCTGATGGAAAAAGCTGTCTCTCAGTCTGCTGGTACGGGACCGGATGCTGCAGAACCTCCTTCCTGATGGAAGCAGTCTGAACAGTTTATGGCTGGGGTGACTGGAGTCCTTGATGATCCTCCCCGCTTTCCTCAGGCACCGCTTCCTGTAGATGTCTTGGAGGGAGGGAAGCTCACCTCCAATTATCCGTTCAGAGCACCGCACTACTCGCTGGAGAGCTTTGCAGTTGTAGGCGGTGCTGTTGCCATACCAGGTGGTGATGCATCCAGTGAGGATGCTCTCAATGGCACAGTGATAGAAGGTCCTGAGGATGTGGGGGCTCATGCCGAATCTTTTCAGTCTCCTGAGAAAGAAGAGGCGCTGCTGCGCCTTCTTCACTGTTTTGTTTGTGTGTACTGACCACGTAAGATCCTCAGCCAGATGTACACCAAGGAACCGGAAGCTGCTCACTCTCTCGACAGCAGCGCCGTTGATGGTGATGGGGGTGTGTACTTCTCTGCACCTCCGGAAGTCCACTATCAACTCCTTTGTCTTTGCGACGTTGAGGGTGAGATGGTTGTCTTGACACCAGTGGGTCAGGGCGCTGACCTCCTCCCTGTAAGCTGTCTCATCACTGTTGGTGATAAGACCCACCACTGTAGTGTCGTCCGCAAACTTCACAATGATGTTGCAGTTGTTAGTGGCCGTGCAGTCGTAGGTGTAGAGTGAGTATAGGAGAGGGCTCAGTACACACCCCTGTGGAGCACCAGTGTTCAGTGTGACGGGGGATGAGGTGATGCTGCCCAGTCTGACCACTTGGCGTCTGTCAGACAGGAAGCTAAGGATCCAGCTGCAGAGGGAGCTGCTCAGTCCTAGATCCTGCAGTTTCCTGTCCAGCTTCGAGGGAACTATGGTATTGAATGCTGAGCTGTAATCTACAAACAGCATTCTCACATACGTGTCTCTCTTCTCCAGGTGTGACAGGGCAATGTGTAGTGTCAGGGCTATGGCATCATCAGTGGACCTGTTGTGGCGGTATGCGAACTGTAGAGGGTCCAGTGAGTCAGGTAGTGCAGAGCAGATGAAGTCCCTGACCAGCTTCTCGAAGCATTTGCTTACGATGGGGGTCAGGGCTACAGGTCGCCAGTCGTTCAATGAGGAGGTGGTGGAGGATTTGGGTACAGGGACGATGGTGGCCATTTTGAAGCAGGCTGGGACTACAGACAGAGAGAGGGAAAGGTTGAAGATGTGCGTGAACACTCCAGCCAGCTGAGCCGCGCATGACTTGAGGACGCGGCTGGGAATCCCGTCCGGACCAGTAGCTTTGCGTGCGTTCACCTTCCTGAAGCACCTCCGCACATCCTCCACAGACACAGTGTGCGCACTGACGTCATCCGCGGTGCGCACACTGTCCGGTCTCATGGTGTTCGCTGTGTCGAATCTAGCGTAGAATACGTTTAGATCCTCACACAGAGAGGCCGTGGTCTGCGGTGTGCTGGTTTTCCCTCTAAAGTCTGTGATCGTGTTTAGTCCCTGCCACATACTCCGCGGGTTGTCAAACTGTTGCTCCACCCTGTCCCTGTACTCACGTTTGGCTGCTTTGATTGTCTTCCGGAGTTGGTAATGTGCGTGTTTGTAGTCCGATGTGTTCGCGGAGGCAAAGGCGGTGCTCCGTGCCGCCAGTGCCGCGCGAACATCTCCGTTAATCCAGGGTTTTTGATTTGGGAAGGATTTAACTTTAGTTCTTTGTGGCAGGTGCTGGAAACATTCAGAAGCTATTTTGGTCCATATTGTCATGTTCAATAAAGACACTTTAGCACATCTGCACATTTGCACATCCAGAATGTGATTATCTTGAAATCTGTGACTGTGTAGACCTTTTAAATACAGGGAGCTCATTGTCATGCCAAGATGTTCAGGTTTGGGACACGATGCATTTTCCTGCCGTCAGAAAATGGTTACACTGTTGTTATAATGGGATTCTTACTCAAATAAGAAGTAGTAAGAAGTACCTCTGCACTAAGAGTCTTGTGATTACACTGCATATCCCAACAAACTGTAAAACTGCTGCTTAGTTCAAAATGTTGGACCAGCATATGTGACAAAACTCACTCATGTCAGAAAGCATTAATATGATCGTGTTTTACTGTTGTATGAGAATATTTAAGCGTGTGCATGTCTCCACAGTTGCAGTAGAGCGCAGCATGTGAGAGTGTTCTGCACTGTCTGTGCCTTTAGACGCATCAATAAAACATTCAAATTCTCTTCATATAAAACACAGGTCAATGCACTGCCAAAATAAAGCACTTTAAAAAAAATGTTTCTCAGTTCATACACGGGCTGCACAGTGGTTGCCTCACAGCAAGAAGACACTCGGTTTATATCCACCAGTCGGCCAGGGTCTTCCTGTTCCTTTCTGTGGAGGTTGCATGTTCTCCCTGTGCCTGTATAAGTTCTCTCTGGGTGCTCCTGTTTACTCCCACAGTCCAAAAACATGTATGTTAGGTTAACCTGTGATTCTAAACTGGCTGCCGGTGTGAATGTGAGTGAAAATGCTTGCCTGTCGCTCTGTACAGTTGAAGGAGGACCTCGAAGCGGCTCATCCCTCTTAAAAGACATGTTTAGGAGTGATGACCTTTATTTCATTTGAGATCTTGAGTTGTTCCCTTAATTCATAAAAAAAATAACCGAGTCATGCAAAATTAACTGTATGTGTGTATCTGTGCGATTTTTAATTTATGCTTTAAATGTGCGTGAACATCTTTACCCTTCTCTGTTTTTATTATATGCAGAGTGTGTGATGTAATTGCCAGTGACACATTAGGCTGTGGGGAACTGGCAGAGTCATGATGTGCAACCTCATTTAATATGGAGGTGATGTGACAGATCTCAGTGCATAAACACCATGCCACACACACACACACACACACACACACACACACACACAAAAGACACACACATATAGATGCCCACACTACAATGTGTCAGAAGATTGTCATAATATCCTGCTTAGATGTGCATCTCCAGCACTGCTTCGCCATTGAGTGAATCTCTATATTTAGATCCTGTTGATTGTTTTCCACAAAGTCTTTAGACTGTGGAGGATGTGAGAGGTGACGTCTGCAGGTAGACTCAGTTAGGTAATTCTACAAAAATTGATAAATTCCTTTGTTTTGCATATAATTAAATGCTGTATGTAAATAATGTTAACAAATAATAACCAAGATGCTCTTGGTTGAACTGAGATTATAGTTCAACCAAGAGCATCTTGTATGTGCTTGCATGTGTTACCCAACTATCAAGGTTACATTCTGCATCATTATTGCTTTCAAGTCCTTTCGTCTTTCCTCCATGAACGCTTACACTAACACTTTAAACTTGCTTGTCCGTGAGCTGGACTCCAATCAGTCTGCTGGATGCCGTTACAGTCTTTTTAATCTGTGCAAGTGAAGAAGAAAGATAATTGGAAACAATTGAGAAGAAAGTAAAAGGCACTGAGGCGAATACAGTTAGGCGACATCGGTGTAGGAAAATGTTGGCTTTTTATCGCTGGGAGACAAAAGAGTGATATCAAACATAATGATGTGCACAACTGCTGTCACACACCCTCGCAAGCAGATACACACTAAGACGCATACCAATACCGGTGATGATTATGCAGCTTATCAGTTTGCTGTTTTTTTTTTTTTTGTTTTTTTTTTTCAGAGAAGGCAATAACAAAGCCCGAGCAATAATTAAGCCATTAGAAATCAAACTGTCAGGTTCTGGCACACTCACTTTATCCCACCTTCTTTTTTTCTATCCCTCACACTCTATCAATTATACACACCCTTTTTTTCTTTGTTAGCTGCTTCTGTGATGTAATGCAATTCACCTTCACCAACTTATCTAAATGCCAAACCCAGTTAAAATTCAGTTTTAACTCTTAAACAACCTTTCAAATAGTCTGCGTCAGGGAATTCCCCAGATTGTTTAATTGTTCAGAAATGTCCTTATGGCTGTGACTCAGGAGGTAGACTGCCAAATTTGAGCATTGGAGGGGTTTGATCCCTGCAAGTGACTCTGGGCAATAAACTGAGCTGCGTATCACACAGAACAGGATGAGCCTAGAGTGCATAGAATAAGGTCAGTAACATTAGAAAAATGCACTGCATTATTCATCTGCAAAACTAACACCAGAATATGAAAGATCCAAAAATTACTTTTTAAGCTCTCCTGCTGTCTTATCATTGATTGTTCTGTTCTCAGTTCACTTGCTAATGTATGCAATGCCATGTTTTTAGTGACACTTTTGGGTCTTTTGTTGTGTTTTTGTGCTGCATTTCTAATAGATCACTTGTCAATAAGCTTTTTAAAAATGGCAAACCAAAAGCTGGCATAGCAGGGGCAATAGAACAATTCATTTCCAGAGTGGGAGAGCACATGATATAATAAATGTTTTGGGTATTAGAAGTCATTTAGCTGAGACTAGGAAAAAAATATGAATTTCAGTGATCATGTAATTGATTAAAAGTATTGTGTGTTAAAATTACCTTGTCATTCTGCTTATGTGATAGTAAAACTCATCTCACTGCTTGTTTGAGCATAGATAACCTTGTGCATACCTGCCTGTCTTCTCCTTCAAAAGAAACCTGTTGGAAGGCTTCACTCATACGATCCTGCATCTGCCTGATCATCCCCCTCCCTTGGTGAAGCAGCTTACCTGCTTGGGTACTGGAACCCAAGCTCTACAGAAAGAGAGGGGACTGTTTATTTATGTGTGGTTACTTACTGAGGTAGTCGTTTCCCACCTGAAAGACTTCCTCCAGACGCTGACCTGATCAGAATCCCAGCTTGAATTACTTACCTGTGAACATTGTTTGACATTCATCCTGACTGTGTCCTGTGTTTGAGCCATTTCACCCAATGAAATCTTGTTACTCACAACCTATTTTAATTAACTTTTTCTAATTTTGTGGAGACAAAATCTGGATAACACATATGTGCACTAAATGCATCCTTTTTTTCAACAGCATGAGTGAATGTTGATCCTAATACCTACCATTTACCTCTGAAATGATAATGACTCTAAAAGCCTTCAGTTTATCCAGACTGCTGCTGTGAAAGTGCTCGCGGGGACTAGAAAGAGAGAATACATTTGGCTTCTCTTCATTGGCTCTCTTTAAATCCAGAATTGAATTTAAAATCCTTGTCATCACACACACAGTCTTGAATAATTGGGTCCCATCTTACCATATAGACCTCATAGTACCCTATCACCAATAAGGCACTTCACTCTCAGTCTGCAGGCTTACTTTTGGTTCTTATGTATGTGAAGTACAGCCTTCAGTTTTCAGGCCCCTCTTCTGTGGAACCAGCTCCCAGTTTGGATTCAGGAAACAGACACCCTCTCTACTTTCAATATTAGGCTTAAAACTTTCCTTTTTGATAAAGCTCAGAGTTAGGGCTGCATTAGGTGATCCTAAATCTTCCCTTAGTTACACTCCACCAACTGCTGGGCCTCCTCACAACACACTGAGTATCACCTCTTTGCACTTACTGTGTTTATACACCACTCTGCATTTTTTTATTGCTTATTATTCATGTCTGGCTTTCTTCCACAGTGTGTTGTTGGACCCGTATCCCTCTCTTCACGCCCTTGAACCTGGTTCTGCTGGTGGTTCCTCCTGTTAAAAGGGAGTTTTCCTTTCCCACTTTTCTCAAGTGCTTGCTCATAAGGAGTGATCTAATTATCAGTGTTTTTCCTCTATTATGTCTCCACCTCATATTAAAAAACACCTTCAGGTGACTGTTGTTGTGATTTGGCATTATATAAATAAAACTGAAGTGAATAAAAAAAAATACAGTTAAAAAAACATTAATTCTTACACCAGCTGGTAGCAAATCTTATTCAGACTGATGTAAATGGTTTATTTGTTTTAAATTATTTTCCTCTGCTGATTAATGCTCTTTCTGCACACTGGTGAGCTTCTACAGCAGAGGCACAGTGTGTGTGGAATTGACTTAGAATAAACAAAAGGACCCATGCTCATTGTAATTAAGGAACATGTCTCCCACTGCAACACTGCAGCACGCTAATGTTTTTTTAGACAGCAATTGAACACCATCAGAAAATATCCGTTGTTTTCATTCTTGGTTTTGGCTTTGGCAGCTTTTACAGTTAAAAAATAAAATAAACACAGCATCATTAGCTTCATCGTTTAAACCTTACAGGATTTTGTGGAGTTCAAAATCTCAGTGAAAGAATAAAAAGTACATCATTAGTCACATTTCAAATAGGCAAAACCTTTAGGGCATGGCTGACCTCTTGTCAATGTTCTCTGTCACTTTCTCAATTTCTCCACTTCTTTGCTCTCTTACTTCCCTCCTTTCCCCCACCTCTCATTTCCACTCTATATATCCCTTGTGTAGTCCAGTAATTGCACTGATTATTGCTGCTGTTACAAGTAAAGGATCTTAGTGTCTGTGGATTAAAAAGCGAGGGCTCTGCTCCGTTCCTCTGCCTTCCCACAGAGGATTTACTATATATGTGTGTTTGCAGATTTATTCATGAACACACCACAAAGGCATCTCATGCAAAAGGGCGTGTTGTTTTTTGTTTGTTTGTTTGTTTTAAACATCTGACTTTTAACCTGTCTGTAACTTACATTAATTTGTTTTCACAGGATAAAACATGGACAAAATGTTTGATCTTGTGGCAGCAGAGGATTACTCAGGCTGTGCATGAGCGTCCTTGCCAAGGTCTCAGCGGACTTGGTATTGAAAGGGAGCTAAGCACAGCTTGAAAGGAAACAAGAGACAATAAGTAAGTGATAGAAAAGAAAAGAGATGTAGAAGGAGAGGACTGTGAAAGAGTCTGAAAGCTGTTTGATGCATTTGCAAAGGTCACTCAGGTCTAACCAATTATTATTCAGTATGGTTTGCCTGCAGAAGAGATGTAAATGATGTCAAAAGCATAGGGGAAGAAGGGAATGTACATCCATCCATCTGTCCATGCATCTATTTTCTTCCAATTATCCAGGTCATGGGGCAGCAGCCTAAACAGAGAAACCTCCTCCAACTTGTCCGGGGAACACCAATGCGTTCCCAGGCCAGCCGAGAGATATAATCTTCTCCAGCATGTCTTGGGTCTGCCCCGGGGCCTCCTCCCAGTGTGACATGCCCAGAACACCTCACCCAGAAGTTGCCCAGGAGGCATCCATTTGTAGATGCCCAAACCACCTCAGTAGGCTCCTTTTGATGTGGAGGAGTAGCCCCTTCCAGATGGCCCAACTCCTCACCCTATCTCTGCGAGGCCAGCCACCCTTTAGAGAAAGCTCATTTTCAGCGCTTGTATCTGCAATCTTTCTTTCAGTCACTACCCACAGCTAATGACCATAGGTGAGGGTAGGGACGTAGACTGACCAGTAAATCGAGAGCTTCGCTTTTATGCTCAGCTCTATCTTCACCATCACAGGCCTGTACAGCGTCTGCATCACTGCAACCCCCTGCAGTGATCGACCTGCACCCTAAGCTGTCCTCGTGCCATGTGCACTTATGGACATAGTGTTTGTTATGGACAATCTGTGGTTTGCACACAAGTAACAGAACACTGCTCGGGTTCAGATTTGGCAGGCCATCCTCCCAATCACACCCCTCCAGGGATCACTGTCGCTGCCTACATGAGCGTTGAAGTCTCTCAGTAAGATGACAGAGTCCCCAGGTGGAGCACCCTCATGCACCCCACCCAGGGACTCCAAGAAGACTGGACACTCGAAACTGTCATTGGACGCCTAGGCACAGATGACAGTCAGGACCCATTCCCTGACCAGAAGGTGCAGGGTCCAAACCCTGTAGTCCACTGGGATAAACTCCAACGTACAGACAGCAAGCAGGGGGGATACTAAGATACTCACCAAAGACAACTCCAGCCTGAGACAAAGTCCAGCCTCTTCCCAGGAGACAAGAGGCTTGGTACCTCGCAAGCTTGCGCACTGGCTCAGGCTCCTTCCCCGCCAGAGAGGTGACTTTCCATGTCCCAATCACTAGTCTCGGAAGGTGGGGTTAGGTCCAAAAGGTCTCTGCCTCTGGCCGCTGCCCAGCATATGGTACAACTGACCCCTACGGCGCCTCCTGGAGGAGATGGGCAACCAACAGGACGGCAGAGGATGTAACCCGATTAATATTTCGAAAACACACTGGTATTATTGAAGTTGTGTGTGTGTGTTTATGTGTTTGTATGTAAGGTTTAATTTAGTAGTAATGGCATTTTAAGTTATGTTGTGATTGTTTAAAATAAAAATAATGAACTGACACTTGTGAGTAGTGGTGCAACAGATCAAAAATCTCACGGTTCGGATCGGATCACGGTTTTAAGTCACGGATTGGATCAATTTTCGGATCAGCAAAAAAAGAAAAAAGACAAAAACATTTACATATTCACTTATTGAAGTATTTTTTTGCCTGTTAAAAACATTCAACTCAAGACTTATTCCACACAATTATTAAAAAAAAGAAATTATGGTTCAATATAGGGCAGTATAGGGCTTTGTACCACTCAATTCAATTCAATTTTATTTATAAAGCGCCAAATCACAACAACAGTCGCCTCAATGCGCTTTATATTGTAAGGTAGACCCTACAATAATACACACAGCTCATTATATCGCACTTCGCTGTGATATAATGAGCTGTCACGTAGCTTTCCGTTGCCCTGGAGGTCCACACATTTGTAGTAGTTAGGGCAACAGAAGATGCCTGGGACAGTTCAGCCATAACTTTAAACTTTTCCTGCTCATACATGCTTGGAACGATCTTGCCACTAAAGTGGACGCGCAACGGGATATCATAGCGTGGCTCAAGCATGTTCATCATAGTTTAAACCCCTTGTTTTGCACAACGGAATACGGCCTCCCGTCTGCAGCTAAACACCCCAATAGCTTTTGTAATAGCTTTAGCCCAGTCGGACTGGCCAGCAAAAGGCTGCTTAAATACCACAAACCCCTCTGCTCCTCCACTCTGCTCCTCCACTAGCCATAACTATCGCTTGACAGACCCACCACGCGCACCATACACATACTTTTTTTTCTTCTTTTTCGAATCTTCGGATCATGTGCGTGCCAAACTGTGGAGTGGGATCGGTTCGGATTACGGCTCAACTGTGATCCGTTGCACCACTACTTGTGAGCCCAAAATTTAAAACATGGGTCAAAATAGACAAAAAAGTGTTCAAACATAAAAAGTGCAGGGTAACAAACTAGGACATTGTTGCAAATGTTGACTGCAGAGAGTAAAAGGAATGGATTATTGGTTACAAGTGAGGCAGAGAAATGTGAGAGAAACATAATAAAAGTGAACTACAATAAAACTAAATTAGTGTAATAATTCAAATTCAAGTAGTTTCACAGATTGCACATTCATGATGATGGTACTAGCCTGTTGCCAGTACCACCCAACTTATGAATAAGTGTAAGTGTAGCACGTCTGGAGTCGTTACAGTACACTAGGGCCAGTTAGGTTCAACTACTAGAGTAGTAATGCATGTAGCGTGTAATAAAGACCACAGACCAGAAAATAAGTTTAAATTGCCAGCTTGTTATTTTGTAAAAACAGAGAATAGACAGTTGACACACATTACATAGAACATTCCACACACATTTAAGGAAAACAAGATATTTTCTTTCCCTTTTTAGTTCAGTAATTTCTGTTAATTTATCCTATTTATTTCAAAACCTTTTATTTGGCTTTAAAAGGATGTTATTTTCAACCTAGGTTATTGTTTTATTGATTTCAAGTTCTAAGTTCGAGTTCATCCTGTAATCTATTTGAGTAACACTGTGTTATTGTAAATCAAGTTTAGTTCTTTTAGGCCAAAGATTTAATTTAATCTTGGTCTAGGTTCACCTTTAAATTTCAACCAGTTCTTATTTTGTTTTAACCCAACAAAATTATTTACATTTCCACTAACACCATTACAGCATTAAAATGTAAGGCTGACCAAAATAAATTACAAAAAACAAAAAAATGTAAAAACTGAAAACAATTCAGCTAAAGGCTGAATAATCCCTTAAACAAACAAACAAACAAAAGAAAAGTTGTCTCTGTGTCCTTTAACTTTTAACCCTGGAATTGCTCTGAAAGCCTATCCAGTGCTTTGAGAGTCCACTGTTCTTTTGTAGAGGTGTATGGATTAGAGCAGGGCGATGTGGCCAAAAATATTTATCACGATATATATTTGAAAATTTGCGATAACGATATAACTGATGATATAATTGATGCGAGACAAAATACAACTCCACAACTTTACTAGCGCAAAATAAAACCCATTCATGTATTTTCACTTAAACAAGCATCTGTTTTTATGTGCATTAAAGCTGTATAAAAATTTAACAGTGCAAATGCAAATTCCTTGCTGAAAGTTTAACCAAAAGGTATTTCCAGTAGAAATGGGCTGACATATCCTGAGCATAACCATGTATAATATCCACTGAAATTAAAAAGAGGTGCTTTGCAACATGAAACCACAGTGTGCCAAATAAAAAAGTCAAATACGTATTTTTCAGACCATAAGGTGCATGGGATTATAAGGCACATTAAGCGAAACAAAGCAGTCAGATAAATCAAACTTTATTCAACTCATACTTCTTGCTTCTTCCACTTCTGTACCTTTGATTCATTAATGCTGTATTCTATCACAGCTGCTCTATTCCCTTGTTGTTGCAGTATATTATTGACTAACCTTGTATTGTGGATGGATTATCTCAGTTGTTCTCCTGACTGAAGTTTGGTTCGTTTACACCATCCTGCCATGCGATTGCATTTGTCTCTAACCATCAGGAACCCTCACGTTAACTTTTATTGAGTGGAAAAGTGTTAGCGTTGATTCCTCCAGATTCACTGTTTATGTTATGCTAACATAGCTGTGTCGCTAGCGATCACGTAGCACATCATTATAAACCAGCTAGCCCAACTTCAGTAACCTTACAAATATCACTGCTGTTTAGTTTCCTGTCTTCATTTATGTTGGAAGTGATAGCAGAGCTGTATGTTTGAACTTTTTCAGAAATCTCTCAGTCAGAACATGCAATATCATACTTAGGTAACTAGCGAAACTAGCGAGCTAACTTCCGCTTCTAACTCCGTTAAGTGTAATAAATTCTGTTATGGGTGCCTGGATGTTAAACTTCATAGTTACAGCTGGTAAAGCAGCAATGCTGATCGTTTTATTAAAGATGAAAGAATTTAGACAGTTTTTTAACTCTCAGTGATGCTGCAGTGTTTGTTTGACTTTGGGACCTGGAGCGGACGGAGTTTAGGACCCAGATTACTCCCAGATTTATGAGCGCCTTAGTCTGACAAATACGGCAATAACAACGGCCGCTTGCATGTTCTAGAAAAAAATGTGCTTTGTGGTGTATCTGACGGACAAACACCAAACCAGTTCCACATCACTGAAGTGGCACCATTTTTACAAACTAATTCTGGTTCATCCCCTTCACTCAACGATCCGCTTTCTCCCTTCTCATTCTCCGTTGCCGCCATGCTTTTTGGCCATGTGCGTATGAAAACAAAGGCGCGTTTTACCCATATTCTATCGCGATATTTCATTTTCTTATCGTTGCCTAACATTGTACCGGTATTTACCGTGAACGGTATAATATGGCCCAGCCCTAGTATGGATTATTCCTACCATTTTTTTCAGCGAAACAGCTCAACATCCAGCAGGGGGCGTTTTTCCCCTTTTCCTGCTCAGTACAGTTCAATGGGTCCGTGGGTGGCTCGCCTTCTTGTTTCTCGCTCAGCTAATCAAACTCCGATTCTAGCTCAGCATTTTCTGAACCAAACCTTAATGGCCTACCATAACAACAAAATAATATGCATAAACATTTGAAAATAACACACGGGTAGCCCTTAAATAACAGTAAAAGTCTGTTTTTTCCAGCTTATTTAGTCCTAAATGAGGTGATGCCAATATGGCGCGCTGAACACAACGTCAAAGGCCTTTGAACTACAGCCTGTGTGCCGGTTAAGCACCAATCCACCGTTTTTAACATAAAACAACATTAATCTGTTACCTAGACTTTCCATTTGCATGAAATTAACAATATAATACAACAAAACATTTCTTGCATGAAATAAAATACAATTTCTGAACTCACCAAGTCCCGTTCAGTTATGTTCACAACGTCACCAAGGCAAGGACAGTTCGGAAAAAGAAAAATATATTCTCCAGAGTACAAAAATGGCTTTATGTAGACTTCTGGCTTGTTCTTTAATGTATTTTTTTTCACTTGTTTAGGCAGCAGCTCTGCAAGGACTGTCTGCATTTCTCCCCCTCCAGCATCAAAAAGAAGGAACGATTAGTGATGTGCGGATCGATCCTGAAATATCAATTCCTCCGATACCAATAATTTATGTTCTAGAATCGATTCTCACATTAAAATATCGATATTTTAGTAATTTAGGGTAAATTTGTAGTTTATCATTAACAGGAACACAGTGGAAAGAAACTATAACATTTGGATTGTCTACATTCAAAGGAACTACTTCCTCTTCCGCCTTTCATAGTCATGTGCGAAATACGGCTGTATAAAAGTCTCGCAGCCCCTTGGCGTGCGCACTCACAACAATGGCTGAGCGTAATTGGAGTCACGTGCGGACATATTCTACCTCCACAAACACCCGAGACGTGGTTTGCGATACATGTGGCAAAAAAGTGAGGTGTTGTGGCCATACTTGCCAACCTTGAGACCTCAGAATTAGGGAGACATTCAAAAGACATTTTACAGTGTTTATTTATCGGGTAAAATACGTTAAATGTCACCGTTATTATTGGCCGGCCTGGAAACAGCGGGGGTGTCCAAATTCAGAGGCTGCTTCCACCGGGTAGTACGTCATGAGCTCCCTTGGTGGAGTGAAACTCTGCCGTCTGCTCTTTGCTAACTAAAATATAACCGGGCGCTGGCGTAAACTCTCGACCGTCTCACACTTTGTTTAATTAGTTTTCTGTTTGACGTTTATTCAGCTGTGTGAAAACCCCGGAGGAACCCTCCCGAGGGATTAATAAAGTTAAATTTAATTTAATCTAATCTAATAACTTTAATCTCAGCCAAACCGATTTACTCACGAACAAATAAAACACTGAAAAAGCCAAACAATAACATTTTTAAGTTATCAAAGTGACTAATATATCATGTTTAACCCGAGTAGTGAAAGACCAGGGGGGTTTGAAAACGATGTGTGGATCGGCTCAGATATTTGAAGTTTACACAGCTACATTCTCACCTGAAAATATGTTAAAAGTTTTTTTGCGACCCAGAAAGAGAAATAAGAGTGATATTAAAACTAAGTAGCTGCCGCCATTGTTGGAAACTGGAATTGGCTGGGCCGCGCTATGAATTCTGCAACATGGTTTTTCAATTTTGTTGTCCGGGTGGAAAATCGGGAGAAATTCGGGAGAATGGTGGCTCCGGGAGATTTTCGGGAGGGGCAATGAAATTTGGGATTCTCCCGGAAAAATCAGCAGGGTTGGCATGTATGGTTGTGGCAACATCACTAACCTTGTCAAACACCTCAGAGTAAATCATATCACAGAATATGACGAGCGTATGTTGAGGCGAACTGAGGAGGAGGAGAGGGACAGGTGCTGCTAGGGCGAGACAGACGTCTCTCACGGAGTCCTTTAGTGCTGCAGGCAGGCAAGGTGTTCAAAAAGCGCACAACTTCAGTTTTTTTATTTCTATATGATGAACTCTGCATTATGAAGTGATAAGAACAAGTAATCTGATGTCCGCGCGATATGGCAGCCTCGCTTCTGTCAGTCTGCCTCAGGTTGCAGCTGTTGCTACAACCGTAGCTTGCCTCCGCCACTGTGTGAATGCGAGAGTGAATGAATAGTGGCATTGTAAAGCGCTTTGGGTGCCCTGAAAAACGCTATATAAATCCAATCCATTATTATTATTATAATTTGAGATACAATAAATAAAATAAGTTCTTGTACAAAGTATCGTATCGGATCAGTATCGTCGATACCACCCTGAATATTGGTATCGGATCGGAAAGGAAATCAGTGGTATCGCACATCACTAGGAACAATCCGATTGGGTGTGGCTGGTCACAGGAGTCACGCTGCAGTGTGCCCTTTCACAGTAAGAGTCTGAACACATATTTTAGCCATTTTACCTGAATTAATATAAAAACACCATGAAGCAAGTTTTTTAACCTTTTAACATGTTTTTAAACAAATGAAATCCTATACCGGGCACGGTGGTTAGCACTGTTGCCGCACAGCAAGAAGGTCCTGAGTTCAATTCCACCATCAGGCCGGGGTCTTTCTGTGTGGAGTTTGCATGTTCTCCCCGTGTTTGTGTGGGTTCCCTCCGGGTACTCCGGCTTCCTCCCACCGTCCAAAGACATGCAGCTTGTGGGGATAGGTTAATTGGATAATCCAAATTGCCACTAGGTGTGAATGTGCGAGTGAATGTGAGTGCGAATGGTTGTCTGTCCCTGTGTGTTGGCCCTGCGACAGACTGGCGACCTGTCCAGGGTGTACCCCGCCTCTCGCCCTATGACAGCTGGGATAGGCTCCAGCGCCCCCCGCGACCCTGAAAAGGATAAGCAGAAGCGAATGGATGGATGGATGGAAATCCTATACCATGAATTATATCATTGCTGATGTTTTTTAATGAATGTTTTAACCATTATGATTTATTTATTGACTATTTGTCACCTGTAATATATTTCTTATGACTGTTTTTACTAACAGGCTTTTATTTATTGACAGCTATGTTAACCGGGGTTTCATAAGCAAATGCATTGATGGGGTTAGTGAGTTTTTCTAATGAACTGTCTTTTAAACTGGCTGTATTATATCACCCATAGCATTTGCTGGGGAATTTGAAAGAGCCAATCCCCAAGGAATCTTGCAGGCAGGGAACTGAAGGAGAGAAGGAAGAGAAATGGATGCTCTTGTGACAAATGCACCCATCAAGAGGAAAATGGAGAAGTGAAAGCCCTAGAAGTACCAGCAGTGCTTGGAGGAGATCTACACCATGCTCAAGGTTCAGGTGAGGACCTGGTGTCAGTTATGGCTTTCTTTTCCCTTCCACTCAGCATGTACCATAAGATGAGAATTACACTACCATTTCCATTTTCAGCTCTGTCTTCTTGCAAGAGCAAATCTGTCTCTCAGAACATTTTTTTCTCTCGTTGCCACTCTAGTGCAGATACAGGAAAAAACTCTATCATGAAAACATTAAACAACTGCCAGTGATGTGTACACATCTGTAGTTCCTAACTTTAATTAGCATAAAGAAAAATCACTACCACCAGTAAAAGCACGGTGATACAGGATATCATGAATACAAATAAATTCACAGTGACAACCTTATGGTGACAAAATAGTTTGACTGGTTTCGTTCCAGTCTGTTTTCTTATAATGTTTAAAATGTTTCAAAGCCAGAAGTTTATTTGCTGTTGGTTCTTCAAGGTGTTGTTTCACACAAGTGCTTTGGGAACACTTTAGGTGATGAGAGCTTATTGCTTTGTTATCACAGTCTGGTACTCACCTAAAACACTGACTAGACGAAGCTCTGTGAGACAGAGATAGTTAAAAAGTTGTGGCCCAAAGCCTAATTTTACCAGTGGCGGTGGTCTCAGCATGCATATTAAACTACTTTAATACATTATAAGCATAAAAGAAATAGATGCTCCACATTGATTTTACTGTTTTTCAAAATCAGGTCAGTATTCCACAAGATTGTTTAGATTCTGTGAAGTCGTATATAGCACTGGCTGAGGGAAGATGCAAAATCATTAGTTCTAACACCAATACAACAGTGACTAATAGGACTGCAACTGTATTAGCAGGTAGAGTTAACTGGCCAGGTGTTAAATAAAAGTAGTTAAAACATGAATGTCTGTGCTATTTTTTTTTTTATCTCGATCGATACTGTAGTCTCGAAGATATTCAATGTTTCGGCTCCTCATGCAGAGCAAGCATGACGAGCGTTTACCACATGATCTTACATTTAGTAGGGGTGGCTGTAGCTCAGGTGGCAGAGCAGGTTAGCCACTAATCAGAAGGTTGGTGGTTCGATCCCAGGCTGCCTCCTAGCTGCATGCCAAATATCCTTGGGCAAGATACTAACCCCATGTTTGCCTACTGGTGGTGGTCAGGGGGCCCGGTGGCGCCAGTGTCCGGCAGCCTCGCCTCTGTCAGTGCGCCCCAGGGCAGCTGTGGCTACAATGTAGCTTGCCATTGCCAGTGTGTGACTGGATGAATGACTGAATGTAGTGTGAAGCGCTTTGGGGTCCTTAAGGACTAGAAAACTACACCTCCAGGACAGCAAGTAAGACATAAGGACAATTATTCTGACTTGACCCAAAAACAGAAAGCAACACATTCAAATGCATGTGTACATGTATGCAAACATGGGGACGATTTACATCTATTTCTGCACACATGCTTACAATATACACACACACTAGCTGGCTTTTGTTCTCTGAAAGACGCCTTCCTTAATTTAAGCAGCCTTATCATGCCATCACTGACTTTGATATGGTAAGCAGGCCACCACTACAAAAGCCCAGCTTTGTCAGATGAAACGCACACCACCATTACAGGCAAAACACAGGAGATAGCCAAGCAGGGAAGGGCAGGAAGTATGGTGAAGAGGAAAATAAAACTTGACAGGGTAAGAGAGAGTAGCAAAGAGAGCAGGGAAGTACAGAAGGCAGGGAGGCCTGGAGGTATGCAAGGAAGGAAGGTGATGATAGAGAGACATAAGAGTGAGGGCGGAAAAAATGGAAAGCAAGACAGGGGAGCAGAAGTATCTCTTAAAATACCTGGTTAGGGTTAGAGAGGAAGAAGGCAAAAGAGAGAGTGTATGGTACCAAGACTGAAGCCTGATTTGTATTCAATAAAATTATTGCATTAATTTAAAAAATAGCTAAGTTGCTAAATTGATTTGACATTATACATAATATTTAAAAGGTGATATAAAAAAGTACAGAAAACTCTTTTGAATAATCACTTTAAGTAATACTGAACCCCTGATTAAGCCTATTGTTTGCTTGTCTGTAAAATTGGTTGTTATATGAATCATATTATCTATGTGTGTATGTATTGTAATTAAAATATTGTTTTAAAGTTGTTTAACGTGATATTTAGAAAAATGTAAAACTTTGTTTCAGTTCACTTCATTTTTTAGTGGTTACATCTAAAAAAAAGATGTCTGTGAGAAAAGGTCCCTTGTTTGTTATGGAAAAAAACTTTCACATGCTACTTTGTCTACGATTTTGAAAATTAACAAGGTGATGCGGCAAAATTTTCTGCAATGTTGTTTCAACCAGTTGGAGGGACCCTTGCACTGTTTCCAAAAGTGAGGTACACCATGATAATGCAATTTCCCAGGTGGGAAATATGGAAAGATAAAGAATAATGAAAAGAGGGAACAAGCAAGCGGAGCAGGCGGAAGTGGCAATATCTGTAGCCAAAGAGATTAACAGAGGAGCAGTATGGAGAGAGCAATGAAGGGATGAAAGAGAGAGGGTTCAGTAGGTATGTGACCATGAGATACAACATGGCCTGGCTATCTTCTAAACCACCTGGTAAAGAGGCATAAATATTGTAAAGCTGACAGCACGGAATATAAATTGGACTTTTTTGGACAAGTATGTGTGTGTGAGGGGGTGTGGGTCTCAGAAGATTTTTAAAAAGTTTGGAACCATTCGGATAATCTGTAAAAATCACTATTGATTCAGTAGTTACATTAAATTGCCCCATTTCAGTTCTGTTTAAAGACAACCTGGCATTTACACAGCTGATGTGAGAATCTTATACGCTGCTCGTCTTTTGAGTCATATCCTCACAATTCACAGAAGCCATATGAAAAACAATTCTTTATTTACCTTTTTGGTACAGGTGTGTTTTGCAGAATCCCTTCTTAATTGGCCTCTCAAGAGCGCTATAAAGACAATTTAGATCATTTTTAGACTGCATACATTATATAAGCATCAAGGTAATAAAAACAATTTAAAAACATTAAAAGGAAGGAAAATCCAGCATTGTTTGTGTGTATGTGTGTGTAACAATGATAATTTAATTTCAATAAACATAAACGCCCTTATATTTACAAATCAAAAATGGAAAATCTGCATTTTAGTCATCTCTCTGCCTAGCACACAAAAAATAAATAAATAAAAATATTTTAGAAAAAAGGTAAATCTCTTAAGAAGGGTCATTATCCAAAACATAGTACTCTTTGAAAAATGTAATGTTCACTAGTTGTCAGCCACTGGGAAGACAGAACTTCATTGGAAAATAACTGCCGGAGTGAAGTGGACATCACAAATTTATGCTGCTAAAACATTAACTAGGTAGTTAGTTTTGCACTTCTGTGAAGTTAAGGGACCCGACAAGACAGATTTACAAAAATAAATGACGGTGATGCAGAGCAAAACCATCCATCTGTCAAAGTTTAGTCCCATTTGACTACTTAATTGCATGAGTTCATAAAAAATACAGTCCTGTGACTCCTAAAATAAAACTTGCTAGCACCATTATTTTCTCATTGTGCGTCTTTGCCTTTCAAATGCATGACGACGATTTGTCTTTGTTTCTTTGTTTTTTAATCTCAATGAAAAGATTAAGTTTTGAGCTGAGCTTGTGTCTGTTCTCCATAAGTTGATCAAAGATCAGCTCGTTGACTCAGGATCAGTTGGTCCCAATTACGCTCATGTGGTTTGGTTTATTCTTGATGAGGCAATCTAGATACAGGCATCCAAGATGACAAATGGCACATTCTCATAAAAATACACTCACCATCCAATTTATTATTTATAGTTTCCCAGCACTGTCTTGGACTGTCTTGATCCGTATTCACATGATAGTATCACACAGTTGCTGCAGATTCATCGGCTGCACATTCATGATTTGAATCTCCTGTTCTACCACATCCCAAAGGTGCTCTATCTGGAGACCGTGGAGGCCGTTTGAGTACAGTGTGTAGTAGAGTACTCACTGTCATGTTCAAGAAACCAGTTAGAGATGATTTGAGCTTTGTGAAACTGAGCATTATTCCAGATGGGCACACTGTGGTCATAAAGGGATGGACAGAGTCAGCAAATCTACTTAGGTAGGCTGTGGTATATAATAATAAGGGACCAGAAAGATGCCAAGAAAACATACCCCACATCACCACAATGCTTTGGAATGTAAGTGTTACAGCATAAATTGAAGATCTTCAAACAAGGGATCATGAACTGTGAATTGTAGCCTCAGTTTCCCGTTCTTAGCTGATAGTAGGAGTACCTGATGCGGTCTTATGCTGCTCTATCCCATCTTTTTCAGACGAGATAGAGCAATATCTCTGACAGAGCAACATCTCTGTCAGAGATATTATATGTTCAAAGATGCTCTTCTGCATACTGTGGTTCTTATGATCAGTTATTTGAGTTATCGTTGGCTTCCTATCTGCTCAAAGCAATTTGGAAATGTTTCTCTGATATCTGCTTTTCAACAAGACATTTTTGTTCCCACTGCTCCTGAGTGGATATTTTTTCTTCTCATATGCTGTAAAGTTATGAAGTCTGAGTAGATCCACAGTTTGTAAAATACGCAGACAAGTGCCTCTCACACCAACAACCAGGCCAAGTTCAAAGTCATTTACAGTAAGTTATCTCAGTTTGAACTTTAGTAAGCTGTCTTAATCATGTCTCCATGCCTAAATGCTTTGGGCCGTGGCCATATGATTGGCTCATTAGATATTTGTTTTAACAAGTGGTAAAGTTAACAAGCAGCAGAACCAAGAAAGGAGAGGTGCCAAACAGTGGACACCAAGGACATGAGAACAAGAACAGAAAGCTGTTTTCAGTCCATTATGGAGGATTTACTTCAATCCTATTATAAACCAGACCTTAATGTTCTCTTTCTGTTCTTTTAAACCAAAGAGAAAAAGGGCAGAATACAAAACAGACAAAAGAAACACCCTGACACCCAAATCCATTGAAAATATTAATCATGACATTTTAGAGAGTGATAAAGGGGGGATCTCCTGGGGGGAGGACAGGCAAGGTGCAACCTTTGTGACTTTATTTTAGGTAAAGTAAATTTGTTGGACATTCCAGTTGTGTGCGTTCTGTCACAGACCCTAATGTCATTCCATTATTTATGTGGGTATGTGTGATGCAAATGCATTATGTGAATAAGGATTTTAGCTAAAGAGGTGCCTGTTTAAGTAATAGGCTATAGTAATTATTTCCATTTGAAAGGATCTTATCAATCAAACAGTTAAAACTCACACGACCTCAAGTCAAGAGCAGCTGAGGCTGGACTTATGTCCTGGAACTATGTTGTTAAAGCCAGTCATCTAACCTTGTTTGCGTTACAAAAACATGCACACAAGTAAATTTAAGGATATGTTGCCTAGACAACCATGGCCATGAAGAAACAATAAATACGTGCACATTAATCCAAGTAAGGTGAATGTGTGACTGAACCAAAGAGGATGTAATAAAAACACAGGCTGCTTTAACTTCTAGGCCTGAGCAAGCACACCCTGAGCGACGCTGTCATCTTTGTTACATTATACGTAATTCTAATATTGTTTTCAGATATTATTGCCCTTTCATTCTGAACCCAAACAGTAGTTTAACACTGCAAAATGTGATTCAGCATTCTGTGTGATGGAGGGTGAAATATGTGAAACACTAAGTGCACAGAAATCTATAATGAATCATCAGAGAGCGAACCATCAGAGAGGAAAGAGGCTGCAAGAGAGAAGGCAGCGCAGGGCGAAGCGGAGAGGGAGGCGGCAGGGGGCACGTGCGAAGATGGGGCAGTGACACAGAGTTAGAAACTAAAGAAGAGTGTGGAAGTGTAAATTAAAGAAGGGGAAAAGAAGACTAAAAGAGAACATATGGGTAGAAAGAAAGGGGGATATGCATAAAACAGGTGGCGCAGAGCAGGGCTGCAGCTAGCACAATCGCAGATACCAGTAGTCAGGTCATCTGTCTGTTCTTGTTCTTGTTACAAACACAAACAAACAGAGAACATGTTCTAGTTTTAACCCCCCCCCCCCCCCCCCCCCACACACACACACACACACACACACACACACCCAACCCACCCCCAGCTCACATAATTCTTTACAGGTTAAAGAGAGACAGTTTAAAATGATGATATAAATCTGTAACACCTAATATTTGCTAATTTACACCCATCCTTTCCTCAGGTTTCTCTCTTGCTGAGCAGACAGATAGAGGCTGTGGTGGTTCAGTTGTTCCCAGGCAGACATGGCTAATTGAATTCAGAATCAACACTTCTCCGCACTGCTTACACGCTACACATGCTAAGTACCTCCATTAGAGAGAGCAAGCGAATTGAAGGCATAGACACAGTAAAAGGAGAGGGAAACAAAAAAGGTCGTCACTGCATTTCGCCGTGCACACTTTTGAACGCGTGTGCGAGTTCATTATTTCCTCCAAAAACAAGAAAAAAAAGAGAAGAAAAATAAAACATCAAACCTTTTAGGCTGTCACTTTTAGGGAACCTTTCTCAGCTACTCAAATAATACTTAATCAGTTGGTTGTGACTCAGTACTCGCAGTGCTCGCAATATCATCGCACTAATTTAATCATTATGCACTGATGTACTGAGTGTTGACGTACATCATTTTTTATTACATTTTCTCTGTAGATTTGCACTTCCAGGCTACCTTAACAGCTTGCTGTTTCTGAATTTGACACACAGCCTATGTTTCGCTTATAAAATGATACATGCTAAATAAAATGATTAAATTTGAGATACTTCGCAGATACATACACTGAAGGGATTGTTCATCTCTTGGATTTATGTAAGGATCTTGTTTAAAGTTAAGTGTAACTATATAGTGTAGAACCTACATGATATGCAGAGAGGGTATATTAAATTGTTCATGTTCGAGTGAAGTAAGTCAATAATATAGCAATGTTAAATCTCGCTATATGTACACTGAAAAAAAGGCCATGTTGGATTTATTCGATTCAATAGTGGACACTGATTGCACACAAATGTTTTGCTTTGGCAGAAACTTAAACAACTGAGTTAAATCAACACAACTTTTTCATATTCAGTAAACCTGTGCATTTTGTGTTCATAAAACGTGATTGAAACATGTTCAGATGAAGTAAGTTGAGCTCTTGGAATATTTTAATCCTTCACAATTTTGTCATTTTATTTAAACACTATTCAATAACTTTTATCCCAATACTACTTGGTCACTTAAATACTACATGCTGTCTTCATATTACATAATGTTCAACAAAGTCTAGATCCTGGTTACCATAAAAATTGAATAGGTCTTCAGCAACTACCATCCTTCTATCTTTATCCTGGTTGCAGGAGGGCTGTGAAATAACCCTGAAGTGATAGGTTACGAGACAGGGTACACCCTGGACAGCTAACCAGTCTATCACATAGAAACAAATAACCATTTACACTTACATTCACAGGTAATTTAGAATCACCAGTTAACCCTAACTCTAATAACTGCATGACTTTTAACTGCGGGAGGAAACCAGAATACCCAGAGAGAAACCTGTAAACTAGCCAGAATGTGGATTTGAACACAGGACCTTCTTATTGTGAAGCAACAGCACTAACCACCATGCCAACAAACCAGGAAATGAAGGAAAGCTATGATTTCCTGTATTTGATGCAGAATTTTTTTGTTTTTGTAATAATCCACAATAAATAGGAATAGCATGCACGTGGTGTGTGTGTAGTTCTCTGCCTCTTATAACTCCACTGATTTTCCTGCAGTTTGAAATCTTGTGCGATCTTGTGAATTTCATGAGTTCAGCAACTAACCACTCTTACTAGATTGTATCAGGTCGTCTCAACAAGAACAAATTAAGTTTTTGAATTCCATGCAAATCCTACATGATTTAATTACGTTCATAGAAACATGAAATTATTGTGTTCAAATTACAAGTTAGACTTTTTTAATGTAACAACCACCCAATTTACTTTTTTTGGTATACCAAAAAAAGTAGAGGTGGCTGCTCGACTTGACTGAGATGGATGCCTTCCTGAAACCACGATCTAAAGAGCGTGAGTCTGAAACCCGTGCAGTGTCGCGGGATTTAACATTGATATATTATTGACTTACTTCACTTGAACATGATATGAACAATTTAATCTACCCTCTCTGCATATCATGTAGTTTCTACACTATATAGTTACACTTAACTTTAAAGCATAAGGCAATTGTGTTAAAAACATGCAAGATGCTTATGTAAATCCAAGAGCTGGCCAATCCCTTTTTTTTCAGTGAATACTTTTGCGACCATGTATGGAGTCACTGCAGCACTGCTGATGTGGCTGCAGAGCGGACACATGAAACTCCGCTCTTTCTAACACTACATGTTTTAAACATTACCTGTGAATGGCTGTGGAATTAAAGCACTTTGAAATCAGATGATTCCTTTTGTTACAGCCTGTATATCAAATGCTAAAAAAGCTGAGTATTTACTAGTGGTAAGTTCTGTGTGCCAGCTCGTAAGAAAAACAGCTTGGCCTATTTGGATGGCAAGATGCACGGTTCTCCTCTCCAGCCTCTTTGTTCATTTTCCTTCTCTGCCACTCTGTACTGTGCAGGTGTGTAGTCGAGTTCTGCTAGGCCTTTTTGAGCTGCTGTAATTTAAAATGAGCTGGCACTGTCATGGTTTGTTTGGCAAAACAATAAGCTAAAAACTTTATCGAGCTGTGGGGCATGGTGTTGATTTTCAGCGGGACTGTCAGTTCTCACATTTCTTTGTTTTGTTTTTGTTTTTTTTTCATATTTCACATTACCATAAGTCTTTGATCCAGTAATTTATCGCCTTATTATAGAGTAGCAATTCAGGACGCATCATGCGTGGGATTGTGGACTCCTGAAATAGCAATAAAGTTAATGCCTTGCGATGCCATTTTTAAAAGAGTTAACAATGTTTAGGATCTTAAGGCTGAACCATAGAGGCAGGATCTCTGCCTCTATGGTTTATTGTAATTTAGTGAGCACTCTTTCAGGGACTTAAATGCAGAATTAAAAACACACGCTGAAGTGTGCATATTATTTGCTGGATCTTCTGACTCTATTAGTGTATGCATGGTCATTTGTCTTTGAGCATGATGACACATTTATACAGGACGAGTCATGAATATGCACATTATGTAATTATGTATCATGTAATCAATAACATGTTTATTGATCTCACGAACATAAATAAAGTCTCTTTTTTGGCCTCAATTTTCTTATTAAACGTACTATACAGTGTGTCCTGCAATTTTCATGGCTGTTTTTTTAATGTGGTTTCTTCTCCTTTATCTTTTCTGCAATTTTCTGATTTTAACCTATTCAGTTGTTGCTTTGTTCTCTCTGTCTTGCTACAATTTCAGCCCACTACTTTATTTTTCCTTTTCATCTTAGCGAATAATTTCAGCAATTTGAGGATATGCTATTAGAGGGCAACTTAAACAGCTTTCTTTCATATTTCTCTTAGAAACTCAGTGTTCTCCAGCTCTTCTCTATGACTATTCAAAAAAAGTGAAAATGTCATACATTTGCACAATGCTTTCGAATTGCTTCCATTTTGCAAACATCAACAAAAACAAAAAGACATTTACTGCAGAACATAAAGACTTTTCCAAAACTTATGTTGTTTTTTACTGTCAGTTACACCCTAAAATAATCCCTGAATTCATGTGCCCCGACTCACTGAATATTCACAATCCTCTGTGCGCATATAAAAACCATTTAGGATGTGTTCAATTATCATCACAGGAAGAAGAGAAAGTGAAATGCAGGTAATCCCTCTCCTTCCCTCTTGAAAACTGTTTTTTTTTCCTGCCAAACAGAGCCATAGACCACCCCTGTAGGATTAGAGGAATGTAGGCAAGGGCAAAATGAGAAAATTATGTGTGAAAATCTGGCAGTCACACCATTTCAACCATCTTGTGAAGCTTGAATGTCATTGAGGAAAAAAAAACACAAGAAAATGTGAATGCTAACACACACGCATGAAGATGACTGCGTCCCTCTGTCGCCGCTGCTTTCCCATACAGACGGCACACAAGGAGGTGAACTGGTTCAAAGCACGCTCAAGCTACGGCAACTGGAGCATGCTGATAAGAGCGTGCAGCTCAATGAGAGAGAGGCTGAAGAATGCATACTTCTGCAAAGGTGAACCGAGTCAGTTCTGAGATGGGTCACTTGACTATGTCTGAGATCATCAATGACATGGGGTTACAAAGAGCTGTCGAGATGTCGGGAAGAAAAGAATAGCGCTTAAAGACATTACTTTTGCTTTTAATTTGTTTTTAACAACTTATCTGCACTAACATGATTAAATAAAACAACAACATGAACATGAATAGAATAGAATTCAACTTTATTGTCATTGCACATGTCACAAGTACAAGGCAACGAAATGCAGTTTGCATCCATCCAGAAGTGCTTTAGCCATGATATAGATATATTACAAAATATATATTAGCAATAATATAGGTATATTGATATATTACAAAAATGGGTCTATTCTGGGTATGTCACAATGTACACGGTATGCAGGTATGTTATGAATATGCTATATGTATGTACAGGCTATGAACAGGATATAAATATAAAGCTATACAGAAATTTGCAAGTTATAAACAGTTATAAACAGTTGTAAACAGTTGTATAATTATAATTATCATATTGTACAGAATGATTGTTTATACAGAATCATACAGTAGTGCAGTTAAGATAAGTGAAATACGTGGCTACTTTCTACAGAGGCTGTATAAAGTGCTAGTGGTTGTGGGTGTGTGTATGTTCAGTCCATTATTTTAACGTGGGTCAGATGTCAGGAGGCAGAGTTCAGGAGCCTGACAGCTGTAGGGAAGAAGCTGGGTCCTGGTTGGTGTGTTGCCGGGGTTGTGGGCGGGTGGGTGCATGGGGGCCCGGCCCTGGAGCAGGGTGCCGCCGGTGCGTCGAGCCGCCTGGGGGGCTCTTCATCTGGTGGGGGGGATGGTCACATCTTGCAGGAGCTTTCTTCTCTTCAGGAACTCTCTGCGGGAGGGGGAGATACAGGAGAGGTGGAGGAAGATCTCAGCCTGGGCGTTTACCGTCTTA
Source organism: Aulonocara stuartgranti (assembly GCF_965226115.1). Taxonomy (NCBI): domain Eukaryota; kingdom Metazoa; phylum Chordata; class Actinopteri; order Cichliformes; family Cichlidae; genus Aulonocara; species Aulonocara stuartgranti. The sequence goes on along the minus strand of NC_138942.1, from coordinate 22,656,369 downwards.
TGTAGTCTGGAAGATGAGTGGATGGTGGGGTGGGTGCAGTTTTCTCTGTGGTGGGGTTGGGTGGACTGTCCAGGGCTCTGTGGAGCCGGAGGGCGCTACTGCACTGGGCCCCGGTCTGATGGGCCTGGGCCCCCCTTCCCTGGCGGGTCGCGGAGGGTGGGAGTGCCTACTGGGGTCAGCGGGGGAGCTGGCCCCAGGGAGGGGTTACCTGCCCCTCCCTTCCTTCCCTCCCCATCTCCAGCTGCCTCCCTCTTCCCGCTCCTCCACAACCACCCACACATGCAGGGCCTTGGAGTGGGGGTATGTCACCAGGGTGCAGAGGAGGCTACCCCCCCCCCTGTCCCCTTCTGGCTGCCTCTGCCTCAATTTTATCCCACAACTTAGACATTCACATTATTCACACTCTCATTACACATACATATAGGATCTTGGGGGTGGGCACAATCACGGAGTCCAATTTACCATCAGGGTGTATACCTCACCCCTGACGTCGTTGCCCACCTCTCAATTTTAAATACACCTAGTCATTGAGGGCTAGCAGGAGGGACTATGCGCTTACCTGCTGCTCCATGGCAGGTAGCTCCATGCCCTCCTGGGTTTTAATTGCACCTTAGAACACATATGCATCAACACTACAATGAGCGGGTGGAGGGAGGTTTGGAGTCTTCTCCCACCCCCATTCTCTGCGGCCTGCTGGAGCGGGAGGGCTAGTAGGAGGAGTTGGCCGTCCGACTGCGGTCTGGGGTGTGGGGCCTCCCTGCTGCTGCGGAGTCGGGGTGGTCTGCCTCTCCCCACCGCAGGGAAAAGGGTAACACCACCTGGGTCTGGGTGCAATTCCCCCCTCCAGGGACAAGGGTACCTAGACCCAGTTTGTAGAGTACGCTTGGGGAGTGTGATTGTGTGTACAGCGTCTCTTTATGTCTGTCTCCACGTTGGTTGAGTGTGGAGTGAGTGCATATGAGAGCATGAGGGGGGGGAATGGATGTTTGTGTCTGTGTGTGCCTGTATGTCTGTGTCTATATGTCAGGTTGGGTATCAGACGCCACCTCTCTGGGGACACCTCAGGCCCTCCAAGGTTTGGAGGCCTATCTCCACCCACCACCACTTCCCCTGCCGGTGGCGGACTCCCTCAGGTGTCGGTGTATTGGTGGTTCTTTGTGTCTGGGAGTGGGCGTCCGGGTACACACCGGCTCACTCCTTGGCGGCCGCTTGTCGGGGCCTGGGGCCTGGGGCTCGCTCGGGCCCCTTTGGAGGTGGGGTGCCCCCGGCCTCTCGGCCTGGGGCTCGGTCACTCAGGCGCAGCTGGGGGCCGGCGGAGCTCACGGGCGCGTCACTGCAACTCCCCCTGACTTCTGCTCCGCGGCTGCTGGGCGAGCCCTCATCTGGGACTCTCCTCAGCTCTTACTGGAACAGTGGCGCGGCTGCCCCTCTGTTGGTCTTCCTTGGTCTCTTGTGTTCTGGGGGCCTCTGGATGTCTGGAGTTTTGATCTCCTCCATACCCGCTTCACACCCTGGAGGACGGGGCTGTGGCCCCCCCACACTCCCTAGCAGATCATTACATGGAGAAACCTTTGGAATGCAAGCATGCTGATCCACACAGGTATGCACACATGGGTATTCACAGACGCGGACTAAAGCTTTCTTGGCTGCTACCTCAAAGCACACTGTGCGCTGTCTATCTTGCGTGCTGCACAATATCGTTTATTATTTAGTAAATATTGATATCTATGGCTAGCTAGTTTATTGTGATGGTGCTTTGTTTTCTCTATTATTATGTTGCTCTTTGTTGTTTGCTGTCTCCTCTGTTTGTTTTTTTTTGTTTGTTTTTTTTTTTCTCCATACAGGTGACCCAGGAGTTCTTTTTTTTTTTTTTCTCTCTCTTCCCCCCCCTTCTCACCGTCTCTTCTCCCCTTTGGTTTTCTTTCTTTCTCTCCCCCTCTTTCTCTCATTCATTCCCCCTGTCCTATTTATTTAAAAAAAAAAAAAAAAAAAAAATGACAAAGGATGAACTGAAGCTCTGCCATCACGTAATGTCGCATACTGCTGTTTCTGATGTCATTAAAAAAAAAAAAAAAAAAAGGGAAGAAGCTGTTCCGGTACCTGGTGGTCTTAGTCCGGAGGCTCCTGTAGCGCCTCCCAGAGGGCAGGAGGGTGAAGAGTCCATGTGAGGGGTGACTGGGGTCTTTGATGATTTTCCCAGCCCTTTTCAGACACCGCTTCCTGTAGATGTCATTTATACCAGGAAGTGGTGCTCCGGCGATGCGTTGGGCAGTTTTCACGACAATGCCTTCTGGTCCGAGGCAGAGCAGTTCCCGTACCAGACTGTTATACAGTTGGTCAGGATGCTCTCGATGGTGCAGCGATAGAAGTTCACCAGGATGTCTGAGGACAGGTGGTTCTTCCTCAGAGTCCTCAAGAAGAAGAGGCGCTGGTGAGCCTTCTTGACCAGCTTGGAGCAGTTGGTTGTCCAGATGAGATCCTCGGAGATGTGGACTCCCAGGAACTTGAAGCTGCTCACACGCTCCACAGCCGTCCCCTTAATGTGGATGGGTGGATGTGGGTCAGCATTCCTCCTGTAGTCCACGATGAGCTCCTTGGTCTTCTTCAGCAGGTTGTTTGTGTCGCACCACTCAGCCAGACGATCCACCTCCTCCCTGTAGGCGGCCTCATCGTTGTCATTGATGAGGCCAATCACCGTGGTGTCATCGGCAAACTTAATGATGGTGTTGGAACCATCAGCAGGTCTGCAGTCGTGGGTGAAGAGGGAGTAGAGGAAAGGGCTCATCACACAGCCTTGTGGTACACCGGTGTTCATTGTGATGGTAGATGAGCAGTGGTTATCCAGCCGGACATGTTGGGGGCGGTTGGTCAGGAAGTCCAGTAACCATTTGCAGATGCGGGAACTGATACCCAGGTCTGTCAGTTTCCTGATGAGTTGTGAGGGGAGGATTGTATTGAACGCTGAACTGAAGTCTATAAACAGCATTCTGGCGTAGGTGTTGTTATTGTCCAGGTGTGAGAGGACAGAGTGCAGTGCGATGGAGACTGCATCCTCTGTGCTCCTATTCTGACGGTATGCGAATTGGTGGGGGTCCGGGGGGGGGGGGGGGGGGGGGGAGACAGGATTTGAAGTGTGCTAGGACCAGCTGCTCTAAGCATTTTGTGATGATGGGGGTGAGTGCTACTGGGCGGTAGTCGCTGAGGCTTGATGGGTTGGAAATTTTGGGTATCGGGACGATGGAGGTGGATTTGAAGCAGGCTAGTACCACAGCGTGGGCCAAGGTCAGGTTGAATATGTCTGTCAGCACTCCTGCAATGAACACATGATCTGTACTGCCAGCAGTAAAACTAGAGTGATTCTCTACATGATACACACAGATGTCACTGAGCTGGGGCTCTGGGAGAGATGTCACCACATTCAGGGATTTAAATAAAGCTGCCGGAGCAGAATATGGATCACAAGCAACCAAAATTCATAGTTTCTCTGAGACAGGTGAAAAAACACACACAAAACCAACAACAACTTTATACATGCTGCCCTTAAATAACCATACCAACTTTTATTTTTGCTACTGCCTCTCTTACTGGCACTGCAACGTGAACACGAAACAGCCTGTGAAATAGAATTGCTGCAACTGGTTTAAAAAAAAAAAGCCCCTCTTTCAAATGATAATGCCTATCGTCCAGAGCATTTGGGCACTTTCTGTAAGCAAAAAAAAAAAAAAAAATGTAGCAAGCGTAAGAAAGCAGCTGAGTGCAGATGTGAGATTTGATGAGAGAGAGAGAGGCAATGACAATCAGGCTACAAGGAGTCTAGAGTGAAAACTGGAGAGAGGATGGAGAGCTTAAGGGGAAAAAACAAAGAAGAAAAAAGGGTGAAGGGTTAAGAAGAGGGAAGGATGAAGGTTAGAGAACAGAATGGGAAAACAGAGAGAAGAGGAAAAGGGAATCTGGGAGAACGGGATTACCAAACCCTGCTTGCAATTTACAAGCTCACGAGAGAGCCCAACTAAAGAAACATAAGCACACAAACAGAAAACATGCTGACATTCACTCTTACTAAACATACACTCACCCACAACAAATGGTAGAAAAAATATTAATAAATAACTAAATATCATCTCTGGACAATATACTTCATATTTATCTGTACCAAACCAAGTTGCTCTCAAGTAAGTCTTTTTTCCTAAAAAAAGACTTACTATAATGTTATTTTTTCTTCTCTTCTCTGAGGGTAATTAACATGCTATACTATAATATCCAATAAGGCAATCTAATATGCGGCGTTTGGAGAGGAAGAACCCAAGTTGCAGACAACGGCGGTGATGCGAGTGATGTTTATTGATGACGGGTGACAGTGACACAAAGCGGCGATGAAAACTACAAAGTAAACTGCACTGGGAAAGCTAGTAAGCTGACCTGAAACATAACACAAAGGGGGGATACGAGGCGAGGAGCAGAGAGACATGGAAAAACACAAAATAACACAGACAAACCAACGAGGAACACAGGCAGGCACACACTATAGATACACACAAGGTAACGAGGGAATGACACACCTGAGGGGAACACAGCTGAAACTAATGGGCATAACGACACACAGACCTTCAAAGTAAAACAGGAAATTCACAGACTGTTTTACAAACACAAACTCAGAGACACGAACAGAACACCGGGAGAGGACACAGGTAGGGTTAACAGAAACAGTAAACTCAAAACACAAACCTTAAGAACCAATACAAAAACAGACCCAGCGACCCAGGACCATGATAAATTATCACCAACTGGTTAACATATCATTATGTGTGTGAATGTGTGTGTGAATGGGTGGATGACTGGATATGTAAAGCGCTTTGGGGTCCTTAGGGACTAGTAAAGCGCTATATAAATACAGGCCATTTACCATTTACCATTATCATTTCATTGCTTGGCAACTATTCATTTTGTTTTGGTAAAAAAAAAATGAATAGTCAAATAACCATTTATTATGAATGGCTGCTTTAGTGCCACAGTGTTACTGGGTGTCAGTAAATTGCTGATTGCATTCAACTGAGTTCTGTTTTCCTCCCAATGCACAGAAGTGCATAATTCTAGTTACAGTGGCCACTCTGGGACAAAGAACTCTGGCCGTCAAACATCTCTAATGAGTGTAGACTTCCACAAACATGCATATTTTTTGCAGATTACTTCTGTTTTTAGAATGTGTCATTTTGTAGGAAGATGTAAGTACACACCAATTAATATTTATAATAATACAATATCACATTTTTTATAATAAATTACCTGAAAAAAATTGAAATTACTGACAGAAACACAAAATATGTTGGTTTTGCTACAAAAAAGGAAAAGAAAACTTACTTTACTATAACATTTATACACCAGAAATTTAAAAAGAAGCATAACATTTTGGCAAAGATACAGGTGACATCATATTAATAAAACGGGCACACGCCCAAAACCTGCTCATACACATGCACCCTCAGGCCTCACTCTGTGATGTTTTACATGCTCAATAAAAGGATTGGACTTGATTTGATTATTAAGTCAATAACGCGTGTGCTTATGAGAGCGAGTGTGTGAGCTGTCAGTGCCTAAAGCAGTCAGTCATCAGGCATGCTAAGCTTGATAAAAGATGTATGTGTGGTTGTGTCAGTGATTATTTACATCACTGAAAATGTAGTGGGCATGAGTCGTGCTGTTTGTAGATGTTCGTGTACCTGCACATGCTGTAATGATTTATTAATGACTTTGTTTGTCTTTTATGAGTGCATTAGGTTGTGGAGGTTGATAAGGCGGACTAATGGCCAGGCATTTTATTCTTATAGGTGCGCAACCACAGTCATTTTCCCAGAATGTTTAAAACCTTGTCTTTTAAATTTTAGGATGCTTTGTAAAATAAGAGTAGAATGAAAATATTTACTTGTTACCGGTGGAGTTTTTGTGCTGATGTTAATGCCAGAGGAGAATTGGAATTGTGTAGTTACAGATTCAGCAGAGCGTTGGCGACTTTCACTCACTCAGTGACTCAATGAGCAAGCACTTTGGCCACAGTGGGAAGGAAAAACTCCCTTTTATTAACAGGAAAAAACCTCAGGCAGAATCAGGCTCAGGGAGGGGCGGCCATATGGGCATACTTTTGTCCACTTAGTGTTTCACAAACTCATCTTATCAAATGTTGAAATGACAAACAAATGCTCTATTTTTAAAAAAATCTATAAAAATACAATTTAAGTCAGTAAAAAAAAGACCTAAGACTTGTTGTTGTTAGGGGGTTTTTTTTAAGTTATTTTCAGAATTCACATCGTCTTAACCTGGGCTAAAGAATATTTTTAGATGAGAAGGGCACAGAAATCAAACCCCAGCATCATTGATGGTATTGAGCAGTTAGTCCACACGGGTTGGTGCCCACCTGTGCAGGGACAGTTAATACTGAGGGATGCATACAGGTTTTGGAGCAACATAAGCTGCCATTCAGACATCTATTTTCATGCCAACCCACAATCTGCACATATTACAGTAGTTCCAAATTGACCTACCTGCAGTCTGGACTGAAAGCATCTGGCACATTATGAAACTAAAAAATACAACTGCAGCCCTTAATTGTTTATAAAGAAAGAACGGGGAAAATATTTAGGTTTCAAAATGAAAAATAATCTCAATTTTAAGGTTCTTCTTAAGAACTGTGTTCTCAATTTTGCATGTTTCTGCATAACTGATATCATTATTAGTACAGCAGTATTTTTTTAATGCTAGATGAATTTTATGCAAACATCTCGATGTGACTGATAAAGTCCAGATCTACTGATGACTGATAAGGATCAAGATGGACAACTCATTCATTGACAGTGCGATACTTACATGGTCTCCTATCAATTCAAAGCAGCCTGTACACACACAAACGCACACACATAATATAATGCTCAGATGTGTATATGATGTGTATGTGACTACATACCCTTTAAATAGAAGGGTGGGGATAGGTCCAGTAAATAAATTTTCTGTAAAAGGTATTCATTTATTTTTACTCCAACTGTATACGAGTGTGTGGCCAGCCATGGAGCCATAACTAATGCCAGTCATGGAGACTTATAATCCAGGCCCACATCCTATATGAGCCTTAACACACATCAGTTTCAGTCTTTAAATCTGACCCTTTGTCCCACAGCACAGCAAATAACCCATGGAGAGAACCAATAAAAATAGAGGAGAAGCAGGCTTGTTCTCGTCTCACTGAAATCACAGTGAAGAAAGAAAAAAATCAGGGTCAGTTAAAAAAGATAAACAACACAAAAGAAAAGAAAAAATAAACTGTGGCACTGTGTATGCATGAGAGTGTGTCTCCTGTAGGCACGGTTTATCCAATCACTTGTCATCAGGGTTTCTGTCAGTCTGCCAAGAAGAGCTCTCAGTGGTGTAATTGTCTTTATAGCCGTCCAAATACAGACAGACAGACAGGCAGAGATACACACATAAAACTTCAGCCAATTTATGAAAAGAAAGGACAGTCGCTGCAAATGCATGATCAAACACAGAGATGTTAACACACAATCACAGCTTATGTGACAATGTAGAGGTTGTTGTGATTGTGCATTTACACCCTGTGCTCAAGTGTCCTACATTTCAGGGACAGCGTCGGAGAAGTGTTTTCATACAAAACGTGTATAAAACAGAGCTGGAAGCAGCCATGAGGGTGCCAAACAGCACACAGTTGCCATGCCAACTTAATTTCATCTTTTTTTTAAACCTGGCTATAAGAAGTGATTGGACAAAGTATTTTTGTTTATTGTGTCCCCCAATTTCCAGCTTTTCTACCACCACAGAGGGCCGCGTGCTGCCGTCACTGATTTTGATTCCCAGTCCTGGACAAAAAGCTTTAAAAGACTAAAATGTTTCTGATAACTTTCAGGAGGATTGGCATAAGCATCATCTGTGCCAGTTTTGGTGAGTGTAGAATGGCAGAAGTGTACATCACAGGGTAATCTTATCACAAGCTCTATTGATGGATGTAAGCCGTAGGTTTCTTTGTACTTGTCATGTGTAAAACATGCTCATGGAGGGAAGAAATTGGCTTCTTTCTCTCGATTTGCCAGTGCATGTCTCTCTCTCCTCACTGTAATAGTCTCCTAGAGGCATGTTGTTCTGTATGTGGGAAACATGTAGTGAAAATTTTGTCTCAGTCCTTCTATTTGCATACTTAGAGGCTGAACATACTGAAGCCATCTTGCCACATGCAGACAACAATGTATTACAAGAAATAACACAGAAATGGGGTAAATCACAGGACCAGATCCACATAAAGTCCACAAAATGTTACACCAGATGCCAGAAAAATAGAGCATTGTGCCAAGTGCTAGCTGGCACAGCTTATGTCAATCCAAACAAATTAGAAACTAGGAAGTAGGAGGGACTACTGCACCTCCAGACCTGTTAGTGACATTTAATTACAGCCCACACTTGTACAACAGCACCTGTATATTGACTTTATGAGCACAAATTCCCTCCTTTGTTTAATTAGCTGTCCATGTGCATTAGACAGGATAAACATTATAACACAGTAAAAAAAAATTCCTTACACTCACTGTAGGGTAGTTTATTGTTAGACCTTCCTTTGAAGGTCTAACAATATCACTTCCTCTTTATAAAAGGAATTACACTTAACTCACCACAGCTAATCTAAAAACTGTATGAAGTAGTTTAAGAGCTCTTGGAATAACCTGGAGTTCTGTTGTGATTATTCATAAAATGTGGTCTTGTCTTTATTTAATGCAAGACATAGGGCCACCTAAATATTGCACATGTAGAAGCCATGCCATTAATCTCTCAGTGCAGTTTTTGTGCTGATGTTGATGCAACAAGATGTTTGGATCTCTGAAGGTACTGAGCATGCACCAGCCTTTCTTTTTCTGTGACTTTCTGATGTCTGTTGGATTGTATCTCAGTTTTTGTTTTCCTAAATGCTTCCACTTTGCAATAATACAAAGATGTTTCACAGACTGGTTAGTTGCAACAGTGGCATGCTGTTACAGTACCACAGTTGAATTCAGTGAGCCCTTTCACAAACGTTTGTAAAGGGAGAATGCATGGCTAGGTGCTTGATTTTATACACTCGGGGCAATGGTACGGTAGCCCTGAGTGGTCAAACACAATGCATCTTACAAAAACACCTGCACATAGAAAAATGCTGCAAAAAGGATACAAAACAGTGGAATAAAACACAATGGAAAAAGGAAAAACAGCACAAACTCAGAATTTTAAAAAAAACTTCTGAGGAGATAATAATATCACAGGACAGCTGCCAAAGTCACAAGCTAACAGTAAACTGCTAATACCAGTTATATGTATCTACAATTCAATTCAGATCAATTCAGTGAATTCAGTACGATTCAGCACCAAATAATAGTTGTTTTAAAGCACTTTATATTTTAAGTTAAGACGATAATATACAATAATACAGATATGAATATAAATACATGAGTCAAAATACATATTAGCTTGCATCTTTTTTGACCTCTAATATCTTTCTCTTCTTTATGTGCAGTCCTTTGCATGCTTTGGTTTTCTGGTGCTTCTGCAGCTCTTCCATCACATTAACGTCTCCCCACAAACACTTCCATGGACTCACTGTATTTTTTGCTGCATCTGTTTCAGCACATCAAATGTAGAGAAATATTATACTTTTTCAATATAATTTTTAAAACAAAGCCAAAAATATTAACGATTGAGAGGTGTGGCTGAATACTTCTTTAGTGTAATGTATATATAAACACAACCTGACTAAAATGATGAAGTTTGGTGAAGATGAATGAAGTTTCGTGTCTTTATAATATACAGAAATTGTCACCGACAGTAAAGACTGAAAAAACAAAATGAGCTCTTCAATTTACTAACTTGTGGGACTTCTGTCTGCAGCAGTAACATCCTCCACAAGGAAGAATCTGGGATCATTTGTTGCTGTAAGAGTGTGTCAGTGAATCAGCATTTCAAGGGTGTCCCTCAGATCTTTGTTTAAAGTTAGGACACTCAGTCATTAGAGACTTTAAATTTCCATCTACCCTGTGCTTGATTTGGCTCTTGTCTTTGGGTGATGTCATGTCTGTTATTGTCTTTATCGTTTCAAGGTCTGGCTGCAGACAATTTGTCACCCAGATAAGTAATCTCTTTGACCCTGAATCAATACTTCAGTTTGTTCAGCCTCAGCTTAGATTTTTCTGCTTTTGTCACCCTCGGTCTTTCATCATGCTCTGTCTATCACTCAGACGAAGATCTTTTCATACTTTAGAACAGTTACTGTACTGCCCTATGAAAAAGTGAAGGCATTGCAAAGGGGATATATAGAATGGCTCAGTTCTGAGCTTTTCTCATCCAGCTCAATTTGGTGAAGCCCTAAGTATGCATCCAGTTTGAAAAAAAAAGGATCTGGCTGCCATTGAGCTTGTAATGTCTGAGTTTGTTTGCAGTTTGAAGTTCTCTCTTTTGATCTGTTTGTTTGAATGTGTCAGATTGATGCGCAGTCTCAGCTCTCCATTCTTTTTCTGCATTTATGACTCTGCTCCTGAATTCATAGACACTTATGCTTCATTTTTCCTTGTTATAGTCATCAAGTTTGCCTAGTACTACACGAAACATGTCATTTTCATCCTGCAAAAAAATTAAGACGCAGCCAGCCATAGTTAGAGGCTCAGCCATCTTCTGAAAATGATCTCTTTCATCTTGTCCCTCTAGCCGACTGCTCTTCACTTCTTGTAGACATTGGCTGCTAACTTTGATGAATATTATTCAACATGAAATCATTTTTCCTGGATATCCTTCTTGTAGTGTGTATTATCACCAGTCTGTAGAGAGACATGTTTATTGTGTCACATCCACATACACTGCGGTGTGTTGAATAAAAATGTATCATCTGTTTATACATTTTTAAATTTGGGTGAGGATCTGTGTTTGTTTAACTTCCCTGTTATTTAGTCACAGGTGGGGAGAGGAGGTTAGCATCAGGTGTCTGATCAGCGTGTGGGCGGAGTCCCCGGGCTGGTTCACCTTTTCCACACCTGTACAAGATCACCTCATAGTGTGGAGGGTATTTAAAGTCCTTGACGTTTCCTCAGTTCTAGATCAAGTTGTCCTGTTCACAGTGGTGATGTTAGGGGTAACCCTGATGCCTGTGTAGGGATGGGTATTGATAAGATTTTCACGATTCCGAATCCATTTTTGATTCTGTTTAACGATTCGATTCTTTATCGATTCTCTTATCGATTCTTTTTAAAAAAAGGAGAACACTAAGGTCGATTAGCTTAGAACTTTGTTTTATATCTTCTCTTTGAACAAGATAGAAATTTAGGAGTAACATGGCCTTACAAACCCAGCAGTGAGATCTTAAGAGATCCAGCCTACGGCTCTTCAATGGGGTGTCACAGGGTCCCCAGGAAAAAAAATTGTAAATGTAAAATAATAAAATAAATATTCTTCTGTAGCAATAACAAAGTATAACATAAATTATTCTGTAGCAATTACACAAGAATATCCAGTAATGTCCCTGCCTACAATTAAACACATTCATTTACCGAAAATCGGGGCATCTGCTGTGGAAAATGGGTTCAAGCCTTTTACCACAAACTTAGTCACTGTGACGTCATTTTCGCGGAAATGTAGTCTTTTTTACCATCAGGGCCTCAGGGCCTATACTGGTCTTTTTAAAAGTTATGTTTTACTTTATGACTTTCTGTGTCGTTTCTGGGATGCTTAGGGCTCATATTGCACTGCTGGAAATAGTTTATTTTGATGCATATGCTGCTTTTTTGCACATTTGCAGTATAATATTTATTTTTCGTTTTTCCTGCAGTGTATAAAAATTGGTGTATTTCAAAAATAAAACTATGAAGACACTCAAAATAAATTTCCTGTGGTAGGAAACTATTTTGTGCAACTTTTTTGTATTTACAGTTTTGAGGGATAAGCCTCTTGAATTTCTCTAACTAGAAATATATGTTAAAAAAGCAAAAACGATTTTCAATTTTTTTGTAGTTTATTGCACTTTTTTGCAATTTATGTAATTACTATGCACTTAATGAACACATATTATTAAAATCTGGGCGATAATTGTTGTATTGATGTATAGCAACTTGAAATGCTCCCAAAAATGGCACCACACCATGTAAAAATATAATATAAGCTCTGGTGGACTTGGTTCTATGGTAGGTCTTAAAGGGTTAACTGACCGCGGCACACCTGCACCAGGGTAAACCTCCGCCTACCCTGCTCCTGCTTTACAGGTGAAAATAGAGCAACAGGACCACTGAGTCTTTGACTTTATTTATTTTCTGCTGTGTTTTACTTGCATCTATTTGAAAGAAAGTGAGTGTAAACACAAAAAATATTTTATTTTATGTGCTGGAATGTGTAGAAAATAGGTTTAAATGTTAAACTAATTTATTCAAGTCAGAGAATGTTGCATATAATTACATTTTTGCTTGATGCAGCTTGATGCATAAAGTTAAAAGATCAAAACTGATAAAACAAGTTAAAAAAAGAGACTTTTCCATTTGATTACATTTTGTATGATGGATTATGTAGAAAAAGTAGAATTGGGCTGAAAGATCTATCGCTTTATCACCTATTCAGGTTGCAAATCGTGCTTTTAAAAAGTAACTAAGTAACTAAGTAATTAATTACTTTTGAAAATAAGTAATCAGTAAAGTAATGGGATTACTTTTTTGGGGAAGTAATCAGTAATTATTTACTGATTACTTTTTTCAAGTAACTTGACCAACACTGCCGGTAGACTGCAGCGAGAACTGCCAGCATCTGAGCCAGCCAGACTGTCTCTCTCATCATGGTCACCTAAATGCACAGTAAAGGCAGATTTTGTAATAAGGCAGATCGCGCTAACATAATATGCAATGTTAGTTGATGATTTACCTGCCGCATTAACGGGAGAGGACGTGCAAACGTTACCGCTGCTGCTGGGTTGAGATTCACGAGTCCGGAGCGGAATTAAAAACACGACATTCATTTAAGGTCATCGCGTGTTTTGTGAGCAAATGCTTTTGCATATTCGTAGTGTTTCCTCCCTTAAATAAAATATCTACTTTGCTAGTATTGCAAGTTATCATCCGTTCTCGTAAAGTATAACCAAACTTTTGAGCGTTTGAGCCTGCCAGGTTTACCTGCCAGGTAAATGACGCTCCGCAACGTGGTGACGTCATTCGGGGCGACTGGAATCGTTTGCAAAAATGGCAAACAATTCCAAGGAATTGAAACAGTGGGAACCGGTTCTCAACAAGAACCAGGTTTCGATACCCATCCTTATGCCTGTGATTAGGACTTCTGCTCACCAGCTCAAGAAATTAGCTAGACAACTGTTGCCATTGTGTAAGCGTTTTAAAATCACATGATTAATTAGTGCCTAATGAACTGAAGTTTTACTATAATGTTTACCATATGTACTGCATTTAACTCCTAAATATTTTGACTTTACACTGTAAATATTTGCAATAAATACTCCACAAAGTGTTTGATTTTAGCAGATATCAGGTATTTGCCAACCTTTCTGTATCGGCATTTATAACAGCAGATAATTAAAATGTATTCAAATGTAAAAAGTAAACAAGAGGGAGGAGAAACACACTTCAACCATGTTGTTAATGCTGATATTGATAATGTGACTGCCAGAGGACCCTGTGATAATTACCTGTTGGCAACACATGTTCAGAACACCACAAACAACGTCCAGCTGCTCTGAGCAGATCATAAACAAGTGAATAAATGACAACATACAATAAATATAAGAGAAAATCTGTTTATTTTTCATGGGTGTGGAAGGAAAACAAATTGGCAAATATATTGCAGTATTGGATTTTCTAATGCACAGTATCAGAATGGGTGAACTGTACTCCAATGGATTTGGATGGACGACTTCTCAAACTACTGCAAAACTGTAGCAAGAGCTTGGCTCCCATCCGTCGTGCCTGGTTGGCGCTGGTCTTCACCAAGCATGCCCTCTGCTACTAATTCTGTTCAGATTTATGAAATATAGGTATCTCACACACACGTGTGTGTGTGTGTGTGTGTGTGTGTGTGTGTATATATATATATATATATATATATATATATATATATATATATATATATATATATATATATATATATATTTTTTTTTTAATTTATTTATTTATTAATTTTTTTAGTGTTCTTTACATTTGACAGTCATTTAGATTGTGCACACATTGCAAGTTCTTAGTTGATGCTGCTCTCATTCACTCCTTTTCTTCCTTTGTTTCCTTATTATGATTTATCGGCTCCATTTTTCTTTCTTCTCTCTTTCTTCTTCCTTTATGAATTATTACTCTGATTCTCTTCTCCTTCTGTCTCTGCTGATGGATCATTATTTACTTTTTCAAATCTTTCTTCCCTTTCTCTCAGTCTTTATTAATGACTCAGTCAGTTCCTCGTATGTACATTTCAGTGTCTCCTTCTCTTTTGTGATGTCTTAATCCCTCGTTTTGCCTTTTTGCAGCGCTTTTCACCTTAAATGTAATTTGTAAATGATGAAATACCAGTTGTGCAACCTACAATTTACCCCCCGTCTTTTCCTCCATGTCAGGGCTCTGTGTGCGGGCAGGCAGAGATGAGGATCCAAATGCAGGACTCGAACACAGAATTGAAACTCAAAAAAACCTCAGCTTTATTGCTGGCAGAAAAACAAACATGGAGTGAGGATGGAACACTGAGACCAAGGACACACAGGCATAATTCTGAGGGTACGACGCGACACTGAGCATGGGAAAACACAGGGCTTAATTACACAGGGTAGTAACGGGGAATCGGCAACAGGAGGGAGACACAGCTGGGAGAGATCAGGGCTAACGAGACGGGGGAGCTAAGCTGCACACACTAACATAAGACAAAGACTTTCACAATAAAACAGGAAACATGAATTACTAAACAAGCATGCAGACTTTACACTGAGAGACAGACAGAATGACACATGGAATCTGAACTAAACTAAACGTGAGATATAACTGAGAACAAATCCTTAAGCACGGATAAACAGAAACAAGAAATAATAATCATCATCATCATCACTACGAGAAGAAAACAATCCATGAAGCAGAAATAAACCAAAACATAATAAACTCAAAATACTGGGTCCAACGGACCCAGAACCGTGACACTCCAGATACGAACATTTTATGATTAATTCACCTTTTTTATCTTACCCTTTCTTGTGAAGTGTATTTTATCAGCAGATAGCGTAGATTGATGGATCTGTGTCAAAGATTGTGATTTTGCAATGCTGGGTTTGTACGCAAACATTGCAAGCATAACAAGTGAAAACAGATGAGAACATGATGAAAGAGGGTAGATTAAAAAGAGGTGAAAAGAGAGGTTGGAGGGAAGAAAATAGAGGAAAAATAATAAGGTGGGGGAACAGATAAAGGAAATGGGAAGGGTGTGTAAAGCATGGATGAATGCTTGAGAAGAGTAATAAAGAATAGGAAAATAGACAGATAGCATGATTGATAGAGGAGGAAGGAAGAAGCTAAGGAGAAACAAAAACAGTGACTGGCAACTTGTAACTATATTGTTGCCGACTATGGTGACTATTCTGCTGCTGCATTAATTGTAAGTCACTCTGGATTAGCTAAAAGGCTGTGAATGTAAATTATGAAGCGTGAAACAGGAAGACAGAGAAGCATGGCAGTGACTGCGAAGAAACTGCGAAGCATGGCAGTAAATGAAAATAGCCATGCGAGATGGGGAGAAAGCTGAAGGGAGACTTAATGCAGCACAAACCAGTTGAGAAACCAGTTGAGTGTTAATATGTATTAAAAAACACATTTTACATCATTTGAATGATCATTGTAAATCAAGTTTCTAACTACACTTCTATGTGCATCTGTCCCTGATGTACCTGATTTCTATTATTTTGCATGCTAAATGATCACCCTATGCCTTAAAACACAATCTGAGAGCAAGAGATTTAATCATTTACTTACTACTACTTGTCTTGTTTCTAAATTCCAAACCTCCTCTGGCACTAACATCACTACAAAAGAAATGTGCGAGGAGCTTCATGGCATGGGCTTCCATGGCTGAGCAGCTCCTGTAGGTGCAATGTCATTCTTCATTCTGAGCTGACTGCAGGTTCACCAACCTGATAAATAGTTCATTTTCATAATGACTGAAACTAGCACCACTGACTAACAATGGGAAGTGAGTTCAGTTTCAAGATCAATATGCATTCGAGCAGGGGGTGTCACGGCCGGGCGGATCACACACAGTAATTCGGCGTGCCCGTGTGGCGTGCTGGCTAGACCCAAGCGCGGCGAAGGCTAGCGGTGGGTTTGGAGCAGACACGCAGTTATTCTAGTAATGACCAGTGCACGAAGCGTGGCTTCGGAACTGTCGTTACAGACAGAGAGCGAGCGGAGCCGGGAAGAGAAAAAGGATTGAAAGGGATTGTCACTCACAGTTGCTGAATCAGGCGGAGACTGACGTCGGCAGAGTTTCGGAGCTCCTGACAAGAAGATACTGATGTCTGAGCGGCGAACAGGTGGGTGGCGTCTCTCTTTTAACCCCGGCCCCGTGATCAGCTGATCACAGCCGATCACCGGCTGACAGGACCCCCCCCCCCGAGGACCGGCACCCGACGGGCCAGGACGGCGGCGACGGAAATCCGAGATGAGGGAAGGATCCAAGATGAAGCGGGACGGCACCCAGGAGCGCTCATCAGGGCCGTAGCCAGCCCAGTCCACCAAATACTGGACCCCCCGGCCCCGGGGACGGGAGTCCAAGATCCGACGGACAGCGTAGACAGGACCCCCATCGACGATCCTGGACGGGGGCGGGGCCCGGGAGGGGGGCGCCAGTGGGGAAGCGACGTGCCGCTTAAGCTGCGAGACGTGGAAAACCGGATGGACCTTCATGGCGGGCGGAAGCCGGAGACGGTAAGCCACGGGGTTGAGCCGGGCAGTGACTTCGTACGGGCCGACGAACCGGGGAGCGAGCTTCTTGGACTCACCGCGCAGCCGTAGGTGCTTTGTGGAGAGCCAGACGCGGTCCCCCGGCCGGAAGGGGTGACCCGGGCGGTGGCGGCGACGATGCTGCCGGGTGTACAGAGCGTTGGCCCGGGAAATGGCAGCCCGCGCCTTGATCCAGGCCTGGCGACAGCGGCGGACCATCCGTTCAGCAGCCGGCACGTCGACCTCCGCTTCCTGATGGCTGAAGATAGGAGGTTGAAATCCATGACAGACCTCAAAGGGCGAGAGACCGGTGGCGGAAGAGATGTGAAGGTTATGAGACAACTCAGCCCACACCAGGTAACGAGGCCATAGCGACGGTTGGGCGGAGACGAAGCACCGTAAGAAGCGCCCCAACTGTTGATTGGTCCGTTCAACCTGCCCATTGGTCTGAGGGTGATAGCCGGACGAGAGGCTGGGAGACGCTCCAATCAGGCGGCAGAAGGCCTTCCAGAACCTGGCGGTGAACTGTGGCCCCCGATCGGAGACTATGTCCTTGGGGAATCCGTGAAGCCGGACGACATGGTCCAGGAGGAGCTCGGCCGTCCGTTTGGCGGAGGGGAGGCCGGCCAGGGCGACCAGGTGCACCGCCTTAGAAAACCGGTCCACAAAGGTGAGGATGGTGTCAAGACCGTCCACAGATGGAAGGCCGGTAACAAAGTCAAGGCCGACATGGGACCAGGGACGTCTCGGCACCGGGAGAGGGTGAAGGTCGCCAGCGGGCGGCTGGGTGGAGGACTTGGCCCGAGCACAGGTGTCACAGGCGGAAACGAAGTCACGGACGTCCCGAGTCATGGAGGGCCACCAGAAGGCACGACGGAGGAGCTGGAGGGTTCTGTCGGGCCCTGGGTGACCAGAGAGCGGGGAGGAGTGAGCCCAGAGCAAGGCCTCCTGACGGCACCGGGATGGCACATAGAGCCGCCCAGCTGGGGTCTCCGGCGGAGGCGGTTCGGCGGTCAGGGCATCCCGGATAGAGTCCTCCAAGGGCCACCGAAGGGGGGCAGCGAAACAATGAGACGGTAGGATAGGTCCAGGGTCTGACGTGAAGTCGTCCTGGGCGAACTGCCTGGAGAGGGCGTCTGCCTTGGTGTTCTTGGAGCCAGGGCGGTAGGCGAGGTGGAAGTTGTACGGTTCGAAGAATAAGGCCCAACGGGCCTGCCTTGGGTTGAGCTGCTTGGCAGAACGAATATGGATCAGGTTCTGGTGATCAGTCCAGATCAGAAATGGTTCTTTCGCTCCCAGGAGCCAATGCCGCCATTCTTCCAAGGCCCACTTGATGGCCAGGAGTTCCCGGTCGCCGACACCATACCGTCGCTGCGTGTCAGAGAATTTCCTTGAAAAATAGCAGCACGGGTGAAGTTTTCCATCCGGGCCATGTTGAGAGAGGACGGCGCCAGCGCCAACATCGGAGGCATCCACCTCCACCACAAAATCTCCGGCAGGATCAGGGTGGAGCAGGACGGGAGCTGTAGCAAACCGACGGATAAGGCCTCGGAATGCCAGTTTCGCACCAGGGGGGAGGCAGAAGGGCCTGGGCAGGTTAGCTGGTTTAGTGAGGGATGTCAGTGGCGCGACAATGGTGCTGAAATTGCGGATAAAGCGCCGATAAAAATTAGCAAAGCCCAGGAAGCTCTGCAGCTGCTTAAGGCTGGAAGGCTGAGGCCACTGGGTCACGGCTTGGAGCTTTTGCGGGTCCATGGTCAGGCCATTGGAGGAGATGGTGAAGCCCAGGAAGGTAGTGGACCGTTGATGGAAGGCACACTTTTCCAGTTTGCAGAACAGCTGGTACTCGAGCAGCCTGCTTAGCACGGCCCGCACATGGCGAATATGGTCCACTTCGGTGCGGGAGTAGATCAGGATGTCATCCAGATAGGCAAACACCCACCGGCCCAGCATGTCCCGCAAGACATCGTTGATCAGGTGTTGGAAGACAGCAGGGCTGTTGCAGAGGCCGAAGGGCATCACCAGATACTCCCAGTGCCCGTTAGGGGTGATGAAGGCCGTCTTCCATTCGTCCCCTTCTCTAATCCGCACCAAATTGTAAGCGCTGCGTAGGTCTAGTTTGGTGAAGATGCAGGCCTGGGAGAGGGAATCGAGCGCGGTGGATAGCAGAGGAAGAGGATGGCGGTTCTTAACAGTGATTTTATTCAAGCCTCGGTAGTCTATACAGGGGCGAAGCCCGCCGTCTTTCTTCTTTACAAAGAAGAACCCCGCAGCTGCAGGGGAGGTAGAAGGGCGAATGAAGCCCTGTTGGAGAGCCTCAGCGACGTACTCCTCCATGGCTTTGTTCTCTGCGGTTGACAGCGAGAACAGGCGACCACGAGGAGGGACTGCTCCCGGGAGGAGCTCGATGGCCATGTCGTAGGAGCGATGAGGAGGGAGAGCGGAGGCTCGCCTCTTACTGAAGACCTCGGACAGGTCATGGTAAGCCGGAGGGATCCTATCCAGATCGATGGGCTCCGGGGGTGACGCCTCTTCTGACTTTGAGTCCTGTCCAGTCCGGAGGAGAAGGCAGCGGCGTGAACACCGGGGACCCCAGTCCAGGATCTGGCAGGAAGACCAGGAGACGTGGGGGTCATGTCGACGGAACCAGGGGTATCCGAGGATGAGAGGAGAGGAAGAGGCCGAGACTACTAGAAACCGGATCTCCTCCTGATGATCCCCGACAGACATGCGGACTGGCTGGGTCTGGAACTGGACCGGGTAGGGTTGGAGTGGTCGCCCGTCTACTGAGGTCACCGGGAGAAATCGGTCGACGGAGGTCAATGGGATGCGAAGCCGAGAGGCTAGTTTTTGGTCGATGAAGTTCTCGGCAGCTCCGGTGTCCAGGAGGGCTTCGGATGAGAGCTGTTGGTGTTTCAGGTGAAATGTGACCGGTAACAGAAAACGAGAGGGATCGGAGGAGTGGGAAGGGCCAGGTGGGACACCCCCGCAGTCTACCTGGCGTCGTCGTTTCCCGGCCGTAGCGGGCACTGGGGACGACGGTGTCGAGCTGATCCACAGTAGGCGCAGAGGCCCTCACGCCAGCGTCTCTCTTTCTCCTCCTTGGGGAGTCCACCCAGCTGCATGGGCTCCTCGCTGGATGTGCTGCTTGGGCTAGCCGTGGCTCCATCAGAGGGGGGAGGAGGTCGCGACGACGTGGTCCGCTGAGGCTGGAAGGGTTTTAAGGCCCGAGGGGCATGGCGAGGCCGCGACATCACACGTTGGTCGATCTTCAGGGCAAGGTCCACGGCCTCATCCAAGGTCTTTGGGGCCTCACGGCCGGCCATCTCGTCTCTGATGTAATCAGCCAGTCCCTCTAGAAAGATGGAGCGCAGAGAAGCATCTCCCCATTGAAGCTTAGCAGCCAGGGTGCGGAATTGGGAGGCGAAGTAACAGACTGGTCGGCTGCCCTGGCGTAGATGAAGCAGCTGTGACTCCACTTCCACTTCACTGCTGGGGGGAACGAAAGTCTTTTTTAACTCCTCCACAAACAGAGCATAGTCATTACACGCTGCAGATTTATTGTTGTAGAGAGCCGCGGCCCATTCCTGAGCCTGGCCAGACAAGAGAGAGGTGAGCATCGCCACTTTTGCACGGGCAGTGGCGTATTTAGTGGGTTGACATTCAAACATCATGTCTAAGGTGGCGAGCAACCCATCAGGCCGGCCGTCGACTCCGTTCCACTTATCTGGTAGTCCGATCCGGGGTTCAGCGCTCACCGGCGCTGGCTGACGTTGCAGCGAGGTGACGGAAGAGGAAAGCTGGAGGACAGTTTCGGTGAGAGACTCCATCTTTGTGCTCATCCGATCCACCACACCGCGAAGATATAACACTTCGGCTTTCAGCCGTTCGAATTCCGCTGGGTCTATATGCGGCTCAGACATCCTGTCACGGCCGGGCGGATCACACACAGTAATTCGGCGTGCCCGTGTGGCGTGCTGGCTAGACCCAAGCGCGGCGAAGGCTAGCGGTGGGTTTGGAGCAGACACGCAGTTATTCTAGTAATGACCAGTGCACGAAGCGTGGCTTCGGAACTGTCGTTACAGACAGAGAGCGAGCGGAGCCGGGAAGAGAAAAAGGATTGAAAGGGATTGTCACTCACAGTTGCTGAATCAGGCGGAGACTGACGTCGGCAGAGTTTCGGAGCTCCTGACAAGAAGATACTGATGTCTGAGCGGCGAACAGGTGGGTGGCGTCTCTCTTTTAACCCCGGCCCCGTGATCAGCTGATCACAGCCGATCACCGGCTGACAGGGGGCTTAGGGGTACATCTTTCACCATCTCACAATGCTGTGATTGCAGCCATTCTCTAACTCTCAGTGGTTCGTACTCATGGCCAATGATCAATGGTCATGACAATAACTATATAATAAATAAGCTGTTAATATTCCATCTGCACTAAACAACCTGCAGCATTATTGGATAACCACATTGTTGCAGATGAGCTGAGGAAAATAAGAAAAGAATTTGCCTGCATCACCCCGCAAACACAAACCATGTGTTTGATAGCCATGATGTCAAAGTAGAAAAATAAGACCACCTAGCATGCACCTGTGTGTATTTGTGGGTTTATCTGCATGTAAAAATTGGAAAACATTGTTGATCTGAAGTAGCTCTTCAGCGCAGCTCTGAATAATGCCTAAGGATGCATTTAGACGTCCTTGGTGAGAAAACCCTGTTGGCTGTTTAAATGTGTGCAGTGCAGATTTCTTTCTTTGTATACGAGCATGTGAAGCATGTGACTTATTGTCAGTCAACAGCATTGTACATTGTTGTGAAAGTGCAGGTTAACTACTTTTCACAGGAATTTGGAGGCAGCACAGTGAACCCTCACTTCATTGTGCCACACTATTTGTTTTAATGTTTACAACTGTGAGGCAGATTGTAGCAGAAGATGAAATGGTCTTGGTCATTGTGACTGATGTTTGATGATTGTGATGCCCCATCTTAGAGTGTGAGAAGTAGGTGCCAGGAGGCAACAAATTTGTTAGTTGTTTTTTAAAAGGGCTCGGTGCTAACCCTTTTCTCTCTTCTCTGAGCTGATATGTGCTTGAGTTTGGTTTAGTTTGCTTTTTGTTTGTTTCTTGCACAGACCACCAACTAACTGTATACCCACATTTACCACCCTACTGATATCAATGTTCCACTTTTGGGGAAATCTAATTAAATTAAATAACCTTTAGTGTGGTATCCCTGTTCTTGCAGACTCCAGAGGTGCATTGTTGTAATTTCTCATGTTTTTTGTTTGATTTAAAAAAAGAGAGAAAAGAAAAGCCTCATTGTTTTCGCTTTCTACTTTGACCATTTCTATTTAAAAATACAAATCTCCTCTAAGGAGTTTTGTTAAGTAGAACTATTTATTCAGTCAGTGTTTTTCATGGTTCCTGAATTTTCGTATCACATTATACTAAGTTTGGTAGGAACGCCAATACTGTTGCTGCATTAATCATCTGGAGGACAACTTCCCAAACTACATGTTATCAGAATGTTGGCTATGTTGTCAGATGTACCTCAGACAGCTTAGGGCATTAGCATTTTTATGGAGTGAATTTGTGGGTGCAGGTTTAGCAGGTATCTGGTTTGAAGGTCTCAGGGTCACCTCTCTGGATTTTACACATGATGTAGTTTTTTCAGTTTCATTAGTGACCTCCAGCTTGCACTAGGTTGGTTTTCAACTAAAATTAACACCTCCAATTACCACCTCAGCTGGAAAAGGGTGGAGTGCCCACTCTGGGTTGGGAATGAGTTGGAGCTTGTAATGGAAGAGTTTAAATTATGGGGGTTGATTTACGGAAGATCTACATTCCCATCCTCACCTATGGTCAAGAGCTCTAGGTAGTGACCACTGAAAGACTAAAAGGCTAAGACAGCAACCAGAAGAAATGAGACTCTCTAGAAGAGTGAGGAGTTCAGTCATTCGGGATGGTCTGAAAGTAGAGCCATAACTCCTTCACAGAGAGAATGGCCAGTCGAGGTGATATGAACAGCTGACCAGGATGTCTCCTTGACACCTCATAGCTGAGGTGTGTGTGTGTATTGGGGTCAAAAGCCACTTTTCCATTAGTACCTACTCAGATTGACATGCCACAGTCAATCCTGGTACCAGGTACTAAAATAGTACCTGCTTGGGGTTCCAACACATTCTGAGCAGGTACTAAAATATAACGTCATCAGGCTGTATGCCACCAATTGTCTGGTCATTCATGAAAATCAACACAACCCTTTTTGATGCCCAGCAAGGAGGGAAATGGCTACAAAAAACCTGGTGCTGGTCCTGGTGTCTTAAGAAAAGCCACAGACCGAGCAGCAGGTATATCGTCACCTCGTCACCTTTGTCGTAGCATTCATGTTTCATACAAATTATATCCCAGGATGTTCAGCCACGTTGCTATAATGAGAAGCATGCACATTAGGTGGTACTCGATTGTAAAGGAAAAGCAGTCAATTTGAGTCAAGTCGTGGTGAGCCATGGTGAGTGGAACTGAAAAGGTACTAATGGGAAAGGGGCTAAAATGACCACTGGCAGTGTGTTTAGGATCACGTCATTCTTAAACAATAAAAAAATTACCAATCAAATAGTATTTTATGTTGCTTGAGAGAGTCACGGGTCAGTACTAAGTAAAGAAAAAAAAACATTCATCTGAAAATGATACAGGGACTGAAACGAAGCAAAACTCCAAAGAAAAACTTCAGAAAGCCTGGAGAACTGTTGTTCAAGGCAACTGTAAAAATGACAAGAAACACAGTACAGTACTGTGTTTCTTGTCATTTTTACAGTATCAAAGCCTGTTTTTCTTGGTGGTTTCTTCCAGTGTCTCCATTTCAACTGTATTAGCTATGCGCACCTCTGCCAGACCGCTGTTGTAGCAGTCACTGGAGATTTGTTTCCTACAAATTCTGTTAACTGCCAAAGATCAGTGAGCTTTGGGGTCATTCGCTAAGCTAAAAATCCATTCCATTTATTCAGTCATGTGTGCGCAGACGCCTGTGTGCTTGTAAATGTATAACGCAGTCAATACTCACAGTCTTCTGGGGCTAATATCAGAGTGAAGTCTGATTCATGTGAGGACAAACATAATTGCTGATTTAGCAATGGGAGCTCAGAACAGAAGCTTTCACAATAGTGCAAAGATTAAATTATAAAATAAGTTTAAAATAAAGATTAGAATTTGCTGGGCCACTGAACTTTGAACCGGACTTAACACTGAAAGGATTAAAAAGCACCGATCATCTCATTCTGCCTTGAATTCAGGCAGATCCAACTTTAACACGTATCACTCACCTAAACATTGCTATATATGCTGTTTAGACTGTGCTGTTTCTGTATGTAAACTATACACATACTGTATTTATGGACACTTTAGCTAAGAAAAACAGCTGTCTTATATAAAATATATATCTTCCTGATTTTAGCATCTCCATCGGTCACTCTCAACATTTCTTTTCTTAGTAACGATGGAATCGTCTCCTGCGTCCCTCTACTTACCATCTGCTCCACCTCTTGAGTGCTTTCAATCGTTTCTTCCATTTTCCTCTTACACCTCTCCTTTCCTATCCTTTTTACCCTATGCAAGTTTTTCCTGTCTCTTTCCTTTTACTGCCCTTCCCCCTTGCCTCCTACTCTCTCTCTCTTTTTCTCTCTCCGTCTCAATTTGACCTAATTTCTATAGCCGCAGCCAGTACAGACATCTGGGCTTTGGCTCACATGCCAGAGAAGGCATGACACCCCTTCTGGGGGGGGGGGGGAGAATAAGATGGGAGCAATGCAGAGAAAATGAAAAGAGAGAGATGTAAATAAGGGGTAAAGCGAGATATGATTATAGGAGGGGGGGAAATTAGGGAAACAAGATAGGAGGGATGAGAGAGGGATGAAAGAAAACATGTGGTGGGAAGATTTAGGGTGGCAAGAAGTGCTTTCTAGGGAGTGAAGACACATAAATTCAGACTTGCACAGTTTGAGGCAGGCAGGAAGGTACTGTGTATTAGCTATTAGAGTTAGCATGGCTTAGCAGGGTCACAGTGGCAAAGCAGGCTAAGTCGCTGTGTAATCTCTGTGTTAACCAGAGATCATGTCATGTGCATGCAGATCATCCATCCGCACACTGCATCCTAGACAGTGAAGCACACCGCCGCACAGACAGACACGCACACATACACGCCTCACACTTTCATCTGTCCCTTTGTCCATTTGTTTTATAGTTGCTGCTGTCACTGAGACATAATCTGAACCAGTTTATGTAAAAGTGTTTCTCTTGCAGTAAATTTGTGGATGAGATTTTTCTTTAAATCTCATCTGTCAATTGTCTTGTGGGGACTTATCTGCGATGAGCCAGTGCTAGAAACTGCAAATGTAAACATGTACTGGCAGACTGTTTATTATTTGGTTGGAGATAGATTAGAGGTGGTGAAATGGAATCCTTTGACACAATTCATTTGACACGAAAACAAATTATCACTGCTGCTGGAAGACCTTGATTTAATGTTCAACATTGCTGCCTTGATGGGATTTCTTTCTCTTCATCTCTCTGCTTATCCTCCACTTGAGAATGACCCTTAAGTTTCTTCTATCCCTCTTTGCAGTTGGTCAGTCTCAAACAGGCAGGCTTGATGAAAAAAAAAAAGCAAACATACAAGTGTATGTTCAAATATACACACAGCCACATGCAGGTTTCTCAGAAGTATTCTTTTATTTGGTTCAGGTTTGAGCTCTCGATGGACCATTCCAGGACTTCGGGGAATCATATCTTATCTTTTAAGAACTGCTGGAGTGTTTTTTGCCTTTCTCTCCCCCCCATCAGTAAATAGAAGACAATTCCCACTATACCAATGCTGTCTACAATCTATGGCAATCTCTGGTGTTACTCAGCCATGCCTGTGTGTTAATGAGTAGTTAATTGTAAGATGGTTTGATAATCAGCGCCTTCTGGTGACAGGGGCCTGTTGCTCCCTGAGCATAAATCTAGGCTCTGTTGCTCATTCTCTCTGGCTTTCTCCCTGCATGTACCTCCTTAGCCCCCGATCTCTCAGGCAATGTGTCTAGTGTTTCCTCGTGATGTCAATAATTTAAAAAAGTTTAATTTAAAAAAGATATTAACCCTCTCAAGGCAGGCGTTGCCGATTTGCAACAGTTAAAAACTAACAACCTGATTACCCCACATCCATATTTTATGAGTTTTTTTTACTCAGAAGTACCACTGAAGGACTTGGTTGTGCATTAGCAACAAAAGGTTAAATTTGAGCCTGAGAGGGTTGAAAAAAATTTGAAATGATAATTATTTTTATACAATATAAACGTAATTTCTAAGAGGGTAAAAGAAGGGGGGAGGAAAGGTGTTAGCTAAATATTGATTGAAATAAAAAATTAACTTGTTGGACCGATTCGAAAACCTTATTGTAATGGAGGTAATGAAGCAAACACATGACCCCAGGAACTGTGTGTTTGGGGCTATGCTGCCCTTGGTAGGGTTTCCCAAGGGATATTGGTCCTGACTGAGGGGCCAGATTTATAGTAAATTAGAAAAAAAATACCCTGTGATGATGGAGAAATCAAGGCACATGGTTACCTGGAGCAGCGGTCCCCAACCTTTTTTGCGCCACGGACCGGTTTATGCCCGACAATATTTTCACGGACCGGCCTTTAAGGTGTCGAGGATAAATACAACAAAATAAAACTAGTACCGGTACCGAAAAAAAGAAGATTTATTCATAACACACGTGAAAATACCCAGGAAAACCGAGTTAACGATAAAAACGATCAAAACGATAACAAAATAACGCTGAAAACCGATAAAAACCCTGAAAACCATACATTTGACACCTGAGCCTCAACTCTCGTGGCCCGGTACCAAACGACTCACGGACCGGTACCTGTCCAAGGCCCGGGGGTTGGGGACCGCTGACCTGGAGCACATAAACAGGAACCAGTGAACCAGGAACCTTGAGAGGCTGGGCCTTAGCCCATGAGGCAAAGAACAACCCAAAAACAATACATGTGGGCCACAGAGGGGAGTACGAGAGAGATTGTGCTTATGTGTCAAATGATAGCTCAGTGTACCCAACCTTCTTGGAGTCCCCAGCTAGCGTGGTTGAAGGTGCCCATGTTAGAGAATCCAGCGTTCCACTCATGTGGGCAAAAACACTGACCGAAAGGATTCAGAACCTCCCCGATCTGAGTGATTTTTTTGTCATTGGACTTCTGTGATAACCACAGTTTGTACAGAACAAACACCCTGTTCGAGGACAAGGGTGCACTTATGGACACTTTGGATGATTTGGATCATGTGGTGCTGAGGATGCTGAACATAAAAATATAAGAAATGAAATGGCTTAAGACCTTTGCGCAGTCGTGTATGTGCTTCTTACACTGAGGTCAGACAGCGTTACGGAAAATATGGACGGACACATGACGAGGGCTTGTTAATGCATTCATATCTGTGTTTGTTCGTGGTAGTCAGAGAGCATGAGGTAGAGCGTATAATTGGAAGAGAAAAATACAGGCGGGCAGATTCCCATCTGGTCCTGTTGAAATTGGTTAAAACTAAATGCAGATGGTTGTTTGTTAAAGGAGCGTAATCTGCTCATGTGAATTTGTATGTGGAATTTACGGACTCTGCTGATGCAAGTCAGTTCTTTAAGCTGTAATCAGTGGCTGCTGTTTAAACCTTTTTCCTTGTGACGCCAAGTTGCTCAGTTACATTTAAAAGGTGTAATACTGAACATTCATAAGTACTGGATGCTGCACTGTAACATCAACCTCTCCTACCAAAACAAACAGGACTGTCAGCCAAATCTCCTCTCTTATCCACTCCTCATGTTCAGATTTGTTATATAACCAAAAACACTATCTCCTGAAGTGCCAAAAAATAATAAAAGCCACAACTATTCACCTGCACTTGTACAATATAAATTTATAGAGAATTATTGTTTGCGACATTGAAACCTCCTTGAAAATGAAGATTACTCTGGATACGATACATTTCTCAGGCTGCTTTTCCTTTGCTCACAGTGAATCAGAGAGCAGGTAACATAACAGAGTGATGCTGAAGAACTATTCACTGTCTCTTTCTGGCTTCCTGCTGAGTGATCACTTCTTCTCTGCTCCCCCTTGTTTTCCTTTTCCCGTCAGCTACCCATATATGTTGCAGCAGGTGGCGGCCTCACCTGAGTCTAGCTCTACCTGAGGTTTCTTCCTGTTTCTTTCTACTGTCATCGTGGGAATTTCTGACAGTTGGGCTTTCCCTCTAATATTGCAGGATCTTTATCTTACAATATAAAGCACCAGGAGCTGACTGTTGTTGTGAATCAGTGCATATGAAAAAACGGAACTAAATTGATGCCGATAAATATAATTAGCTGAGATGTTTTACAAGGTGTTGTATTTATTTTTGTTATTATTGATTTTCAGATTGCATCAGTCTTTTTTTTTTTTATCACATTTTACACAGCATCATTTTTTAATGTTTTATAATATGTCTTTGCTACCTCTAAAACTTTTAACCCAGCCTATTTATTACTGCTCTTATTTCCACAGGACACTATTGTAAGAGTAAGAGAAGAAGATGAAATGACACCACAGGTGGGCAAAGAAGAACAGCAGTCTCTACAATGAAGTCTGAAGCACTGCACCAAAACACACCAGTACCTAAATTAAAAAAAAAAAAAATGTAATATGAATCACAATTGTGATGACAGGAAGACGGCAGAATATGAAGAGAATGCACTGCAGAGGCCAGACAAGTAAAAAGATTTGTAGAACAGACACAAGTTATGAGATTTATCCTTCACACGCCGACAAACATTGGTTTATAGCCTAAGGGTGTTTTCACTCCTGCGGTGTTCAGTCCATTGAAATAAAATTCTGGTTCGTTTTCCCACTTGGTGCAGTTCATTTGTACAGTTGTGAACAGAGTAATCACACTTGGGTCTGGACCGAAACAACCCCACCGAGACCCTTTGTAGGAGGTGGTCTCTAAACAAACTCCAGAACAGTTCATTTATGGTGTGAACAGGATCTGACCTGATTCAAACCAACTACCAGGTGTATGTTACAAGTTTGAGCTAAAAAAATAAATAAAAAAAACCTCCTCTAGCCACACATGCTTTGTAATCTCAGTGGAAGAAGGTACTATACTATAGATGTGCAAAGGTCTGTACAGATTAGCAACTAGCTGTGAAATAATAGTAAATTCTCCATGTCTAGATCACACCACCATCTTCATGTATTTACTTTTGTTGCTCCCGCCCCAGACGTATCTGGCCAATGAGTGAGCTGAATATGCCACATGTGGATCGGATTTTGCTGTTAGCTTTTTTGTTAAGTTTGCCTGTGGGCCTGCAATTTGGGTCCACATTTTCCACTAACTATGACACAAAATTAGTTACAGTACATAGAAATTTTGTCACCTGCTTGACTAACAATTCCTGAGTCAACATCAGGTGTGTGTGTGCGTGTATGCACACACATTTTCATATTTTTCAGTTACACAAGGTGCCCTTGATAGAGTGATCATTTTGTATCATCGTTGTGTGTGTGTGTGTGTGTGTGTGTGTGTGTGTGTGTGTGTGTGTGTGTGTGTGTGTACTTTTCCCCTGCTATTACCATCTGTCTCTACTGGCTGATGATCATCTATTCCCTATTAACTGCCAGTCATTCTGTTCCCTGTTGACATCTCACTATCTGAGCTGCAAAGCTACATCACTGCACCGTCTGGGTGAGTGTAGATGTGGGTGGTTAAAATATTGAATACCTGTAGCATGTATAATGTCTGCATGTGTGTGTGTTTTATTATACAAAAGTATAATAAAATACACATTTCGCAAATGCCAAAAAATTAGAAGATTTCATGACTTGAGGAGCAGCATGCAAACCGTTGTACGTGCAACAAGGAAACGCGTCACACCTTGAGCATTTTAAATGACTGCAGAGGCATTTATAAGAGCGCCATGTCAGTCAGCAATAAAGCTCCCTTGTGGCATCTTTGCTTAAAAGCTGTTCTCTTACTGTTCACTCTGAACCCTGAAGAAAATCAGCTTTACGGGAAATACAAACAACACACTGATGTTTCCAAGAGACTGGCGGCACAGTTATTTTAGATTGTCACTTTTGAGTGCAATTTTGGACAAAACAATAACAGCCTACAGTTGTTCATAACTGTATTATTCATAACTTATTGTCCATCTTCACAGCTCTGTAAATCTGTTAGATTTACAAGCTAAGCTATGTGGCAGCACATACGATTCTGCAATAACAAGATGTGATTGTGTTTAATTATCACTCAGTTTTACTCTCACGCTTTTATTTTGAATACTCATATCCCTGTTTTATTTGCTGCCTTGGTTTATTTCCCCACCGTTTTTTTTTTCTTCAGAAAAATTACATTTGGGTCTTCTGAAAAATTTATGTCTCTGTTATAACGCTACAACCATGAATCATACACCTGAAAGGAAAAAAACCAACACTGGGAGAAAGAAATAAGGCAAAGGGGAGTGTAAACAAGGGAAAGGAAAGGAACGAAATGGATCTAAATACAACAATGCAATGTGGAGCAAGGGTATGTCAGGGGTTCAGGAGGAGGAGGTGGTGTACGCAGGAACCACAGAGTCTTTGTGAGGAGCCCGAGGTCCAAAGAGCAGAGTGAGAACAAGAGAAAAGAAAGTGGTGGAGGGATATGAAGATAAAAACAAAAGCAGATGAAGCAGGAGAAGTGAGGAAAATGTCATACAAAGCTTTGAGTGTACAGTTTAAGAGTAAAGGTTACTTTATCAAAAAGCCAATTTATCAAGAGGTGAAATTAGTGCATATTGTAACAATGCACTCAAACTTGTATTCTTTTGAACCACCACTGTTAAAAATCTCATTCATGTGACATGCTACTCCCATCTGATTTCATGCTGCAACAGCACACTAAAGCTGATTATCCTGCTGCGCAGAGGAGGAGCCAGACATTTGAAACACCCGGGGCTTAGCCCTAAAGGGTAGTATGCATGTGGGATTTTTTTTTTTTTTTTGAGGGGGGGGGGGGGGGGGTGTAGAAATGACTGAAAGATTAATAGGCTCTGTTTTGAGTTTTGTTCAAAAAAGAATGACTTCATATAGGGAAATATATATATCACACATGCAGGACACCTTAAACTAGTTTTTTAATTAAGCAGCAAGACAGAACGAAGTCGGGGCTGTATCAAGACACAGGGACTAAACCCCAATTCAACCAGACGCAGAACTGATCCAGAATTAAAACAGGACTACAACAGTTCAAAATCAGGACTACTGAGGACTTAACCAAGACATAACCACAATCAGAACTAGATGATAGTAGCACTAAAAATCATCATAGACCTGCACTACACTTATTTATTTAATTCTACCAAAGTACAATATTTAGATTGAGAAAAGTTTATATAATTATTTTGGCCTTGTTGTGCAAACAAGCCTGCAGAACTTAATAAATATAGAATTTGAAAAATAGCAACCCTAAAAAGAAACACTAGGTACGAGATACATGAGTACCTATGATACAGTGATACTTTTAGTAAGCAACCATTTGACTAACATGTGTGTCTCACCTGCTCTTGTTCATCTCTGTTCTGTCCTCATTCTGCTCTCTCTCTCTGTTCCTCTCTCTCTCTCTTTGTGCTGACAATCATCAAATATACAGTTTAAACCAGATATTTACAAACTCTTCAGATCAAAACACAAACACTTTTTTAATTGTAACATCAAATCAGACTAAATGTTTATTTTTTTAGATTGATAAATATAAAAACACATTTGTTAACTTTAAGAGTAAAGAGAGAAACTGTCTGTGTTTTTTAATTGCAAATGGCACCAAATTGTATTCAAACTGAGCCACACTTATGGAGCTCCACAGTTCTTTTCCTGGTGTTTTGGTTGACATCTCTTGATTTTCCCATGTCACAGAAACAGGCTCTGTGTTTTGCCTTATATGCATCCACAGCTGTGCCACCAGTTTACTCACCTGGACTCTACTAACCTATCAGAAGCTTCTTCAGCTCAGAATGGAATCCTCTGGAGTTTTCTTATTAATTAACAATAAACTTAGTGTACTCCTAAATTTAATGAAAGTGATAAAAAATAGACAGCTCTGTCTCTCTTTATTCTGACATTTAACTAATTCAAAAGATATTTCAATATTTATCTAAAACAAAAGTTTACTCTAAATTGATGTTGTACAGTAAAAATGTTTTATGTTTTCTCCCTAAAGTGTAAATATCTGGTTACAAATGTGAATATCCTGCTGTGTACTGAAACCCCTCTTGTTTTGCATAGAAATATACTGAACAACATACAAAGCATAATATATAAAATAACATTTACCTGAGTTTTTTCTTTGAAAGAACCCTCTAATGTCCATTCTTATATTTCAGTACATAACTGAAACCGAATTAGTCGGGGAGGGTAAGAACTGAAAATATGAAATAAACACACGTAAGCTAAGACTCTCTAAAAAATAGCATTTGTTCGGCTTTTCATTTCGCCATTTGTTGATTCACTTGAAGAGCAAGTAAAATAATATTGGTCAAGTGATCAGTTTCATATCAATCTTTCGTGATGCACCGTCATATTTACATTATTTGTACGGTACGAATGATTTGCTTTGGTACCTGGTCAAACTTAAGCTCTCCTTAGTATGGCTGGCTCCGTCTCTCCAACAGCGCACTCACAGGCAGCAGCTGCCCCGCCCCCTCGCTCAGTCGCTTAGTGCCTGAGCTTAGATCATACCAATATCAGGGGGGGATTCACGCACAGTCGTAAATTCCCACAGTGTGCACTATGTGCTTCGAATATTGTGTGTACTTTTTGTTTTATACAGTTGTCAGCCAGGCATCTAACTATGAAAAAATTACACTCCAAAATACCCCGGGCTTCTGACAAAACAACCCGGGCTTAAGCCCCGTAAGCCACCCCCACGCTCCGCCCCTGCTGCTGCGAAGTGAGAGGTGTGCAGCCTGTCGCTCTTCATCTAACAGCTCACTGTGGCTGCTCCCTTGTGGTCTCTTTACACCCCACACACACTGCCATCTAAATGCCACGAAGCAGCAGCAGCAGCAGGAAATTTTCTGTTCTCAACCTAAAATGTCCTGCAGCTCAGAAGTCCACTTCTGCTGCTGCATGACATGCTTCCCTCACTGTAACAAATATGAAGTATACCCTTTTAATCATGCCGGTGTACTTAAGCTGTCAGCTTTCCTCATTCTTTTGCAGCGTTACCCACTTACCCACTCGATGGTTATGATGCTGCTGGCTGCCACTGCCGCTGACAGAATTTCATGGGGTGAGGGGTTTTTCTTGGGCATTTCCTTGATTTTTCCACCATACTCCTCATTCCAGTTACCCTACCTAACCCACCAGTGTG
The DNA here is from genome assembly GCF_965226115.1 of Aulonocara stuartgranti. Lineage (NCBI taxonomy): Eukaryota > Metazoa > Chordata > Actinopteri > Cichliformes > Cichlidae > Aulonocara > Aulonocara stuartgranti. The sequence continues at coordinate 22,623,000 of NC_138942.1, read as the reverse complement.
GAAGCGTAAACCCCACTTAACTTTGAGGCTAGGGTTCATTTTTATGTGAAAAAGTCTAATGTTAAGTGGTAGCTTCAAGTAAAACTACATACATACAGAATATATTTGGAGCACATAAAATCACGTTTCTTTCATGTGAATAAGCAGCTCATGTAGTCAAGTATGGTGTTAGCAATAGCTTTAAGCTCTGGGTGCTGGTTTAGCTTGCAAGCCACGAGGCTAATGCAGAGGCCCTGGGGTCGAATCTACCCTGAAGTCCCCGCTTTCCTGTGTTCTCCCCACTGTCCAACTAAAATGAAGACTTAACAAATTTCAGAAAGGCATGGCAGTGCCCCATATCATCCTCTAAGTTCGGTTTTGACTTTGCTAAGTAAGAAGTGCTACTGTTGTTTTTAGCATACAATAATAAAGCAATCCCTTTAGCGCTGACATCATGAGATTTTCTTATACAGACACAGAATGTCAAGAATTAAAGATAATACACACTCATACTTGACAAGCATGCGTGTGAGCACATATTGCTTTGGCTTATGTTAAGTGTATATCCAGCATGCCAAACATTAGCAGAAAGTGTGAGCCAGCATTTTCTGTTTCCAGAGAAAATTTGTTGCTGATAAAGAATTCAGCACAGGAGCAGAGTGTTGGCTAAGTGACAGGGAAACAAGATTCAGTTGGCGCAAGTATCCCTCAAGTGTTACAAAAGACCTTCGTAAGCTCTTCCGAGACAGAGAGAGGAGGGAGGAAGCGCAGCAGAGAAGAGAGAAGGCCAGGTAAAATAGGGTCAGTGCTCATCTTCCACTGAACCTTATGAGAGATGATTATCTGCAGCCCTCACCCACACACATGGGTCGTGCCTGCAGAGTCTTCCTCCGTGTATGTATGTATGTTTCCCTCTCTGTCTTCCCGTATGGTGTTATTAATGCTGACATGCTGTAGCTCCTGGCTATGTGCTTACCCTGTCCTCTTTCCAACTCTTAAGGCAGATCACAGACACTACTAACAAACACACGCACACACACACATGCATAACCAATATTAAACATATCTGTCCCAAGAGCAAGGTTAACGGCAAAATATCTTTGAATAGAGATTGTTTCACATGCAAATGGTATTTACTGTGAATGCACTGGAGCAAGTCTGCTTCAGCTAAGCTTTTGGTTTCTGGAGCATGAGCATGTGCAGCTTGCTTGTTCTTTAGGGTAAATAACAGGGTTTGTAACAAAGTCTGTCTGCATCAACTTAGTATTTTGAGCTGTATGCTATAAAAGAAAAAGGATAAAATTAAAGAAGATTTATAAGGTTTACTTGTTTAGCATCTAACAAGTTATAGGTGTTTTTCCCAGATTACATCTCAAGCTTTCTTTTACAGCAATTTATTTAAAAACACTCAAATGAGAGTGCACATATTAAAAAAGTAGCTCTACATTTTAGAGAACGCCTTTCACTGAAGTAAGTCCTGCACACGGCTCCAGTCAAATGCAATGACTGTGCTTGATTAATGCATTTTCCTTCTCTCATCTTCTTTCTTTCTTTCTTTATTTATTTATTTTTTACATCTCCTGCCTTTTTTACTGGACTCCATTTCTGAATACAATATGATCAACTGCATCTAATATATAAAATATTGCCAAGTGCATGGTAACAGTTTGAGTGCATTACAGTCTTATAAAAAAGTAATATCACTGAAGGTTTTATTGATGGTCTCCATGCTGCTTACGCTGCTCAAAACTTTTGTTACTCGGTTGCGATGACAGAAGTAAAAGTTGGTAGGACTGTCCCAGCAGAGAGCCCAATCCACTTCTAATTACCCTGTTTCTTCCTTCAACAAATTGCTCTCACGTGGAGGAGCAGAGGGGCCTTTTTTCTGTATGTCTGAAAGTCACTTATGAGAAGAGAGGGACAGAGAGAAGGATGTGCTAAAGTGGAACAGATTCTAGCTGAGAAAGCTAAGACTTCATGAAAGATAGTCCCATGTGGTTCCAGTTATTCAGTCAGTTGAAAAGTCTTTCAGCAGACCCTGAAAATCACACTTTTTTAGCACTAAAATGAGACAAACCATCCTTCCATTTTATATATTTTTACCAAGGACTATTTTGGGAGTTTTGAGGTGATTTCTTTTACTTTTTTCCCACCAGATTTTAAATACTCACTTGAAAAGTATTTGTAAGTTTATCTGACCATACTTGACAGTAGTGAGATACACACTGTTCAACATTAGCAAGTGGTTAATTCATCATTTATATATTATTACTCCTCCTTAGCATTCCATTTATAAATACAGATACATTACTGTGACTATGATTATGATTAGCAGTGATGTAGTAGCAGTAATAGCTGTACGTGGTGTAACAGTAATAATTCAATTCAATTTTATTTATATAGCACCAAATCACAACAAAAGGCGCCTCAAGGCGCTTCATAGGTACAGAAAAAAACCCAACAATCATATGACTCCTATGAGCAAGCACTTTGGCGACAGTGGGAAGGAAAAACTCCCTTTTAACAGGAAGAAACCTCGGCAGAACCAGGCTCAGGGAGGGGCGGCCATCTGCTGCGACCGGTTGGGGTGAGAGAAGGAAGACAGGATAAAAGACATGCTGTGGAAGAGAGACAGAGGTTAATAACAGATATGATTCAATGCAGAGAGGTCTATTAACACATAGTGAGTGAGAAAGGTGACTGGAAAGGAAAAACTCAATGCATCATGGGAATCCCAGGAAGCCTACGTCTATTGCAGCATAACTAAGGGAGGATTCAGGGTCACCTGGTCCAGTTCTAACTATATGCTTTAGCAAAAAGGAAAGTTTTAAGCCTAATCTTGAAAGTAGAGATAGTGTCTGTCTCCTGAATCCAAACTGGAAGCTGGTTCCACAGAAGAGGGGCCTGAAAACTGAAGGCTCTCCCTCCCATTCTACTTTTAAATACTCTAGGAACAACAAGTAGGCCTGCAGAGCGAGAGCGAAGTGCTCTAATAGGGTGATATGGTACTACAAGGTCATTAAGATAAGATGGGACCTGGTTATTTAAGACCTTGTATGTGAGGAGCAGGATTTTGAATTCAATTCTGGATTTAACAGGAAGCCAATGAAGGGAAGCCAAAACAGGAGAAATATGCTCTCTCTTTCTAGTCCCTGTCAGGACTCTTGCTGCAGCATTTTGGATTAGCTGAAGGCTTTTCAGTGAGTTTTTAGGACATCCTGATAATAATGAATTACAGTAGTCCAGCCTGGAAGTAATAAATGCATGAACTAGTTTTTCAGTGTCACTCTGAGACAGGATATTTCTAATTTTAGAGATGTTGCGCAAATGGAAGAACGCAGTCTTACATATTTGTTTAATATGTGCGTTGAAGGACATGTCCTGGTCAAAAATGACTCACAGCGTTACTGGAGGCCAAGGTAATGCCATCCAGAGTAAGAATCTGGTTAGATACCATATTTCTAAACTTTTCAGGGCCGAGTACAATAACCTCTGTTTTATCTGAATTAAGAAGCAGAAAATTAGCGGCCATCCAGGTCTTTATGTCTTTAACACATTCCTGCAGTTTAACTAATTGGTGTGTGTTATCTGGCTTCATGGACAGATAGAGCTGGGTTTCATCTGCATAGCAGTGAAAATTTATGTTATGTCTTATACATGCCTAAGGGAAGCATGTATAATGTAAACAGAATTGGTCCTGCACCGAACCCTGTGGAAGTCCATAATTGACCTTAGTATGAAGAGGACTCTCCATTTACATGTACAAATTGGAGTCTATTAGATAGATATGATACAAACCACTGCAGTACAGTACCTGTAATACCTACAGCATGTTCTAATCGCTCTAATAGGATATTATGGTCGACAGTATCAAATGCTGCACTAAGGTCTAGCAGGACAAGCACAGAGATGAGTCCACTGTCAGAGGCCATAAGAAGATCATTTGTGACCTTCACTAAAGCTGTTTCTGTGCTGTGATGAGCTCTGAAACCTGACTGAAATGCCCCAAATAAGCCATTCCTCTGAATTGATGAATTACTGTATTATCTGTATTAATAAATGACATACTAAGGAGCAATGATACAATGTCAGCAATGTCACACTATTAAGCATCAATAAAGTGGTATATTCACTGAATTCCTGAATAAAAAATATAAAACGTGCATAGTCTGTAAAAGTCGCCAATTCTCTGCTGATTCAATGGCTCCAAACCTCCTGTCATTAACATCAGAACAAAAGCTGTATGCAACTTCTGGGCATGGGTTTCCATGGTGGGTCTAAGAGGACCTCTCCTAGCCCCTTGGAACAGTTTATTGCACTGAAACCAAGACTGTTCCCTCTCTTTTACATCGCTGAGACCAGACCTGGAGTCTGTGTGTTACCTCTTTTTTAGTGGAAGCATCTGCTACACTTGTTTCATGTATTCTTTAGATGGTTTATTGTTTTAAAAAAATGCGGATGAACACACATTTTGCTCAATTTACGTAATGTAATGAAGGAACAGTCTGTCAGTATGAATGACCCATGTGACATTTGGAAGGATATCAATGATAACTTCGGTTCAAGGGTTTTATTATGTTATATTTATTATGATGCTGTTGCCTGGATTTTGCATGGAAGATGCTGACTTGCTGACTACTCACCAAGGGATTGTGAAACTTGAAAAAGTGTGACACAAGTTAGAAACTTTGTCACAGCTTCACTACTATTTGACCCGCTGTTAGATTGTGTTTGCAGAGAAGTCACAGACTTCCATTCAAACTACAGGTGAGCGATGGAGTCTGCAAGCAACCAAACCAAAAGGATTTTCAGTGCAGCATGGTATACCTCTTTGTGACCTCTAGAAACCACCTGCCACACAGCTGGGGAAGACATATTGCATGAGTTCACTGACCAGTCTCTAGGCCTGACTGGGGCTGTAGCAATCGAATGCAGTCATGGCAGTTTCTAGGAATCAATCACCAACTGGTTGGATGCCAGGGATTCATCAACTGGTCAGACTAGGTCTGTGTGATGGGGGGCCTGAAATTTGGCATCTCCTCAAACATTCCTACTGGCCAATGAATATGTCCCAATACATCCATCCATCCATCCATCCATCTGTCCGTCCATCCATCCATCCATCCATCCGTCCATCCGTCCGTCCGTCCGTCCGTCCGTCCATCCATCCATCCATCCATCCATCCATCCATCCATCCAGCCAGCCAGCCATCCATCCATTCATCCATCAGGGTCATTGGCTATGAATTTCATTCAAAACTTTTGAGTTCGCAGACACCTGTAAATGTCACAAAGTGAACAGTCTGACACTCTAAAATGCCAACAACACATAGTTTTTACTAGTATGTCAAGGAAATCAGTGTCATGAGATATTATATTATATGTTTTTTGGACAGTTTTTCCAAAAGAAATCTTGTAGCAGAGCCCAGGAAATCTTCTTCCAGGCAGATAATGTCTTTGTGTATCTTGTCATTGCATCATTGCCCCATCTTTGTAAGATGATAAAAATTAAGCGCCCATGAACGCCATTAGCTAGAAGAATTTAGAAATGTATTACTAATGACATTCTTAAAAACTGCTTTTTAAATCATTCCAGATCAGAGGCTGACAAACACTGTAAACAGAAACAGTGAAAAAAGGTTGGAAGATGTGTGATGATACATATGTAACATCAATCTGTGGAGACACAATGAGAGAAAGTGATTATTAAGATCCACCACTCACACAATGACATAAACAACTTTACTGAGCACACAAAAGGCTTCTTGAAAAGCAAACACATGGAGAGCAAAATTAAGGGTGCACACAACATAATAGATGATTCGATTTCTCCCCGCCAGAGTCCCGTTCTTTCCCTCGTGCTTCTGCATTTAAAAAAAATAGAGGCGGAAGTATGGGACGGTCAAAAAACAGATGTGTCATCCATGGTAAAAACGCCGAAGGGAATCTGTAATGAAACTCATCTCACTGGCAGGATTTGCAGTGACTGCTCAAATCAGATTTTTCCACTTGCATGACACAGACCTTATCTCTTCATTGCTATTTAAACAGTGAGAAATCAGATTGGGTTCCTTTTAAAACCCCCTGTAAAGACGATGAGGCAACAAATTAGATTTTTAACAGGTAGTGAAGATTCATTCCTGCCTACCTTCGTAGTCATTACAGAGGATTCCCATTTATTCTGTATTAACTCCTTATATACTTATAACAGCTGCCGATGTCCCTCCATCACTCTTGTAGTGCTCTTTAATGATTTTCCAAAGCTCCACTGAGACGAAGAAGACATAAAAGAAGACAAAGGTGGCTACATGAAGCTCATTTCACTTTCACAACTTGTTTTGCTCTCTCATTCTCTCCCTCTGTGTCCCTTTCTTACTGTGTGTCAGATGGAATTCCTGTACCTGATCTATTTATGTTCTTAGACACATCCTGCAGGCGGGGACCCTGTTTAAAAAACACATGTAGCGTGCAACCACACGCACATACTCACATTGTCATGCAAGTTCATGCTTTTGTGCATTTTTAAGAGTTTTGCAGATATTGTGTGTGGCATAACTGGTTCATCCTCCTCACTCAAATCCACTTTCTCTAAAAACAGGCTTTTAGGAATTAAGTGAGAAAATGTTTTTGTATTGTGAAACATGCATATTTTACGCAGTGCAGTAGTTCTGAAAAGCATATGTACAACTTGGCAATTTGCTTGATGATGGGACTCTCTGTTGACGCTCAGAGGGAATTTGTATGTTTACTTTCTCGTTCGTAGTGGAAGTGAGAGGTCAGCATAAGTTACAGAACGCTGCCTCGAGCTGTAATAAAGAAGAGTATTTTGATAAGGGTCACTTCAGCTGGATGGATGTTGTTTCCACTATAGCTTTCTTTAAGTAATATTCAGTATCACCAGATGCTTGGTCTTTGGATGTGTAGCCCAGCTTCACTTAAAGTGTTTGCAAAATGGAAAATGTAGTTTTTGCTAACAGATATGTATATACTGTATACAAGAAGGACAATAGCAAAACACACGAGAAACAAATGCAGCAAGAGTAGTCACACAAAAACTGGCTGTTACACACAGGGAGCAAAGTTACACAGTTGGCAATATCACTGCGTGGACACACACAAACCTACAAACACACAGACACAGAGGCATGTTTGTACATACACAGACAAATCCACATCTAGGGGTGCTATCACTGTGAGGCAAGCCTGAGTTAGGGCAATGCACTGGTGTTATATAACAGGCTGACCAGGCACGGCTAAGCATTTTTCTATGTGGGCTAACAACAACTCTATTTGGAGTGCAATATGTGTATGTGTGTGTGAAAAAGAAGAAGAGAAAGGGGTGTTATGAAATTAGCTACATGGGGGAAAAACTGGAATTTTTAGTTAAGCGAAACATGAGCACGAAGGAAGATGACACAGGCTGAGAGAAAACCAAAAACAGTGCTGCACCAGAACATTTAGCGTGTGCATGTAAAATACTCTGCTGCTATAAAGGCTGGATGGCAAAGGTTCATGTCTGTCTGCACTCGAATCAATTGCGTTTTAAAATAGTTTGTTAGGCATGTATGTGGTATGTTGTTTTTAGTATAAAACAGTACTGAGTAAACTTTTAACATAATGAGTAAATAAATTCACATCCATCTGAACTGGATTACACAGCAAAGTGATTCTGGGTTTGTTCAGCATGCAGGCAAATCAGATTTGCTGTTCAATTCAGATCATTAGGAGAGATCGTGTGCATTAGCATCTGCAAGTGATGAGATCAGATTTGTGTTTCTAGACATCCTCAATTTCCTCAACTGCAAAATTCTGTGAGCAGCAGGTCTTATGTGCTACATGTGGTTCCAATACAGTGTGCTCCTAAACTGAATTCTGACTTGAACATTTATTTTAATTCATTTTGGAATAATGCTGTAACATAACAAAATGTGGAACAAGTGCACCGCTGTACATGACTTACTGCCTTTCCGTGCTTTCAGCGTCTGTCCATGGAGTGTTGTCCTCCAAAGCAGTTTAGTTTTTTCAGCATGGGTTCCTCTGCAGGATGCAACACCTCTGTTTGTCTGGATTTGTAGTTGTTACTGGCTGTTACTTTGTGAGCAATGCAGAAGACACTTTGAAATCAAATTTCAATATGCTGAACTGTGATCACTTAGATAAGGGATGAAATGCATCAACCTTCTCATTTCAAACTACAGCATACATATCATATCCATCTTTCTTCTGAATGGGGCAGGGGTGGAGCCTATCCCAGCTGTCTTAGGGCGAGAGGCGGGATACACGCTGGACAGGTCGCCAGTGTCTCGTAAGGCTAACAGCCTTTACATGTCAACAAAATTTGAGTTTTAGCTCATTGGAAAATCTGTGACATTTGGGTATTTGACTGTCTCTTCTGTCAGAAAGCTACAAAATGGTCAGAGCTGATTAATTATTTATACAGAAAACAGGCAGGAGATATGTCTGGTAGTACCACTGGAGATTTGACTCTACCCAGATGGTCCTTGTTTATCATGTAACATTGCAGAGATATTGGAGAAGAGTAAAAAACACAGATGAGAAGATAAGAGGAGAAAGGATGGAGTAGAGATGATAAGAAAGAAGAGTTTTGAGGTGGAGTGGTCAATATGGAGCCCAACTCGCAGTACTGTGGGATGATGATACTGGCTGTATAATGTATAAATGTATAATTTCTTGAGGGATATTATAAAAATCAAGTCTAGATATCGACAGTGTAGTTTTCCCATGCTCCATAATACATAATTGATTTAAAAAAAATTTTCACAGAGCTATAATGTTTAAATGGAAGTCAAGCTTATGGCCTGTTGGTGATGCAATATCATTCATTCTGTCATGAAGGATAAGCCACGCTTTGTTGGAAAATTATACTGAAGACTGAAATGGTATGGGGATGTGGGGTCATTTCAGGGGCAGCATGTCACACCAGTGGATTTCACAGTACTAGTCATTTACATACACATAAAAATAAATCAATACGTCAAATATGTCAGGAACAGTTTCCTGATAGCAAAAATCCAATACAGTTATGTTTGGTTTGTATGTTAACAGACATCAGAAATTGGCTGAAGTGCTCCAAATGGCATACTGCTTGTATCAAATCAAAATTGTACAGTACCATTTTGGACAGACTCCAAAGAGTTGACTGGTACTGTAAAATTCTGCAAGGGTTATACAAGCTGACACACTGTGTTATTGGACACTGGGTCTCTTTGCTGTTTTTAGAGGTAGCAAGCTACAATGTCACTTTATTGTGATAATGCTACTTTTTCAAATGTGTGTAGTCATGCTGTGTTTGAACGCTTAGCATAGTTCAATGATTCTTCTAATTAAATGTACATATGTGTCCTCAAAATACTGAGCGGTTTTGGGGGCGCTGGTTTAGCTCAGTGCATTGAGTGGGCAACCACATGCCATACTGCTGAGAGCGGCCGGTTCGAGTCTGGCCCACAGCCCTTTGCCGCATGTCGGCCCCTTCTCTCTCTGCCGCTGTTCTCCTGTCCTTTCTTCACTGTGCCAGTCAAGTAAGGCTGAAAAAGCCCAAAAATAAAAAGAGTTTTCACTACCTACTAAACATTGGACATAGGATAGATGTGCCTATCATGCCTTTTTTTGGGTCAATGACAAATTCTGGAGATCTAAACAATGTCCAAACTCGTTCCACGATTTGGACGTCAATATGACCTTGGACTGGGTAGCTCTTTGGGACATCATGTGGACATAACAAAGGTAATATTTTTTACTTTACACATATTAATATTGTTTTTATCAACATACATACATATGAATATGGACTATGTATAAACAAACATGATTTAGCACAACAGCCCGTGTCGTCTTAAAGATGTCCGCTGATCACACTGCATTCTTTTTTTTTTTTTTGCACAGCTATGGTACCACTGGAAAGGGTGGACCCCACAACAGTACAAAAATAAATTGGGCCCCACAATAGTTGAAAAATGAGTATGTGCGTTTGTGTGCAAAGTAAGACATCTGAATTGCTGTCCCACATACCCAAATAAGTCCCATCACATAATTCTACATTACAATCGCTTTAGGGAGCAGGGATGAGGTGCACATACACGGGCCTGATAATCTCAGCTTCCTCATCTGCCACTTTCATATTGACACACACACACACACACACACTACCAAAGAAAGATAACTATCTGAATCCATCCACACATTAGGAAGTTAAAGATCACAGTATTTAATAAGATTTCCAGATTTTTGTTTTATGTTTGTGCTATTTGTGTGTGCTGGCATCGCTTATGCTGTCAGGGTAAATTGAGTCACAACAGGCGTTCTTTTATTGTATTATTTAACTGCTGCAATTCTTGATGTACAAACATTTCAAACACACACACATTACACACGTAAACATGCACACATGTAGACACAGGCAATTAACACCTCAGTCTCCCTCTGGTATTCTACAATCAAGCTTCATATTTTTAATCAAACACGAGTGCTCACATAGCTGCACACCTGTACCCATTTAAAACTGAAGGACGCACACACACACACACACACACACACACACACACACACACACACACACACACACACACACAGACAGAGAGAGCGAGAGAGAGTTTCGGGGTTCCTAAGTCATATGAGCTAGTTTAGCAACAAGTAATTAGCCTGTGTTAGTGATTAGCCTGATACACAATTAGCTTCCAGCAATAGCATGCTTGTTTATCACCATTTGAAAGGGCAGTGTGATGCGATAGGAGCACTAAGTTAGGTATAATTATGGGTGAATTTAGACAAGGACACCTGCTCTCTGTTAATTGCATTTTAGAGTCTAACTGAGTCGCTTAAAGATACAGATGAAACTTATGCTTGGCAGTCAAATGCACAGTAACAACTTGTGCATTTTGATGCCGACAGAGAGATAAAGTCTCCAGCTGTTCCATTATGGCTTCTGTAACTCACTGCAGCCTCTCATTTAGCATTTCATTCAACAAGAAAAAAGTCAATTTGATTAGCTTACTTTCAGTATAGTCTAGGACTGCACTTGTACAGTGTAACTATGACTCCTGTGAAAACATGACACTGCAGCGAGTGTCTCAGTTGGGAGAATTGATCACTGATTTGGATGGTTATTAATAACATTTTACCTTCATTTTCATTAGTTACAAAGTAAGAAAATAAAACTGTTACTAAAGAAAAGTTTGATTTTGATTTTAGTCCTGTACAAGAGTAACAACGTTAACCCTGCGCCCTGAAAATATTCCCAATTACCCAGAGAGGAATAGGAATTTTGCAGGAGAGAATGGAGAGCTTTTTCCTACTCTACATTTTATGTCCTGTGGGGATGATAACGTATCCCCTCCTCTGACTTTTAGTACAGCATCTTCAAGCGCTCAACAATGCAAACATGATAATCTTTTCTTCATGCAAATGTTACATCACTACTGTTTCAAAGTGAAAACTACTCCTTACTAAATAAAAGAGAAATAAAAAGGATTCAGAACATCAGATTTTCCAGGAGGCTCACAAAAAGCAAATCATATGCATTTTTGTACTGAATGCCAACCACTTGTCTGATCATTCACATCAGAATCCCTACTTCTTATTTTAACTTGTGGGACTGAAGTTATGAGGCAGAGCTGCTTTCTGCAACAGCTTGCAGTTGCAAACTTTTGCTGCAAAGGCCATCTCTGAAGAAATGTTGCACACACGGTATTTTGGGTTTTCACCTGACAGAGCAGCAGCTGTAGCTTCACTCTTGTGTGGAAAAATCAACTCTTCTCTTATCAGCATTTACTGCTTCATTCACAGTTAGAATCTGTGGTCATTGACTCTCAAAATGCGAACGTCTGCTGTCGATCTTAGTAAAGAAACAGGGTTTCCCTCTTTTCTGTACAGAGATTTATCGATGTGGGGAAAAAGAGGGTGTCACCCTGCATATGACACACAGCAGGAAAGCAGAAAAAGGCTCTCATCAAAGCAAACTGTTTTCTTAGGAATATTGTCAAGTGGTAGATTTTTTTAACTGTTACTGTAGAGCATCTTGAACTGAAAGCATTTTGACATTTCATATCAAATATTGCAGTTATGTGGCACAGCTGGCCAAACGGGGCTAAGTTAATTCTGTCATCTTAAAGCACTATATTGTAATGAGAACGGCGTGCTCTTTATTACTGTGATTTCAGACAAGTTTGAACCTCATCCTGCTTTTTTTATTTGTGATATTTGACCAGAATCCTTAAAGATGAATTATAAATGTAAGATTTTTTAATTGCTTTCAGAAACAAACTAATTAAAGAGATACCAGATAAAAGAGACAAAAACAGCAATAGAATAGAAAGACAAAACAAAAACCAATGCAAGTTTTTACTCTCTCATCCCTGGCCACTCAGCTCAAGCCTGGCTGACAAACCACAGCAATTAATTACCTGCAGGCCTACTACAGACCCCTGATTTATGAAGTCTTTCATGGTGATGCACAGCACTGATAAGTCACATTAGGAATATAAAGGAGGAACAGGGCAAAATCATGCATCAACACTAAAGACAGCTCACTTAAAAGAAATAAGGACATTTTTACTTAGCGTTAGACACAGCTGCAGTTCATCTCCCACAAAATCTGCATTAAAAGTACTCACACACACACAGATGCTAGCCTACATTGGGCTGTATTTGCATGTTTTGTTGCTTGTGCCCATGGGCTCTTTTCTCCCTCTGTTCTTTTCATCAGAGAGAAAGAGAGGAAAAAACTCATCTTCATTATTTTCATGTTGCACAGAATGTCACTTTATCTATTATGCCTGCATGAGAGATTTCATCTGTCAAACAGTGTAAGTGCAAAAAAAAAAAGTTCAAATACATGTATTCATTTGGCTTGTACAAGAAAACTGGAGCAAGCATCGTTGCTTCTATGTGCTGCTGAAGGACACATAAAGCGGGACAGCGGGCTGCTTGTGAAAACAGAGGATCCTGGAGTACAAGCTTTCTTCTGTCAGCCAATACACGCTTCCCTGGGCTGATATCATCCTGCCAGCCATGATATTAGGGAGTATTTCTCATGTAGTCCATATAAAATTTATTGACTACTTGAAAAAAAAATTGTGGTCCATATAACAACATTTCAGCTTTTAGGTTTTAGTTGATGTAAGTTTAATAAAAATAAAAAAGTTGAAATCTGAGCACAAGGCAAACTGTTCCAGGCTTATGTAAGAGAATTATATAAGCTTACAATCTTGAAAATTAAGGATTTGTACCAATGTGTTCCATTTTTTTTTATCTAAGGAAAGTGCTTGAATTACAGAAATTCAATATGATATAAATATACACTGTGTGTTTCCAGCTTTAAAAAGAAAATTGCACAAAATTGCACAAAATAAATCTCTTGGTTTCAGGTTTTTATAAGGCTAAACTGTTTCAATTACATATATATATATATATATATATATATATATATATATATATATATATATATATACATATATATATATATATATATATATATATATATATATTAGGGGTGCAACGATACACAAAATTCACGGTTCGGTTCGGTTCGATACTTTGGTGTCACAGTTCGATATTTTTTCGATACAAAAATTTTTTCATGCTTTTTTAATTTGTCATTTATTAAAATTACAAATATATATTTTAACTCAAACTTACAGTTTTTAAATTTAATGTTACTGAAACAACAAAGGGATAAAATAATAAATCTATCTGATCAAGAAATCACTCATCTTTGGAAAAGAGAGTTTATTACAGAGAAATGGCTCTTTCCAAAATAAAAGCTATACTATACGCTTCTTCTGGGCTATATTCTCAGCAGCATATTAAACATATCAGGTCCCCATAAGGAGAATCATGTGCTAACGGCTGTCTAAATGACTCAGGTAAAGTTCGTAGCATGCGTGCTTGTTGTTTTTGTCTGCTTCCACTTGTCTTTGCACTAGGATGATGTCAGCGTAAATGTGCAGTCATATTCATTGTGTTCCCACTAGTGCTGTCAGCGTTAATCTGAAATGACGTTAATGCAACAACACGGCAAATTTCCGTTAACGAGCTACCGCAGATTGCCCCGCGCGTGGGGCTGGACAGCGTCAACACGTTAACGAGCAAACTGCACTAACGCAGTAGTTCCCACCCTTGTAATTGAGCATTGCGTGGCACATCCAACATACTGTTTTACTTTTGTCCATGACGCGCTTACCATCAGGGTCATACGTCACATGAAAACCAAAATAGTTCCAAAGGCCAGGGCCCTGTTTCAGAAAGCCGGTTTAGTGCAAACTCTGAGTAAGTATACCCTTAGTTAACGAAAACTCTGGGTTTTCGGTTTCACAAAGCGAGTTTAGATTAATTCTGAGTGAGTTACTATGACGACACACTCCGTGAAGCTAACCTGCCCCCTAGCAGGTTTACTTCAACTAACCCTGATGTTCTCCGCCTCTTTGTCGGAAACCTGACTGTAGGAAGTGTCAGACATGGCGTGCCCCTTCCTTGAAGAGCCAGTAGATGTTGAAGCCCAAATTCTCCGCAGAGCTCTCCGCCGGGAGAGAGTGATTATAGCGCGTTCCGACATTTTATCATTTCCTGATGATTTCCTGTGTGAACGTTACCGTTTTTCAGCACAATCTGTAAGTTATTTGAATAACATCCTCAGGCCTAATATTGCTCATGTGACACATCGCGGACATCCTCTCAGTTCTGTACATATTATTTGTATCGCACTTCGGTTTTTTGCAAACGGGAGCTTTCTGTATAATATTGGTGACGCTGAGCACGTTTCCAAGGCTACCGTCCGTCGGGCAGTCGGGAATGTTACAGTTGCACTGAAACGTCTCCTGTACTCGTTTGTGGTGTTCCCCGGTCATAGACCCACAAGATTCATCAAAGAGGGATTCCACAAAATTGCAGGTAGCAGGATGAACAAAACTTAATACATGATGTGGTGATACTTGAACTACTACTTAAATTTTACATTTATTTTCAGGGTTCCCAGGCGTGATTAAATTCAATTCAATTTTATTTATATAGCGCCAAATCACAACATAAGTCGCCTCAAGGCGCTTCATAGATGATTGGCCGTATAGATGGCACTCACATTCCAATCATTGCTCCTTCAGTAAATGAAGGAGACTATGTGAACAGGAAGTCTTTCCACAGCATTAATGTACAGGTACATAGTTCCCTGTAGCATTTCAAACTAACAAATTATTTCATTACAGTAATGGATGCTAATTTATGTTCTCTGCACTGTGATATATATGTGATGCTGCCAACATTATCACAAATGTGGAAGCCAACTGCTCAGCCTCTGTGAGTGGTGGTGGTGGAGGACCCCCACCTGTTTTTCGGGCCTCCGCTTTTTTTTCTGTTGGCTATAACGGGTCACATTTGAGCATACAGAGTAAGCAAATATTTACTTGTAATGTGCTCAGATAATTTCAATAAGTGCTTACAGAAAGAAAATTAATGTAGCCTCTAACTGCAATTGATTTACATCGGACAAACAGACCAAGCACTATGGCTCATAATACAATTACACCTTACCTGTTTGGACTATATTTTTATATTTCATTTTTACTTGCTGCCAGGAACGTTTGGGGCCTGTTGGGTTGCACCTGCGCTCACATCACGTCACAAAATAAAATGTATAAAATAAAAAAGAAAATATAATATAATAAAATAACGTGTTAAATGGGTGGAAATCCCTAGATCAATGTTTAAATTAACACTCACGCATTGACTCTGTCGGCTTTGTTTTGCCATGCATGCTCACTTTCTTTTGCAGCTGAGGCTGTGTTACTTTTTTTCCGCGGAATTTGCATGTTATCGGCATATGCTGCCATCAGAATTTCGGCCTCAAGCGCTGTAAAATACATTGACCGCGCCTTCTTTCCCTCCGTCTCCATAGTGACTCGCTTAATCTGTGCTCCACTAATCAGGGCTTTATGTATCCTCGTGCGCGCGCTTAACTTGGGGTTAAGGCAAGGCAAGGCAAGGCAAGTTTATTTGTATAGCACAATTCAACAACAAGGTGATTCAAAGCAACTCCGCGTTGACTGAACTAATTGTTATCAGCCTTTCTGAAACCAAATATTCCGAGTTGGACAGTTCGGGGTTACTCAACCCTGAGTATCATTTTTCACTCTGAGTTTTCTAAACCGGCTTCCTGAAATAGGGCCCAGATCTGAATGAGGTTCAATTTGCCATGTTGCAACGAGCTTAGCTTCTGTCTTGCTAGCTTGCGCTGTGCTCAGTGGATCTGCGCTCGACAGTGCAGCCTAGGCGGAGTAGTCGAACGCAGATCCACTGCGCTCTCAACACAGACAGCATCGTCAGAAGAAAAGTTGATCAAATAAATTAAAAATTTTGTATTGTTCGATACATATGCATACTGAACCGAAAGCACTGTATCGAACGGTTCAATATCGATACGAGTATCGTTGCAGCCCTAATATATATTAGGGCTGCACGATTTTGCATAAAATGAGAATCACGATTTTTTGGCTTAGAATTGAGATCACGATTCTCTCACGATTTTCTTTTCCAGTATAAATATTTATTGCACTTATTAACTGCACATCAACTTCGTAACAGTTGAGACTGAACATAAAAACAAAAACAGTGTTGATGGGTCAGGTGATAAGTAATAGCCTCCTTAATTTCTTTGTGCCTGCGGGAGTTCGACGTGTATAGGGAAGCGCTGTATAAGGTTCCCATTATTGATGTTTGGGTGATTGACCGGAACGGATTTTCTCCTGTCACTTTCTCATCATCCCTGACGTGCTCTCCGTTGTTTTTTCCCTGCTAATTTTAGCATCACACGGCACAGCTTCTGTATCACGTGGTATAAGGCTCCGCCCTTGTCATTTGCTGAGCAGGAAGAGTGAGCGCTTGTTTTCATGCAGATTACGTCCCGGATCAAAATGCGGTACAATCGTCGTTGTCTTTTTTTTTTCTTTTTTTTTAATCGTTGTCATTTGGAAATGAGATCGCACATAAGTATGAATCGAGATCGCGATATTCTAACGATTAATCGTGCAGCCCTAATATATATATATTATAATATATATATATGTGTGTGTGTGTGTGTGTGTGTGTGTGTGTATCCTTCCTAATTCTAAACTGCATACATTTAAAGCCCCTACTCTAACCCTTCTAAGGTTCCAAGGCAGTCATAACAAACAAATCTCATCATATCATGTTCTCAAAGTGCACGAGACGTTACTTTACAACATTTTTTTTCTAGACACAAAGTTAACATCAAATTAACGTTACATAAAGTGGGGTTGTGTTGGTTTTTATCGCTTTTTTAATGATATATTGGTACAAAAGCTCAGAGATGAACAAAGTCAAATGTTGCAACAGTTTTAAAAATTAAAATTTTTGAAAAAACTTTGACAAAACAATTTCTTTCTTTGATTTTGGTTTTGACTTCTTTTCTTCCTATACTAGCGCTGATGTGGAGGTTTTGTCTGAGTGGCGACACCTATTGTTCCGGAGAATACTGCAGCACCAACCTGCACCTTAATGGTAAGCATAAAGTGGCCATGTAATGAACTTACTGGAGGCACACGATGCAACCATTACAGCAATTATGCTCAGGTAGTGCAACACACTTTGCCACTGATTTCACCCAGAAACATCCAGCGAATTGTGGCCTTTGCAATCAACACAAAGCAAATAGAATCATTTAGTGATAAATGTTTTTTAAGGAATAAGCCTCTACTGCCCACTACCCACCCTAAAAATCGTATTTCTCCATGTCTCCATCATCCATATTATCAGCTAAGTTAGTCTAATATTTAAGAAAAGTTCAAAACTCTTAGATGTTGGTGCTTCATAAATCCAACATCTTGGCTAGAAAGATATGAAGATTTCAAATTGATTGATTGAATTTGCACATAAACATTCGCCGTCCCAATAAAGATAAATCACAAACTAAGCTTTTTCTTTCCTTCTCAATCAAGATTCCCCCTGAGATGAATACAAGTCTCAGCATTAACAAACCAGCCGACATCACACAAAAGTACAAGTCAAACTGTTATGTGCAGTGGAGACCAAAGGTCCAATTAACTTTATTACTAAATTTAAAGCCCGAGA
Organism: Aulonocara stuartgranti; assembly: GCF_965226115.1. NCBI lineage: Eukaryota > Metazoa > Chordata > Actinopteri > Cichliformes > Cichlidae > Aulonocara > Aulonocara stuartgranti. Next base: position 22,604,925 of record NC_138942.1, on the reverse strand, counting down.
CAGCGTGAAGACATATTACACAACACACACACACACACACACACATTTTCAGAGGTCATTACAAATATGAAACATTAGCTCAGACGTGCTCACACAAAAGCATTTCTTCATCAGTTGCAGCACCCAAGCCACGCATTAAGTACATGCTGATATTCACTTTATAATCAGACTTGCTTCTAATTGTCTGTGTTGCTCTTAATCAGATTCGGACTGACAAAGTCCAAGCAATCAGTGGTCATCATAACCACCCACCCTACTCAATGACCCCATACCATCTACGTACTACAGCAGTACCTCAAACTGTGGCAGTACCTTAAAAATGGCTTTATAGTTAGTGATACTCTGACACTTTAGAAAAGAGCTTTTTTATATAATCATTTCAATAACATTTTTATGATATGTGCAAATATTTCCCAGGGCTGTCATGTTAGTATGCGAAGCTTTACATGCCAGAAATTATAATTGAAATTGGAGAAAATCCCCACATGAAAACAGCATGTTGGGGCATTTCTTTTTTCTTTTTTTCTTTTTTTTTGTCCAAACATATGTTCTAAAGCATTTTTCTGGAGTAAAGTGCATGTGAGTAAAATCACATTAAAAAAAACCTGATGATACAATATGCCAGGGGTAGGCAACTCCAGGCCTCGAGTGCCGGTGTCCTGCAGGTTTTAGATCGCACCCTGGGTTAACACACCTGAATCAAATGATTAGTTCATTACCAGGCCTCTGGAGAACTTCAAGAAATGCTGAGGAGTCATTTAGCCCTTTAAATCAGCTGAGATGGATCATGGACACATCTAAAACCTCCAGGACACTGGCACTCGAGGCCTGGAGTTGCCTACCCCTGCAATATGCAGTACCAAATCATTCTTGTGGGTTTTACTTCGATGATATTTGCCATAAAAGGTTAAGATAACCCTAAAACTGAGCTATGAAAGAACTTAATCTTGCTGCACAGACACTAGGTGCACCTAAAGGAGGGCAGCATTGGCTTAATAAGTATGTTACAACATTATTATATGCTTAACTTGAATTCTTTTGCCCCATTTTTTTCCCATTTCAACCAGACAGCAGTTGCTACCAGCTGAGAAACACAGTTACACTCCAGTACGTACCAGATTGAATTTGCCTTTCTTTCCTTCTATCTTTGAAGCTATGAGAACCATGCACGTTATCGAGTAAAATATAGTGCTAGTAAAATGTAGCACTAGTAAAATGTAAAAGTAATACAACAGTAAAACAATAAATGATTGCATCTGACAGTTAAAATGTAAACATTAGCAAGATAACAATTTTATTTTTCCTAAAAAATGAAAAAAACAAACTGCATTCCTTGCACATAGTTTTGCTTCTTGTTAGAGGTACCTACTTCATTTTGGTAGCTGTTAACTATCCACATAGTATATACGCGTGTATGCAGAGATCATTATAGATAGATGGATAGAAGGCCTAAAAATATCTACAGCAAATGAAACGAATCTAGAAGTCATGTCCTTAAGAAATAGGAGAAAATTCAGGAAAAACCTGACACAGGTCTCAGTGGAAGGGTGGCTGTCAGGCAGCCATGCTTAAGGAAGAGAAACACTGCGAAAAGGCTGAGGTATGCCAAATCATACAAGAGCTGGACTGAAAATCTGTCCATCATAAAGGAAAGGCATATCGTAGCATTATCTCGACAGAGAGGCAAACAAAGTGCAGCGAACATCTAAAGAAGAGATTTGAATATCCTTCATCAAGCCTGGAGAACTATTCCTGAAGCCTATTTAAAGAAATCACAAGACAGCTTGAATAAGAGAGCTCAGGCTGTGTTGGAGAACCAAATATTGACTTTTTGAGTTGTGGTCTGTTTTCAGTGTATGTTTGCACATATTTCAATAAAATCCTTCACCTATTTGACTATCCTCTGAGTACTGCAAAATTTAGCATCTTTCAAAGTATGCATTTCTCACATGCTGAAGTAATATGCCATTAAAAAAATCTAAAGAATCATTCATTCTTCAAAGGCTGCCCTTAGCATGAATCCCTTTGTGTGAATGGCTGAGTGATGGGAAGGTATAGTTACTTAAACCATAGTACTCGGATCCCTTTTACCTCTGAGCTATTTCACCCTTTTGTTGCCGCGAGGGAACTTTAATGGGAGAGTATGCATATATTTGTAGAGGTAATAAGACAGATTCCTACTGGATGTACAGTATATGGCACAGAAGAGCTTTGAAAAAAAAAACAGTGGACACACACATGGTGAGGATGAGAGTTCCACGTCACGCCAATTGTTTGTCTCCCTAAATCAAACGGGAGGTGATTTTCTGAGCACCAAGGGGGAGAATAGAAAATGACAAAATAAACGAGTGCACTTTTCTCTCTCTTCTCTTTCTTTCATCTGCCCTTCCGCCAAAGAAGAATGATGCGCCACGGTCTTTTTGTTGTGCTGGCTGACACAACCACTCACACACACATATACTCCCTCTCAGACATCCTCTGCAGCACTCTTTGGACCACACTGTGGCTGCCTCTGTGCGATCTGATGAATGACACCCCCATTTCAATTACTGCCCCTCCTCTGTGCTTCTGGCTGTCTTTGAGGCTGCCTCTCACATGTTCCTCATCTTCAAACCAGCCTCTTGAACCAAATCTAGTGAAGTGTCCATGCTTGTGACAGGCAGGCAATGTCGCTGCACTAAAACCTCAGTAAAATGCCAAAGACTGAGCTCTACTTTTTAGTCTTACAAGAGAGAACGTATGGACGAGGTCAGATGAGGACTGCAAAGAGAAACGTGAGTTCTAGGTCTTCACTAATCACTTAATATAACTGATATCAATATCAGACTTGTGTAATTGAATATTTGAGCAGCTGTCTTTGGGATCATCTTTGACACAAATTCGAAAATCATCTTATTTTGAAAGGGCTATGCATGCTTTTAGAGCATCTGGTCTGGACTACTGTAGTACCATGTATACTGAATGACTGAGATCATTTTTATGATCTTGTGACTCACCATGCAATAGAGATTCTAGCATAGAGTGGCACCAGTTCCAATGACAGCCTGAAATTGTGGTAGACATGCTGTGTCCATACACTCCCTCAGATTATTAAGATCTGCTTCATAAGAGGTCCATCCAGCAGTTGAAGCCTATTTAGGAACTTTTAGGAATCCTTTTATTTTTTTATTTATCTTTTCTCTTAAGCACTGTGGTTCTAAATCTCCTATACAAATAAAATGTACTTACTTTTGTTGATTTTTTTTTAATAAGTCTTTGTATGTCTTTTTTGTTATCTTTTAATGTAATCATTTTAAAACTTAATACAAAGTGAGCTGTTAAAGGGTTATATTCTAAGTATAAGTGTATTAGACACACACTCCAGTTCAACAAAAATTCTGTACACTGTAAAGGGATGGTTTTCAGCATGAATTTCCCCAGTGGTAAGAACACAACTGAATTATCTTGCTTTGAGTTTCCAACTTTGGAGATTTGCTTCAAAATAAACTGATGTTATTTACTTTACATTTTTTATTTTAGGGCTACAGTATCTGCTGAAGCTCTTTGGGATATCTAAAAGCATTATGCAATTTGCGAATACACAAGGATTTATTTAAGATGTGAGCAATGATTGTGTTCTGGATATAGATGATATGATCTGTGTAGTTTTGTGTATTATTTATCATCTGCATGTCAGTGATGGGAATAACGGCGTTACAAGTAACAGTGTTACTAACGGCGTTACTTTTTCAGTAACGAGTAATCTAACTAATTGCTATTTCTATCGTTACAACGCTGTTACCGTTACTAATGACAATTGCCTGGTCATTAAATGTACACAATTGACAAAATAGTGGAAATGTTTAAAGACTGTTAGTCTGGTTTAACTAGTAAAGCAGCAATTCAGATAAGATAATCTTTTTATGGAAAACAAATAACTAGTATAACTATTTTATTGAAATCAATCTGGGTGAATCTGCAGACTTTCAGTGACTTTGTGGTTACAGTTTTAAGACATTTACTCACACTTGTGACAAAAACACGAAATTCCAAATTTTTTGGATGCAAACTTTTAGCGTAGCATGTCAATTTCATCCTAACAAAAATCAAGTCAACATCGAGCATTGATGAGCTTATCCTGATCTTTCTAAACAAGAAAAGGAAGAAACTGAGATTTTGGGTTCATCCAAAGAAGACAGCAGCGGGGAGAGTTTCATGGTTTGATCCAGGAGCTGAAGCTGTATCACGTCTGCTTTCGTGCATATTTCAGGATGTCAATGAGGCAGTTTGAGCTTTTATTGGCAGAGCTGGGACATCATCTGAGGAGGCAGAGAAATCATTTCAGATTGACCCGAAGCAGCATCTAGCTACGGGTCTGAGGTAAATAGTATTATTATTTTCATATCATTGTGTATTTAATACCTGTGCAGCTTCTCAGCTATGAGCTCATCTGTTGCCAACAGACATCTAAATGGTCAGCTCTATATTCCCGTAAAAATCTGAAAAGCTTGGTTTTGGGGAGTCCAAAGAATATTTTTTACGCGCATAACTTTTGCATTGATATCTGGGCAAAAACTTCCTCTTCTGTCCACTGGTCATTGATAATGAATGCAGATATTATAAAACGATGCTGTTGTCAGACAGTAGCCAGTGCTTCTGACACTGGATTTTGGAAAATACAATGGTTTTACTCACCCTAAGAACAGTTTATATGTTTATATGGATGCAATGAATGTCTGCTTAACCATGACTGGTCAGTAGTAACTGGAAGCTGTACTAAACTCTTATCTCATGTTTGCACAATTGTTTGCAAACACCATCTTACAGAGATTACATAGAAATTAGCATGCTGTCATTTGTATACTCAAATTTTAGGCCTTTTAGTATTAGCGCAAATTGCTACCGGTATTCTTTATTAACCGATAAGTGAAACTACTGCTAAAAATCAAGAATTACGAAATGAATACGAGACTTTCTAAAGATGTAAAAACACAGGTGGCAGGTGCACAGAGGAAGTAATTAATGATGGATATTGTAGGCAGCAACCCTCATTCCTGACATTCTTGATAAAAAAATAAAAATAATCATATATTTGTAACCCAGCATGCACCGCTTTTGTTTATCTAACAGAAGTAGAGGTAATACCATTAGCTGTGAAAGGAATGGCTTTCGTGTAGAATCAGCTGTTATCTTCAACTGACAAAAGAGGTTACTTCCATATAAGGTGAGGAAGACGCAAAGCCTGTTGTGCTTACCGGGAATTTTGACAGGACAACAAACCTTGTGAATGGTGAAATTTTATTCTAGCCGCTCTACAGAGAGAGAGAGAGAGAGAGAGAGAGAGAAAGAGAGAGATAAACAGTGCCACTGTACAGAAGAGCTCTTGTGAAATTCACACAAAAAATATTGTTTTTACTCTTTATCATTTATAATTCTCCATGATGATGTATTTCAGTATGAATTTACAAGCGATGTATACAGGTGTCATTTCTAAATATATTCAAAATAGTTCCCTAAAAGTCTTTGAGGAAGTATGTTTTTTTTCTTTAAAAAAAAATGAAAGAAAAGAAAGAAAAGCTATATTCTTACAGCAAACCATAAAGAAAGAGGTCTTGTATCTTTGGAGGGATAGCAGACTCAAAGTTGAGGGTTGCTTTTTTTTTCTTCTTCTTCTTCTATCTTCATTACAGTTGAAATCCTGACTACACATGAAGGAGAGGGAAGAGAGAAGCAGAGCTGGTGATACAGTAATTCTCACCTGCCATTGGAGGAAGAGCACAGATGTCCCACCAAAATAAGCCAAGCCCTGACCGGTGACCAACCACTCTACTAGCCAAAAACATGGCCTGATAATGACCAGCCAGCCAATGAGAAAGTTGCACTGGGATCAGGTCTTTAACCTCTCCCCCAAAACAGCAGCAGCATCTTCATTGTGTTAAACACAGATAAATTTTTTTTCCTCTCAAATATGTATATACTCATCACACCTGGTTACAACGCATTAGTGATCATAACATCATAACAAAAATATCAAACGAAGAAAAGAAACAAAACATTAAAGTTGTTACATCTGGGGTTGCATGCCATCACCTCATTAGTTATCATTAAATGTAATTAAAATACATTTTTGCCATTAAAAAATAGCAGGGTTGTCATCACAAGAGTGTGTCTGAGAGTGTGTGTGTGTGTGCGTGTGTGTGTGTGCGTGTTTCTTTGTGTATGTTTGAACAGAAAACATCATCAGTTTACATGACAGTTCTGTAAAAGTAGAACAAACGAACAAATTGCGATGAGTTCATAAAACGCAAGGGTGCCATTTGATATTTTTCTTTTTTTTTTACATGTGCATATTGTTCACTTGTCAGCTCACACAAGCAGCATGTGGAGATAAATATGATAGTAATAAATATGTAGATAAGATGCAAAAAAAAGAGAGAGAGAGAAAAGGACAAATCTTGCTCTTCAGTCAACACTGGGTAAGCTGATTGGGAAGCTAGGGGGAGATTCACTGCGGTATTCCAAGAGTACAAAAAGGGCGATATGACAGTGGTTAAAAATGGAGCTTCAATCGAAACACAGTGGCTAATGCAGTCAACTGCCATTCAAAGTCATGGAGAGGAGGAACTATAAGGGTAGCATTTCAGATTTTGGATGTTTAAGAATCATCCTTCGTTCTGTGAAGGGTGCTCAGCTTAGTGTGAAGTGGAGCTGCATACAGCACATCCCACACACTGGGAAAACAATCTAAGCCCCCCTCTCACCCCACCCCTACCGCTGTCCCTTCACTCCCTCCTTCGTTTCCTCTTCTATCTTTGCTTGGGTTGCATGAGCTCAGGCAGAGAGCTGAACTGGAAGACCTTGGACTGGTAAACATCAAAAAGAGAAAAGTTTGATTCTGCCTTATGGCCGCTTCTTCTTCGTCTTTTTTTTTCCCCTTCTTTTTTTTTCCTACAAAAAAACAAAACAAAAAGAAATTCTGCGGCACATCCTACAGCTCTTGCTACTGTTATTAACGCCCCCCTAAAACATACAGAATCATCCTGAGGTATATTATTTGAAGCAATTTTGGCTTTTGTAAATCTAATCAATCAAGCAAATCAGTCAGTTAAGATCGTTACATGACATTTTTCTTTAGACAGTACATTTTATAAAGCATGATGCTACCAAGGAAAAAAAAAATCTATGCGTGTGCAAGTCTTTTTCAGTTTAGTGTTGTCAAAGAAAAAAAAGGAATGAACGAAAAAAAAAATACACAATCAGATTAAGAACCAAATGTTCTGGTTAAAAAGTTCAAGCTTACCCAAGTTCTGCCATGCGCGCACACACGACTTATTCCATGCCAATGGATGGATACGTAATTGATGACCACATAACACCCATCCCATCCCGCATCCCTCCCAAACAACGCTTCGAAGGTAAACAAGGGATCCATCCCAAGCAGTCTTCACATCCTCAAAAGCCCTGGTTTGTTGTAGATCAACAGTTCCACACAAAGTTAAATCATCGAAAATTCTGAACGTAATCCCAAGCTAAACTGCAGAGGCTGGACGAACCAACCAAAGTTCAATTTTTAGTACAGAAAATGATTCAGATTAGCTCTATAGACATCAAACACTCCAGTGATGTCATATTGATGGAGAAAGGGAAGAAGGAAAGATGAAAGAAGGAAGGAATCATTGGTGTTTTTCATAGCTAATACCCTGTTTCTCAGTGGCGTGGATAATAAAATAATAATTAATAAAAAAAACTCACACATTATTGCCCACCAAAAACAAAATGATGGTGGTGGAAACAGCTGCGCTTAACCTTTTTTATTTTGTTTATCTCATCTTTGCTCTCTTCCCTTCCACCTTTACGTCAATCATGACAGATTTAAGAGGGTAGAGGATCACCACGTGATGGTGCACACAGCCATCCACCGCATCCGGCAAGACGCAGCTAATTTTAGAAAAATGTAAAATATGTCTTAGAGTGTATATGTGTATTTTCTCTTCTCCGACACAAAATGAAATCAACACATGCAAAATAATCTGCTACTCATGAAGGTATTTTTCAGTAAGCTTTGTTGTTTTTTCTTTTAGGTTTTTTTTTTTCAAAAGCAAATGTGGGAGGTTTAAACTAATGGCTATTGTGCTACCAAATAAGCAAACACTAAAATCCTACATAGGGGGATCCGGATGCCAGAATCCCTAAGAAATCTTATAGTTCAAGAGAATAAAAGCAATACTTCGCAATTATTGTTTGTTTTTTTGTGCAGAGCCACAAATGAAATGCCCATCAAGTGCCTTAGGTTTCCCTGCTCGTCTGTCCTTTTCTATCAGTCATTTTGTCAGCATGCCTTTTATCTGTCAGTCTGTAAACAATATTCATTAAAAGCACCTGCATCGCTCTCAGCTTCTCATCACTGTCGCGTCCCTCAGCGTGGGCTGAACATACAAAGTTGTATTCTGAACAAGAACACGCTATCAAACAGCCACAAACTATTTGATGCTCCACTATGTGCCAGTTAGCCAATCACTTCCTTCCTCACTCTCTCTCTCCTCTTCCACTGCCAGGTGTCTTAGTGCCCATATTTGTCAGCATAACAAGCAGCAGACCGTTGGACTAGCTCTCTGTGACGCCCCTGCCCTCCTGGGATGCCTCCATGTCTGGCCTGCCCATCTGGTCTTTCTGTCAAGCCTTTTCCCTTCAGCTGGTGAGCTCTAAGGTTGACAGTGAAGGTGGAAAGGAACACGGTGAGAAGGAAGGTGGACAGTGGCTAAAGAGCTTCCTCTCGCTTCCTTTAATTCCACTGTCATATAATTCCTCTCATCCTCCTCACCACCTCCTCGCACATTTGAATGCCAAATCAACTGATTCCTTTCTGAAAGCTATTGCAGGGAGCCCTGTGTTACTCTAACGTATACGGTACCATATTGGTTCCACTTATGGGGCTATGTCGTTTTCTACTCCTAAAAACCTAGGGATTAATGATTACCCTCCTCTTTACACAAGGATACCTTATGGCAGAGTGCTAGCCCTATAGCTGTCTCACTGGTACATGGGAGAGAATGGATAGAAATGGTGATATCAAGAGAGTAGTAGTAATACCGTCATACCCAAGTGGGCACAAGTTCGTTTGGATTACAATGTTGAAGAGAAGAAATCGTAGTGTGGCTATGGCATCCCTTATTGGATAACATAGTTGATAAATTATAATACAAACCCAGAGAGGAGTAAGAAGGAGAGAACACATTATTTCTTATATCAACTAAACATCTGACTCCAGACTGGGAATTTTTTTATACACCCGTCTATTGCTGAACTGGGCTGAGTTTAGGACGCCACGTGGGGCTGGGTATGCACTAGTCTTATTGGCTGAGTAAGGCATCGCATGCTCTTTATTGTACATGTCATTAGCTATCCGCCCGTCCCGTGAGCAAAATGAAGTGGTGGATTTAACAGAAGAGCGGAGATTGTTCGCATCGTTGCGTGTATTGATGGGAGCCACTGAAAGCTGTTGGTAAATATCAGAGGAGCTACGCCCATGGACCAGTCTGCTGCTGGTGTCATCCCTCAGCGAATGACTGAGAAAAGGGTTTTCCGAGCCATGGGCTGGGTACAGGGACTTGCTCCTCTTGCTCTCCTCTAGGTTGTGGTTAAACAGCGTAGACTTGGACCCAGTGCCAAAGAGTCTGCCAGAGTAGGGACGCATACCAAAGAGGTTCGCATAGTGCGAGTCAGACGTGGAGTCCAAGAAGCGATCCTTCTCTTTGAGGCTGACACTGCGTGCCGGTCGGCCCAGATCTACATCTTTGGGCTTTTCAAGCATGATGTTGTCAAAGGAGTGCTGACGACTCAGCCTCAAGCGATTTCTTTTTTGGACATGCGGGCCATCTGTCTGTGGCCAGTACAGACCAAACATTTCATCCGGTTGCTGCTGCTGTTGGTGATGCATGGTAGGGCTGACCAAAGGGTCTGCAAGGAGCTGGTCCTCACTAATGTCATACAGGTTGGCCGTGTGGAGGCACGCTTCACACCGATTATAAGGTGAACGTGTGCCCGAAGCTGAGGCAGAACCAGTAGAGGAGTACGGCCCTGCAGGTGGGTAGCTAGCAGTCACTTTGGATAAGCAGGAACGGCAGTGTGTCTGTTTGTAGCGATCAATGGATTCATGCGGGGACAGGTTTTTCTCTTTTAGGTTGTAGTGTTTTGAGTAGGCTGGATCTGGTAGAAGATCTGAGTCTGTATGATGCAAAGGCGAGGAGTTCAGATGAATTATGGGCTGCTCACACTTCCTATAGTTGTCACTGTGGTCGGAGTAGATTTCGGGGTATTCCAAATCGTCCGCAGCAAGACCGCGGCTCTCACGGTAGTGAATGGGGTCTGAGTGGAGGCTCAGCTCCCGGTCTGAGTCGATAGTGTAGATTTTCTCTCCTCCTCCTCCTCTCCCAGTTTGGTTGGTTCCGCCGCTGACCTGCTTAGTCTTTAAGTAGGACAGCTCCACCTCACTGCAATCCCTTGGGTATTTTGGAGTCACCGATCTTTTTTTTAAGTTGTCCTTGGGCTTCAGATGCTTGTTGTTTTCTGGGTCCTTGTAGGAGGCTGCTCTACTAGAACAGTCTGAGATGTCAGAATGGGCTGCATCTTCAGGGAGGTACCGCTGAGTCTTCATTGACATTCGTGGGTCTGGCATCAGCATGTCAGGCATCGGCGAGGGCCCGGGTGGTACTGAGCGAACCGTGTCCACCGACTTCTTCCACAGCGTGCGTTGCGGTTTTGCGTTAGTCTGGACTGCGTCAGCACTTACTGCTACCTCCACTGTGTTGGGATTGGCATCATTCAGGGTCAAAGGATGCTGACCTCCCTGGAAGATATAGTTGTTAAGATGATCTTTGTGGCGGTTAGCGAGATAGGACTGCAGGTCGCCAGCATCCCCGTAGATCATATCTTTGGGGGCATAGCTTCGGTTGTCAGCGTAGATGAAGTTCCCCTTCTCTGCCATCATGTCCATGATCATAGGACCAGCCGAGTGCATGAACTCTCGTTTGGGCGAGTTCATGCGGGAGCCACCCAGGTTAGACATGTTGGTCATCTGTTTGGCCGACTTAATGAGCTTCAGCATTTTGTCCTGGGGGCTAAAGTCCAGGTCTGACTTTTTCTTCATGTCAATGTGAACTCCATGGATGCAACTCCAGATTCCCTGCATTTACATACATGGATGAAGACGAAGGAAGGGAGAGGTGAAAAAGGAAGGAGAAATGAAAAGGGCGGGAGAGATTCAATGGAATGAGATGCACAGAATCCAATGCAAAATTAGTCACCCACTGTAACCATGTAATTGTAATGCAAGTACAGTTTGAAAGCATATTCAGTTTATCTTTCTTTCATTATAAAACACATTTGGGGTTTTCTCTAAAATAAAAAATTAGAAATATTACATTAAAAATTCTCTAATAGCATCTGTCAACAATAAGGGGAAACACACATTCACAAATTCTTTAACTCTCAGCAGTTCAAATCAGTAAGATGCTGAAAATTCATTAACACTTACACCCCCGGAGAGCAGTCATTTCGGGGTAGTACCTTAGACCCCCGCGGAGTCATCATTTTGCGTTTCTACCTTTAAAAGCCGGAGAGCAGTCAAATGCTGGAAGTGGAAGCTAAATTGGCTAGTCATTCATATGTATATTGGGTCGTTACCTAGGAATTCTGGAGGGAGGGGATTGGGGGAGAAATCAACACACATGAGTCTAGGTCCTTTGTTGCTGACATTTATTGATAAAAACAGTAGTTTCATTTCATGTTATTTCCTTTTTCATTTCAAGCAAGGAAGTGGATGTAGTTAGTAAGTAAGATATTTCAGACATTATTCTGACACAGAGGAGGAGATACTGGAATTATAATTAGTATCTATGCATGCATTTGTGATTTTGTTTGACCTTCCCATTGCTCACAATTTGAATTTGTTCACACTGCAGATGAGTGTCTCAGTCCCCAAACAAGCTCTCTTTTTCGGTGGAGAAGCAGTCTCCTCATCCGCAGTGAGTGTGGAGAAATCAACACACATGAGTCTAGGTCCTTTGTTGCTGACATTTATTGATAAAAACAGTAGTTTCATTTCATGTTATTTCCTTTTTCATTTCAAGCAAGGAAGTGGATGTAGTTAGTAAGTAAGATATTTCAGACATTATTCTGACACAGAGGAGGAGATACTGGAATTATAATTAGTATCTATGCATGCATTTGTGATTTTGTTTGACCTTCCCATTGCTTACAGTACAAAAAACCAACCATTTGTACACATATGTACTAATAATAATAAAAAGTGAGTGCAACACTGCAACCCATCACCCCGTCGTTCAGTGGTCGTTGATCAGTGGTCCATTGTGGCACCATTCAGAGCACTGGTACAATAGTACCAGCAAGATATGGGAAGACATTGCAAATGTACTTGGATTTTAGGTTGCAAGCCACCCAAAACTTGATCCCAAACTTGTCAGGTTTACTTGCAAACACTTGGAGTGTTTCAGTATGCCATCTTAGGGAGAACTCAACACACATGTAGGTCCTTTGTTGCTGACATTTATTGATGAAAATAGAAAAAAAACCAACCGTTTGTACACATGTTTACAAATAATAACAAAAATTGAGTGAGTACATTACAACATTTTCAGCAATCACTCACAATCCTGGCACTGCCACGGTATCTGTCGCCTGCATTTACCACATGTGTACCTGTAGCAGTGAACACATCGCACAGTGGCCTGATTTTTTTTGCATCTGTGTTTGACCTGACACGTGGCCCTTTTTCCAGGGCTCGGTGTGGAGGGTTGTGTCCGAAGCAACTGTTCTTTTCTTTCCTTCTTCGCAGCTACATGAGAGTGAGCCAATTCGGTTGCAAGGGCTACCAGGAAGTCCACCCGTCTTTCCTTCGTCCCGGTGCATTCTTGATACAGCACATGTGCATTCAGTGCTGCCATGTCAATCATGTTATAAAACACGGCAACTGGCCAGCGCCGTGTTCCTTTGCGGACAGTGTACTCCCGAACCATCTGGTCCATCACATCCACGCCACACTTTGTCTTGTTGTAAAGGGTGACAGTGTTTGGCTTCCTTTTGGTAGTGTTTTCGGTCTGAACCACGCTGTGCATGCTGCTAAGAATATATACTGTCTTCTTCCGTTTGGCCGCATACGCCGTCAGCGTGGCAGCAGAGGTTGAAAACACCTAAGAAATAAGATAAATTGTTAATTCCATAGCCCTTTTACACACAATGAAACACATAAACATAGAACCACAAAAGACCTGCAACATACCTGAGTGGTGAATTCATTGCGATCTGTCTGTCTAGTGGATTGAGGAATTTCCCTGCGAATCTTGTTGACTGTGCCGAGGATGGTGGTTTTCCGTCTAAGAAGTTTTTGCGCAAGTGAAAGCGATGTGAAAAAATTGTCAGTGGTAACATTTCTGCCCTTGTCCAGGAATGGTTCCATCAGCCTCATAACTACATTTTCGGAAAGTCTCTCCCCAGTGGGACGATTGGGGTCCTTGCCAAGATATGGGAAGACATTGCAAATGTACTTGGATTTTAGGTCGCAAGCCACCCAAAACTTGATCCCAAACTTGTCCGGTTTACTGGCAATATACTGCAGGAAACTGCACCGAGTTTTTGATGGGAAAAGCTGTTCATCAACGGTGATATGTAGACCAGGGTTGTAGCACGTGATGCAGTTGGTGACAAATGATCCCCACACACTGGAAATTGCTGCGAACTTATCAGTCTTTGCTCGATCACAGCGGGTGGACTTGTCATCAAAGCGTAGGTGTTGCATGATGTCTTGGAAGCGGTTTCGTGCCATAGTTCCAATTATCTGTGGGTTTCCCAGGTTTGCTGACCAGCAGTCATTTACAGATGGAACCCTGTAAACCCCCCGCAAGATGACAATAGCAATAAATGCCATTAGTTCAGGGAGGTCCATGAACCAACAAACATGCTCCGTTTGCTGTGCATGTTGAATAGTCCATTCTTGAATGCTACGAAGCATGTCAAGAGTGATGAAACACAGGAAGCTCTGAAGGCGACTCAAGATACTTCTCCTGGCCTTAGCCGTTGGCTCTCCATCTGCAGCGTACGGTTCTATAGGGGTGAAAGGGAGACGGGTCCCCACATGTTCTTCACGCCACACTGTGCCATCTTTCGCTGTCTCAGTCCCCAAACAAGCTCTCTTTTTCGGTGGAGAAGCAGTCTCCTCATCTGCAGTGTGAACAAATTCAAATTGTGAGCAATGGGAAGGTCAAACAAAATCACAAATGCATGCATAGATACTAATTATAATTCCAGTATCTCCTCCTCTGTGTCAGAATAATGTCTGAAATATCTTACTTACTAACTACATCCACTTCCTTGCTTGAAATGAAAAAGGAAATAACATGAAATGAAACTACTGTTTTTATCAATAAATGTCAGCAACAAAGGACCTAGACTCATGTGTGTTGATTTCTCCACACTCACTGCGGATGAGGAGACTGCTTCTCCACCGAAAAAGAGAGCTTGTTTGGGGACTGAGACACTCATCTGCAGTGTGAACAAATTCAAATTGTGAGCAATGGGAAGGTCAAACAAAATCACAAATGCATGCATAGATACTAATTATAATTCCAGTATCTCCTCCTCTGTGTCAGAATGTCTGAAATATCTTACTTACTAACTACATCCACTTCCTTGCTTGAAATGAAAAAGGAAATAACATGAAATGAAACTACTGTTTTTATCAATAAATGTCAGCAACAAAGGACCTAGACTCATGTGTGTTGATTTCTCCCCCAATCCCCTCCCTCCAGAATTCCTAGGTAACGACCCAATATACATATGAATGACTAGCCAATTTAGCTTCCACTTCCAGCATTTGACTGCTCTCCGGCTTTTAAAGGTAGAAACGCAAAATGATGACTCCGCGGGGGTCTCAGGTAGAAGCCTTCTTGACTTGACTGCTCTCCGGCTTTTAAAGGTAGAACGGTAGAAGCTGGGAATTCCAGTGTTAATGAGGTTAGATTTCTAATATCTCCAGAATCTCTCTTAGAAGTATTCACAATGTGACATAAGCCTCATGTAAGCAAAGCAGTAAGCAAAGCAGTAAACAACAAAAACTACCATCAGTTTGACTTTTGAACCTTAAGACAAACTATTGAATGAGCAAGTATTGAGTAAACAACAGCTGACAGTTAAATGTCTAAAACAGCCAAAGAGCTGTTTATAAAAGAACAAAAAATCCTTTCACCACTGTGACAACTTACTAGTTCACAAATTAATTCCCAGAAAACATTTATCATGTCCCGAAATCAAACAACCTTTTGGTTCAATACACACTTTGCAAAGCTTATCGTGACAAAACGGGCAATTAAGGTTGTATTTTGTTTTAAATTATTATTGAGAATGGCTTTGAAGTAACTAGTGCACGAACATCACTTTTAACTTTCACATACACAGCTTTAAAATGAGAGCAAAGAAACTTGCTGCTTTTAGAGACACACGTCTCCATTGTATGTTCATATACACAATAGGGGACAATGCTGACCTTTTAGAAAAATGAGAGAAAATACATTGATTTGGCATGAGCTGCCATCATTTTACCCCCCAAAAAACATGTTGCAATTAGGATCTATTAGGATCTATCTTGTCGATATTCAGGTCCGCCTCGTGATCCCTCCCCCCCGCGCTCCTGCCTCTCATCCTCCTTTGTATTGCTGTCCCGCCTTTCCCTTGTTTAACTCAGTTTCTTAGCTTATCAGCAGTTTTCTTTCCCTGCCCGTATGTGTGCATGTTTGCTCTTTTCTTTTATTCTGCTGACAGAAAATAGAACTAAGAGAGAGCTGTCTAACCCCAATAATACATTATTAGCCCACGAGTCTAGCTGCAATCTTCACTGCAGCTCATCGCCTTGGACACATCCGCTGTTAACCCTCTAAGCTGCTACTTTTTCACCAAAAGCATCTCTTTCGTCTGTTTGTTTTTCAAGCAACTTAAACTAAAGATCACATGAAACAGCAAAAGCTGTTTTTAACCCTATGGTGCGCAGCTATAGAACAAACCACCATGCTAGTAGATGGCTGTAATGCAGAAGTATGTAAAGTGAGAGATGGACGACACAGTAACAGTAGTGATCATGAAGTTCATTCAAGTTGTGCGTCGGCTGAAAGTGGATGGCTGTTTTGCAATTAGGGTTAGTGAATCAGCAGCAGTAATATATCAGAGTCAAAATCATCGCTTCAGTAGAGGGACTTTTTGGGGGATAAAATGATTTAACCAAAAATTTACTTTCCAGTTGACTCCTGCAGTGGAAATGCAAAAAGCTCCTCAACGATTCATAGAGAATTTCATTTTTATGCAACCTAAATACTTACAAAAATGGGTGCTTACCCGACTGATGCTGAAAAGAAGACCCGGCTTGCCGGAGCAGACCCCAGTGAAGCAGTATCTAAGCCTCCAGTAGAAGAGATGCTCAGAGACAAAGGTAATGAGGGAAAGCCCCATGGCTGTGGCCAGCATGTAGAAGACCCCTGCCATGTTGTCAATATCCAGCTGACTGGACATCACCTCATTCTTCTCATTGTGGCAAATTCCTGTGAGCCACTGGGCTTCTAGTTCCTCCATTTCACCTGAAAGGAAAACAACAAATCCTTTACCAAATAGCTCAAAAACATAATGGCATACAGGATTTCCATGTTTAGACAAGTCAGAAATTTACTGTTAACTTAAAAGCTGCTGCAAATTTATTTTAGGCCAATGGTGAGATCCTTGATACAGACAGAAACTGAGGATTGTACGGCGTGCAGTATTGCCATGCTCTGCAAACCGCTTTGCAGCCCACTACTTCAACAACTGCACTTTCCTATTCTGTGTTGCACATAATCAATGTCATACTTGGTGTTCTGCGCTGGGACCTCACTGTAGCCCACACTCCTAATTTTCCTACAACAGAGTCACAGAGTACAGCCAAATATAAATTCTTGCAGTTAAAAATAATCATTTTCTTTTGACTAGTGGTCCTGAATGAACTCTAATTGAGTATAAAGAATGTAGATACTGCATTTCTACCCTAGAAAGGCAATCTATAAATTCAATGGCTGGTAGCACCTTTATATTCTGTCACTTGTCACTGGGCTTACCGTCTCCTCTATGTTGGCCAACAGGGCAAATATATGTTTCTTAAATGTGGATAAAAAAAGGTACAAAGGAATAAAGACCTTATCTTTCCTCATTTCTTACTCTATGTTCCTTTCCCTCTGTTCCCCCTCTTTTTCCGGCTTCCTCTGTGACATTTGGCGCGTGGCTAATCCAATCGGTGTCATTCAGGGCCGGATAACTAAGGCTGCTAGTGGGAAAGACAAATATCATGGTGGTGTTCAGCTAGATGTCTTTGGGGTGCAGACTCAATAAGACATCATTAGCCTGTTGGTACAATTGAAGAACATTTATCTCATGTCAGACTTGCAAATACATGACTAGACGTAGCCATGCTACCTTTTAAATGAAATTATGGCATGCCGAGAACTGGCTTCAAAAGCAAATTAAGGTGAATGACATTGTTATCAACAGGTGACTTTGTCTCCACTTTTTGTTTAATCTATTCAAGGGAAAGGCTGCTGCTCATGCTGTTGCTTTTTCTCCAGAGGGGAAACTATTGCTGAAATTCAGATTTTGTTCTCGTTTCAGTAGTCACACGGCTCAAGCTATAGTCTGGTGTTCAGTCGGTTGGAACACAGGAACACAAGTCCCTACAAGTCGGGTTTAAAAAACATGTAGCATGGAGCAGCTCAGACTTTATGTGTCAGTCCAGTTCAGCAGATTCCTTCAAAATTTGTATCTATGTTTTACAATAAGCCTACCTCATAAATCAAAATTAAACCATTCCCAAACGTGACTTGATGATATGAAATGCAATGAGAAATGCATATGTTCAGCACTGTGCTTTATGTAGAATGGGAAAAAAAATGGTAAGAGCACAAGTGTGGAGAACTTGCCAAACAGGTGCTGCTAAGACAACAGGACGTTACAGTTTTCTAATTATATGTATTTTATGTGAACATTTGTTGTTGTTTTTAAAAACCACTACACGAAGTGTGGCACTGGCTTCCAGGCCACCTCCTTTTTTGTCTCTTTTCCTTCTTCACCTCCCTTCCCTCTCTACTTTTCTCCAGATTAATCTTCTCTTTGTCTCTTCCTTGCCCATGAAATGCCATATGCTTTCCGCCCACATTCTGTCTATCTGATCATGTAGCATCTGCCGAGACAACAAGTCACTGTCATCTATCAAGTACCTGCCCTTCTGTCACTTCCCATCTCTACCAGACACACTTGCTTTCCTTGTCTTGCTCTTGTCCCATGCCCTGTGCCTCATCCTCTTTTCTTTTTTTACCTCTCTCTGACCTCCGTGCACGCTGCCTCTTTTCTGACGCTGTCATCACTATTTCATTCATTTCTCCTTCCTCTTGCTACACAAACTTTCTTTTTAGGTCTTTGTCTCGTGCCATTTCCTTTTATCCCTCTCACTTGCTCTGTTCACCTTTATCTTTATCTTTTTGGCATTTGTCTTTCTCTTTGTGTGTGTGTTTGTGGGTGGGTGGGGGTGCACGACAACTAGTTTATACCAGAAGCTATAACACATGGTGCAAAGAAGTATGAAGAGATTGGACTGCAAAGAAGTATTAATTATCAGGAGAAAATAAGGCAAAACAAAAACACAGAGCCTGATTCCTATCAAAATTATCCAGCTATGGAAACATGATGGAGTGTGGCCTGCATGCTCAGAAGCCCTGATAAGATTCAGTTAGAGGGGATTATTGTGACACCAATGTTCATTTAATCAACTTCAGTGCACTTACTGTGAGTGGCTGTGAACGCTCGCATCAGCAAAACGCTTTCGATGTAAAATGTAAATGAATCTTGTCACTAAGAGCTCTGGCTGTCTCGTGTTCGCGCTGTTTTGCAGTAAGAAATTTGTTTAAGTAAAAACTTTTGAGGCAACTGTAATAAAGGAATCTGGTAATTCAGATAGAGTACATACACGCACACACATCTGGTGCTGCAGAGAGGAATACATTAGAATAACTTACACACTCTGCCCTCTGTTTAGAGCAGCCTTTGTCTCCAGAATAACATCAAAGGACTATTTATACTTCACTGCCTTCCCTTTGTGTTGTCAGGCACAGACAAGGCAGCAGAGATGTTTGCATGTGAGTGTGTGGCGGGTGAATTACAGGACTGGCAGTGTAACCTTTTGCCTTTGTGGGTAGTGTCATGCACTTTGAATTTGTATGAGAGTGCTGTGTATGTGTTTCTCACCATCGCCGATAATTGCTAGGATAGCCAGGTCCACCTGTCGTTTCCAGTAGGAACCTTTTTGTAGAGCAATCCCATACCCGGTGGTAGCAAAGATGTACCTGAAATACACATGCACACATACACAAATATAGCATATAGCGTAACTCTAATTACGAATGTCTTCAATAACATACAGTGCTGTGCAACCCCTCATTTTGCTAGTAAAATGGGAAATGGGTGCAGCAATTATTGAAACAGGGCAAAAAAGAGTTTGTACAATTCTAATAATCTTCAAAGTCAACATTTGGTACGACCACCTTTATTCTTCAACACAGCCTGACCTCTCTTAGGCAACTTTCTTGCTATTTCTTTAAGTTGTCTTCAGGAATAGTTCTTCAGGCTTCTTGAAGGTCAAAGTTCCTCTTTGGATGTTGACTTTCTTTTCTTCTGTTCTCTGTCAGCATGATCCCACATTATGTTCCACTGTTTTCTCCTCCCCGTCTGCTTTACTGCATTGGTAGTGTCTTTGGGATCATTCTCACGTTGCATAACATGGAAAGTGAGGTCATACTTTCCAACAAGATCAACAAAATTTTGCACTCCCCTCTAAAGACAATTATTTGTGTACATGTTTAATTGTGACACCACTCTATTAAGCTACAAAGAAAGTTTTTTAAATTAAGAGACAGAGGATAGAGTCAGCCACTACCGCTAATGTTTAGCTTAAGCTAATACGAAGCTTCAGTTTAGTAAGTAACATGCTTTTAATGAGTAATCATGATTACTCATTGAAGGATTACTCTACAAATAACTGAATTATAGGGATAGTTACCCGCTACCAATGGTCACCAGCTTACATCCCTCATCTCTACCGGCCATGTAGTTCAGCACTGCAGCGTCATAGATGAAGGCATCCAGCTTGCTGTGGGGCGAGAGAGAGAAAACAAAACAAAACAAAAACAAAAAAACAGGCAAAAAACAGACAAATAAAGGGAAATGGTAAGATGTTTAGCCTTTTTTTAAAGCGAGTCAGTGAGAAGTGAAGAGATGAAAAAGAAAACAGAAGATGGGCTTTTTTTGTTTTTTTTAAAGAACGTGTTGCTTGCAGATCAATTTTAAAGTGTTAAATCATCTCCAATAGGACTGCAACCCAAGCATAACCAAACACACAGAGGACACAGTGGGGAGTGGTGGCGGTTCAATACACCACGCTTCACTGATGATAGGACCTTGGAGGCGCCTGGACGACCTAAACAAACTTTAGACAGACTCAAACATTTACACTGTCTCGCTTTTCACACTCGCACACAGAAGGACTCATAAATAAGTGGGCTGCAAAGTGGAAAGTTGAAGCTCCCGCACTTCAACTGACATTTTCAATGTAACAGATGCCGTTAGTATCCACTGCTCTGTTACCATCTCATTGCCTGTAAATGCTCTCTCTCACACACACACACACACACACACACACACACACACACACACATATAGAGCCCCGCTAATAGTGCAGTGACTGGTTGGCATTTACTGAATGTCACATGCAGTCCTCTAACGGAGACTCACAGCCGATAGTTTAGCTGTGTAATTAGCTTAACCCAGCACTGGCTCCATCCACAGGCAAGCTGTGTATCCAAACGTGGGGGAACCAGGAGTGTGTGTCAGCAAGTGTGTGCGATTGAACAGATGAAAGTGTGCACTGGTGCATTTCTGTAAGCAGGGATTTGTTTGTGCATGTTTGCAGATGCTAGCCAGACACGCTGTAGCTCACGTGAATTGGACGGGAATTCAACCACCACTTATCTGCCACACGTTCATGACGGTGAAAGATTGTAAAACATTTTCTTGCCAGATTACATCTACACCTTTAAATGAACACTGAGTGTCACTCTGAGTTTTCCTTTACTATTGCAGGACATCTCTCTGCAGTGTAGCCTACATAACATAAGGTGTTTAAACTATCATAAAACAACAAAGACAAGTATCATTAGCTGAATTCACACCATAAATGCTAAGAATCTGGCAAACCGTGAAATGTTAATGATTAACAACATCACTGTGAAACCTAAGTGGCTGTTTTATTGTGGCCCAAAGGGGGGTTTTAACCTTTGAATAATCAGCTGTAATAATTTGCCAAAAAATTCCATTTGTCAAAAGTCTAAAGAGTATTTGAGTCACATAAAATATTGTTATTGGCATTCTCTCCTGGTTTTCCTAGAGTTCTTTATATTATTTCTTGTTGTCTTCATTTGTTTTTGTCCACTATGGCAGTATTTCCCAACCAGGTGTGCTGTGGAAGACTATCTGGTTCCACCTGGGGTCCGTTCTTCGTACCTCGCTTACTACATCCAAGATCAAATCATCGCGCTAACTTTGAGCTCGCTATTCCGGTTCTTCGAACACACCTGTTGTTGACGATTAGTATAGCTGGATGAAGTAATGTGAGATCACTGGGTGGCTTAACAGGGGCTACGCATCGATAGTAGAAACATTGATCGGCAACCCTTTGATTGGTCGGCGAAAATGTCGAAGGAGCGCGCTCAGTATTTTACGGCAGCAGAGCAAGAACTCTTGATTGAGGGATTTCAGGAGTTTCAGAGTTTAATTAAAACGCAAGGGAACACTGCAAAGGCTGCAAAAGCAAGGAGAGAGGGCTGGCAGAAAGTTGCTGACAAATTAAACTAGTAAGTAATTTAATAATAATAATAATAATAATGGATTGGATTTATATAGCGCTTTTCAAGGCACCCAAAGCGCTTTACAATGCCACTATTCATTCACTCTCACATTCACACACTGGTGGAAGCAGCTACGGTTGTAGCCACAGCTGCCCTGCGGCAGACTGACAGAAGCGAGGCTGCCATATCGCGCCATCGGCCCCTCTGGCCAACACCAGTAGGCAGTAGGGTAAATTTATTATATTATATTACATTATATCATATTATATTATATTACATTATATCCTCTTTCACATTAGAGCCACGACAGGACCCACTAGAACATGGGAACAAGTAAAAGTGAAATATAAGAATATTCTACAGAATGGTAATATTTATCACTTATATTGCTTTTAGTCTCTTGAAAAGAGTCCCTGAAATAATCTGTTTGTTTGTTTATAACAGCAACCAAGAAAAGGGCAAAGCAAAAAAAGACAGGTGGTGGTCCTGCACCCCCTCGTCAACAATTTGGTTAAGTAAATAATACCCTCACGGGAATATCGATATCTCTCTATGAGCACACTGTCGCGCTGAGCTAAAGGATCCTGTCTATCCCGCAATATACGCTGAATTCTGAAAACTCTCCTTATCAATCTTGCACCTTCCGCAATGGGTGGCTCGCGTATACGGACAGAACATGGCTGCAACAGACTTCCCAAATCCACCTTCGCTTTTATAGCCGTGGTCTCTCATCTTGCTTACATGAAGTAATTTACTATTACTACTCTGAACTGTGAATTACATCTGAAATAATCAAATACATGAAATAGAATGATTAATAATAGTACATTTACCTTTTTTTAGGAAATGTACTGTATTTCATGTATCTGTATGAAATCAGTAAAATAATCAAATACTGCATTATCTTTAGTTACATTGATAATATTTATTTATGGTAAAACAGTGGTAAAATATCGCTGTTGCTTTCGTATAAATGAAGCGGACATACCTGAGTGGCTGCGATCTAATCCTGTTTACATAAAGTAAGCCTGCTCCCGAGCAGGTTTACGCTTACGGACCTGTTGCTATGACAGCAAGTCCCGGATGAGCTTCGGGGCACCGAACGATCCAGGATCACGCGAAATCGTCAACAATCAAATCCAGCTAACTTACTTAGCGAGGTACGAAGAACGGACCCCTGACCTGGGTCCTGGAGAAAATTCCAACCCAGATGAAGGCCCCAGCATGAGTACAGGTCAGAAGAAAGCAAAAAAGGTATACTGGGGACAAACCAAGCTAATTCCACTAGGCCTGCTGCGAGGGGAAAAATTATCAATATGCTGTTTGTGACAGTTTTACAGAAGAGGATTAGGGCCACTGAAAAAAAAGTGGGAACATATTTTTTTTTTAATTCTGAGAAAAAAGTCAGAATTCTGAACAAAAAAAGGCAATTCTGACTTTTTTCTCAGAATAATAAAAAAAAAAAGATGTTCCCACTTTTTTTTTTCCCAGTGGCCCTAATCCTCTTCTGTACATTTTTGTTTGGTGGTGTGCCGTGTAATTTTTCTAATGTGAAATATGTGCCGTGGCTCCAAAAGGTTGGGAAACACTGCACTATTGCAATCAAAATATCTTTGCATTAATTTTTTAATATTTAAAAACTCCCAAAATAGTTGATTTTCATAATTCTATTATATTCAAATTATTTTAAAAATATATTCTCTAAAAAATTTGTGTCTGAAAACCAATCAATATATAAATTGCTTGAATTGCTCCCACAACTATGTAAGCTACAGAAAAGGATGTCACATACAGTTACTGACAAAATCTTAAGCACATGGAGATATGTTTACTGGGTTTTTTGCATTTAATGCCAAACTTGTCACTATAATAGCATTATACCATGATGAAAACACCAATAATTATTGATCAGATAGGGATTTTAACCATGATTTGATTTGTGCCATGTGCTTTTAGCATTTATTCTAGCAATTAATTGTCCACTCTGTTACTGTCAGACTTTGTTACCAATGTAGAGAAACTGTATGATTCATCATAATAGATGGGTGTTTTTTTCTGAAAAAAGTGGGGAAAAAGTTGCTAACTTGAATTTGGCAATCATCAACTTCTTAAGACTGAAGATGTTTTCAATACTGGAGAATCGAGTGTGTTACAGTGCGACGCTGATGCGGTGGTTCAAGCATTATAAACTTCCAAACTCCTCTGAAACACATGTATTAACACAACATTTTAATACCCTTTAAATTAACCATAACCATTAAAACAGTTGAACTTTGCTTATTTTTAAAGAGTAACAATAATTAAATCAAATCAATTTCGCT
The DNA here is from genome assembly GCF_965226115.1 of Aulonocara stuartgranti. Lineage (NCBI taxonomy): Eukaryota > Metazoa > Chordata > Actinopteri > Cichliformes > Cichlidae > Aulonocara > Aulonocara stuartgranti. The sequence continues at coordinate 22,580,648 of NC_138942.1, read as the reverse complement.
CCCCTGTGAATATTCTTGGTTCCTGTGGCTGTGACAGATTTTGTGTGTGTCTTTGTGTGTAAAGCCTCTCAGCATTATGTGTGATCACAGTTAATCCAGCCATCGAGCCCCAAATAGCTGAATGGTGCAGTGCTGCTCAACTGCTTATGCCACAGAGCCGAAATATCAATGACTGCATTACTGACTGCAGACACCTTCAGCAGGTGGAGTCCACAGATACACAGATAAGCTTGTTTTTTTGTATACTTATAAGCTGTTGTGCACAAAGCATTAGTTTACTTCAACACATGTATATATGTTGCATGTGAATAAAACAACAGAAGCCAGAGTGCCTAACAGTACCATAGATGCTGTGTTTACATCCAGCTTTCTTATACTGTAACTTGTGGATGGAAGATAAGGAGCTGAGAGGATCTATTGTTTCTCTATTTAATTTCTCCCTGGGGGCAGCCTGTTGTCTGAGCTATAGAACCTCTAATTGGATCCCACCCCATTGCCAGTGACCAATTAAAAATATCCTCTTGTCATCTCAACGACCGATTGTCATTTAACGTTCTCATTTTCCCTCCCGTCTCTCTTATCCTTGATGCTCCATACTTCCTTTCCTGTCCCTTTTCTCTGCCCTTCTTTATCCTCTCCTTGCCTCACTTTTCTTTTCCAGTGCACTCTCTATGTTCTTATTCTCTAGTCTCTTGGCCCATTTGTGCTTCATTTTCTGCAATTAAACATTTGGCACTTGGGTTTCAACTCTTACCCTCTTCCTCTTGACTCTGGTCCTCACTTTTCTTTCCCCCCATCTTTACCTTTATTTTTTCATCCACACACTCTTTAGATCTCTCCTTGGTTAGACTGATAACCGCCCCACTCCTCACCCCCTTTACACACTATCAGTCCCACTATAGAGTCCAGCGCTAAAAATAACCCTTGCTGTTCCCAATGAGGAAGCCCATTCATCCACAGTCTCACAGGACCTGTCACCACAGACACACACACACACACAAGCGTGGATACATTCAGGCATGAAAGAAGTACACTTCACAGGCCTAGGTTTTCACAAAAAACTACACACATATGAATGATGTAAAAGTGCACTTACCAACAAACTCACAAAAACCCATGCACACAAAGTGTCTCTTTACCCCGTTTTGAGGCTGACGAGTGCATCCTGGACTCCAGTTTGGTGATACTTCACCATATACTGGTGCATGGCGGGATAGTTCTTCCTGATGTTTCTTTCAGTGGAACCATTTGGAACGGTCCCAAAGCGGAACGGAGGCGAGTAAGCATATGGGTTCTGAAACTGTGATGAGAAGAACAATGGAGAAGGAAAAGGAAAAGCTGAGGTTACACATCTTCATTTGAATTTCTAAAAAAAAAACCCCACAACACTTCAAGAGCAACCCTTACTGAAGGAACCACTGGTGCCGTAGTTTCCCATCCACTCGCTGATTTGCTTTTCTTTTTAAATTCTCCCATCATTTCTCTCTGCCTCCTCCACAAACCCCCTCTCAGGTATAATCAGTGTATCAGAGTACAGGTCAAGAGTTTTGTCCAAGCGTGCTTGTAGCTGAGGTAAAAACCAACCCTCCAGCACTGTGGTAACAATCTGCCCTCGGTGCCAGAAGCAGACAAACCCTATCAATTACAAGTGTGTATTTATGAGCCTCACTCTAACCACATGCTGTGCTAGTTTGTGCGCCGACGGTTTCAGTCCATATTATTAAAGCGGTTCTCAGAAACATAACACTGCATGTCATCTCAAACGCTTACAGGCTTACTTTACTTTGCTTTAACGTATTCATACAACACATGATTGACTCCACTTGTAGGCTGCTACTGGAGGATTTGATTAGCAGACTATTAGCATTCCTGTTGTTTTCTCTATCTGTTCAACATACACAAAACTCATCTGCTTGATTGTTTGCAAAAACGATGCACTGTTTGCTTGCATCAAAAACGAATCTGCATAATATATTTGAGCATATTTCTAAGCGTTTATACATGCTGCATCTGACGGCACATATATGTGTCTCTGCTGTGTAATCAGGTCAGGGTGAGCGTGAGCGCGTGTCGACAAGTCAAACTGCGCTGTGCATACGAGTGCGCATTCATATGTTAGTGGAGATGTCACACAGTGTGTTTGTCAGCATGACAAGCAACAGCCCTTAGGAGACATTCTCTCCTCCCACAGTCCTTGCTATTGTTTACTTCTCCTTCTTCATCTTTTCTTCATTTGTGCCTTTCTTAAGGTTAAATAGAAGCTTTTAGGTCAGGAGAGGGTAAATGTCCCAGGAGGAGTGAGAGGGGGGTGACAGGGGCTGGTTGGGGTGTGGTGGAGTGGCGGGTTGGGATTCAGACTTGAAAAGCACTCTTCTCTTGCTTGATAATTACCAGTGAAGGGCTTTTAAGAACTGCACCAGCTGCTGCTAACGAAAGCTTAATGCAGAGCTGACGACAAAATGAAGGAGCGGAGGCAGGAGAGGATTTGAGGCTAAGATAGGTGTAGATAAAAGAACTCACCGTCCTGCAACATAGCCACAACCAGATCATGGGGATTGTTGTCCGTCAAGGCTTTCTGGCAAGATTTCCGGACGATTTTCTGATGCAGGGTTTCCAAAGACTATTTTAAAAAAGCACGTATTCTCAACTTTCAAATACTGCCATGCTGTCAGAAACCTCCAGGTCTTACCAAATTATCCATAAGATGTACTTTAGCGTCTTTTCCTTGATACAGCAGTATACTTTTACTTGCAGGTTAGCTGCCAAAATCTGTTTGATTAGCTTTAGAAAGAGATCACAGTTTGGATCAAATATATGCAGGGTTGCGCAAACCCTGCACATTAAACTGCATTTCAATACAATGCCATGGGGAAAGGAGAGCATCAGTAAGAGGTGAGCTTTGAGTGAAGTGAGTCATCTGGCCTAAATCTGGTAATGTGTGTAATGACTGTAATAATCACTAATCTAATTAAAATATGAAGGTTTCTCACAGGACAAAATCCAGTTACCTGGGTAAAAGACTCAAAACCCAGAGGAGAAATTTCTCTCAGCAGCCTGAGAACACTTTTCTCCTTATGTACTGTAAGTGCATGTAGGGTGTATAGGTGCTAATAATAGGTATTAAAATCAAAGTGATATGTAAAGGTATCACACAAATTATTCTTATTAACTAAGCTCAATGTCAAACGCCAACATCAAAAGCCTTAAATAATCTGTAATAAAACTGTGAACATATACAGTCAGGTCCATAAATTTTTGGACAGAGACCTTTTTTTTCTAATATTTGTTTTCTGTTCCACAATGAATTTTAAAAGAAACAACTCTGGTGCAGTTGAAGTGCAAACTTTAAGCTTTAATTCAGTGGGTTGAACAAAAAGACTGTATAAAAATGTAAGGAAGTAAAGCATTTTTTTAACACAATCTCTTCATTTCAGATGTTTTATTTTCTGTTTTTGCAGCTTAGTGATGGCTTGTTTCACCTGCATGGAGACCTCCTTTAACCACATATTGTCTGTTCACAGCAAAATCTTCCTTTTATCTGTTGAATTGGTAATGACATAATGAAAGAATTGCCCACACCTGCCCATGAAACAGCCTTCGAGTCAATTGTCCAATTACTTTTGCTCATTTAAAAAAAAGGATGTCACATGAGCTAAAACTCCTAAACCCTTCATCCAATTTGAATGTGGATACTCTCAAATGAAAACTGAGAGTCTACACATTATGTCCATGTACGTTACATAACTATAATTGGAATATGTTTTATTAAATAGGTAAAAACTTTCACCTTAAACAAGGCACAGGTTACATGTTTACAGACACTGGATGGCAATGTGAGTATCAGTTGACTCCACAAACCACAGAAAGGAGCAAACCTACAAACCTACGCAAGCTAAATGGAATAAAAACAAATAAAATAAAACACAATAAAATTATAGTAACTCTGTGCAACATATAAATATATTGCTTACAAATGTCTGTGGTTATCATGAAACCTTGATCGATCTCATTGCTTTTGCCATGTTTATTAACTCACCCTACTCCTTTATTTTCTTCTATTTTGTCCTGCAGGTCTTCTTTGGTCTGTTCTGCTTCTGCTTTCCCGTCCATCTCCTAATCACTATAAACTGACTGGTTCTTGTATAACAGTTTGTTACTTTACCTGAGCACTCAAAGGAGTTTATGCAACATGCTTCCTTCACTCATTCATAATTTTCTATGCTTAAGTGGTTCCTGCCGAACAGTCGGAGACATTCACACTCTGATGGATGTATTGGAGAGCAACTTGGGGTTAGTATCTTGCCCGAGGATATTTGGCATGCAGACGGATACATGTCTTACTATGTTTTTTTATTCTCTGTGTGTGTAAATATTATGCTATAAAACAGTGGAGATCACGACATGAACAAAATTATTCAGACTATTTGCAATGAACTTGCAACCTCGCTGCCTTTAAAATGGTTGAAGAGCAGATCTGCGATCACACCAGTCTTCAAAGCGACTTTGGTGCATCAAAATGCCAATAAATGGAATGACTTCAATTAACTGAGATAAACTGGCAAAAATCACAAATCTGTTCTGTTCATATTAAACAGAAATTTACATTAACAACTTACATTTGTTGTCTACTCAGAACCTCGTAGATTTGAAACAAAATGTTTGAATTATAGCAGGCACTGTGCAACCTTGCTTTTACGTAGAGTGAGGCACATTGCAGAAGAGTTGTACTCATTTATGAACTAGACTGCAATTATTTGCAAACCGTCACTAGCCTGTCTGAGAGTGATTGCAGTCAGACAATGTTTGGACGAAGGCTGCCTCCCACCAGGTGACCTCTGTAATTGCCATGCGATCAAAAGTGGTCGTATTGTGCCATCCTATTTTTAGTGACTGAGTCATTAGGGGTCTCCACGCTACATTTTCATGTCCCATTGCTTCCCAGCGTTTGTCTACATGTCTACAAATCTACATGTTTTGCTCATATGTGACTGTTTTTTTAACATTATTGAGATGTTTTAAATCTCTTCTAAGTAGATGCATGTGGAAAGTGCCAGAACCTAGTTATTTCTTTCATCATAATGCCGCTGAAAGCTACTACAGCTCCAACAACAGCAGCAGATTGTTTACATTTGAAATTTGAAGTCTGTAGGCTTCACAAAAAGCAATTTTATAATGCTGAGAAACCAAAACAAAACCGAAAAGCATAGAAAGAACAGCCAGATTTGCAAAGACAAATCCCCATGCACCATAAAACACCAAAGACCTGTTAACTGACTGCTCTCCACTTGTGCATGAAGCAGGCTGCTTAGAGAACAAGTTTAACAGCTCAGTAAACATCCATTGCTTTCTCTTCATCAATTATTAAAACAAATAAAAACAGCTCTTCCTGTCACCATTGACTGAAATGGACACAATGCACAAATACTGCAGCTTTAAGAAAGTTACATGTAAAATACACTTTTTTAAAAACAAAAACAACGTTTTTTTGAAGGCTTCAGTTAGTAGGAATTTAAAATTAAAACAATGTGACACAGCGATCGACCAGTCGTGCAGTTAATGTGTAATTTTAGGAGAAACACTTACATGTATTTACCAGTAATTTATTCTATTGTACTTCCCCACAGGTGTCTCACAGACCATTCTAAGAATTCTGTTAGTGACTAATGTAATCAACTTAAATTTATACTTGCATACAATTCTTAAAGCTCTCTATTCCTAGATTTGGCGCAAACATCCACCAAATGTAATCTACAAAGTCTGTAAAATAATGCCTGTGTAACTTAGTATGATCTTTGAGCAATGCTAACAGCGATGCTAAAACGATCACTGGTTAAACTAGCTTCTACACTAGGGGTGGGTTTTGATTATCGATTTATCGATTAAAATCGATTCTAGCTTGGATAAGGTGATATTGACTCAATAAAATCCAGAATCGATTTTTAAATATGAATGTATTTTGCACGAAACGCCAGAATCTCAGGCTAAACCTCACAAACTTTCAACAACCACCAAACAGCTAAAACAGTAAATGAGAGCAGGTACACGGATTCTGCACAAAGACGTAAAAGCAAAGCGTGGACCCGCCGACGGATCAGAATCAGTGAGATGTCGCTTTTCTCACCCGACGGCACGGACACAGGCGGGGCTGAAAGCCGACAGCTCGCTGATTCTGATGTTTCTGTGGGTCTGCGCTTTGTGTTTACGCCCTTTTTGAGCTGATTCTGAAGCTGCAGGTTTTTATCTCTCTCCAAAAAATATTGACCGAACCAGCAGCAAAAGAAGATCCAAACTTTGCTTCACATAAACATCGTCATGAATTCCCTCTGACCTTTCCTGTTTTGCTTCCACCACGATAAAATCACACTTCATGCAGACCTCTCTGTCTCTGTACTTCAAGAACAGTTTCCAATCTAAAAATCTCTGTTTTCTGCATTATTCACTTGCTTTTTACGCACAAGACTGCCGTTGTTTACAGCGCTGTTTTTTTCCTTTTAATTACTTCCGAAAAGAAAGCCTCGTTTCTGCTGTTCAATACTGAACAAATTTAAACTTTTCACTTTTTAAAATTATGCAAAATTGCAAAACGCTTGGCTGTGTCTCTAATAAAACCTCTGTAACTTTGCTCTGCTTCACTTCAGCAGCATCAGGTAATGTTCATATGTTGATTAATGGTTTTCTTTCATTTTTGATCTACTGCAGAATATTTTTAAGGTCATCTGCTATAAAATCCCAGGCCAGGAAAATCTTCTTTCTTTTTATAGATAGAAAAATCAAAACGATTCTAGAAATCAGTGACGATACCCAGCCTATTCTACACTGCTGCCACTTTTCATTAGAAAGTGCAAAATCTTGTCCACTGCACATAGTTTGTGAGCACCATAAGTATATGGTAGAGATGAGCCTGTACATATATCACTACTATCAGTACTAACATTTCAGACTGAGTGGTAGTAAACTATTTGCTGCCTTTAAAGATCTGTCATCATCATTAGCTTAAATACATATTAGCTGTAACCACACCTACACGCACTGATATAACAAGACAGCGAAGGGGAGCTATCTGATTCACACCGCTGTCCATTACTAATATTCAACAGGAATGTATGCTATCACAGCTACAGCAAGCTAGCCAGAAAGCTAAAGGTAAAGCACCAAACTTAGGGATGGTAACTAACAACGGCAAAAGCCTGCTTTGGAAACTATGCCTATATTTCCCAAATGCATTGAGGGCAGTGATGCAATCTTAAACTTCATCTCGTTGAGCACTGATGCACCAGAGTGTTGTGTGTATGTGTGTGCACTTTTGTGAAGCATTTTGGTCCTGCAACTTTTGGAAGAAAAAAATGTTACTTTTAGAAAAAAATGTGTTTGCCTCATCATATAAAATGATTATAATTGCATATTAAAGGAAATGGTTGTACCAAAGTATAAGAATTTACACTAGTGGTGTTACATCCTTCCCTCAGGTTGATAGGTACAGTAGAGTGCATCTGTTTGTGCCTGCTAACAGTCTAAACCCACCTTAAGTAAACTACACAAAACATGGCCCCGCACGAGGAATGCTTTTCATCATTTTGTCGGTCGCATTTGGCTCGATGGCCAGCCTCTCTCAGCATAACTGTCTAAACGGCCATTTGCCCTTCTTGTCTGTTTCCTTTCGTTCCCAACCCTCCCTGTCTTTCCACATATTCTATTTTCTCCCTCCTAATGCCCTTTCTTCCCTTACCTCAGCCTTCAAACTGGCCCATATCTGTCTGCCTGTTGTCTTGTACCATCTTGTGTGTCTTGGCCTTTTGCTAGTCCTCAGTCTCTCTCCTGCCAATTGATGGACCTCTTACACCATCCCTCCCTCCCTCTCTCCGTCTGTTTGTTGTCAAAACCCTCTATGTCAGCCTTCTCTTGATAGTATCGCCTCTAATACATCTGTATTTCTGTCCTTGGAAGCACTCTGCTCTTTTGTCTAGCCTTCTCCAACCCTCCAATCTGTTTCACTACATTTGGCTTGACCTTTTCTTTTAATATCCCAGTCTTTCTGTTTGTTGCTGCATTTTTCTATATGCATGTCATTTTGATTCTGAGTGCATAAAACAGAGCCCATGTTAATTCATTCTGGAGCAACAGAACACAATTTCCAGCTGGATTTAAAACGGTAAAACTTGTACATTTGAATTCAGGTGACTGGAACTTTGTGAGAGGAACGGTAGTGCCACACGCAACAAAAACAGGTACTATGCTTCATTTTCCCCTTCATCCTATGATGATTTTCTAATCCTGTTGTATGATATAAAACTGAAGGCCTGCAAAAAACATATCATAAAACTACCTCATTCGTTCTTCGTTACCTTGTTGTCTGAAAGCCCGGTGACTTGGTCGACAAATTCCTCCTGAATCATGAAGGCGGCCAAGTTGGCAGTGTAGGAGGCCAAGAAGATGACAGCGAAGAAGGCCCATACTGACACTATGAACTTGCTGGTGGTTCCTTTTGGGTTTTGCACCGGCACAGAGTTGTTGAAGACCAGACCCCACAGCAACCACACTGCCTTGCCCATGGTGAAGGAAGGGCCGTGAGGGTCTGAAAACGAGGAAAGAGAGTGTGTGTGGGAAAGCGAGATGGATGGTATAAAATTAGAAAGAAAGAAAACAAATATTTCAAAATCTATTTGTAGAACAAGTGACATGCAATTTAAACTACCCAATATTAGAGCAGTGGACTTGTGCTTCTGTGTTAAATTTATGTCGTAGGTATATTGTAACCCTCCTGAAACCCTACGGCATAACTTGACGTGTACCTCCTTAGAAATGTGACTACACGCAGCAGCACCACAGCAACACAGGCATAAATGTTGGCATAGGCTAGAATCAGTGCAGAAGTCTAAATTAAGCTTTAGTGTCCGTACTCACCTTTTCCCTGTGCCAAGTTTCTGTTGAAGCCAAGAGGACTGATGTATTCGAACATGAAGACAGCCATTGCAGTCACCAGCAGGAGCATCACAAACATCATCACCCACACTGATGCACTGAATGGCTCTGTGAAAGAAAGAGAGAAAGTCAAGAGAACAGAGGTCGTGCTAATGCTTAGCTAATACTGCACTTTTTATAGCTTATCCGTCACTTTTTCTTATCATTTGCACACTCCTCGTCTTTCCACAAACTGAAGGAATAAACAGGTCAGAAATACCGTATGCACACACACACACATACTGAGGGAAGAACTCCATGTCCAAGCAGACCGTTCTAAGTTCAGAAGCCCTACAGATCTCACCCCACCCACCTACCCCAAACCACTTGCATATATACTGGCGTTCCTCCTATTTGGCTGTGGAATAAGGGGTACAGTATAGAAAGCCCTGGTGTCAGCACTCCTGTCCTCCCTCTGAGCCCTTAACATTACTGCAGAGATTAAACTCTGCTCTAATGTATGGGAGAGCACAGCTGGCATAGGGCCGCACACCGGGATGTGTGCATTTGAGTGTGCATGTGCAGAGTGGCAAGCAGCCATTATGAGGTTTTCCTGCTAAGCCCTTATAATTTCCATTTTCACACCACTAACTGCATGCTTCCACGCATGTCAGCATGTGTACTTGCGTGTGCGTCCTTGCTGTGTGTGTTAGAGTTTCTCTTTTTCGTGGAAATTCCTGCAGCCAATTTGCATGTAAGCTTGTGTGTGCATTGGGTCAGTGGCATCGCGAACTGTTGTGGATGTCAATGTTAAAGCACTCTGCATCAAATGAACGTGACTGAGGAACCATAACGGGGATATCCGTGGTCTCTTAGGTTAAAATCCTGCGGTTAAGTGCCTCTCAGGTAAGTGAGAGTCGCTGTGGCAGGAAGCGGGCATTCAGCTAAATCCCTCAGATGAAAGAGCAAGTATTGACAGCTGTGTAACAGAAGTGAATTATGTTGTCAGTGCTGTATCTGAGGGAACACACACACACACACACTCAAAACAAACACTGTTCTATACTAACACAAACCAGAGAAGCAAACAAGACAGGTTTTCTTCTTGTTCTCTCCTCAGTCTAACAAGAGAAGAGCAGCTATTTGGTGACAATTACCAAGGAAGGCTGATGGGGACACAGTTCCATTGCTACGGGACACCATGACACTGATCCCAGTTTCCACGAACGGGACGGAGAAATCGATGACCTCAGAACGCTCCTCATTGATCGTCAGAGATCCGACGGCCATGACGGCTTTCTTATAGACCACCTTTTCAGGGTAGGGGGAGGAGGAGGGAGGAGAGCAGGGACATAAGAGGAATGATTGGGGAGAAAGGAAGAGAAAGTTACAATCTACTCATCCGTTCATCCATCTGGATCCATTTCCACCCCAGCTGTCACAGGGTCAAAAGGTGGAGTACACCCTCGATAGCTATCACAGAGTAGAACAAATGTCTTCATTAGGCTAACTACATGTTGTCTCTTCCACCCAAAGTAAATGTTGACAAATCTGTGCACAAGAATGTAAAGATTACTGATTGCACATAAATAAAGTTTTTAATCTCATACTGAAATTTAATCAATGTAGCCAATATGTAAGCAGTAGTGCAAAATAGGATTAAAACAAATACAAATAACATTCAACCCATAAAATGAATTAATTAAGTGTGGTGGGGCGTGGTTTGCGGTGCCGTGCGGACGCACCTGCACGGCACCGCAAACCACGCCCCACCACATAAAGCATTAAAAAATGGAAAGTTTATAGTCTTAAAATTAACTCTGGAACTTGGGTCTTCAGGTCTGAGTTGCTATAGTAACAGTTGTTTTTTGTTTTTGTTTTTTACACTGTGAACATTTGCTCTGGCGATATTTAAATTTATTTTGAAACATAAAAAAATTGGAAAAACTAAATGATCATTCTAACAGTCTGCTTTAAAAAAAAGCACATTTTAAATTGTTGGTCACCTTTTTTAGTTAAATCTGCCTTTGATTACAGATTACTTAAGATCAAACTTTCCAGTGGGCATCAGTTCTGAGGTTTGGTTGCTCACACATTTGTTGCCCTGCAATATTTACCTCCTGATCACATATAGGGGTCATTGTTGGCGAATCGCTAGTTCAGGGGCTTGCATGTTTAAATGTTGTGTTAGATTTAACGGGACTCAAACTCAAAAAAGTTCATCTGATCAGCAAGATATTTTTTGCAAATGTGAGATTCAAGAACTTTATTTACACCAGTTACACGCCAACGGATGCATCAGGGCAACTCATGGCTCAGTATCTTGCCCAAGAATAAGTTGACACGCCAACTGGAGATCGATCCAATTACGTTTTCACACAGGGCCAGGTAGGTTTGGATAGCTGTTTTCACTTCATTCAAATCATCATTAATCATCAATCTGCCTTTTGGATTTACTCGGGTTATCTTTGTCTAATTGAAATTTGTTTGATGATCTGCAACATCCAACATGCAACAAGTAACTGAAAGGAAATTTGGAATAAAAGAATGAAACACCTGTATGATATCATAAAAGGTATACCTGTGGGGTCAGCAGGTACCCCACTTAGAAGAACGAGGATGAACTTTAACCTTAATACATGTTTTCATCTGAAATGTATCACTTTGTATTAGCAAAGTGCTGCTCCATCAAAGCACATCTCCACAATGTGTGATGATCTTAGTTTCCAACAAGATGAGTAATACGGTAGTTGAATAACACAGGCACACTTATATATACACACACAAAAAGGCTCTTTTTACCTCTCCCACCATCCCATTCCAGACGTTGTTGATCTTCTTGCCATGCTTGCCATTGGTAACCAGGTACAGGTCATAGGTGAACTTCACATACTTGGCTATCTTTTTCAGAATGTCGATGCAGAAACCTTTACAGCACTTCTTGATATACGTCCCACCAGCCTCAGTCGTGTTGCTGCAGAAGCACAAAACACAAAGACCATCAGCAGATGATTAGTCTTTCGCTCGGTGTCAGCGGTGGGAAAAAAACAAATGGCATCAACGCTATGATTGAACACTGAAGTAAACATTGACAGAACAAATACCAGCTCTTTGCATAGCCTGCAAATCCATTTTTACATCCACGTTTAGGTAGGTAACCCTCATTCATTCATTCATTAAAAAACAAAAGGAACATTGTTTGCTTCATTTTTTCCATCATGTTTGTTAAATTTGTGATTGCACCAGTGAACAAATATCACCCTGGGTCTTTTTCACCTTTAAGTTCAGGTCAATCTATTCAGGAATGACTGAAGATTAGAAAAATATGCTCCCTTTTCTCCCAACGCCTCTCTGGAGAAGGAAATTTTGACGGCGCTGCATCTGCAAGCCTTGTACCATCTGTGTATATGAATTTGAGAGCAGAAGAGTTCACACACAAGAGCACATCAACTTTGAGCCACCTGGGAGTCTCATTTAACTTTTAGATGTGTGCTAATTAGAAGACGATAACCTCGTCCTTTAGCGTAACAACAACCTGGGCAAAAACTTGACGGAAAGTAAGGAGGGGACCCCCGCGCATCAGGCTGTGACTCTGCAGTACCCTTCAGAGATGAAACTTTGTCACTTTTAAGTTATTCTGCAGCACCAGGACATTTGCCAGTTTTTCGCAAACTCCCTCACTAGTCGCCATCGATCTGTCAAACAAATGTCTCCCCAAGTGGAATTCTTTCCTGTCTTTGAACTGGAAAGGCATTTACTTTCACAGTCTAACAGTTTCACACAAGAAAGGGGAAAAAAGAGCCAAGTGCCGATATGTCAGCAGTTATGAATGTCATTCTATGAAACCTGCAACTTTTGAACACCACACTGAAACACTAAACAACCTTTAAGCCATCACAGAAGAAATAAAATAATGGGCTTGACTCCTTTTTAGTGTAAAATAATGTCTTTTCCTAATTGCATTTGCAGCTCTGTCGAATGCAATGTAACTTTTTATTTTGCTTTCCTGATCCACACATTTCAACAGTAGCTCAACAGTTTGGACACCAGTGGCAATGGAATAAAATCACAGAGTGGATGGACGGAGAAAAAGAGATACTGGCTTGAGGTTCTGTGGGTAATGTGGTATGAGCTTAGAAGCGCTAATTAACTTAGTCTTCTCCACAGAAGAGGTCACACTAGGCAGCGGCTGCACTGTACTCTTTGATATGTAAATTTCTTGTCTTTATTCCAAGCATGGCCGCTTTAAGCACAATATGCAATATATTCTTGTGATGTTGAAGTAAGAATGAAATTGTGGTAAATGTAATGCAACTACAAGGAACAGGTTGATGTTAGCCGAAACAAGGACAAATAACCCAAGTTTCTGGCAGATTCAGCTGGTGGGGAATGGTGGGAGCTGACAGAGTAAGCATATAGGCCAGAACTTAGCTGCATTCACGAACACGGCGTTCCCATTTAGGCAGGCCACTGTACAGATCAGGCAGTAAGAGCATGTGATGTTATGGAGGCTGTTTGTGAACTTGGCAGGCCAACTTGATATAGAAACACTACAGGGCCCGAGGGGTCTCCAGGGAGGAAAGTGTGGGTCTGTGTATGACTATGAGAGCGTTAGTGTAAGTATGGCTTCCTCTTAAGCCAGGCCTGGATGAGTGAATTTCTGGTTCTGCATGCATGGGTACTCCTTCAACCCCAATCCAACCCCTGTTCACCACTCCTGGTCTGCCTCTCTCCTTCCCTCCATCTATCCCACTTTCTCCAAATGGGCGCTTCGGATGCTTGAGTGGGAATTGCGCTGTGGGAGGCTGAAAAGCAGCATTGGCCTGTGAGTGAGTGGACATGTGGCCACAGAGAGCGTACGAGCTCGTAAATGTGTGTTTGTGTTCCTCCTTGGAGATGCTTTGCTCTCCGCCCCACTTCACAGTGTTTTCTGGATGTAAATCACTGTCAGCCACTTCCCTAAAACTATCGCCGCTTAATCAACTCTGTTTGTGTGACGCAAAAAGAGCTGCAGACAGACGCGTTACGCATTGAACGAGTGACACAAAGTGTGTAGACCTTTTTTTTCACACATACATTAAAGCCCTGAACTGTTCTAGACTCTGTGTGACATGTGACATCGCAGATCTGTTTCCTTTGCCCAAATTGATCCAGTATTTAGCAACAAGAACATTGCTGATTGCTACATGTGAGAAAGGGCAACTCTGAAAAATGCCCAGACTTGATCTCCTAACATTTTCTGGTATTTCCATGTGGAAAAAATGAATATCTATAATAAATATCCATGAAAATGTACGTGATCCAGACGTCATTTATTATTACGCTGATTCAGCACCACTCAAGTCACTCTGTGACATACACCCACAGTGTGTGTTTGCGCTCCAGGAATATAATATAACAAGGGGCTAGAGGTATTTTGGCGTTAGTGAAAAAAAAGAAGAAGGAAGAAATGGTATGGAAGGAAGTAAAATGCTGAGTTCAGCAGCCACCTCCATTTTCAGGAGGAAAGAAGCTGCTGCAAAGCCGGCACACTGCATCGCTTTCCGTGTTCGTGAGAGAAAGGGGAGAGCGAGACAGCATGCACTGACAGAGGAGCGCAGAGACGGCGCTGTGGAAAATGAAATACGGATGATGTAAATTTATTACCTTCTGATTATCCAATACACTCTTATGAAACTTTCTTTTATGCGGTCCTTAGTTTTTCTTCTCATACAACAACATTACGTGTAAATCAGTTAGACTGCGAGTAGAGTGTATTTCAGACCATTTCACTGTGTTGTGCTTTTCCACAAGACAAGGTAAGGAGGAAGAGAGTGGGTGAGATGACTTAAGTGCAGCTTATTGTGTTGCAATAATAAGCATGTGTGCCATTACAGGACCGCGTTGTTAGATTAAGACTAGCTGTAACACACACTTACATTTTTGTGCCTTAGGTTTAGATGATTTTAATGGTTGCATTTTCTTTTAACTTTCTTATATACTTGAATATATATCATTGACATAGGCGGTAATACTGTATCTCGTTCTCATTTCCTTGTTTTGCTTATTACGGCTGCATTTACACTTGCATGATGGATGTGTCCCTAGTAGGAGCAGGTATCGAGTTTTTTGAGGTGTGATATATACTGTAGGTATAACATACCTCAAAAACTAGATGTTCAGAGTGGCCACTTGTTGATGAGACCCAAATTTTTTGTATTTTGTAAGTTAGGACCATAAATTTGAAGACAATGACTAATTTCTTTGGTGTAGTTTTGCTTCTGTGCACCAAAATAGTTGATTTTAAATCAAAAGATCAAGACGTGACTGAAGTGCAGACTTTCTGCTTTCATTCAAGGGATTTAAGGGATTTAACAAAAGCAGTACATTAACTGTTTGGGATATTTTTTATACATAATGCCCTATTTCCAGAGGCTCAAAAATAATTGGACAATTGACTGACAGGCAGTTCCATTGCCAAGTGAGGCCTGTTCCCTCATTATTCCATGACAGCTGAGGTAGATATTCCAAGTGTTTAACTTGCGTTTTGGTTAGCTGATTGTTGGAATGCTTAATAAGAGTTCTTAAAATGAAACAACACCAATACTCCTGGGCGACTATGGAGGACAACTAAGGTGAATGACTGCAGAATGTTTTTCTTTAGTTATAAAATCTGAACTTTAACAAATTAAAAAAAAAACACACAATCAAACTAAGTCACAGATCCAAAAAACTACACAAACTGTATCCTTGTACAGATATTTGTGAACATAACTGCATTTCAGATGTTTGTTCATTCTGTTAAAACAAAATTTAATCAAACATTTTTACACCAGTAATATTTGGTGATTCGCAGTGAAGCAGCTTGACTGCATTTGCTTACTTAGCTATCTAGCTAACACTGCAGCATGATAGATGGACAGATATCCCACTTACTCTTTGATATGCTTCCTACACGGCACAGAGTTCCTCATGCAGGTACCAGTGAGTCTTTCCACGTCCTCCACAATGACAAAGGGTTTCTCCTCTAAGGTGACGATGGACAGGTGGTTGTCATCAAGCTCAGCGTCACCAAAGGAGTTGAAACGTGGCCACACGGGGTACTTCAGTGTCAGACTACGATTGTCCAGTTTCCCCATCTGGTGAGAGAAGAGGAAAGTAGGAAACAAGATATAATAACTGGTGGCTAAAAATAGAACACCTGGCACATTTCCAATGGGCTACAATGTATTGCTTTTCAATTACTGAGTAGGCTGGAAGTCAATAGACTGATTGTTGTTTGGGTCACACTCATGGCCTCACATTTACCTCCCGGGAGTCTAAACTATCACGCTGTTCTGTTGGAGATGGTTATAAGTACAAATGAAGTGAAAGCAGTGAAGAAATTGCAGTTGCGATTTAGTGACCATTATATACTTAACTTTCCTAATAACATACAGCAGAAATGAGAAAAAACAAAATAAAACAAAGGATTTTGTGGAAAAGCTGCAGCCAGCATATACTGTATGTTGCTCTTTGGCCACAGTAAATGCCTGTTTGAATGTAAGGTAAAGCACGGCATATTAAATGCATGGCCTGCAGGGTTGGATCACAAAATGCACACAGTGATATTGCAAACCCATACAGAAACAGAGATTTAGTGTGACAGTATGACAGTTGGGACTCTGTTGATAATTCAAAAAGTTTTCAGAGCTGTGATGTCACAGTTTCCCCTATGGGCTATTTTTATCTTTACCTACTGACATCTCTCTGTAGATCTATGTGTGTGTGTGTGTGTGTGTGTTCGTACATAAAGTATACATATATATATATATATATATATATGCATGTTTATGTCAGGGAAGGCAGAGTGGAATATCATAAACAGCAACAGGCATCGGGGCAGAAAATGGCAAAACACTGCTTTAACTCTTTTCCTCCATCTAAGAAATCTTTCTGACGTCTCGTGTGTTTCCATCTATCCTAGTACTGCACACATGCAGACAGAGGTATTGATATATTTTCATTCGTAGACGTTAGTGACAAGATTGCGAGCAGGGTTGCAAAAGGTTAAGCTAAACATAGTTTCTTTGTTTTAGGTGTGTGGGGGAAAAAACCCCTAATATCTTAACGCAGTTGCACCCGACACACATATCATAGCAATGCTAATATGTCAGCCACTTGACCTCGAAGTCATGAGACAGTGTTTGTTATCCGCACACAACCACACGCACACACACACATGTTGTTGGTTCGCCTGCACGCCTGGCTAAGTCATTAACAGCCGAGCAGAGAGGAGGAAGTGAAATTAGCATTTTAATTGTTTTGCTTTGAGTGGTTTTCTATCCTCTGACAGGGATTAGAGTCTCTTCTCCACTCTTAGTCGGCACCGCTGTCAACAGCTCACTCTGCTGTCGGCTACATTCCTCAAACTGTGCGTGTGTGTGTGCATGTGTGTGTGTGTTTGTGTTTGCGTAGGCATATGTGTTGAGGAAAGCAAAGCCGGACGGTACGCTGAGGTGGCACCCATGCTTCTTGCGTGTAATCGTTAGTCTCAAGGGATCGGCCACATTTTCCTGTCTGTCTTAGCCCAGCTGTTTTGCATTTCTCAATCGAGTGAGTGCATGTGTATGCGCCCATCCACATATGTGCGTTTGTGTCTGTGTGAGTGTTTATGCATTAAAGGGGTGGAGATAATAGAACATTTTAATGGGAAAGTAAAAATGTAATTCCTGTATCATAATTATGATCAGACAATAAAGACTGGTTGTCGACCTCAGTCATTCGGTTGGATGTTAGAGTAGAGCCACTGCTCCTCATCATCAAATGAGTCAGTTGAGGTAGTTCAAGCATTTGACCAGGATGCCTCCTGGGCACCTCCTAGGTGGGGTGTTCTGTGCATGTCCCACCAAGAAGTGGCCTTGGGGCCGACCCAGGACACCCTGGATGGATTAAATCTCTTGGTGGGTTTGGGAGCACCTTCATGTCCTGCCAGAAGAGTTGAAGTAGGTGGTCCTGATTTGAAAGGGGAAGTTTAGGCATTTCTGCTTCGACTACTGCCTACTGCTAACGTCTTGAGGCAACTGTTGTTGTGATTTGGCACTACAAAAATAAAATTGAAATGCATTGAATTACTAGAACATGGGCCCAGATGGATAGATGGTTGGATGGATGGATGGAGATCCCTCCTACCGAGTTCATTTTCTTATCCTCTCTCCTGTTTGTACAACTAAATCCTGTTTGACCCGTACGGCCATTAATATCATCTTTGAAGAGTAGTCCTGATTTGGTTGGATGAGTCAATAAACTAAGAAGCGTGATAAATGCACTGCTCAGAAAATAAGAGGGAAAGGAGGAGGAGGAGGGAAAGAAGAAGCTGACTTCAGCAACTCCTCTGATTTCCTGTCCTGCTGTTCTCCTCTTCCCTCTTCCTCCCAATCGCTCTTTCTTTCCAATTAAAGAAAGAGGGGCTATAAATTAATTCCCATAGAGGTAGGAAGATACTCTCTATCGACTGGTCAGAGAACAAAATGCTGAATCTACCCACATCTAATACCAAATATTGTGCACATGCTGTTCATGGAAAGCAGTGCACATGTTTGTGTATGTGTGTGGTTACAATCTTAAAGCCTGTGGGATTACAGCATTATAACAATCCACGCCGGCAATCCTATCGCATCATCACTCTGAAATAGATTTAGAGCCACTTGGTGGCGGGATGACACTCTGTCCCTGAAGTGCGGTGTATACTTCTTTGTATACTTTTTCTTAAAGCACTTGTTTCATCTACCACTCCTTCTTTTGTCATTTCACACTTGTTCCGCTTTGTTGTTCTTTCTATTCCATCATCATCTTTCTTTATCTTTGTTTCTTTAAAGGTCTTGCTCTTTGTACCAACATGTCTTTTTCTTCATTTCATTCATTTCATATTTGTCTCTTTGTATTACACTTTTTCTGCCCACGCAAACCTACACACACACACACACACACACACACACACACACACACACACACACACACACACACACACACACACATATTCAAGGGCTATAATAAACCAGTACCTGGATGAATAACAGATAGAGTATGATAAAAGAATAAAGTAAAACCGGGGTCATGGCTTTTACACCAAGCACATTCTCTGTGCCAGTCTCACGGGGAGAGTTATCGTTGTGGCAAGTTGCATTATGGGAGAATGAGTTCCTAATAGCATGGAGAAACCCATTCAGTCATAAAATAGTATCTGTCACTCCTGTCAGACAAAATTATGTCAGGAAAATGGATTCTGCTCTCCCTCTCCTACACCCTACGCTTGCTCCGAATGTGTGCATGCGTGCGGGTGCACGTGCACGCCGCCGTTTGTGCGCGAAAAATGAGGGCATAGAGAAAGAGGATGAAAGAGTGGAAAATCGAAAAGAAACGGAATCCATTAATTTAGACATATTTCTTTAAAGTGAAGCTCTTTCACAAAGGCTCAGAGAATAGCGACGCCTGAATCGAAGACGCATGTGCGTGTTTGTGTGTCGACTTGCATGCACGTGGGCTTTTCTGTGCGTCTGCTCTCCATATTGTGATTCTCCAAGCACAAATCCCATGCTGTCTGTAATAATTATTTTGTGAACTGGCTGCTAACGCCACAGCAGTTCCTGAAGCAATTTACGCACTCCATCGACTCAGCAGGAATAAAATATAACATCCTGGTTCTGATCGGTAAATACACTTTTCTCGTGCTGTTGATGAAGTCATGCTTTAATGCAGCAAACAATTACAATGCTGTAGACTTTCATAAATAAGAAAAGGGCAATATACAAACAGAAAATGTAATATATTTTGATCAAATAAGAGGTTCATGGATCTAGATTTGGATATGTAGTAAGTAAGGATTATGTTTCCTTGTACATTTGTTGCATCTGTTGAATAAACAGTAGTTTGAAGCAGTTAATATTTTTAGACTTTGATTGTCTCAAAATTAAACAATTAGGAAAAAATGTAACTAGTAAATGGTAACTTTAATTATTTAAATGTTCTATTTACTGTGATTTTAGCTAATTTGTGATGAATGCCTAGTTTTATTTGATCAAATCGCATCAGGCAGAACATGAAAAAGTGAAAGTCATTCACAAAGAACCTGCTTAGCAAGAGTAATAAGGTTATAAATTCAGATTCATATTTGTAGAATGAAATGTAAAATATCTCTTTATAGATGTTGTGTTTTAGACATTTTTTCAAATTCATATTAAGTGAAATAAATATTTTAACACCCTGTGATGAATCGCGTTACTTATATGTGTTAAACTAGTTATGAAGCAATTATAAAGTTATACACTAGTATTCAAGGGGCCAGACATTCTGGACATTTTTAAAGTGCTCTACACCAACAGTTCTCCAGACTTTTTCCACTCATTTTCAGTCCAGACTTTTTACTTGACCATTTTCAGAACAATGTGCTTTTGTTTTTGCCCTATGAATTATTCAAGTAAAGGCACCTAACTCCAGGGATGAACCAATTTTGTGTCTACATTAAGAATTTTACATTTTAGCTTTAAGCACTTTGTTACTTGTAGCCTGTCACGAAAGCAAATAATTTGTCATTTATTTAGTTGAGTCCATGAATGTCAAAGATAACACAGGTTGACGGGCATTAAGTAGTATTTTTACACCAACAAGGTGATTCTTAAAGAACAATTAGTGTAACTTGTTCTTAAAAAATAAAAATTAAAAAATTCAATAAATAAATAAAATTGGAGGAAACTGGAGAAGTGGAGAACAACAGTGACAGGCACAAAACACTGAGTATCTACAGCCATCTATAAAGCATAGTGGAGGTCGTGTCATCATTTGGGGCTTCATTTCAGCCAGTGGTGTTTGGGATATGCAGAAGAATATGCAGAAAATACCTCCTCAGAGACCGGACATCAACATTATTGAAGCAGTGTGGGATCATCTAAAGAAGAGCTTTGAGTGTCCTTTAATAAGCCTGGAGGACCATTCCTGAAGGCTACTTAAAGAAATTACAAGACAGTTGCCTAAGAGTTCAAACTATGAGGAAGAATAAATGTGCTTATACCAAATAATGACATATAAGCTCTTTAAACACAGCTCTCATTCATCCCTTGAATTAGGTGGCTTTTCATGCTTGAATTATTCATAAATCAACAAAAACACTAACACACAACTCCTCTCAAATTGATCAGGTACTGGACTGAAAATGAGAGAAGAAACAGCAAATGTCCAAATAATGTCCATGTACCCATTCAAATCTTTTTTTAGCCTCAGAGTGATTCTTTTCTGTCCCATTCAAATATTTGTCGCCTGGCAAACTGTTCGCTGATGGGCTGTAGTTACATCGTAGGGTTTTAAAAACCTTAAAGAGCTTTGAATAGTCGTAATAAAAACCCAGAGAGGCAATAAGTGATCACTGACTATTTTTAGGGGCTCGTTTAGATTAAATAGAAAAAGATACAAAGCATTAAAACGTGCTAAAATGACAACAGCATTAATTAACGCAGCATAGTTTGGACCTTGAAGCAGGGTTAATACATCATCACTTAACAACTGAATTGTTCGAGATCACATGATCCGAGTCTGGCTCCTTGGAAGCAAAATGAGGGGTGACACAAGACAGTACTGCACAAACTGTACTACTGTATATGAATATGGCAAGTCCTTTCTGGTTGGTCCCAAGTTTGCTGATATAATTTCAAACTAAAAGAACCAGTTTAAGATTACTTAATATGCAGAAAACACTAGCTTTTATGGTTTACTTGTAATTAATTTAGCCTAATATTGCTAGTGGGTAAACTGCACTGAGTACACTTTTTTAATTATTTTTTTTCCCCTTAGGACAAACTGATTAGTTGAAAAATTGGAACCATTTTAGTCAACCAAGACTTTGTTTTTTCTTTGTCTAAAGCTCTGACGCAAATCCCCCCCAAAAACTCCATATAAGCTCCATCCTCATTATCTAGGCAAATATACCCCCATGACTTCCTGCAAAATGTGCTTCATTTGAATTAGTTACATAACCCTTAGTAAATAAATAAACCCAAACACCACACGCACATCTAACCACACAAGTGCAATGACTTTAAAGGTAGCTCTTCTCAAAACTTAAAGAAAAAAAAGGAAAAGACACATCATCTAACCAATGTGGCTGTGCGCTGCAGCGAGGAGCAGGTGTGCTCAAAAAAAGGGAACTCATACACATGCTGGTGGCTCATTTATACCTTTCCTTTCCTCCTTTTGCTCCTTTCCTTTTCTCTTTCTCTCTCTTTGGGTCTCCATTTCTTGCAATCATTTGCTCTCAATATTCCCTCCCATCTGTCTCTGTCTCTTGTTCGTCTTGATACCGTTCCATACAGCACTCCTCTCCCTGTCTCTCCTGTGCCTCAGGGGGACACATTTTATATTTTTAGTGCATATCCATATTTTAGTGCAGTTACTGAATTTTTACCTCTTGATCATCGCAGGTCTCTCTCTGTGTGCCGCTGCTTTCTGGCGCATGGGTGGGACAGCAGCACCAGAGAGAGAAAGTGTGTGTGTGTGTGTGTGTGTGAGAAAGAGAGGGAGACAGAAAGAGAAAGAAAGAGAGAAGCTCCCAATTATGTTTCCACTTTGGGTCTCGGTGTGTCTCTTGCTTTCTGTTGCTTTCTCTGAACCACAGTACCATGTGGTCCTGATCAATTTCCCAGGCTCTGTATTAAAAACACCACACTCTGCCTCTCCTCTGCACATCAACAAAAGGTATTTTGCATGCATGCCTCTGTGTTTGTGTGTGTGTAGATATGAAATATGAAACAGCTAGTCTCAAAGATCGGGTGGAGACTCTGCAGATTGCGGCAAACTGAACTGCAAACTGTAAGTCACAGACACACACATATACGCATGGGTCTGACTTGAATAACAATTGCATTCGTTGCTGCACAAGTCTCCCGAAAAGTGTTTCTGTCAGTAGCCAGTGTTGACGAGTCAAATTACACACGTGCATGCACGTGAACCCGCGCCACCCTCCGGTATCAGAGGTCTCAGCTGTGTTTTGAGGCCCTATCAGAGGGGAGAAAAACAACACCAGAGTCTACAAATGATCTGAACTGGTGATGAAAGGAAAGGAGGGGAGGTAAGAGAAGATGGAAGAGGACAGATGAGGTAAAGAAGAAGGGAAAGAAGATCAAAGGTGGCAAACAGCCGTAAAGAGGAGAATGAAGAGTGTGAGGAGACACATGCACAGGGAGTGACAAAATCAAATCAATGCAAAGAAAAGAAAATGACCATAAAACTCAAAATTATCCATCTTCCCTTTACAATTCCCTCCAATTCCTCTCTTGTTTCCCCGTCCTTCTCCCAAACTTGTCCTCTCAGTCTCACCCATTCTAACGTATGAGCTATGGGGGCATTAAATATGAGGTATTTAAGTAAGTACCAGGGAGTCAGATGTAGGTATAAAGATACATGACTGCCATTTAAAGTCCATTAAAATGGCACGAATGCTCACCCTTTCATAGTGGCCATTCTTTATAGAAGCCACCTAACATTAACCAGTTACAGCAATCCATAACCTCCTCAGTAAATGAGCTCATTGATCAACTGAGTGCTGTATGATGACACATAGGTGGCATTTTCAATACTGTGCTCGTGCCTGGTTTTGTTTTTGTGTTGCATGTCTCAGCGGTGACCTCTAAGTCAAAGATGGTGGTTGAATGTCATTTTCTTTCATTTTGATTTAAGTCCTACTGAGTGACTTTAGTCAAGCAATTAACATGTTTGCCAAAGATCCCGAGTTTGAGACCCGAAACAGGTACAAATTCTTAGAAGGACTCTGATCCAATATTTAGATCCATCCACTGTTGTGACCCTCCCACAAACAGGGGAGCAACAAAAACAAGCTTTTTCTTCTTTTAATAATGACCTTTTAAGCTTTTAGTCAAGGAGAAAATAAGGACAATTGGAAATGCATATTTATTGAACATGTGGAACAAATCATTATAAATCAAGCCTACCTGTTTTCAGCAACCATGACAATCTGATGGCGCACCGTTTTACCTAATGCAAGTTTATCATATTGAAATGCTCAGCAAAGCTGAAAACTATGGTGGTCATTAAATAAGGAATCGGGCTGGCTGCCTGGCATCTGGAGCACCGCTAAAATGTCCCTAGAGACATTTTTTTCCCTCCAAACTCATATTCTTTTTCAAAGAAGTGAAAGCTTTTCAGTGCAGGATTCTTAAGATATAGATCCTACCTTCTCCCACTCTCTCTCCTTGTTAAGAACAATGACCACCAGCTTTGGGTTTTCCTGGTAGCCGTCTTCTGTGAAGGACAAGTCTCTGCCATCCCACGTCACATTCATCATGTATCTGAGAATGAAAGGAGCAGAGGATGAGATATAGTGGGGCAAAGGGTGGTCAAAGAGATGGGTGTGGGGGGGGGGGGGGGGGGGTGGGGGGGTTATGGGAAAAGCCAGTGAATAACAAAAGAAATGAAATGAGTGATTTTGTGAGAAAAAGAGAAAAGGAAATTGAATTACATTAGCATGTGAAATATTCCATTTGCAATCTACTATTATTATTACCTTTCTGCAATATTCAGGCTCTTGTAGTGAAAGTTATAAAGTCACATTTGATCATTATGGACTGGATTATGATTGTATTTTAGAACTAAAGAAACTGAACAGTCGAAGCATAAATGAGAACCATATGTCATACACACACACACACACACACACACACACACACACACACACACACACATACATATATATATATATATATATATATATATATATATATATATATGTATGGCGGGACGGTATGTGTGCGTGTTCCTCAAACTTGGTGTCCTGGGAATTTGAGGGTTGTGTGCTTTTCCCAGGACTGCACTCTTTTAAATAGAGATCCCTGATGTTGTGCCTGGAATCTGCTGAAGCCACTCTCTGGTTTACAGCTCCTAAAGCTCCACTTTTGACCTCCACTTTTGCTCCAGTTGTTCCCTCAGCCCCTGGCCCTTCTCTATTTCCTTGTGCTCCTTCTCTGTGATGTTGCTGTCTGCCGGGGCTGCTACATCTTCTGCTCCTTTTCAACCACCACTATGTCTGGTTGGTTGGCCAGCAGCTGCTTGTCTTTCTGGAACTCAAAATCCCACGGGACCTTAGCCTTGTTGTTCTCAACTATCTTCAGTGGTGTCTCCCATCGGGAATTGGGCAGTTCTAATCCATATGTGGCCCAGATGTTCCTGTATGCTATCCCAGCCACTTGGTAGTGTCTCTCGGTTTATGTTGTTCCATCTTCCATCTTGGTACTATATACTGGACTGTCTCCAAGGCATCTTTGCAAAGCCTCCAATAAAGTCTCTTTCTCCACATTGGGATGTTATTCCAGTTCATTTAACAGCCTGATGTCCTCACTGTAGAGCCTGGTGAGGTGCATCAATGAAGTCTCGCTCTCTCCCAGCATATACCTTAATATCATCCATGTAAGAGAGGGGGCTGTGTCTGGGAGATTGCTGTGGTCTGCTCTTAGGTGCACCATCCACTTGGTGTTGGTGCTCTGTGCCATCTCATTCTCTAAGATTGTCTTCCAGGATTGCTCAGTGTCTGCCATCATAGTATGGTTCCTTTGCAGCTAAGAGTACACCCTAGAGAGCTCTTGTCTGTCTCTCACAAAACCTTCTGGACTTTTGTTAGTGCCCAAACATCATTCCAGATCTCCCTAATTTCCGTTACAGCCTTCTTTTCCACACGGGGGGGGGGGGGGGGGGGGGGGGGGGGCTTTCTCTATATGTATTTGTCATTTTTGGACCCAAGTATTTCTGTGGCAGTGGCATATACGAGATTATTGCTTTTATTGATACTGGTAGTGGGGATGTTGAGTACGGGTGTGTTCACATTTGCAAGCATTTCCTGTGGTGAGAAAAGAGAAGTCGTGCACTCGGTTGTGTGGCTGCCTTGAGTTTGGCCACAATCATCTTCCTCAGCTAAGTAGATGCATCTATTAGTGCAGATGGCTGGGCATTATTTAGTTCAGCTACAAACAGTTTAGTTACTCTCTTCTACCAGGATTGGCTCAGTTAATACATATATATATATATATATATATATATATATATACATATATATATATATATATATATATATATATATATATATATATATATATATAGTCGGTCCATTCTAACACACCACACACGTACACATACACTGTAATGAGTGACCTATATGGCAGGTCACATTAGCTAAGATGGAGGGCAGTGGGAAGATATTCTTGGGTCCACACAGCCTCTACATTAATCATGGCTGTCCTTCCTCACTCTGTCTCCCTCACTCCTTCTGTCAGCGCTCTGGTACAACACGACAGAGATGGCTGCTCTTTTCTTTCACCTTTATTCCATTCTGGGGGGCCAGGCGGGTGAAAGAACTCCTAAATGGAGCACGGACCCACTTGATGTGTCGTTGAAAACTCACAGTGGATTGCTGCAGGTGAGCTCTTTCAAGCTGTGTAGGGCATTGTGCAGTGATGTGCTGAAGGGTAAAAACGGCCAGAAAACTATTAAAACAAGTATTTGTGTGAGTTGGACCAAAAAATAAATAAATGAAGAAATCTTTTTAACAACCTGCATGTGTAAAACTGTTTATTTTACAATCTTTTATTGGAAAGTGATTGTTTATTTATTTAGGTTCAACTGAATTGTTGGATTAGCTACAGATTTGCAATAGTATCGACACCAGCGGTGACATATTTGCTCCATCCGGTTAACACACAACTCCACACAACACCTTTGCAGATAGGGAGTGTAACACACAGATGCAGCTTCTGGATCAGAAAAATGAAGCCAATCCAGAAGTGCCTAAAAACCTGCATTAAAACCTCTGAAGGCCCCAAGATGATATGAGGTGTCATTGCAAAAAGACTTCCTATGGGCTCGGTCACTAATTTTGGGTTGTAGTACCAACATTTGTAACAAATATTAAATTGTCTGAGGGGCACGTTAACATTAGCCACTGAAATATAGGCAGCATGGCGGCGCAATGGTTAGCATTGTTGTGTTGACTGTTGTCAATCTCAGATCTGTTCGGATAAATGGAAGATAGGTTAATGGATGGGTGTTAACAATTATCTGACAGCTAAATTACCTGTCTATTATGTTACCAATAATGTAGGAGGTATGTTAATAATAAAATAATTTAAGTTAATGTTGTTGCTAGGCAACAAATATGATCAGTCCTATTCATCTGTAACATTAGTAGACGGCTAGAGTAGAATAGAATAGAATAGAATAGAATAGAATTCAACTTTATTGTCATTGCACATGTCACAGGTACAGGGCAACGAAATGCACAGTTTATCAAATTTTAATCTCATCCATCCAGTTCACTAAGACACACCTGAAACCACCAAAACAATCACCAAAGACTGTTTCCAGTACACAGTGCCTGTATGTTTGCCCAGGAAGTCCCAGGATGAAGTGGGAATCTATCTTACCAACTCCTGTCAAAATATAGGGTAAAGTATTGTCCTTTTTTTTGTCTTTATAAAAAATAAAAAAGAATAATACATTTCAATTTTTTTCCATTAGCTCAAAAATGGCACTTATTTTCTGAGTTTAAAATTCTAGTATTAAACAATGTCTTTTTTTATTTACATAAAATCTTGTGTCATTAATGTTGTGCAATACCTATTTTATGTAAAACAAAAAACAAAAAACAAACAAAAAAACAAAAGAAAAAAGAAAAGCATTTATTACTTTATGGACTAGTAGACATCAGCTATCAGGGGAGTAACATATGTGGGGAAGAAGCAAGAAGACGGTTTAGCAAGCCAGTAATTGAACCAGGGACTTGCTGCTCAAGACATCTAAGCTCATGTAGTATCAGGAGGCCTCCACCATGCAGCTTTCATGCTGCAGATAACAGCAACCACCACATAATCTGCCAGATATGACTGTGACTGCCAATTTACAGCTTAGCTTTTAGTTAATTAAATAGATTTTTATTATTTATGTACTCACTACTATACTAATCTATTTCAGAGGCTAGCAACTAAGAAAAAAAATCAATACGTCACAAGGATGACAAAAGTAATTGTTAAGAGGTAGTTTAATATCTGTGCTTTGGTGGTGACATTTCCTGATACCAACATGCCCCCTTAAATTGCTGCTGATGACACACACACACACATGCATGCACGCACGCACACAAACACAACTCAATGCCCAGATGAAATCAGCCAGAGATAAGGGGATTGAGTGGGCTTTGTGATTAAAATTATCTGATTGGCCTGCAAGCAACCAGGTGAGTAGTATTAAGCCATTTGATTGGACACACAGCGCTGCGCTCGACCCAATTATGCGCGACTACCAGGAGAGAATGAGGTGCTGGGAGCAATACCAGAGCCCAGGCTGCTTTTTTTAGATACCAGTCCATTCTACACTTTGAAACCATCTGTGTGAAAAAAGGAAGCACTCTCACGTGTTTAAAGAATGGCTCCTCTACCCCGGCTAAACTTTCTCTTAAAGGTGAAGCTAAAATGAAGCTCGTTTTTGTGATTCTCACAAAAGCTTTTTACTGGGAATCTTGTAGGCTGTTTTCAACGTGATGTGTCAGCACTTCATCATAACTCTGAACCTCTAATGATAGCAATTTAAAAAAGCAAGACACAACAGCTGTGTGTGTGGCTCTGCTGTAAGAGTCATATGTAAAATTAGCCAAGCTGTTATGTTATATATAGACAAATGTGAACATGCTAAACAGGATGAAAAGAAGGAAGGACGGGATTGTGTGTGTATGTTTGCAAGTATATTTGGGCTGACGGCCATCGAACAGGTGGACCTGATAGTGCGTTGCTAGGATACGGACACAGACTTGTGTATGCTGCAAAATGACCCTCAACAACCCCCCCTCCCCCAGAGTAAACATCCCTGCAGACACTCAGGAACACAGGCAATTACCTGGCCAAAGGGGGCAGAATAGGGCGAGGAAGTGGAGAAACAGCAGGGATGATGCAATCCCCCCCAACTCCCACTCCTCAAAACAAAGAAGACTTTAAATATGAGACTGAGGGAAATCATTATCAGAGAACTAAGAGAGAGGAAGAGGAGTAACCCTTGATAGACTCTCATGAAAAATGTATAGAGTTACTTTTAAGCTTTTTTTGGAATGGAGGGGTGTTGTCATGAGTGGAGGTGAGGGTGTTTTTTTCTGCTGTTACTGCAGCAGAGTTAACAAGACTACAAGTACTCTGCAAGAGAAAAATAAGAGCACACACTGCATTAAAGCTGCAAGTGTTTAATATTCTCAACACTCCTACTGCTGTTTTTCTTAACCGTTTGGTTAATCAGGGAGAAAAAGAACATTAATTGTGTCACCATTAACAACAACAACGACGACGTTCTAAGTAAAATGGTAACATTGTTCCAAGCCCACCGTCCAGGTCGTCTGGATTTTCCGATGACAGCACTGTGCCCTGAACTGCCAAAGTTCTCTTGACAAGGACTAAAACACTCAAAAACAAATGTCTTTTGAGTGGTTCTGGATTGTCTCCCGTGTGATAAGACATTAGCTTTTATCTATTTTAGCTTTAATACTGGAACGAGTAGGCTATACAAAGATGGTATGATGAACTATAAAACACTGAACGTGTTCAAGATAGAGACAGGGACCAGTCAGAGCAAGGATGTATACTGTCAGGGTACTTGTGACCTGTGAAGTGCACACACAAGAGATATGCCCTGTGAGAGACAGCGGAGGAAATCTGAAAAAAAGATAAGGGCTGATGATTGAGGGCTTTTAAAAGGACCCAAGGGTGGGTAGTCATTTGAAAACACACACTCAGCCTCAGGTGGCAGGTGTTAAGTCTGACATGAAGAATAGCTACAGGAGGGGAAGTACATGCTATTTAGCATCCACTCCCTTGTGCCAAGATGGGTTTGTATGTGTGTGAATTTCGGCTGCATGAGTTTAGGTGGCATAAAATAATATTATAATGTAAACAATAATACCTGCATCATGAAATGGTTTCTTTTGCTCCGCAAAACAAAATATACGTGTTCATATACTAGCAACATCCGCTGTAGCTGCTGCTTCAAAGTTTCGTGTGCTGTGCATTTAGAGATGCTCTTCTGCATCCTTGGTTGTGACACGTGATTATTTAAGTTACTTTTTTGTTATGTGAGTTGCTCTTTGTCAGCTCAAGGCTCCTCACCTCTGACCTCTGAATACAGTAAGGCAAGGCAAGGCAAGGCAAGTTTATTTGTATAGCACAATTCAACAACAAGGTGATTCAAAGTGCTTTACAGAGACATTAGAAACAAGAACAAATAAAAAGCATGATTTAAAATTGATTAAAACAAGCAAATAAACTAACTAACTAATTAACAAACAAACAAACAAACAAAAAACAGTATATAAAATCAAAACAGATAAAATCAGAACAGTAGATAAAATCAGTAGTTAAATGTAAGTTTTGAAATTTAAGCTTAAAGTGTGGATTTGGTGCTTTATTCAAATGCAGCTGAGAACAGGTGAGTCTTCAACCTGGATTTAAATAAACTGAGTGTTTCAGCTGATCTGAGGCTTTCTGGGAGTTTGTTCCAGATATAAGGAGCATAAAAGCTGAATGCAGCTTTTCCGTGTCTGGTTCTGACTCTGGGAACTGATAAAAGACCGGATCCAGATGACCTGAGGGATCTGGAAGGTTCATACTGGGTCAGGAGGTCACTGATGTATTTTGGTCCTAAACCATTCAGAGCTTTATAGGCCAGCATCAGAACTTTAAAGTCTATCCTCTGACGGACAGGCAGCCAGTGTAAAGACCTCAGAGCTGGACTGATGTGGTCCACTTTTTTGGTCTTAGTGAGGACTCGAGCAGCAGAGTTCTGAATGAGCTGTAGTTGTCTGACTGATTTTTTAGGTAGACCTGTAAAGATGCTGTTACAGTAATCAAGCCTACTAAAGATGAATGCATGGACTAGTTTTTCCAGGTCCTGTTGAGACATCAGATCTTTTATCCTTGATATATTCTTGAGGTGATAGTAAGCTGACTTTGTTATTGTCTTAATGTGTTTTTCTAAGTTTAGGTCTGCATCCATCACTACACCCAAATTTCTCGCCTGGTTTGTGGTTTTTAGATGTATAGATTGAAGTTCTCTGGTGACCTGTAATCGTTTTTCTTTGGCGCCAAAGACTATTACCTCAGTTTTGTTTTTGTTTAGCTGGAGAAAATTGTGGCACAACCAGTCATTGATTTCCTCAATGCATTTACCAAGAGCCTGTACAGGGCCTCGGTCTCCTGGTGACATTGTGATATATATTTGTGTGTCATCTGCATAGCTGTGATAGTTTATTTTGTTGTTGTTTATAATCTGTGCCAGTGGGAGCATGTAGATGTTAAACAGAAGGGGTCCCAAGATGGAACCTTGGGGAACTCCACATGTGATACTTGTCTGCTCAGATGTGAAGTTACCTATTGATACAAAGTATTTCCTGTTTTCTACGTATGTTTTGAACCAGTTTAGTACAGTTCCTGAAAGTCCTGTCCAGTTCTCCAGTCGTTTGAGTAATATGTTGTGGTCAACTGTATCAAATGCTGCACTGAGATCCAGTAAAACTAGGACTGACATTTTTCCACTGTCTGTATTCAGACATATGTCATTAAACACTATAGTCAGAGCAGTTTCAGTGCTGTGGTTCTGTCTAAAACCTGACTGGAAGGCATCGTAGCAATTATTCTGTTTTAAGAAGTAACTGAGCTGTTGAGAAACTGCTTTTTCAATGATCTTACTTAAAAACGGGAGATTTGAGATCGGCCTGTAGTTGTTCATTTGTGTCTTGTCAAGATTGTCCTTTTTCAGTATAAGTTTGATTACAGCAGTTTTTAGTGGTTCTGGAAACACACCTGATAATAAAGAAAAGTTGACGATCTGTAATAGGTCTGACTCTAAAGTCTTTGAGACCTTTTTGAAAAAACTTGTTGGCAGGACATCTAAACAGCAGGAGGAGGAGTTCAGTTGACCTAAGATGTCCTCCAGGTCTTTGCTGTTAATAGGTTGAAACTGTTTCATGGTGTTTAAACAGTTTTTCGGTGGACACAGTACATATCCTGGATCTGCTGTTGATGTACCAACTGCTTGTCTAATTTTTTGGATTTTTTCAGTGAAGAATTTGGCAAAGTCATTGCAGGCCATCGTCGAATGAAGTTCAGCTGCCACTGACACAGGAGGGTTTGTTAGCCTGTCAACTGTAGAAAATAAAGTATTTGTACTTGGTTTCTTCCCATTGCTGTCAACAACCAAGCCACATTCAGATCCTTAAATTACCTTTCTTCCCCATTCTGATGCTCGGGTTAAACTTCAGCAGGTCATCTTGACAATGTCTACATGCTTAAATGCAACAAGCTGCCACGTGATTGGCTGAGAGTTGTGTGAATGAGCAACGGAAAAACATGGGTAGTAAGTAAAACTGATTTTGTTCCTTGTGTCAAACAACTGTTCTGCTCTACAAAGAAGAAGCCAGATGTCCTGTTAAAATATGTGAAAACATCTAAAACATTTTAAAAATTCAGTGCCAAGGAAACATTTATATTTCTTAGAGCAACAAACGACAGGGCAGTCGTTTAGCTGAAGCTAAGTCGATTAGCCTTTCAGTTAAAAGTTAAACTTAAAACCTCTTTTATGTCCTCAGCTTTAAGTACTTCTTTAATGTTGAAAGTTGGGACGACTATACTGTTCGCTTTAATTCTCCAAAACAAAAACAGAAAAAGATGATAACTATCTGAGCTCCACGATCAGCCTGTTGGAAAGCTGATTTTCTCACAGCTCGTTTGAAGTGCACACCCACCGCTGCTTAATGAACACTTCATTTGAAGTATCAGGCACTTGACCTACAATCAGTCTGTTGTTTTAGATCGAAATGGAGAGACGCTTCATAGTCACCTCACACCATCAATGTTTAAGCCATAACCACTGTACTCACACACAGACACACATCTTCTACCTTTGTGTGAAGGTTTATTTGCCTATTTGAAAGCTGATAACAGTGGTGCGAGGCCTAAAACAGCCGTTTTTGTGAATGTGAAAATGCTTAATTATACCTATAAATCATCCACATGTAAATGTAGTAACAACAGCTTTTTTGAGGAACAAATTCAACTACATTCATTTTTTTTACATAGTGTGAAGTCACTAGAATAGCTGACTAAATAAAAGAGGTTTCTTTTTTTAATGTTTTGCCTGCTTATACAGTAATAGTATAAGAGCAGTTTCATTATAGAATCAAATCCACTGTACTGTTTTACTCATTGTTTAGGAATCTTACCCCTAAATACATGATTAGTTCTGAGATCACTTGGTGCATTTCACATCCCACAAGGGACCTGCAAACATTTACATTTACATTTATTAATTTGGGTTGTATGGAAGCCCCAAACGCAATTTCATTGTTCTTGACAATGACAATAAATAAATAAATACTAAATACTAAATACTAATTAATACACAAACGCCCATAGGTGTCGTTAGCAAGTGATTATGCGGTAATGTATTATGTATGAGCTGTGGATTGACGGGCATGTTGAGACTCTGGGGCATGACGGTCTCCATTCTCTAAAAAGACAAAAAAACATGTTAGATCTCTAACGCTCTAAAATGATAAATACACTAAACGGTTTTGTACAGCACGCATGAAGAAGAACTACAGGCAAAACCATTTTTTCTGTTGCCATTTGTTCCATGCACACTGACGTTATTTTAAAATAGTTCTCCTAGTGGACATTTATGGAAATTAGTGCAAATATGAAGCTAAATCCTAAAAAATCTAAATAAATAGATTTAAGTTAATCAGTGATGTTGCATTTTTTGCATGTAAAAAAAAAAAAAGAAAAACCCAAGAATATCTGAAGGACATAAATTTATTTGTTTGTTCCTGAATTTAAATGTCTGGAAAATGTTTTTTAAAAATGTTGTTTGTTTGTTTTTTGTTTTATTTTGGAATATGTATAGAGTGATTAAGAAATATTCAATATTCAAAACCTTTTAAACACTTTAAACTTTTAAACCAGTTTTTATCCAGTTCTCAGATTTATAATTATGAAAATGTACATATTTTAAGAAAAAATGCCTCATTTTATGTGTCTGTAAGTGTCGTACAGAAAAATGCCAGAAAGGACAGGTTACAAAAAATCGCATTGTGTAGCGCTGTTGAGCAAGCGTTTGTCTTTGCACCACTGAAATGACAGCTGCCCCAGGACTAAGTTTGTGTGTGTAATGTGCATCTACGAAAAAAAAAAGTGTTTTCTGAATTTTGACCCCCATATATCACGGCTAGAGCCCGAAATTACCTGTCAGAACAAACTACCGGCACCACGCCTTTTCCACACACACACACACACGCACACACACACACACACACACACACACACACACACACACTAACACACTGATAAATAAGTGCTAAAGTCTTTTAAGGCACACTGTTCTCCACAGGAAGGTGAGCAGCACACTGTAAATCTGTCATGACAGAACATTCTCTTAAGGGGGGATATTTCTCTTGTTTCTAACATGTGCGTGCACGCGCACGAGCACAGGTCCACGCGCTGCATTTTATATGGAGTACAGGTTGTCACTCGGTCTGATTGCTGCACTGGCCAGCGCTCTTAGTTGGTCATTTGTCTCCTGTTTTTATTTAATTTTATTTTTTATTACTTGGCACACCATATTCATCTTGGATATGTCACTGTGGATTTATCATCACAGCTGACACGAGCAAAGTGACTGAGGTAAAACTTCACTAAAGGCCCGAAGCTATAGTAGTATAGTATAGTAGCTATAGTAGTAGCCATTGAGTGAAGGATTTATTTATTTATTTATTTTTTTGTAAATTCAGCAATAACTATTAATAATATTCCCATCAAAACAAGTTAATTTCAATTATGAAATGGTTTCTGGCACACTTAGGGCTGGAAGGAGCATCTGCTTTAAATCTAATTGTTGTGACAAACCACAGTGGAGTCTGAGAGGTGCTCAAGCAAACAAACAATAAATCTCAAGTTGAACACTAGCCAGATGCTCATAAGATAATAATACCATTATTGACATCTTGCTTACAAAAACACACCTCCTGAAAGACTGGGATAAATACTGTGCCTAAAGGAAAATACTGCAATATGTCCCACATACTGTATATTTGCACTTACATCCCATCTGCTCACCTCTCTGTGCGTGCATCTGTGTACTTGCATGTCTGTGAGCTGACCGTGTCTTCATGTCTTCCCTGACAGCTGATGATGGTCCAACAACCCACACTTGCCATTGCCCTGACCTACCTTTAACCAATCGTGTTTTCTCTTGTTCTGGCCTCAGAGCCCTATTGGCTGAGTTCTCTCACCCACTACAGTGCCATCTGCGGACACTGATCACCTGGGTAACAACCTTAGGCAGCAGAGCACGCTGGGAACAACGTCAGCTGGCTCTTGATGTTTGGTGATTCTGTTTGATGCGTCTGTGTTTCCAGACAAAATGAGACATAGATCAGGTTGTAAGTTAAGATGCAATCCGTCCTACTTTAATGACTCCTTCTGCAAATGACCGCTGTTTTGAGCGGAAGCTCGCTAATTGGTGCCAGTCAGCACCAGTAACTACCCTGTTACCTCTGTGACTTTGGGGTTGTTATGGCTCCAGATGAAATTCGGGGTGGCATTTGGAAGGTGTGGGAAGATTCAGACAGAAACATCATCAATAATGATGAAAAGCTGGTAGAGATGTAGGTGCGCAGAGAAGAAAGCTCTGCTGTGACCTAGCCACAAAGAGCCAATTAAAATGCATCATATGGCAGAGTGAACTGACCAAAGGGAATAAAAAAAATCTCAGACTTCAAACTCAAAGCACTAAACCAGTATTATCCCAGCAGAGAAAGAAAATTGGAACTTTAATTCTAAAAGCTGATGTTACACGAAGGGAAAAAACCCATCACCGTGTTACAGCTGAGCAGCTGCTGGGCTCTTTTCCTCATTCTATTTTTGCACTAAGCCATGCAACCTTCTCTGAGATTCTGTCAAAGCCAAATATTCAAACTTTTGCTCCAATGCCATCATCAGCACATAAGGACATGATGGTTAAATCAGCTGTTTCAAAAAATTCTTATTCTTGTTGGGTTTTAAGAATTCATCCAAGATAAAGAGCAGCGGCGTGATTTCTGTGTCGACTCAAACGCTGGATCACTTACATCAGATGAAATATTATATTGATTTACTGTGTTTGGCAAAATGTTCTGCACACTGCTAAATATCAAACACATCCATATGGCTTCATGTGTAGCTAAATTGTTTCTAAATCGCTCCCCAGACTAACCGTTTTAGTTGCAAGATAAGTAACAGTAGACACAGAGAGGTGAGATTTTTCCTCCCTGGAAATACGTCGTAGAATCAAGTTTTACCCTTTAGACATGCAAATTTTAATTTCACACATCATTATCTTAAAAAAAAATTTACAATATTGGGATGTAAACACAGGTTGCGCAACTGTGTGTGTCCCTCCTTCCTCTGCCAGATGGAAAGCCAGACAGAGCTGGCAAGACCTGCACCATCTCCCACTGGCTGCTGCAGGGTTGAGCTCATGAGAAGGGGGAGTAGAAGAGAGTGAATGAGAGATGGTGGAATAAATGAGAAAAGAACAGAAGGACTCATCAAGGAGCTCTTCAATTTTGGAGAGCACTCATTTGTAGCGGCCTCCCGCTGTTCCCCCCAGTCTCGATTTCTTGCCTGCCCCTGTTTTTTCACTGCCTACATCACAAGCTCCCCTCTCGACTTCCATTCACCTGTTTTTCCTCTCTGTTTTTAACTCCTACACTTCCTCCGTGCTTCTTCCTCTATCTCTCCATCCCTTGCTCTCGTATCCAATAATTGCATCTTTTCTCGAATGGCAATCTTCAGCAGCAACTCGGTGAAAGCTTCTCTCTAATTAGCGAGGATAAGGGTGAAAACAGAAGTTGGAGGGAAAGAGTCATCCATAAAAAATCGCGCATGCTAACTCGGGGACTTTTCAGATGCTTTTAAATTACACAAATCAAAAAAACACCAATATTATTATGCTCCTCTTTCTGTTCTATTAGTGCTCCTCAGACTCACACGTACTTTATTTGTTAATAATCATTAGAGACAAAAGAACAACAACAAAGAAATAAACTCTTTGCTTACTTATGAAGTGCACTGGGAGGCAGCTTGGTTGTCTTCTCCATCTGGCCGTAACAGGACGTCTTGGCTTCAGGGATGTCGCCGTACTCGTCCAACATGGCTGCCGCCGCTGACGTTATGATGCCTATACCGTCGCGAACACGGGCCTCCAGCGGGTAGTCCCAGTCATCGTACGACACCGAGATCATTCCCGACGGGAACGCGTCTGGCGTTATTTCTGGGTTGCCGGTGGTGAGGGATGGCACAATCCAGATGTATCCGAATCCGGTGAGGCCCAGAGAGCGAGCCTCATCCAGGATGTACACCGCCTCATCTTTGGAGCAGTACAGCAGGACCACTGGAGACTGGACTTTCTTCAGCATGATCTGAGAACGGCTGTCTTCCTCCACGGCATCCAGAGTGATGATATTCTGCAGGTCCCAACCCACAAAACTAAAGCAAGGATAACAAGAAGAGGAGTGAAATGTTAATATTTAACTAACAGACTATTAACTTTGCTCAGGTGCTGGCAAGGGCAGTTACAATTATCCATTATAATTAATATCACTGTTAAGTGCGACGTGAATTCTAATAGATGTAAAGTGCTTATTGTCAAAGGGAGAGCACATTAAGCACAATAAATTGAATGAAGCTGGTCCAGTAATGATTCTCAGCTGGTTCCAGCCTACACACAGTTAAAGGACAAGGTGAAAAAACACCGCCCTGATAATAAATATCCAAAGCAACGCCTGTGGCCATTGGGCTAATTGGTGACACTGGTGATAACATAACAGCGAAGTGATCAAAACATAATGCAGCTTCTGTCACCTTTTACACAAAAAAGGGTAATACGTATTGATTTCCCACAGCGCAATCATGGGGCTGCTACTTTATAGTGTCGAAACTGCAGCAAAGGAAAGCAATCATGTAAAATTTCCAAAGATTTTTTTTTTCCTTGTAATTCAGTAGCCAGTTAGCTAAAGTGGTCAGAGTGAGAAATAGCAAGTGCTCATTAAAAAAGATTATGAATTTATAGAGCATCTCTCTCATCCAGTGGGACTGGCTGCTCTTTTTCATAATGTCACGAGTAATAATAATCAGAAGGTCCCAGTACATGCGGCTAAAGACCCGCAGAAACAGAGGGAAACGGCACTTATGATCGCAATTAAAGAACATAATTGTGCGATAAACTGGCGATTTTCTGCGGTATCACAAGTTGACAGCAGTTATGAACAGGCAGAGTGAGGATTAGGGAGTGATGCTCGCATTCACACACACACACACATGCAGAGAGTGAGGAATACAAAGTGTGACACACGATAGGGCAAAGATGGCAGTTAACCATTGTGTAGGACCCTTCAGCGGACAGGTGGTGTAACATGAGAGTGATTTGGGACTTCCTGGCCTCTTCTTGCTTTTCAAAGTGATGACAGGTTACTTGTCCCAGATGACAAAGCTAATAGAGAGAAAATGATCCACATGCAGACAAGTACACACATACACGCCCAAGGAAAAAGACACAGTACATGCTGCTGAATGCTATATTATAAGTAAACAGTAAATAGAAGTTGATAGTCACATCTAATGTTGGGGGGGTTTCTTCAGGATGCTCTTTAATTATGCATCGGTCTCCTTAATTGAAATAGATAACACCATATTCTGTGTTTGAGATGATGGAGAACACACCGGTCTCTATTGGTCCAGCTCATTTACATTCCCATCCAAAAACTCAATGCAAACTCCTTTAATCTGCAGATTACACAGAGAGACCACCTGCCCACCTGCACTCAGCTGAGATGAGAAAATACACGCCCTGGTTTCAACTGTTTAACACTTTGAAAAAAGTAAAAAGAGGCAAAAGAGGTTGTTTTAAAGATAAACATGGGGTTTGTTTAAATTAAAATGTGTTTATATCTTCTGTGTGTATGATTAAGGGACCACGTCTACTATCCATGGTCAAAATAACTGTGATACACCACTCATCTGTTCACTTCCATCAAACATATAATGAAAAAATGGTATATACATGTTTTTAAAACTGAATATAGATCTACGTAGTAAAAGATCACCTAATAACTGAACTTCCATTCTGATTACACCTTCATATGTCTCATTGTTTAATCTTAATAAAATGGACCTGATAAAAGTGCATAAAATGAATTTTATAGCCTGGACTAAATCAAATGGCTTCAAAGCCCCTTGCCTTTAAGCATGCTTATCCAGTCATTTATCCAACATTAAACTGTTAATATAGACCCTAAATACATTAAACCTGATGTCATAAGTTAAGGTGTCAAATGATTTAATGTAATATTGATAGTATAAACATTTGGTGATCTCAGCAGTCAATATTTGCTAAATTAGATGTTGTTATCATGAAGTTAAAATGATACAACGCTCTTGTAATATGTTACGTGTCCTCATTTAACCTGTTGGTAGGTTGCTGCTAAGCAGCACGATGACATCATCATCTCTGTTGAAGATAAAAACCTTCTGAGCTCTGAAATGTACCTGTATGCCAAGTTAGCTTGCCTAACTCCTGATCATGTAGGAGGAATTTGGAGACAACCAAACAGACAGGTTTTGTGTAATATAGCTGTAGACATGGGATGGTGTCAAAAAAGGGCATTTGGCATAAAACTCTGCCAAATCAAACGTGTAGAGCTGCTTGCTGTGGTGACCCCTTGTGACAAGGGGGCAGCTAAAAGTAGCACTG
This sequence comes from Aulonocara stuartgranti, assembly GCF_965226115.1. Classification (NCBI taxonomy): domain Eukaryota; kingdom Metazoa; phylum Chordata; class Actinopteri; order Cichliformes; family Cichlidae; genus Aulonocara; species Aulonocara stuartgranti. Next base: position 22,540,925 of record NC_138942.1, on the reverse strand, counting down.
AAGTCAAGATCACTTCTTAAAGGCACAAATACAGACACTGGGATTTTAAGTTTCCTTTCTCTCCATATGAATGTATTAAACATGTCTGTCACCTGCTGCCTGTAATTAAACTGCTTTAGTTATCATCAACAAAGCATAGAGTAGGAGAAGCTGTTGAATCCCTGCTGCGTCTGACATTAAGAGTAACTGCTGATGAGAAAGACCTCAGGTGAGCTTGAATATATCACAGGTACAGGCACCAGTCCTTGCCTACATCTCCACAGTGCTGAACATGTATCATTAATATGACCATTTTTGCCCAAAATTATGGCGTGCTGTACTTTCCTCTTTCTCTCCGCTGAAACAAGCACCATCAGTCAGAATGACCTAAAGGTGTGGCAAACAGCCAACCTGCACGCGCAGTAAACCTACTTATCATCCCCATTCACTGAAAGGATGCTTACGAAATTCTTTTAGGCTGGATATTTTTGAAGAGCACAATGGATGTACTTCAATTCATCTAGTCTTCTACTGGTGTAATGTAATTTTGATGTTGTTAATTTTAATACATTGAAAGTGTTTCTAGTTAAAAGACTGAGTTGGCAGGGTTGGTTAATGCTTTGATAATCCTGTAACATGCTGTGTGAGGATTGGGGACACTTAAATGATTAGCAGTGGAAACCCACCTGCTCACTCTTTTAGAGAGAAACAGGTTGAAAAAACGGTCAGGTATTTTTTTTTAATGCCCTGCATTCTGGTAGCACTGCAGTGTGTTGTGTTCTGAGGGAATGCACACTGAGTGGTTGGCTTCTAAACAGCATAAAGTTAAAGTCTAGGCTACTTTATTGCAAATGAGGGGCTTCTGGGTCAACTCAACACCTCCAGAAACTCCCCCGGAAAACATTTAATCAAGTTACTGATCTAAAATGCAATCAAAATCAGAAACTGCATCCCTTGTTTTAACAAATGTTTTTAGAAAAACATTATGTATGCGTGAGAGAAAGTTTGCATCCACTATTATCATAAAATTAGAAATCATAATTATCGCTATGATTATCATCGTGAGTTCCACTTCTGAAACTTTAATTTAATTAATACCTGCAAACCTTAATGTCATTTAATATTTTGTGTTATGTAACACACTTAACAGCGTTACAAAAACTAAATGGTTGGATAATTGCCACATATCAAAACAAACAGCATAACTGATTTAATGAGCCATTTGATGTTTCAGTGCACTGCCTGCATTCTTTAATCTTTGAGACAAGCAAATGGTCCTGTTATGATAAACCAGGTAGCCCAATAGGCAGCTGACTAGCCAGAAAATACCCAGGTCGGATGTGTGCACTGTGGGCTACTAATCCTGTGAGCCTTCAATAACCATAAATACAGAGTGGCAGTGGCAGACTGGTCCCACAGCCAGTTGTAGGGGGATAACTAACCCTGAGGGTGGGAGGCATTTCCTGTACTATACCCAGCAGCAGCAGTGGAGTTAACAGCCCCAGTTCATGGTGAAAGGATTAAAAACATATAGGGAAAAACAATGCAAGCACGAAGAACAGGCCACTCATCTGTGGAACCAGCTTCCAGTTGTGATTCAGGAGATTGACACGCTCTTTACTTTTAAGATCAGGCTTAAAACTATCATTTTTGCTAGAGCATATAGGGCTGGATCACGTGACCCTGAATCCTCCCTTAGTTACACTGCAATAGGTGTAGGCTGCCCCAACCTGAGCCTGGTTTGCTGGAGGTTTCTTCCTGTTAAAAGGGAGTTTTTCCTACTATCGCCAAAGCGCTTGCTCATAGGGGGTCATATGATTGCTGGGGCTTTCTCTGTTGATTAATTGTAGGATCTATCTAACAATATGTGATTTGGCGCTGTATAAATAAAATAAAATTGAATTGAACTGAGAACACACCACAGTATTGTTCTAACCTGTTGTCCACAGTAGTTTTCAAGATGTTGATGAATTCCTGGTAGCCTGGGAACTTTGATGTGACAATGGAAAAGATGTGCCAGTCATACTCCTCCATGATGTTCAGCATGAGCAGAGCCTCCTGTTGGATGGAGGCACCAAACTGGAAGAACGTTGACTTCACATCCTAGGAACAAAGAGAAACACAGAGACACAAGATTAGCTGAATATTCATTAGACTATCTGTACTGGGGTTTTTTGTTTTGTTATTTTGGGGGGGCGGTTGCACTTTTCAGATTAGTCCACCACCTATTCGAACTTGGAATAGGTGATGCATCTCGGAAACATCAATCAGCAACAAGGCATTTAAATCTTGGCACAATATGAGTAGACAGACTCTCTCAGTTGCTCACCCACACACATACACACTCAAACATGCATACAGAGATTGAGAGTAATAAGTTTCTTGCAGAGGAAATATATGGATGAGGGCCTCAGAACAATTCAATTAAGACCAGATTGGATTGGTGCAGTACAGACCAGGCTGCAGAACTCTGTGGGCATGGTTCTGAGGAACAAGGGTTGCATTCACTCCAAGTCGCTCATATTCACTCCATTAAACCTGACTGAGAATCATTTGCCATTTAATTCAGCCAAACTCAGACATTAGCTTGGACAGCGCAGACAAGCACAATTATAGATGGACAAATTACTTCTATTCATTTATGCTGTATTTAAAATGACTCAATATAGTGGACTATTAAATGATGTGAAATTAGAGAAAGCAGCGAAGAATTAAAAAGGGTGTAGCATTGCAAAAAGTGTGGACGAGCAAATGTGTTACCTTGTCTTTGGCTGAGTATTGCACGATCTTCGTGCTTTTCTGTTACCTTGAAATGTCAGAGAGTTCACACATACCTTATCTTGACACCACTTGTTCTGTGTCACTTGGTTCTCTTATTATGATTGAGGCAGGGTTGTGTGGAGGTCTCCTCTGTCAGTGTGTGTGTTTGTAAAGCTGCAACCTGACAGCTTGGGGAAAAAAAACAACCTAAAAACCATAAAGGCTAAGAAACAGAACAAAACACTGGGCTCACACCTCAAAATTAATAAATGCGCTGCACACGGTTACACAAACTGACACATAAAGGCACACTTTGCTAGTACACACTGCCCGCGGCCTGCTTCTACCGTAATTTATCCACAGTGTGGCTAAAGTTGAAAAAAAAAAGAAAGTGAAACAGCAACCATAATGCTCTGAGTCACTGCATACTGTAATAGGGCCGAACATTAGCCTCAATCCCATATGCTGCAACAGTCAAGTCTAATCAGTTTTGAAGAGACCTTTAGAGAGACCTAAAAAAGGTCAAAAATCATTCCAAACCCTGCACCCATAAAAAACTATATACGGATGGGCAATTTGCTGTGCCCAAAGAGGTGACTATCATTACAACATGTAATTATCATTTTAACTAAACAAACTGCCATTATTGTTATTATTACTGGGTTTATGGTGGCCTTTGGTAGTGATGATGGCTCAATCGGGTTCTACCATACTCAAGCAGAAGCTGTTGAGTAACTTCTTCAGACGCTGTACTGTTATTCCATTTCATTACTCCCAAATGCATTGTGAATGGAAAACTTATGGTGGCCCTGAGAAGTCAAACTGAACCGCAACATAAGAAAACACCAGCAAAAGAAAAATGCTGCAAAAGCACATGAAAAAAAAAGTTAATTAAAACACAAAGGAAGTAGAAAAAAAATCTGAAAAAACGTGTTTTCGGGGGAGACAATATTGTGACGGACAAGATGTGGAAGTGACAGAAAACCAAACTATTAATATAAGTACTGCACTGAGACAGGCTTAATAGAAGCAGAGGATTCATCTGTGTTGTTAGGGAGAAAAAAAATGCAGGTAATGTGTGTTTTAATTGCATAATTCATATAACACTGTAAACATATGTTTGCTATTAGCCACTTGCTGTTAGCTTGTCACTTTGGCAACTCTTCCAACATGTTGTTGTCCCCCAAAAATACTTCTGTTGCGTTTTGTACGTTTTGGGTTTTTTTTCCCTTAGTTTTGGAGTGAGTTTGACCCCTCAGGGCCACCGTAAAACTCACTTAGATGCTTATGCTACTCACTAGCTTACCATAAAATTTCTCTATATTCTCAGGTTGGGACACTGATTACTGTGGCACCGCACCACTTATCTTATTCTGTATTTCAGCCATGACATGTATGAAAGGGTAATGTAAAGGTCCAAATTTCATTTTGTGCTGTTACTAGAAATCCATCACAGTCAGATCTACACTTTGTTCAACCTGATCTCGACTCACTTTGTGTTTTGCTACAATGAGTGAAAATACACAGCTGTGGAAAGTACTCACACACTACTGTACACTTTTCTGGCTCAGATATACACTACACAGCCATATTCATATTCACATATTCACCATTATAATATTTATTTTAACAAATAGCATCCACCTGTAGGCTCTGATCACACTTTCCCAAGAATAAGTATACTACATTTGGCTTCATTTAATAATATTTAAAAGGGTCAAGTAGTCAGACACTTTAACTACAATGACTGATAAGCTGCAGCAGGTTTAGATGTAATTAGTACTCACGTTTTTTCCCCCCTATCAGGAACACGGATTGATTATGTGAGATTTTAATAACTAAATGTATGGAACTAGTCAGCTGCATCAATTAAACATATCAAGTACTTTCTATTCCTATAAGCCTCTCTTCTATTAGGTTACAGGGTATTGGCGTATCACCAATTTCCTGCAGGTAAAGTTGCATTTCTCTACAGGGTAGGTTTTGTACAATATATTGAAAACGCATTGTGAGAATAAAAAGAGACACCAGCAGAAAGCACTGGATGGCTTTTGTAACCATATCGAGCACTGCATGTAATTTCATCCCCTCTGCACAATCTATCGTTTTCTTTTCTACTGTCTTGATAGCCTCCAAATAATGCGGGAATTCACTGTTTGCATTATTTGGGTCAGTGTTGGAGAATGAGAAAACGAGTGAGACTCTTCTCCCTATATCGAGACGCTTGAGTGCTTTTTAATGGTATTGTATCTGTATGTGGGGCTGGCTCACTATACTCAGATTTGAGTGTTCTTCAGAGACTCTGTGCAGCTCGGCGCTCTATTGTATGTTCTAATGGGGTAGAAACTGAAGCGATGCTTGAGCATGGTGGGACAGGAGGGAGATCATGCTATAAGACTTGTCACTCCCTGTCTTCATCACGGCAGCAGCCGATGCTCCCACGCTTTCCTGCATTATACAAAAGGATGTAAACATATAAAGGCCTGGTACTGGTAGTTATGTGTTGGTGAATATGGATAAATTAGATAAGGAACAGTGTTTTTGCTTTTGTGACTTGTTTTGGCTTAGACATACAACTAGTGGAAACCATCTGTCAACATATTTGCCGGCAGTGTGTTTTTGAGCTACTGTGCCATACACTGCTAATGGTAATCATGCTGCTCTCATACTTTTTGTTCCACAGTAACTTTTGTTGAGGACAATGCATTTTTCAGCATAATAGATTTCCAGGAACTTTCTCACCCATAAAGGAGCAATTTAACTCCTTGGAAAAACATCAAATTTCAAAATGCATTTTTTTTCTAGACAGGAAAAGTATAATGATGCCAAAGGCGACATTTATGCAAAATTAATTTGGCAAAAGCTAACACTGGTTATGAATAATCTCCCAAGACCTCTGATCCACTGATATGTTGTGTATACATGCGTGTCTGCACTTTAAGAGTGTGCTTTTTTTTTTGCTTGTTTCTGCCCATCTGAAGGAATTCAAGCTTTAAGGCTTCCCAGGAGAGGAAAGTACCCAAAAATCTCCCTTTTCCCTAAAATAATTACTCCTTGCTGGTGTCAAGTGAGGCTTGTGCCTGTATTCATTCATGTAAGCCAAATCGTGTCTCTTTAATTTCCCTGAATCTCATAATAGCAGATTCAGGGAAATGATATTTTACAATCCCAGCAGAAGCCAACTGCACATAGGAACTGACTGGGTTTAGGCTGGGCTTCATATCATTTTACGAGCATAAACAGAAACAAGTGCAATGAGAACATTGCGAACCAGACTTTGGTAGTCTTAAAAATTGGTATTTTAATAAAAGAGATCTTGAAGAAAAAGAAAGTTTATGTTTAAAGCACCAATGGAGACTGCAGGCAGAAAAACTCCCACATACATGAAATCAGTCAGACACAAACAGAAAGAAAAGCTAGAGGGCAGAGAGAAGAATACACTACAGAGGGAATGGGCAGAGCAGTGGAGAGAAGGCTATTGAAGTGAATAAGCAGTGTATGACTGTTTCTAATTAGGACAGCTCACAATCCGTGACATCAGAAAACAGCCAATCATTTCCTCTCATTTCACCCTTGTCAAGTGTGACATGTCTTTGCTTTCCACTCAAACCTTGAGCTTGTGGTGTCCGCACACACAAAAACACCCGTGCGTGCACGCAAATTAACGCACAGGCTGTCACTCACAGCTCGTTCCCTTTCGCCCCTGTCTGCCACATTCCTGGTCTCCATCCTCTCTTAAATTTCGCACTCTGTTGCATGCACTCAAACACGACAACAGCGATGCACACAACAAACATGCACCTACCCCACGGGGCAGGACAGTGTGTCTATTGAGACTGAGAGGGGAGTTATAAATAGTAGTCCTCATATCCTCTACTGCTGATAGCATCTTGCACTGTCTAGTCTTATGACATACACACATACACACATACAGATACATATAACGCTCAGAAATGCACACACAGAGATAAGTGTGTATTGTGAGTTGAGATTGTGAGGCTCACCTAGACAAAAGGCCTGATAACGTAGAAAACAAGCACACCAAAATCTGCATTTATCATAAAGGGGGTGTCATACCTATCTTTATATCACATATTAACCATAGATAGCCAGCTATCTGCTGGGTTCATGGGAGGAGAAACACACTGATATGACAAAAATTCCTCAGTGGCCACTTGCTAAATATAAACAGGCACAAAAATAGCTGTCGAAAAACAAAGGAGGAAAAACTGAGCAGGCAGCGCTGACCACTGACCGCTTGAACATTCACAAACAGTATATACCATCACTTTATTAAGAACAGAGTATATCTGATTATTGCATAAATGTAAATGTAAGTCTTTTACCAGCCTGTCTGTAAACAACAGCAATAACGCCACAGGGCTATAGTAATGTCTAACTGTATGCTTTAAAAGTAATATGGAGTCCAATGTTATAGAATTTAAGCCATTTAGGAGACTGTAGTACCTGCTTAATACATCTCACCCAATTACAGATGCTTTTCCCTAACAAGATCATCAAGGTCCGTCTGTCCACCTGCTAATGGTTTTTAAATTGTTTTCTTTCTTTGATATTAAGGCATTGCCAAAGGTTAAACTTACACCCACTAGTCACTTTGTTAGTTACACCTGTTCAACTGCTTGTTAATTCAAATCTAATCAGAGAATGACAGCAACTCAAAGCATGTAGGTAGACACTGATAAAACAAAGTAATAAAGTTCAAATTGAGCATCTAAATGGGGATGAAAGGTGATTTAAGTGACCGTGAACCTCGTGTGGTTGTTGATGCCAGATGGCCTGGTTTGATCTGCTGGAATTTTTACACACATCCATCTCTAGGGTTTACAGAGAACGGTCTGAAAAAGAAAAATATCCATTGAGCAGCAAGTCAATGGGTGAAAATGCTTTGTTGATGTCAGAGAAGAATGGCTAGACTGCTTCAAGTTTGTAAGAAAGCAACAGTAAATCAAATAACCACTTATTGCAACCAAGGCATGGAGAAAAATGTCGCTGAATGCACAACAAGTCGAACCTTGAAAGAGACCAGGTGCAACTCCTCTCATTTGAAACAGAAAACTGAGGGTTTAATGCACATGAGTTCACAAAAATTGGACAATTGTACCCACTAGTAATCGCTGGTTTCAGCTGGGTAATCCTCCATGTCAAAAAAGCTCAGCTCACTTGGAAATGATTTCTTGAACAGTTTGAAGTCCTCTCAAATGTCCTCTCCAGTCACCAGATCTCTCCAACAGATCACTCTTGGGATCTGGTTATGTCATGTCAATGTAAACCAAAATCTCTGAGAAATATTTCCACCACTTTGTTGAATCTGTGCCAAAAAGAATTAAATACGTTCTGAAGGCAAAAGGGGTTCAACCTGTTACTAGCAATGTGTAACTAACAAAGTGGCTGCTGAATGTACAGCCATTACAGATGATATTTTAAAAAAGTTCTTTAGTAGAATCAAAGCTGCACATAAACCTATATGAGATTCTACAAAGTAAGACTCTTCAGGGTTTCCTTATAGTCTCAAATTGAACATTGAACTTTAGAAATGTCTTTCTACACACGGCACATTGTTCTACCGAAACTGGCTAACAAATATGCAAACGTTTCTTTGGGATTTACACGATCACAGTATTTTAAAACAATAAGCAGATCTCTGAGAGGCACTCTGAATAAGAAAGTACACTTTTAAAGGCTGTTGATGTGCTGTGGTGTGAACGAGTGGGGGGAGGCATACATCCTTTGTTTGTGTTGGATAATAATTGTAGGGAAACAGTAGCCTTCAACTGCAATAGCGGCTACACACACAGACAGAGAGCGAGGCTGTATTTGACGTCACAGAGGAATATTTTTGGCTTGAATGCAGTCCGGTTTAGCAGATAACACACACACACACACACACACACACACACACACACACACACACACACACACACACACACACACACAGACATGCACACAGAGGGGAAACAGAGACCTACTGGAAGTTTAACACACAGGAACACTGCCCGTGTGCACGCGTGTATGTTTGTGTACGTGTGTATTATTGTTGTGGTTCCTCTGTCAGGACTTTTTAACAAGCAATCGAGTCCCCACGGGGAAACACTGACAAAATAACATCATCCCTCCCATCCTCTCTCTCCCTTCCTCTTTCTCTTTCCATTTGTCTCCCTGTGCTTGCCCTCTTCTCCCACTCACTCTCTTCTCTAATAAGTCCAATATCTTCCTCTCTATGTCTTCCTTTCTTTTTCGTTAGCGCTCCATCCAGAGGCCCTGTCTGTTCTCACCTCCCTCTATCCATCTTGCCCTCTCCCACTCACTCCCTATCTCTTCTAATAAAGCCAATATGCTGCTACCCTCCTCTGGGAACCAAATCTTACACCTAAGCAGAAACAGCCATCCTCAATTCTTGGAGGGTAATTTAACATTTTACCTTAAAAATCCTCTTATTAAAAATGAACAGCCGCATAAGATGTCACTGAAAAAGAAAAGCCTTGTTATTTCTGTAAACTTTTTTTTGGACCTTGCTGAGTGTCCTTAAAATAAGGCATAAAAGAAAAAGTCTGATGTGACAGATGTTTGCAAGTGGGGAGAGGAATCACGCAAAAATGTAGTAATCTGATTACAGTGGCATCTTCCCCCACCACAGCCCGGCTTGTTATTTATCTCAGCACTATTATCTCTGCTCTCACTCTGCTTTGACAGACTGTGCATTTTCACACCTGCCACACAGACAGAAAATGTGGAGATCATTATGAAAATTATCATCACTATTGAAAATTGCCAAAATCAGCAGCCATAACCATTATAATTAGTCCCGGTATTTTTGCTGTGTACCTAGTTGCCTAATTTCCGTCTTTCCCTCCATTATTTTCTTACTATTTTAGGTTTTCGTTTTCTTCTTCTCCTTCCTAGTTTTGCACCCTTCAGTTATCTTTTTCTTTTTTTAAAATAAATCCTTAGTTTCTTGGCTTACGTCTTACCTCGTTCTTTTAAATGAAAACAAACATAACACCAAAAAATTCCCACCACATGAGCTGTGGTGCTAATCACAATAAAATAGGAATTTTGAATTAGGAAGTCGCTGCACGCCCTTATTGAACACATAAGTAATATTTTGACAAGAAACCTCTTTGTAAGGATTACTTATTGAAACATGTTTTCTTTCCAAGTACTGAATAAAGTAATCCTGTGTGGAAGCACTTAGTGTGCAGTCGCCTTAAAGAGTTTTAAAGAACGGGAAGCGTTTAACACGAGAGTTTGGTACAATGCAAAGAAAATAAAAAAGAGGGAGATATAAAACTGTAAAGTTTAAGAGCTGTTTATTAGGAAATTATAATGCACAAGAAAGCTGCACGCAAACACATAACTCACAAATGGCACACATTATGTGGTCGCATTACGATGTTTGTGCACGCAAGCATGCGCGTCTTGCACACCGTCTACTCAAGGTAAGGAGATAAGTCTTGTTTGTGTGTGCGTGTATCTGTGCCAGAGGGCTGTGTATCATGCTGAGTTTATTCCAAAGACACAAACAACATAATATAAACCTCAGCTCAAACAGAATGGAAGAACACCCACTACCCAGGAAAAACAAGGAAATCAAAGGCCTCAAAGGCCAGATTTACACAGGAACAAAACACCCTAGACCTACATTTATGGAGTCGTAAAACAGCCCAGAAGAAAGGCTGAGATGACTTGGGGGAGCATGAATACGTAACTGGTGTGAAATCATTTTTAGTTTAATGGCATGTTTTCAGGAACAGCATTAGGATACCTCAGATTTACCTTTAGGTATATAACAGAAAGTTTGATCTTTCAGCTGGAGTTGAAGAAATGCAAGCTCGGATAAATAGGGACAAATCAGCCAGTGCAAATTAGCATAGCCGGCTCAAAATGGATAGCCTAAGACTGTCTAAACCAATACCTAAAAATTTGGATTAGGATGTTTTTTACCCACAGTTCATTGGTAGCTGAATCCAATTGCATCTCTTCCAACACTTGTTTTAATGTGTGCAGATATTTTTTTTACATTCAAGTGAGGCAAGTCATAAAGAGCATAGTCGTGCAGCTGTTAAATGGAACTGATCACATTCTGTATACTGTAACTTACATTTGGTGGTAAATCTCACAGATTAAATCTCGTGTTTTTTGCTTTCTGGTTGAGGGTTTTATGAAAGCAGCCACCTCCAGGGCTGAGAAATAAAGAAAATGTGCCCCAAACAGCAATTTCTTGCACAGCCACTTGGGACTGACTCCAAAAATATGTCACTCCTCACAGATTCATATACTGAAATGATCAAAATTAGAGCAGAAATTTAAAAACGTTCATTCATAACAACTGTGTTATAAAAATTATTCACATTTTTAAGTTCTATAAAGGCTTAGTTGCTGAAGTTTTGGTACTTTGGACATACTTTAATCTATACTATTGTTTTCAGGATACTTGAATTTCAAACTCATTCCTACTTTCAATACCACATTAGATTAGAACGGTCCAAAAAGTAATATTTATGACAACATAATTTTAGGTTCTCTAATGTAGTGCAAAAAAGCTAAAAACCAAAAAAGCCAATAATATTTTTATGCTGGCTGGGGTCATTCTGTGCTTCTCCATCTGATTTTCATTGATTCCATCAGATGGAATTGTTTTTTCAGTCTGCCACTGTTTCTGTTTAGTTAATGCTAGCATTTTCTCTGCTTAAATCTGGGATTTTAAGAGAATCATAACACATTTTAGACACAAATATTTGCGTTATTCTGTTAAAGTGATAATGTAGTGACAATATTTGCCGCCTAGCAACATTAACATTATCGTTTCATCATTAGCCTTAGCCACTAGCCACTATCCAAATAACTTAAAAGATGGCTAATGAGACTATTGGGTACTTGCTAATAATTAAATGACTATCTATATGGGATTGTTATTTGTGTTGTTAGAAAAAAACACACACATTCTGAAAGCATCTGCTGTAATCTGATGTGCATCTTGCTAGATATTGTAACTACACACTAGAGACACAGTGTGTAGCTACAACAGCGACACAGGTATAAATGGTGCTTAAAAGAAAATTAATGTGTGAAAAATTGATCTACACAAAATCGCCATCATCATCATTAGATTAGATTAGATTAGATAGAACTTTATTAATCCCTCGGGTGGGTTCCTCTGGGAAATTCGATTTCCAAAAAAGCACAGCACCGACAGAAGTTACAGAGTTACAGAATATTATATATATATATATATATATATATATATATATATAATACACACACACACACACACACACACATATATATATATAAATACAGAGACAATATAAATAAAATATACGAAGGGGATAAATAGAATAAATAGGAATAAAAATAAAAATACAAGTGAATTGCACATTTCAAGTATTGAGGTCTATTGCACTGTTGACTATTTACAAAAGTATTGCACAAAAGGTATTGCACAGTGAGGTGAAGAGGCACTACAGCTTAGTTGTTCCCCCCTCCTTTGTCCTCCTGTTTCCCCTCCCTCTCCCCTCCAGGGAGGAGTTAAACAGTCTGATGGCGTGTGGGATATAGGAGTTTTTAAGTCTGTTAGTTCTTGTCTTTGGGAGAAGCAACCTGTCACTGAACAGACTCTTCTGGTTGTTAATGGCCGTGTGCAGAGGATGCCTGGCATTGTCCATAATGTCCATCAGTTTCTTTAATGTCCTTTTCTCTGCCACTGTCACCAGAGTGTCCAGCTTCATGCCGACCACAGAGCTAGCCCTCCTGATCAGTTTCTCCAGCCTGGATGAGTCCTTCTTTGCTGTGCTGCTCCCCCAGCACACCACAGCATAGAAAAGTACTCCAGCAACCACCGACTGGTAAAACATCCTCAGGAGTAGGGCTGCTCGATTATGGCAAAAATGATAATCACGATTATTTTCACTGAAATTGAGATCACGATTATTTGACGATATTTATTTCGTCCGCCAGAGCTTTTTTTTTTTTTTTTTTTACATGCTGTAGTGCCATTTGTGGGAGCATTTCACGTTGCTATATATCAATACAACTGTTATAGCCCATATTTTTAAAATGTGTATGTATTAAGTCCATAGTAACTACATTAATTGCAAAAAAGTGCAATAAACTACAAAAAAATTGAAAATCGTTTTTGTTTTTACATATATTTCTACTTGGAGAAATTTAAGAGGTTTATCCCTCAATACTACCTACATCAAAAAAAAATGGGAAAATGAAACAAATATAGCAATATCAGATAACATTTGGTATGAGCAGTGCGCTTTTCAGTGGAGAATTTCTAGTTCTAAAACATGGAGATGTTACGGTTGGAAGAGTATCTGTAGGTTTTTTATTACCCCTGCACAAAGTAAACATTATTTTAATCACTCTAATTGCTGGAGAAATTGTGGGGCCCAAGGAGTAAAACATTTTCATCTGTTCTGGTCTTGCCCAAGGATCAACATTTTTTGGGTATTGATCCACTCTGAGTTGCAGATTATTTTTGGTATGCAGCTTCCCTTTAATTGGGACGAACTTTTGTTTGGATATTTATACTCAGTAAATGTAGATAAAATGTCTAAGCAGTTGTATGGTATCCTGAGTTTGGCTGCCCGTAAAATTATTACCAAGAAATGGCTTAGTGCGAAAATTCCATCACTGGGTGATTGGCATGAGACTGTACATGGGATGTTTAAAATGGAAAGAATTACCTTCATTAAAAGACTCCAGTTTGATATATTTAGTGAAATTTGGGGTAAATGGAAACACTACATCCGGTTAAGGAGACCCGATCTTGTTTGAATCTCTGTAACTATATATGCCACATTTCTGAATCGTTATGTGTTTATATGTATATGTTAGTATGTATGAGACTACAAGTGAACACATATGTAAGTAGGTATGTATATGTATGCTTAAGAATATGGGTGTGTGAGTGAATATGTGTGTGCGAGTACATACACACTAGAGGGTACACCCGTCTGTTTTTCTTATTTTTATTTATTTATTTTTTTTATTTACGTCTGTTCTTGATTATATGTTTATTTTGGATTATTTGTGTTTATATAGGTTGTTTAATAAAAAGAGAATAACAAAAAAAAAAAAAAAAAGTGCAATAAACTACAAAAAAAAATTGAAAATCGTTTTTGTTTTGTTTTTTTACATATATTTCTACTTGGAGAAATTTAAGAGGTTTATCCCTCAAAACTTTAAATACAAAAAAGTTGCAAAAAATAGTTTACAACAACAGGAAATTTATTTTGAGTGTCTTCATAGTTTTATTTTTGGAGATACAGCAATTTTTATATACTGCAGGAAAAACAAAAAAACAATCCTATGATGCAAATTTGCAAAGAATGTGCATGTGCATCAAAATAAACTATTTCCAGCAGTGCAATTCGAGTTCTAAGGCCTACAAGTAAAAAAAAACTACATTTTCCGCAAAAATGACGTCACTTGCGATAGTTCGCGTTGACATCTTTTTCAATGTGGGAAGTGTTATGAACAGCTGATCGGATCGGCAAAGCGTGTTTCTGGAATATTATGTTTTTGTTCCTGCAAGCGCTTTTTATGCAATTTTTGCAAAGCTATATGTGGAAGGAAACCGTGACCTAGGACAAGCTGATGGCATAAGATGTAACTCCTCTGGTTTCATATGGAAAAAAATTTATTGTGCTAGCTTAGCGGTTCAGGTTCTACAGGGATTTAAAAATAGTTATACAAAACGAGCATGCTGCTCTGACCGGCTTTAAAGGGTTAACAATAACAATGTATTGAATAATGACTTTAAAAAAATAATATAAAATAGTGTGCAAATACTGATAACAGTGCAAATGTTTGCAATATAAGAAATAAATGAAAAATGTGAACTTTGCAGTGTTGCTCTGTGGTGCAGCTACGACACCATAGCAAAGTTTACACACTGTGTCTACTTGATCCACATCTGACTCCGCGAACCCATAATGTTTCCACACCACTGAAGTTTTTTTTCTTTACCTTTCTTTTCAACCAACGGCAGTCACTCTCCTCTCCAAATAACTTCTGCTTAGCTTTCCGAGCTTCCCTCGGGTCCTCTTAATTGTTGTGACGCGTGTTCGAAATGCAGAGCAGTGCGCTTGATTTGCCACACGGAGCAGCGCGAGAGTAAAGCATGAGGGAGGGGCTAATAATCGGCTCAGTCATTTTTAATGATCGTTGAAAGCCCAGATCGTAATCGTGATTAAAATTCGATTAATTGAGCAGCCCTACTCAGGAGCTTCCTGCAGATGTTAAAAGACCTCAGCCTCCTGAGGAAGTACAGTCGGCTTTGGGCTTTTTTATACAGGTGCTCTGTGTTGCATGACCAGTCCAGTTTATTGTCCACCCACAGCCCGAGGTACTTGTACTTGTTGACCACCTCCACCTCCTCCCCCTCTATCTGAACCGGCAGTGGACCTGCTCTAGACCTCCCGAAGTCATCATCATTTATAAAAGATTTTCTCACACTTTAATCACAAAACCTATATGCTAAAACATAAGATAGTGAAAAAGAGCATGCCTCATCCCCCATCACATAACCTCCTCCTACTCTGACATACAACTATATGGAGGCAAATCAATACCGCATAATGTGCTGATAGTTTCCCCCACAGAGATGCATCAGTCAGCTGCCATGGTCACTGCTAACTATGCTGGCAGTATCAGTGATTCATCACCGCTGCCACCGACAGCTACTGACACCAAGAGACCTACTTTGAAGAGGATGACACAGAGCAGGGAGGGCAGGAAGAATGGATGGAATGAGTGGCAGAAAGACAGATGAGGGGAAGGCAGCAACAATGGCAGAGAGCAAGAGGGGGAAAAAAGAGAAAACAAGCAGAAAAATTAAAAGGTGATGATGAAGTAAGAAAGATAATGGAATGAAGCAGGGAGACATATATATAGACATAGTTCTATATACAGTGTTGAAGGTGGTACAGTGACAGTTAGGCATTGAATGTTTTTCTCTGTTATTTCTTCCGAGTGAGATGAAATATCTACATCAGTCACTTGTATGTGTTCTAATGACACAGCGGTGTTTGATCTAATGAAAGGAAGCAGCAGGAACAGCTACTATCAGATCTAAAATATAGTAATCAACAAGTTTTCTAGACCATATACCAAGAGAAATAGAGATGATAATTTGTTATGACAGCCATTAAAGTTATATTGCTCCCCTCATCCCAATACAAAAAAAAAGAGCTTTTTCAGAAATGTTGATCATCGTCCTTAATCACATCCTGTCATTGACCAGCCAGGAAAAACTTGGTTTGCAATGAAGGAAATGTTTCTCTTTCATCTTTCACAGGAGCACTGTTCAACTCCTCTTGCACCCACACATTTGTCTTTAAAGTAGAGATATGTTTTTTCTTATTTTCTCTCACATATACATATGGATCCATATCGTGCATGTGACCGAAGTTTTGAATAATGAGCTCGTGGCTATGTTTGATGTCACAGAGAGAAGAGCACTTTAATATGGTTTCCATCAATATGATCTCAGGTAGGACCCAACGCTACTCTGAGCAGCACAATACACAGTAAATGCAGCTTCCTGTCCCACAAATAACACCAAATGGATTTTAACTAGTTTTGGTGAAGAAAACGGGCAACGTAGCTAAGATGTTCTTTATCATTCTATCTACTGTTGCAAGCCATTTTACAAACAGGGGAAACAGTCCAGAAAACTTGGCAGTCGTAAAATCTTCAACATTATTTTTTTTTAACATGGCCAACATGGGAGCGTATGGAAGCCCATTTCCGCCACAAAATATCTATAACTTGAAATTTCGAGTTATCTTTCACAATATTTTGAGTTATATTCTTAACACACACAGTTATTCTTATTAACTCAAAATTTTGACAAAAACAACTCGGAATTTTGACTTATTAACTCAAAATTTTGAGAAAAGTAACTCTTAGCATTGCCAGTCTGTGATCTACATGAATGACTTGATTTTCTTGTTATCCGGAAGGATTTGGCTCAGAGGAATGCTCACTTAAAACCGTATCATAAGCTACCAATGTATAGCAACAAATTGGCCCTTTCGAGAGTGCGTTTGCCGATAGTAACGCCATGATTCAGCTAATAACACAAGGATTTCATCATTTGTGAAGCCACGCTGAAAATACTCAGCAATGTGTGCATTCACAACTGTAGCTTAGCTGTATCATTTGTAGCTGAGGACTTCAGCTTCCTGGTAACAAGGAAATGATGTCATTCACGAAGATTACTGATTGGCAGTGCTAACTCAAAATTTTGAATTTACTTTTCTCAAAATCTTGAGTAATCTACATCAAAATTTCAAGAAATAGAACTCAAAATTTTGAGTTATGGATATCGTTTTTTTGTGGCGGAAATGGGTTTCCATAGAAGTGCCTTAAATGTGCACTTTTTAATGTATTTTTTATGCAACATAGCTGGCTGCAAAAAGACTTCTACTTATATTAAACACTGTCAGACACTGGCCCGTTTTGAATAAAGACAGATCTAAGTAAAAGCCTTCCTGATAAATTTATGGGCTCATTCACACTTTTTAGGCCTCATGCTCTTCATACCTGGTTTCAGAACACCAAAAGCCTTTCCTTCACTTCCTGTAGCTTTGTTAACAAGGCGTGTTTCACACAGCTTGTATTAGTAAGGCTAAATCCCTGATTACATGTACGTCCCACAATAAGCAGGCAGTTTACCAAATAAACCTTGTGCTCGAGCATGTGTGGTGTTTGTTCTTATACTGTGTGGACTGGATTTCAGAATATGCCATTTCCAATTAAGAATGAGAAATGATAGGTTTATGGTTTGTTTTTAGAAGCTCCACAATGACAAGTGAAGGAGGCAGTGCTTCTGTTTGGGAGAAAATAGACAGATCTTGGCTTAAAGGAAGGAAGGTCTTAAAGCAACCGTGTCACGGTGTTTGAGTTTTATGTATTTTTGCATTCATTTTCGATCTAGTTAATTTCTAGGTTGCTGTTTAGTCCTTATTTCTTAGTTGTTTCTGTCATCTCCCCCTGTACTCAGTCTCCCTGGTTCCTTCCTGCGTCTACGTTTCGCGTCTATGCAGTTATGTTAAGTTCATGTCATGTTTTATCTCCATGTCTATGTCTCTGTGTTTCCTGTTTTATTTTGGAAGAGTCTGGTGTTCTTTGTTCATTGTAGTTAGTGTTACTCTCCCCTGTATTGTCATTATGTTTCATTCTAGTCAACTGTGTTCTCATGTGTCTCCACTTCCCCTGATCACCTCATGTGAGTATTTAAGTCCTCAGTCTTCCTTTGTTCGTCGTCGTGTTGTCTGTGTACCTCCCCTCTGGTCAAGTTAAGTGTTTTTCAGGATTCTGTGCAGTTCATGTTTGCCATTTGGTTTATGTTGTTTTTCATGCAGCCGCACGATGAGGTTCGGTGCAGGTCATGTTCATGTCTGTTTTGTCACGCCATTTGGTTCATAGTTTCCATGCATCTGCACAGCATTCTGTTCACAGTAATCATAGTTATTCCTTTCAGTCAGGTTAGTGTTTTTCCAGTTTAGGTTTTTGGTTAGTTGCAGTCTCTGTCCCTGTTATGTTTTGTCCACTCCCCTCTGCATCAGCCCAAATAAAGGCTCGCTTTCAGTTTAAGTTCACTCCCGTCTCCTCGCCTGTGTTCGCGCCTGGGTCCACCAAACACACTCTCCACACGGTGTGCCCCCGCTGGCCGTGACAAACAGTAGCCAAAACCCTGTCTCAGACAGGGGCAAATTGATAAGCTTTAAATCCAACAATAATAACATGGAGCCATATATGAGTACAATGCGTCCACCATCAAAGAAGTAGGAAAGAGAATAGTGAGAGACTGTAGGGTACGTTATCTCCAATAAATACATGCATTTTCATTCAGACACTTCCTTTTATGTTAGCAAAGTACTATATAAGCGCTATGCCCCGAACCCTATTGTCATCACTAAGCTGTCCTATTTCTGTTTGATTGGCTGCCAGCGAGGCCTGCAGCGTAATTGGCTTCATTTCATTGGCCAAGCAGATGGACAGCACTCCTGGGAGGACTCCATCAGGCGATATCTGTTAACAACATGCACAGAGTTTCACACAAACACACAGACAGACATACACATGAACAGGGCTAGAGGGGAACTCCCTAATGCCTAATGTACCTTTTACCATCACAGATGGGTCACTTACATTTCTGGGCACAAGAGAAATGAGACTGGACAAAAAAAGTGGAGTGTGAAAGATTGGAGTGGAGGGGTCAGCTGAAAAGGCACAGAGTATATCAATTTTGTGATTTTCTTTTAACTTCAGTTTTTTTTCAATAAGCAGAAGAGATAAATATTACAGCGTTAAACAGTTTTCACTTTTGTACAAAGTTAAACTTACAATGGTGTGAAAATGTCTGGCTAATTAATTATGTTTGTCTTTCTGATAATCATTAGTTTTGCACCAATTAGTCAGTTAGTCATTTATACATCTTTAATCAACATGAAAACAACAACAAAAGTTCAGATTGGAATTTTGGGCAAAAAACACCAAATATTTGCTTTAATGTTCTCAAAATTGAGGATCCACTGCCTCAAAATTGTCTCGTATAAAAGCAAACCAAATATTTGGAGGTTGTGAAGCATCTAAGGAGCTAAGGTTGCATTGTGATGATCTTTTTTTTTGTTGGTCAACCCAATCTAGGGGTGTCAAACATAAAGCCTGGGGGCCAGAATAGGAATTGGACTTTTAACAGTATTTTTTTTTATACAGTTTTACAGCTTTTCATAATGATCAGACCTTACCCTTTGGGCGACCGTGGCTCAGGGGGTTGGGAAGCGTATCTGTAACCGGAAGGTCGCCAGTTCGATCCCTGGGCTCTCTGTCCTGGTCGTTGTGTCCTTGGGCAAGACACTTTACCTACCGCCTGCTGGTGTTGGACAGAGGGGCCGATGGCGCGATATGGCAGCCTCGCTTCTGTCAGTCTACCCCAGGGCAGCTGTGGCTACAACTGTAGCTTGCCTCCACCAGTGTGTGAATGTGAGAGTGAATGAATAGTGGCATTGTAAAGCGCTTTGGGTGCCTTGAAAAGCGCTATATAAATCCAATCCATTATTATTACCCAAACCCATTCATACTACACCAAAGAAGTTAAGCAACAGATACGGAGAAGTCTAGGCAGCGAGCTACCAGAACTTTTTCTGTAATTTTACACATTTATCATGTAGAAAAACTGAGCTGCACTGATGAAATTGCACTTCTTTGTCTTATATTGTGACCCCTCAGGGATTAAATGTGGGGTTAAACATCTTTACACTGACAGAAAGAGAAGTTTCTCTCATAAGGCCCATTTAAAATCAAAGTGGGCTGCATGTGGCTCTCAGTGTAAAATTAATTTGACATCTCTGGTGTCATCTTTCAGAGGCTTTTGTTAGGTTTTAGTTTGTGCATATGGCTTCATACCTCTAACTTTACATACTTTCAGTACATATAGCTGTTGCAAAAGATGTTGCAAAATTTGTGTGAGCAATTTAAACCACGTTGATTGACACATTGATGTGGTATCAAACTAACATAAAAAAAAAGATATTATAGATCTGTTTCCACATAGTTTTCTCCAGATCAAGAAATAATGAAACTAAAACATATGAAGCATTCACTTATTTGTAGAGAACATACGGGAAGTGCCAAAGACCGTGTGCGCTAGTTAAAAGCCACGTGTGATAGAAAACAAAAATGAGTCATCTGTGATGCTGGTTAGGGGCTGAACATCTTGAAGAACATCAGGGTCGTCCTCACGCGGCCTCGCTGTGATCTCTCGTATGAGGACTGAGGACAGTAATGCTATCCGACTCGAGTCGTGAGTGGAGGGGAGCATCTGTGGATCAGTGCTCGCACAACAGAGGGGGAGAGACTCAACTGGGTCACAAACACGTTTGTACAGCAAGGTTTGAGCAACACGCGTTTTCAAAGGCAGCAGACATCGAACTCTTCCCGCAACCACTCCCCAAACACACACACACCCCCAAAAAACACAAGGACTCGGTATTTCTCTCGATTTTTCTTTTCTTCTGGTTGGTGCGGTGTTTAAAACAGGACTCTGACCGACGCAGATGCTCCTGAATTTACCCCTGAAAGTCATGTGCGTTTTATGTGAAGTTGCAGTGGGAGAGAAGAGTGGAAGGTAGAGGAGACGAGGGGGGAGGGGAGGAGAAGAGAGGAGAGGGGGAGGAGATTAGATGAGAGGAGAGGAGAGGAGAGGAGACAAAGTTGCTGACCCACTTTGTAGCTCTCAAAGTTTCAAATCCTCTTTAAAGAGAGACTGAGTTGTGGCCAAGAATTTGGCAAGACACACACACACATGCACGCATCATATATCATGCATTAATTCACACACACAAATGTGAAAAGACACAAACATAATTGTCAGGCCCTTGACCTTAGACACCTTGAATAATGAAGGAAGTGCTGCTTTTATTTGACAGCGCATTAGCTCTTTACATCACCTAATAATGGCAGCACTGAACCACACTAACACACACTTGCACACAGTTCTGGTAGTGCTCGATACGGTTTGTTAGTTTTCTCATTTGACTTGGTCTATTTTAGTCTTGCAAAACCCTCTTTCTCATTCCTCCTCTCTCTGATCCTCCTTCCATTGTCTCTCTCTTTTATCTTCGCTTTGCTTTTTCGTGTCCCTCCTCTCCCTCTCCTCACGCCTCTGTTGGTACATCTCCTCCGTTCACCTCTCTCTCTCTCTCTTCTCTCTCTCTCTCTCTCTCTCTCTCTCTCAGAGCATTTTGTTGATGTCACTGATAAGATCTGCATGTGATTGGCTGGGCCAGATAACAGATAAGAGTGTGATTTGTTTAGGGAGCTTTTTCTCTTCCCATCACACCCCTGCCGACTGCAGTCAAATTAATGAACATTCACACATCTACATGCACACAGGCGCACACTTTACATGTGGGAATACAGTGGGAGAGATTGAGGAATAGAGATCTAGAGTAAGAGAGATCAGAGAAAGAAACAGAAAGCTAAGAAAAAAAAGAGGGAGATAGATGGGGTACAGTGGTGGGGGGGGGGGGGGGAAACAGTTGCCCTAATTTGCAAATCATTATGAGTCACATATTTATAGCCAAATCAGCCAAAGGGGAAAATATTTCTCTCCTCTTCCTCCTCCTTTTTTTTGCTTCACTTTCATTTCCCCCTTTTCACGCCTGACTTGCTTGTTTGTAAAAGATTCTTCTAAAGATGAAGAAGTGTTATCTCTTGCTAAGCTCACCAATTATTTTCATCCCATCTTTCAATGCTCACTGATGCATCTTCTATAGCAGTTTTTATTCAAAAAATAAACAAAAAACTCCGTCTTTATTCTGAGCGTCCATCTATTTCAAATTTGGAGAGGAATTGAGAAAAGAAACAAAAGAAACTTCAAAGGTTTGGAAAATTTGAAATCAGTAAACGGAAAGCAAATTTAAACCTTAACTTCTGACATATCAGGTTTCCTTTCTTTTGATTGCCATACTAATTTCAAAGAAGACTAGCATGGTCTGGAATCCGACCAGTTTTGAAGACTGATATCGGTACCGGTATATGTGATTTAAAAATCTGATATATTGATATGTCTATTTATTTATGATTGCTTACTAAGACGAGCTAAAAAAACTGTATTGATTTAATGTCAAAGTCACAGATTACTCTTTGCGCTCTGCCAGACTCTGCTCGGATCAGCTGGTTGTCCAAACACACCACAAGCACAACAACTAATAGGGAAGTTGCAGAGTGCCAACACTTTAGTTTTAAAATGTTCACTTACTGACTGTTATCAAATAGCTAATAATGGTTTGCCTAATTTTAGCTAACATTGTCCCCAACAATATATCTCTGACCTGTACTATTAACCCTTGTATGGTGTTCGGGTCTGTGAGACCCGTGTTCAGTTTTTGTCAAAAGAAAAATTAAACAATTAATTATTTTTTCACGTGTAAATGTGTTGTGTCTTTCCACTCACTCCACTTGATTATAACTGATTTATTTATAACATGTTATATAAAAGAAAAACGAGAAGCACATTAATTCATAAATGTGATCTAACAAAGGTAAAGGGAAAAAATTTAACCATGTTTGCTGTTCATATGTCTTGTAATTGGGATGAAGTAAACATCTGTTGAGTAATTTAACATAAAATTGTTTGATAGTGTTAATTTGGAAAGCCAAAACTCTAGCGGGTCCACCAGACCCATGAACACTGGCTGAGTAACAAAAATACGAACACCACACAAGGGTTAAAAGCCAAAAACTGTGTGTGTGTGTGTGTGTGTTTGTTTTTGTGTGTGTGTGTGTGTGTGTGTGTGTGTGTGTGTGTGTGTGTGTGTGTGTGTGTGTGTGTGTGAGGATTTCCCTTTATATTGGAGGCAAAGATCAAGTCTCCATGAGGTAAATCATACATTTGTTAGGAAAAACATATATAATCGTGCAGTATTAGTTATGTTCAGTGTATAAATGCTTGTATGTTAATGTTAGACCATCTGAGGTGTTTGCATGTGGGTCCGTGTGATCTCTCACATGTAAAAAAGAAAAAGAAAAAAAAGGCAGAGGGAAAAGACAGGTGAAATGGAAACAACAGACCCTTTGCATCCTCCCTAAGGCCATCACCCAGATACACATACAGTACATTCATCCCATTGTGCCTATTCTAGCCAATTACACAAGGCTTCAATTTTAGCATTACTGCATCCAGATCTCTGTTTGTATGGATGCATGCACAGCATCCACTCAGCCTCTTGTCTGGAGGCTGCGCATGCAATCGTAATGAGGAATGAGGCTCACATGCTAGAGAAAGACTATTTACAGGATAAATGACACTGTGTAAACAATAGTGTATTTCTTGTTTTGTAAAATCTTCCAATTCAAATGTGGAAGTGTTGAAGCTTTGCAAAGAAAGGAAGTACTTTTTGCGCACAGTGAGTTATCATCTGTGGGCAAACGGAGCCAAAGAAAAAGCGTGCTGTTTCAGCTCTATCCACACTATCTACTGTGGAGAGTTCAGATTATAATGGCGTCCTAGAGTCAGCCAGTAATTCTGAAAAATCGACACTTGGAAGGGACATTTGAGCTCTTGAGAGTCCTGATATTTCAGAACCCTGCAAGTGACTGACAGTTGCAGGAACTTCTAAAGTGCCCCAGAGCTGTTAACCTCGGCGTACACAATATCTAGCTGCTCAGATGGACGAGCACTGGAAGTTGAAAACCTAATCTGGTGGAGCTTGCGCTGAATTGCTAAAAGGATTGGCAGGTAACACAGAGAAACTGTCCAATCTGCAGCGAGAAAATTCAGATGTGTGCCAAAACTGAGGTTTGTGTACAGCGTGTTGTGCTGTGGAATCCAGTGCATCGAACAAAAGTGTCACTCAACATCCCGTCACAAATATTTGGGGACATAGTGTTACACACTCACCGAGCAGTGCTTCATTTTTCTCCATTTAAAAAAAAAATACTGCACTCTCCACACTGACTCTCTACCTTGACAATCCAGTGAAATCTTACAGCATCTTCTCTACAGGGAAAACTCAGAGCATCCTCAAACTACTGAGGTGGCAAATTCACTGATCATTGAAGTGTTAAAATCTGGTTACACAACCAATAATTGAATCTTGACTGATTTTGTTTATAATGTCTCATTCTCCCTTTTCCTCTTTTTTTAAATTTCTCTTTCTCCCTCCCCTTCGGTGTTCCTACACTGGCCCCCCCTCTCGTCCTCCCTCTGCAGTACAGTCTTTATCCTATTACAGCCTCCTGCTTCTGTGTAGCAGTTTCACTTGTAGACACAATGAAAACTGGCAGGATACATTACTTAGCACCATACTCCTCCCACCCTTTGTGGTTCTCTCTTCCTACCCATCACCACCACCCCCAGCACCCCTCACCTCCTTTTCATCACTCTAGCTTTCAACAATGAATACATTTTTTCATCATGCTGTTATTTTCCCCCCTCCTTTGGATTTCTCTCATTTTATCTTGCTTCAATTTGTTTAGTTTTCTGTGTGCAGCTTCACTTCCTTTTCGTACTACAGCATGCACCTCCCTGCTAATGAATGAGCTGTTGCTGTCATGCTTTTCTCTCGCTACCAAAACCGAAGATTACAAACCATTTTTGACATTATTCTGTCTTCGACACGTAGAAAAATGCTTTTGCAGAGGAAAACACAGTCGGATTGTAACTGATGAGCTCAAGTTAAGAAAAATGGAAACAAAGAAGAGGCGCTGTAAAGGTGGAATTGCTGGAGATAAGATTTTCAAGCACAGCAAAACTCCATCTGAATGAGTAAAAGTGGCTCTTTAGCCTCTTTTAAAATCTGAGAGAGATGAAAGGGTCACAGGTGGATGCACTGTGCTTACAGTAATATAAGCTTATAGTCAGCAACTGCAAAAGCTGAGTATTGAAGTTGCTCTAATAGCAGGTAGGTATGCTCATGGGCGGCCTGAAACAATAATTCATCCAGTCTGATGTCACCCCAGGCCGCTGTAGTCACATAAATTAGCAGACCACTCTGATGTAACTGACAGCCTGATCATTATACACTTGAACCTTTATGTATTATATATACATTTATAAGTCTGCAAAAAGCATGTTTCTTTTTTTTTAAATTTCATCATTTACGAACAACAATTTATATCACATAATGTTCAACTGTGTGGTTTTTTACTTTTTCCAGTGAAACAAGCAAAAGTTTCCTGACTGTCAGCAAAACATATCGGTTTCTTTCAAATAAATTAACAGTGGTTTTGGCAATTAGAATTTCCAGACTTATAAAACAAATATTTGATGTCTTTTTTTACTGATCACGCCTTCTTTTATGCTTCAGACGATAAACTAAAATGGAGCTGATAGATGTATACTGCTTCTACACTGAACAAAAATATAAACGCAACACTTTTGTTTTTGCTCCCATTCCCCATGGGATGGACGTAGAGACCTAAAATTCATTCCAGATACACAATATAACCATCCCTCCCAAACAGTGGTCACAAATCAGTCCAAATGTGTGGTAGTGGGCACATCTGCTATATTGAGATAATCCATCCCACCTCACAGGTGTGCCACATCAGGATGCTGATCTGACATCATGAGTAGTGCACAGGTGTACCTCAGACTGCCCACAACAAAAGGCCACCCTGGAATGTGCAGTTTTTTGCACTATTGGGGGTCTGGGGACCCAGAACCGGTCAGTATCTGGTGTGACCACCATTTGCCTCATGCAGTGCAACACATCGTCGCATGGAGTCTATCAGATTGTCAATTGTGGCCTGTGGAATGTTGGTCCACTCCACTTCAATGGCTGTGCGAGGTTGTTGGATATTCGTGGGAACTGGTACACGCTGTCGTATACACCGGTCAAGCACATCCCGAACATGCTCAATGGGTGACATGTCCGGTGAGTATGCTGGCCATGCAAGAACTGGGACATTCTCAGCTGCCATCTGCCCTGAACAATGTGAACCATGATTCATCCGTGAAGCGCACACCTCTCCAACGTGCCAGACGCCATCGAATGTGAGCATTTTCCCACACAAGTCTGTTACGGCGAAGAGCTGGAGTCAGGTCAAGACCCCGATGAGGACGACGGGCATGCAGTTGAGCGTCCCTGAGACGGTTTCTGACAGTTTGTGCAGAAATTGTTTGGTTGTGCAAACCAATTGTTCCAGCAGCTGTCTGGGTGGCTGGTCTCAGACGATCTTGGAGGTGAACCTGCTGGATGTGGAGGTCCTGGGCTGGTGTGGTTACACGAGGTCTGCGGTTGTGAGGCCGGTTGGATGTGCTGCCATATTCTCTGAAACGCCTGTGGAGACGGCTTATGGTTGAGAAATGAACATTCAATGCACGGGCGACAGATCTGGTTGAGATTCCTGCTGTCAGCATGCCAGTTGCACGCTCCCTCATTGCTTGTGGCATCTGTGGCATTTTGCTGTGAGACAAAACTGCACATTCCAGGGTGGCCTTTTGTTGTGGGCAGTCTGAGGTACACCTGTGCACTACTCATGATGTCAGATCAGCATCCTGATGTGGCACACCTGTGAGGTGGGATGGATTATCTCAATATAGCAGATGTGCCCACTACCACACATTTGGACTGATTTGTGACCACTGTTTGGGAGGGATGGTTATATTGTGTATCTGGAATGAATTTTAGGTCTCTACGTCCATCCCATGGGGAATGGGAGCAAAAACAAAAGTGTTGCGTTTATATTTTTGTTCAGTGTACATTTATATCATCAATGCATTCCAACCCGCTAGCTTGGCAGGATGGGATCCCTGCTGATGGGAAGGGCTTTGAATGAAGCAGCGGTTTTATTTGACAAGCCCTGCATGGAGACCTGATGGCCGACTGGAATGCTCCCAGGGAGACGGAGCTGATCTCTTTATCTGTCCGTCCTGTATCCTATTAGAGTATCACCTCCCATCACACCCTCTATTCAAAGGATGAGAACAGCTTTTACTAAGCTGCACACTCCGTCTAGCCCTCTCTTTACCTTACTTACTGTCTCTGTCCCCTCTTCATCCCCCGTTGCTGCCCCCCTCCACACATTGCCACACATTTTCACTCACCATGTCCGCTTGTCAGTGTCTCTCACACAACTGATTTTCCTTACGTGAACAACAAAATGAGGCGTGGGTGATTTTTTTCCAAAATGACTCATGTGACAATTTTGTAGCATGGTCAAGTACGACTGTTAAAATAGGTTTTACAAAACTGATGCCAAGCTACTTGGTTAAGATTGCGTAATTGTTGCTTACATGACTAAAAGATGCCAGCACCGACTTGCACCCTTTGTACATCAAACTGGCGCCTATTACCTCCTCTAACAGAAACTTTTGCAGTGCTTTGGCAGCAGCACTTTCCCACTTTTGCTTCTGGAAGACAACTGTTATAATTCAGAAGGTCACAAAAAAACAATTTCTCTGGTACAAGGAAACAAATTGTATTTCATTTAAGATATCTGATACTGTAATTTTGCCAGAAAGTGCAGTTTTGTTTTTGCTTTCTCTCTCAGCTCTATTCTTCTGTCATTTCCCTTTAATCCCTTTCTTTCTGTCTTTCTTTTCTCTTTTTTTTTTGTCCACTTGTTTTCAAAGCACCAACTGCTGGCCAGAGAACTGCTGAGGCAGCACCGGGTTCAATTTCTGAAGCACCACACGGACCCCATCAAACAAGCGATACCCAAAACACAGTGGCAGCAGAGCGAGCAAGCGAGCGAGGCAGAGAGAGAGAAACGAGGCGGGTGGGGGCGAGGGCAGTTGCTGTTGCCCGGGACTGCCTGCCAAGAATCGATGAGGGATAGACCGATGACTGTTGAACAACCCCGCTGGTACAACCAACTGCAAACCGCATACACACAACACGAGCCACCCCAGAGACAGTCCTGACTTGCTAAAGAAAAAGCAATAGATTTTTGTTTTCCTGTTATATATATAGTAAAAACATAAATTTCTTTGATGTGTGCTATGCTATAGTCTCCCCACACCAACTGATAAGCAATCATAAGACACATTTTGTTGCCAAATTGTTCTTTGATTCAACCTATTTATGTATAACACAGAGTTAAACGGCATATCTATCAGTGTTCCTTTATATGTGCGTGTACAGTAGCCAGATTGACACCATTATGTCTTTTCTCCCTCCCTCCACTCTATAAGCCAATTCGCCCTCGTCACTATGCTATTAAGCAGCTTTGCAGGAGTACCGCTACAGCTACGGCTGTAACTGTGGGAATATGTGTTGCGATGGTTTTGTGTGTGCATTCGTATGTGGAAAAGACAGCGGGATGACTGCAGAATAACCCCCAAAGAGTGCTTTGCCACCAAACGCGTCCTCTCCTCTCTCCAATATCTCCAGTACATTACCCTTGTTTCACCCTATTGCACTTCCTCACACACTCCCTCTGCTTTTGTCACAGTAATCTGTTCAGGCGACCCAGCCTTGAACTTTTAATAATGTTAAAACAATAAAGTAAAGCAACAGAAGTGTGAATCCCATTCTAGACAATTGTTCAGCAATGTTTTTTTGTTTTTTGTACTTTAAATGAATTTCTAAATGTTATTTATTCACTGGTGAGGGTTGATATTCCAATTATTCCAATTACAATACAGCTGATTCTTTTCAGTACAAGATAGCTATGAGAACAGTTGTTACAAGTTTTTTCCTGTAATTCGAAATACATTAAATTGATGAGAAATGATTACTGTCTACTTTGCATCAAAGTTTTTAATAAACCTCTCATTGATCATTATTATAAACCTCCTTTACTAATTTCTACATTGTCCTCCTTTCTTTTTTATTTTCTTGCCCCCTTCGTTATGTCCATTCCACAGTCCTTCCCACCCACTGCAGTGATGTCTGCACACAGGACTGTGTGTGTGTGTGTGTGTGTGTGTGTGTGTGTGTGTGTGTGTGTGTGTGTGTGTGTGTGTGTGTGTGTGTGTGTGTGTGTGTGCATTTTGTGTGTCTGTGCATGGGCTGTCAGGTTCACTAGACGCTCAGTGGCAATCAATAAGTATTTGGGCAACAGCTCAACATCATTATAGAGGGATACTGAGACTCGCCCTGGGTGGACAATGTGTGAGTGTGTGTGGATAACAGCTACCTGAAAATGGCCAGGCTGTAGTAACTAGAACACAAAACTTTTCTCCTTATGTATAACTTGTCCTGCTTGTGGCAAGTTTGGTCTGCAACTTAAACTATTCTGACACAATTTGTTACACAACGTGCAAACATACTTTCCTCCTTATTCACCTGATTGTTTTGGTGTGATTTTATTTAACTGGCGCACTGTCTTTAAGACACTGTGAGTGTTTTGTTTCCAATGTAAATGTATTTTTAGAGAATAACGGTTGTAGGAGTATTTTTTCAGCTACTCGTTCTTAATAGATATAAGATGCTAAAAATGATGACACCTTCAAATATCTGCTGTATTAACTTAACAAAGGTACAGTGCAGCATTATGGACAAAAAATGATACTACTGAGAAGTCTGAGGAGACTTTGACCAATGAGAAGCACTGGTAACTGATGGGCTAGGAAGCCGGAGCTGACAAACTATTGACTTCACTCATCATTAGCATGAAGAGGCTAAATTGAATTAGCTAAAAAGTGACTGTTTCTGTTCTTTGTTTGCATTCCACTGGCACATTAAAGCCAAAGACAGCATATTACTGCCGGCAGCTATCACTTGTGTTTCCAGAACAAATAAAGATCTCTGAATTTTTAATTGTACCCTCACAATTTTAGCAGATAAGCCAAAGAGTCAGGGAAGGAAAGAAATTATGCTAGCTGAAACAGAGAAGAAAGAGAGAAATAGAAGAATTATGTTTTTAAATTAAACTCTCTGTTATGGGGTCCTTACATTACAATATAAAGCACCTTGAGGTGACTGTTGTTGGGATGTTGTAAACTGAATTGACCTTTTTTAGGTAGTGTAATTAGCCTTTCCATGCTATTGACAAGCCAAGAATAGCCAGCTCTGTAGACAGTATAAAGGTGGACACAGCTACCATGACGTCCGCTATAGGGTCGTTTTGAAGTCTCACGTTGAGCATTTCACCATCTCGGTTGCAAAAAAACAAAACAAAACAGATTTGCGGAGGAGAAGAGGCTCTGATTGTGAAACCACAAAGTCAATGGCTAACAACGTATGACTACCTACCTCCATATTTTACACAGTGTGGAGCCAAGTTGCTATCTTATGCATACAAATCACTAGCTTCGACATGCTAACGTCCAGCTACCTCAATCCAGCTCTCTCCTCATTTCCCACCACCAGTCTGCCAGTTGCTGGCTTCAACAAAAATACAGCCACTTCTCACTTCTCAGTAGTATACTTTTATTTCCACAATGCTAAGCCATAGAAGCAATTTTGACCACATGTAAACCTATTTTCCAAGCTTTTCTCTCAAAGGTCATCCAGAATACACTATATAGACAACAATATTGGGTTTTACTTGGGCTATATCTCTGAATTCAGATCGTTTCAGCCACATTCAGTCACAGGTGATAAAATCCAGGATGCCGCTATCTTCAGTTAGTCAATAAATTTCTTCCCTCCTAGATATTCCACTGTATGTGGTGTCATTACAAACTGGAAATGTTTAGGAGCCACAGCAACTCAGCCGGTAAGTTTCAGACCACGTAATATTACAAAGCCGAGTCGAGAGCCGAGGCGCACAGTGCGTAAAAGTCACCAACGCTCTGCTGACTCAATAACTGCAGAGTTCAAAACCTCCTCTGGCATTAACAAAAGCATAAAACAGCATCGTGGCACGAGTTACTATGGCCTAGCAGTTCATGTAGGACTAAGGAATGATTGGAAAAAAGCTGAGGAATGAAATAAAAATAGAAAAAAAGTCAAAGACATTAAGAATTACAGGCCAAGTAAGCAGAAGTGGGTTATTGGGCTACTGATAAAGCTTACAGGTAATGAAATATCTATAAACAGTATAAGTGATAATCATTCTTATTATTACTAACCTGCCCTTTCACTGCTATGATGAATATCAATTTTGGGTGTCAAAATTATGGTAATGTGTAGCCTATCACACAATAAAAAGGAATATGTGTAGAGGAGTAATTACTGCATTAAAGCCCCGCATAAATGCAACAAACACACAGCAGCAGCATGTGGCACGCATGTTTGGAAGTGGGATTTTGATGACAGTTACATCTGTGTTTGACAAGGCCCTCAGGCACAGAGTACAATGGCGTGTCCAGCGGGGTGGCCTGGGGGGGCACAGGCCACCCCCCCCCCAACCAGACTGGCCACCCCAGGTGCCACCCCAAAGGCAAAACAATAAAATTCAATCAAATATCAAATGTACGATTATGTTTTCATGGTGAAGCTCAGATATCCGAGTGTAAGTGAATGCAGCATCGGCTTCTGCGCTATGTGCATCACGTTAGCAAAGGTAGGAGAGCCAAGCACGAAAGATGGCACTGCAGGAAACAATTTTTCGGTGAAAGAAAATGAGGACAGAATAAATGTCCCGGTAAGTAATATTAAGTTTGTTGAGTTTAGTAAACTTCGGTGAAATTAGAATCCCAAGGAAAAAATAACACTTAAAGAATTATTGCAGCCCTCGAATATTTCTGACAGTATGCTACTGAGGGCAGCTAACATAAGAGTTATGAGTTATAAGATATAATCTAAGTCGTAACATTGCTGTATGGAGCTGCAGATTTGGTTGCAGGTTAACATAGCTGGACTGGCCATCGGGCATACCGGGCATGTGCCCGGTGACTTATTTTTTATTTTTTTTTGTAATGGCATGAACAATGAGAGGTGGTGGATTGGCCAGATGCAGGTCGATGTGTAAAAATAACTCAGTTGTTTGGTGGTGGCTATGGCGGGGCTTCCACAGAGGCAACAGGTGGATGAGGGAAGGGGAGGCAGGAGGAGAGACCCGAGGCAGCCACCAGTCCGAGTGTCAGGTGAACTGAACTTCAGGTAAGAAGTTATGACCTGCAGTCTATCTGGGTCAGATATGAACCAAGTTTAGGTGGAGTTTATTTTCGTTGTGCTGACTTTTTACCCTCAGTTGCAATAACTCGTACTGCGTTCTAGCCAGCTTGATGGAGTTTTTAGGTGGGTGGGTGCTATGATGTTACTGATAGTGAACTTTATTTTATTCATAAGGTTAGTTAGTAGAGTTGCCAACGGCTCCTTAAAAAAATGGAATGGTCCCTCAATCAGAGAAAATATTACACGTTTCGTATTGAGCTGAGAAGAGACGCAGTTTGTCCCGAACTTTAGCTAGAATGGAAAAAGACACAAAGCTGGAGTTATTCTGTGTTTACGCTGCACAGCTGCCTCTTCTTCTCTCATTCTCTCCCCCTCCCTCTCCTGTTGCTACTTCAATCATGAAACTGATCAATGATCAGCTGATCGTCTCTCTTGTTTATTTATCGCCCACTTTGTGCCAGAAAGAGGAAACCAGCGGATGTCGCGCTAAACAACGGCAGCACGTTTAAGCTTGATCAGCTGTTGTTAGAATTTATTTAATATTAATTTCTAGTATCAGCTGATGTTTGCTGGAGCCACAGCTGTAAAGCTGCTGGTCATGATGTCGGTTTGGTTATCTGGTGAGAGGGAAACATGAAGATGAAACCAGGAGATGTCCTTACTGAATCATCAGAGCTGAACAGGTGATGGAGAAACAGGTTTACCTTTTAGTTCACATGAATGAGTTGAAGGGAAGTTATGAACTGTTTCTGAGAGACAAATAACACCAGGATCCTTTTCTAAGCAGCTGACAGCTGGTAACTGTGCAGGGGCGGATCTAGCAAAGTGTTGCCAGGGGGCAGGTAGGGCATTAACAGGGAAAGGTGGGGCACAAAGAAATACTTTTCTTTCTTATTCTCATTTAAAATATCTCGCTTTTATTAAATAATTATCTAAATCTTACAACCAAAGTTTTTATCTGACGTAAAATGTATAGAAATCATACATATACCAACAAGACTGTACATCACTGTCACAACAGCATTTGTTTTCAGTCAAAGGCTTTATGGCTTTAATACCTGGGGGGCCCGTCTCTAGTCAAAATGCCCGATTTTCTGTCCCAGTCCAGCCCTGCAGGTTAATACTGGCAGTGTCACCATGCCAGCTGACTGGATTTCATCATCAGCCAGTGTTGTTCTTTATCAATATTACCAAAGTTTACCATAAGGCAGCATAGAAAGTATTTACTTGCCTTTAGGTTTTATTCAAATGTTAGTCTTTTCAGTTGTTTCCCCACTTTTTTCCTGTTTCACAATCAAACACCAGTTTGTGAGAAGATTATCTTCTTTTTTTAACAGGCAGATAAAGTTTTGCATTGGCTAATTTGTCAATTGTTTGTTACAAATGTTCATATTTTAATATTAAAAAATGTTTTTGCCCAAAACATATGTGTACTATATGTCAGTAAAAATACTATGCAAATATTGATGTCCTTGAATGCTGAGTAAACACTGACAAAACACTGATTGTATCTCTTGTCCTTTAGCAACGCAGTATCTAAAAACTTTGCACAGTAGTGGTTAAAATCTCATTCTAATAAGAGTTAAAAGCGCATTCGGTTATTAGGTTTACAGGGTTATTGAATTATGGTTAATAGAATTGTTTTTAACATTATCTGCCAATTACATCTGCCACCCTTCTCCAAATCTGTGCCCCTACCTGGCCCCCCCAACAAAAATTTTCTAGACACGCCACTGACAGAGTAGCAGTGATATGACTGCAGTACATCACAGGCATGATGATGTTTTCTGAGGACGTAGGAGTGTTTTAGATGGAGCATCAAAGTCAAGTGGCTGGCTTAAGGCAGATGCGTAAGAAGGGGGTTTTATGAAAGAAAACTGGTAGCGAATTCACATTAGGTGACTAGTGAGATAAGTGAGAGGGACAAATACACTCATATGTAGAATGTGGCCAATCTAACCACAGACAAATACAACCGGACATGCGCATTCACACAGTCAAACTGCCCTGTGACGTACTTACATTGAAAGACTGCTGACTGATTCCCATAGTACAGGGAAGGCCTGCAGATCTGAGTCTCGATGCGCAGAACGCACATGCACGCTCGCAGACAGACGCACACACTTGTTCAACTGCAAGAGATATTCTGAAGCTGCTTCCATCTTGATCACCCATCCTTGTGTTTGCTTGTGTATGTGAGAATCTATGTGCATGTGTTAAAGAGACAAAAAAAGGGAAGCTGAGAAAATCAGATCATTCTGCTGCAAAGTCCCATGGGATGACAATCACAGGGTATTTCAGGAAGTCTTTTACAAGCGTACTCACCGGGGACCCAGGTGTGTGTGTGTGTGTTGATATGCATGTGTATGACAGAGAGATGGAGAAAGAGCAAAAAGGTGTGCAGGCTCAGGAAATCTTTGAACTCCAACACATTCCCAGTTTTATTTGCACCCAGAGTATGACATTCAAAACTTTACTAGAAAGTCAAGAGGCCGGGAAGATAAGAAAATGGCTAATTCTTCACGGATAAATAAGAGTCCTTCTACCAATATAAAGCAGCTTTTGTAGCTTAATAAAACATTTAGTGTTGTTTGGTTGGCAACTAAGGCATTGCTTCAAAGACGATATAACAGCCCCAAGTAATAAAAGTCACAATTTAACAGCTGTAGAAACAGGGAAAAGAGCTTATGTCTACAGCAATGACAAGAGAACACAAAGAGCATACATCAAGTGGCATGTGTCCCATGATGCAGCAGCGTGCAAAACTCTTGAGCCAACAGTCATGTCTTTTATGTTGTTTCCAGGGAGCCAGACTTTCCTGTAATTCTTTTTACTATTGATCTTGAGCAATAGTTCTTTTTTCAAGGTCTTTCAGAGTGTTTCTTTGTTCATTGGTTGCTTTTTCACTCAGTTTTGTCAGTCCAGTCCTTTCAGAGGAATACTTTTTGTTTGCTTACTGACTTATGAATCATATCGCATAAAAATGTACAAAAGTCAAGGGATGACCAGTGTTGTGTGTGCAGGCGACTGTTAAATTGTGTAAGTAGCAGCCTCTCAAAAGTATTAAAATATCGCTTATTGATTAATATTTTATTGGTGGCTCCAGACTTCAAAGTGACTTCTGCCCAATGTTACAATTCCTACTCATAAAAGGGATGCCTCTAAAGTCAAACTCTGGATCTCCATTAACTCTAGAAGTTAAGCACCATATAGTGATTAAGAGTACATTATTTTAAACCTGCACTGAGCAGAATTTTCATCTTTATATATCTTAGATTCTAAATATAAACCGGGATTAAGGCTTGGATGATACCCCCAACCTCCCTGTGAAGAATGTTAAAAGTGACACTTCCCTCCCAAATCCTTCCCCCTCTCCCCTCCTTTTACTCTCTTTCTCTTGCTCTCTCTCCCACTTTAAATCCTTTCTTATCTCATCCTGTCCTTCCCTCCAGCTTCTTCTCATCATTCCACTTAAACTCTTTCACTAATGAGTTCCTCCTCTTCCTCTTCACCGTCTTCACCCCTCCCTTCCCGGCACCCACTTCCTTTGCCTTTTGTTTCAGTATTATATTCTTCTGGGGAAAAAAGTCACAGACACAGACTGCAGCAGATATGTATGTTACTAATTCTATCTGTGTCGTGGACAATTATTTCCTGCTCATGACTAAATGTTTGACTTTTGGTGGGAGGTGAGCAGAAGGGCTGAACTGAATAATCAGTCTAGACTTGCAGACACTAATGAGGTGAGTTCTTTCAAAGGGGGACATCATGGTCAGCATCTAAAAATGAAATGTGTCTTTCTCAGAAAAAAAAACATATATAAGAACACAAACACCAAATAAGAACAAGTCTAATGCCTGTGTGCACGAGATGATGTCAAACACACTCATTATTCAAAAAAGAGAAGGAAAATAAAATAAAAATATGTTACACATATTACTATTTTTGAATGATAGATACAGTACGCTAGTTTTTAACTCCATTGAGAAATTTACACTACTTTTGCAATAATGTGTAACATAGGCTTAAATCTATTGTTTGTGTCTATGTCACAAAACTACCAATAGTAAAACTTAAGTTACAGGCTGCACACAAATGCCTATCCTAATGAGGACACACACAAGGTCTTTCTGTTAGTGTTTAAGTTTGAACACAAAGTCAAACAGATTAAATCCAACCCAAAGAGTCTTCAGGCGATCTCCATTGCAATTCTACTGGGGAAAGAGGTGCAAGTAGAAACTAAAGCTACACTGTTACAAGCCTGACTGCTCATCATTGCCTAAACAGCTGCTGCAGATCAGGCTCTGGCTGCTGAGCTGGGGTCAGCATACACTCCAAATCAGTATCAGAGCAAAGCATATAACAGACCACCGGTCCACTGTGTCCATTTCAAGGTTTGGAGAGCTAAAGCGTGAAATGGACACACATGCATAAGCTGCGGTACCAACAGAGGGAGATATTTTATTTGAAGCCATGAAAATAATCACAGGAAAGCTGTTGAACAGACTTTCACATTAAATACATATTAGCCACCTAGCTTAATCATTTTCGGCATCAAAAGACCTTCGAATGTACTTCATACCTTCCTTGCTCGCTAGCGACTTCTTGGCTTTAAATATGTGATCTCACCCTGCTGGTACTGCAACTTCTGCATGTGTATCCATTTTACGCTTTGCCTCTCCAAAGTGTGAAGAGGACACAGTGGACCGGCATGTCTATTGCACGCTTTGTCTTGAGATTGGGTTGCACACTGAGCTGCATCATCACTCTGGGATCTTGGCTAGCTTTGTGTTAGCATGCTGTATGTACAGATGCTTTCAAAGAGGTGATGTCGTGTTAGCAGTACAATGCAGTTTTTGATTCCTTGATGCAGTTTGCACGCTGTTTGCACCTTCATGCTTTGGACTTTCCATACAATGAAAATAAAAGTAATTTTTTGTATCCCCTCAAAGTTTGTAGACCGCTGTACTGTTTCTTTCTTCTCACACTTGACTCTTATTCAAACGTGTTTGTGTTGTCTAACTTGTTTCAGGTGTGCTCATTCTTCAAAACCTTTGGTGACTGTTCCTTGTCTATATAAATAAACTTTACTCACTTACCTACTTTTCCTGAACTGAAGAGGAAACTGCAGAAATGCTGTCTGCCCTGATTTATGATGACAGAGTTATAGTGGCCTCAAGAAGAGAGAGCCACTTTCTTTCCAAAATTCACCATAACCTGAATGCAATTTTGAAGTCCAATATCTTTATATGGTCATGTCACTTTTTGGTGTCTTGTATATTTGATCCTCTGGCTACATTTTTCTTTTTTCGCAAAATCAAGTTACAGATGCCTTTAAATAGTTTTAGAAATTCAAAGGAAAATTTGCAGTGACTTTGCAAAAGAAGAATTTGTTATGCTGAACTTCAGTTGCTGTGCGATAAAATCATCAGGGGAGACGAGTTTCACATCCACTCGCACGGAGCTGAGCCAGAAAGGACCAGATTCATGTTTGAGTCATATTGAACACAGTGGAGCACATCCTGTCCTTCCATTCCTTCTTCACTCGCCTTTTCTGCATCCTTATCTCTAGTTCCCATCCCATCGCTTTGCCATTCCAGCCAAGAGAAGGCCAATGACCCTGCAGTCCCTCCATGTGTGTGTCTCTATGTTAAGGGTAATAGTTGCACAACAACCTTCCTTTCTGACACCAATAACACTTCCGTGCAACTACAAGAAGTACAGAGCAGTACCATGTTTTATACATCTTCTTATAGAAGTCTTGGTATATTTTATATTTATACTTTCAGTAAAATTACATTTCTGTGAAATAGTACTTGCTCCCTTCCCGATTTCCTAGTTTTTTGCATTTTTGTCACACTTGAATCTTTGGAATAGTCAAACAGGTTATGCTGGAAGACCATACAATATGCTTTTGTGAAGTGATGACTTCTTTTATTAAGGCAGAAAAAAAATCCCACTAACATGAATTAACTGTGATTAACCACATTTTTTGGAAATCTGAGTGCAATTTCATCTTGTGCACTCAGGCTTGATTACTGCCAGAACTGTTGGAACAAGAAATCACTTAAATAGAAACGTCTGACTAAGTGAAGTAGGCTTAAAGACGTCAAAATGCAACACATTATGATACAATCTAAAGTAATAGCTGATAAAAAAAACTGATTATCAGTCTGAAAAGGCTTACAAAGCCATTTTTAATGCTTTGAGAATCCAGTGAACCATGGTGAGAGCCATTATCCACAAATGGAGAAAACAGGGGTGAACTTTCCCAGGAGTGGCCGGCCTACCAAAATTCCTCTAAGAGCGCATCAACGAGTCATCCAGGAAGTCACAAAAGAACCCAGAACAGCATTTAAAGAACTGCAGGTCTCAATTGTCTCAGTTTTTTATGATTCAATAAAAAGAGACTAGGCAAAAATGGCAGCCGTGGAAGAGCTTCAAGGAGGAAGCCACCGTTGACCAAAAAAACCCCAAAGGGTCATTTCACAACCGCCAAAAAACATCCCGATGATCCCCAAGGATTCTGGGAAAATATTCTTTGGACTGACAAGACAAAAGCTGAACTTTCTGGAAGGTATGAGTCCAGTTACATCTGGCATAAAACTAAGACAGCATTTCATTTTATTCATGTACAACTTGCTGTAATTTCAAAGGCTTTGCAAAAACAACTCCAAAAGTTATCATGGTCTTATCAAAGTATGAAATTAAATCAGATTCAGATGCTTTGGAATAACCTTAAACAGGTTGTTCATGCTCAAATACCCTCCACCATGTCTGAATAACAACAATCCTACAAAGAAGCCTCAAGACATCACTTGCAATAAGAAATCACCTTCACATTTAAAAGAGGAGTAGTACATTAATTTCAGGTTAGTATCTTAAATTAGATTTAAAGTTGTAAGAATTAAAAGTTGTTGTTTTTTTTATTATTTACATCAACTGTGGCTAAATGCAATGCTTACTTTTTACTTTTAATATTCATATGAAGTGCTCTCCATACTTGTCACAGCAGAACCCATTCAGCAGCCTGTCTATCCATCTCTTCCTCAGTGTTAAAGCTTTGTGTATCTATATCCCCTGTTTTTTGAGGCAAAGGCACAACTGGGACTGATCGGATGAATGGCCAAATCTTATTTCATGCTTGTTACACACATACACACACACACACACACACACACACACACACACACACACACACACACACACACACACACAACACTATCATCCGTTCATTAGCTGCAACAGGCTAATTGGGCTCGGGGAGCCTGGAGCACGAGGACGAGAATAGGGAGAGAGTAAGGATGCGAGGAGGAAGAGGAGGCCATCAATATACACATGGCGGACGTAAAGGTTAGTGTTACCGAATCTTGATGCCCCGCTTCGTCCCTCCCTGAGTGATGTAAAAGATGAAGATGGTATATGGAGATGGTATATGGAGGGAAAGAATGAGGTGTGGGAGAAAAAGGGGGAAAAAAAGATGAGCGTCAGACCCAGAAACCACTTAAAGGAGAGGGAGAGATGTGATAATGCAGATTTCTGTATGTGTGTGAAATTTGTGCATATGTGTGTGCCATAGGTTAAATCTTTGTGTGTGCCTCATCACCGAGGTCAGGGTGCCCGTAGGCAGTTCATTCTAGTTGGCACTGCTGAACACAGCTGCAGAAAAATCCTCCTTTTTCTCTGCTTTGCTATCATGCTGCACTCCCCTATTGCCTTTTTTCTTTGCTTCTCCTAATGTTCTTTTTCTCCCTTTGTTTCATTCCCCTTTTCTCCCTTTACAGATTTCAATCTAATTTTCCGTTGTTAGAGTCCCTTCCCTTCTCTTTGTCCCATCACACTTTCTTTTCTTTTTCTCACTGCAGGCACTCAAAAGGGGCTCTATGAAGACAGTAATCTCCCAATACCAACAATCTGCTTTGATTCATTCCTTTCTTTCCTATCTCGCCAAGCACTTTTGTACTTAAGGTTTCTTATTCTGTCTCCACCTGCTTCTCTATCAGCCTCAGTCATCTATCTCTCAAGTGCATCCGCAGCCAAGCCAAAGAGATGCCCATAATTTCCTCATGCTTTCATGTTTAAGCAAACATATATACATGGAGGTTACAATTCACACCGGCTCACCAAAAAATATAGAAGAATGCTAATTTCTGTGGTGATATTGGGTCAGAATTTGATGTCAGATCTCAGAGAAATGTTTCCTGAAAAATACCTTTATGAAGGCGATGTAAGCATGATTCTATTAAACATCTTTTTCAAATGAAATAAAATATCTGTGCACATGAGAGCAGTATTTTGAATTTTTTTTCCTGTTCTTCAACCCTTCAGTTTGCAAAGGGGCTAAAACTACTTGGTTCAGTTAGTAAATAAATTGAAAGGCTAGACTCAGTGTAAGATGAAAAATGACAAGTCTGAATTGCAAAACACATACATTTACTTTAGTAGAAGAACTAAAATATGGAGCTGGAAATAGGTCATAGGTATACTGTATTTATCCCAAGTGATCCAAACAGTGAAACTACAAAACAAAAAAAAACTGTTGTGTTAACTCCAGAGAATCTAAATGTTTTATTAATGACATTAACAAAGACTTTGTTCAATCAAATTTACTAATTCATTTTGTAATTTTTCGAGACAGACTGCTTTAAAATATCCCCATAAAAAAAAGTCAACAGGCTGTAAAACTATGAGTAAAACTGTCCTCACGGGAGAATTTAATTAAATCATGTCTCATTTTGACACCTTAATAGGTGCAGAACTTTCACATCAGCCCATTACTTTTACCTCAAAGGTCTCCATTTTCCCAGAAGATAGTGCGTCATTGTTAGGTATGTTAGGTGGGATACGGCGGGCATGTAAAGCAGCTAAGCTTACGCTTGACATGAAAATGCAAAAATCTGAGAGAAAAAAAGGAACGAGAGGTGAGAGAGATATCAGTGTGTATATTTAGTATTGATTTTTTTCTCGCTCCTCAAAATCAATAGTTCACAAAAAGATGCAGGTATTGTAATATCAATATTTACATTAGCGCGCACCCATCATTAGCGCGCACCCATCATTAGCACGCGAATATCAGTCAGAGTGAAAAGTGCGCTGCCGAACACAAGCACACACACACACATAGCCTCTGCTGTGTGTGAGAAACAAAAGAGGCAGGCTTTATTGTCTGAATAATTACTTTACATGCCACGCTCACTCTGAAAGTAACCACAAGACACACAGCAAAATACAACACACTCTGGAACCGTCTAAACAAACACCCGTGGAGTGGATTACACATCCTTCTCTGGTCGATACCGAACACCGTCATGCTGCTTTTGCCACCAAGATAAAAACCTGCCTCTGTGTGTGTGCGCGTGTGCAAAGGTTCTTTTCTTTTTACGGCTTCAACTGAGGTGTTCCTCCATTCACCCCATGTTCAAATACGACTTTGACACACATGCAGCACATGTACGCTCGCAGGCGGCTCTACCACACAGACTGTGATCCTCAGTAATGCTGGCTTGCGGGATGCAGGCGACTGTCACTGTTGGCGGTGTGTTGCTATGACGCTGTCTCAACTGCTGGACAATTTCCTTTTGTTTTGTGATAAGCATGTACGCAAATGCAGAAACAACCACACGTACACTGCTTAATATGCAAAAGAGAAAAAAAGCCTGCTTGAGTAAGTCCCATAGGTGTAAACTGATTGAATTAATAATCCAATAAAGACTCAATACTCAGAGGGCTCCTTCTTTTTTCCTGCAAGTGACACAGTTGATGCATCCCACACGCACAGAAGCCCATCAGACACATATGAACTAAAAGGAACGGTTGGAAAAATTATTGTCTGGATCGCATGCCGCCTTCCCCGCCGAGGTCCCTCGGGTGGATGACGAGGCGATGTGAAGAAAAGGTAATTCTACTGCGGCGACGGTGGTGAATCTCTGTGTGAGCACCATGAAATAGAGTAGGGGCAGAATCTGATCGAGACACTTCCCTGTGAAGGTATTACAGGCACATACAACTGGAAGGAGACCCCGGGGCAGACCCGGAATTCACTGAGGGGATTACGTGTCCCTTGTAATCTGGAAGCACCTTCAGGTGAGCTAAGAGGAGCTGGAAAACAGGGTTTAGGGGATAGGAGAAGGGTGCTGAGGCTACGAGCCCTGAGTATTTACTAGAAAACAAATTAATAAATGAGTGCATCGCTACTTGTTATTTTTTATAATTTGTCTGCTACACATTCTAGATGTGTTTGTCCTTAAAGTAAGAAAACAAGCAGGCAGAGGCTTGATAGAGGGTCATTGATCTTATCTTCCTGGGGAGTCCGTAGAAGGCTGCTAACCCGACCCATCTATCACTTTACCAGGTATATGCTGAATACTGAAGAGCTCCCGGTGCTGTCTCTGCCATCTGAGCAGTCATGAACACAGTGGATCCAAAGTGTTGCACGGCTCCAGCACAGTATACTTATTATGAAATGGAAATGCATTGGAGTGCGTCTTAAAGAAGTTCTTATTTAATCAAATTCACTGAGCAGTGAAATAAGTAGTATTAGAATCAGTACTTTGGGTTTTGGTTTTCCACACAGATGCCACAAATTTTAGTTCATCCACCTGTTTGACAAAAAAAAAGAAAAATAGATCAAATGGAACTCTCTTTGGTTAAAGATTGTGCTGATCTATGGAAATCCTCTTGAAAAGCTGAGTTCTACCAACCTTGTGTGAAATACCTACTAAAGTAGTCTCTGATCTTGATCCTTGCTGCGTGCATGTTATGCATGGTTCTCCATGTTACAGTCTTATTCATCTCTGATCCTTTTATACCCTCACCAGTCAAAATGTCATATTCCTGACAATTCCGCCCAGAACACCTTATCTTCTGTTCAATCAGGGCTCATTATCCCATCTAATAAAATCATCACCACATACCCATGGCTCCGTGTGACCACAGCCAGATGTTCACTGACAATACTTCAGCACAGCTATCATAGGGCAAAAATCTTCATTAGTGCGTTATTTTCGGTGTTTACATCACCAAATAATGTGGTCAGATTTCATTATCAGGGACCCGGCTCTGCTCAGCAGAGGGACAGATGCTGCCAACACAGAGACAGCTTTGCAGCGCTAGCCTTCGCTTTCTGGCATGGACATATGTGGGTTGCCGGGGGCTGCGGCTGTCACAGGCTGTAGCTCTTCTCCGAGCTAGCTGATGCGAGTGGATGGGGTCGATGTGATTGGTTGATAAGAACAGAGCGATTTTGTATGTGTGTGTGTGTGTGAGAGAGAGAGACAGACAGAGAGAGATGATGGGTTGGGTGGCTGGTCGCAGGCCGGCGTGCTTTTATTGCTGAATTATAAACATCTGTAAACAGACAGTGTAAACCAATATATCTGAGGTGAACTCTCAACTCACGCAGGCACTGGCAGCACAGACTGTGAAAAAGCTTTCAAAAACAGTGACAAGGCAGACGACAGGCGAAAAAAAGGTGATTTCA
Source organism: Aulonocara stuartgranti (assembly GCF_965226115.1). Taxonomy (NCBI): domain Eukaryota; kingdom Metazoa; phylum Chordata; class Actinopteri; order Cichliformes; family Cichlidae; genus Aulonocara; species Aulonocara stuartgranti. The sequence continues at coordinate 22,497,212 of NC_138942.1, read as the reverse complement.
TCACACGGCCACAGAGAATGGACAGCAGAATAAAGGCAAAAGAGAGGTGTGAAGGAAAAATTTAAGAAGAGATGAAAAGACTTAAAAGAAAAAAAAGCTGTGGGAAAACAGGGCAAACAGAAAGGAACCCAGGAAAGGAGGCACGAGAAGAAGAGGAAGAAGAAGAAGGAAGGGAAAGAGGGAGGGAGGGAAGAGAGGTTAGCTGGATAAGTGGGGCAGTGCTGCAGCGTGACACATCAGCATTCTGAGCACAGCGGCAGAGAGCAGCGCAACAAACGCAGTCGCACCCAGTCCTTCTCTCTCTCTCTCTCTCTCTCTCACACACACACACACACACACACACACACACACACACACACACACACACACTGCAGACATGTATAAAACACACCCGCACAAGCATCAAACATGTACAGCACTGAAAGGCAGAGCGTGCATCAAACACAAGCGCAGACAAACAAGCTTCTGAATGCTCCGATAAAAGCGCAAACTGCCAGGTCGCATAATTTCCTCTTAAAACACATACAGTAAGTCGAACGCAACTATAAACATGCGCGCTACAACAGATGACAGCTGATTTGAGACTGCCTTAGCCACTGCAGAGCTACAGATCCTGGGTGTTCCCTGAAGTGGCAGACTACACCGAGAGGATGATGCTGTGACTAAAGCATGCTCAGTGTTGAATCCACTCACTTCACTCTACAAAACGAGCTGTTCAGGATTCATTAAGTGGATGCTTGATTAATATTGATTGCAGGACTGACTGAAGTTTGCCTGATTGATTGAAAACAAATTGTAAAGAGTGTTTTTCTTTCATTTTTTTTAAAGTATAAGTAGGTCCTGATTGAAACTGGTGGAAATAACTGCTGTCTGGTAAAGTATATAAAATTAAAATAAAAAAATAAATAAAGGCTTAAAAAGCACAGAAAATTAGAAGAGTTAGGAATGGATGCACAATACGGGCACAGAAATGTATAACAGCACACCCCTCTCCTTGCCCAGATCTAACCCAGAGGCACAGAGATAAACATGGCAAAAGCAACAGACGAGCCTGACGAGCCTGGAAGGTCATACAATTCTACAAGTCCATTCTTCTTCACCCGGGCAGCAAATATCTACACCTTAAAAAAAGAAAACACTTTTTAAAAAGATGCTTTCACGTCTGAGCTTCTGTACGGAAAATGTGACAACATCCGTGACCCAGGGGTTTAATGGTTCTGCAAGGCAAAAATGAAACTTGTAATTCAGGTGAGTGGATTCAGGTAAGCGCTGGTAGTATTCACATCTTGAGAGCAAGACAGGTGGGGTAAAGGTCGCCCCACATTCACTTGAGATCTCTGTTCACTGACAAAATTTCAAACGCGCTATGAAAGAGCCAAGTTTCAAAGACATGGATTAAGTTAAACCCGAGGAATCAAAGAGGGGCTGCGTATGATTTGACTCCAAAGACTGAAGGATCACTGAGAGCTACTGTGCGTGCTGCATTCGAGTACTTAGGGAAAAAGTTTGGCAGACAACAGAGCTCTTCCTTTAATTCCATTCCAGTCTCTTAAGGGAGGTAATATAAACCTCAAATGTGAACTTTTTGCAGGAGAGAGGCTTTTTTTCTATATAGCCATTACAATAATTGGGAACTTCAATCATTAGTGAATGAATGCCATTGATTTCTATTGGAGTCTGATTTAACTCAACGTGACTTCTTTCTGGCCTTGCAACACAGAAAAACTCACGATAAGGTCGAAACCACAGTGAAGTTAGGACTTTTACTTCATCACTATAAGTGTCAATGTTGGATTTTATATTTTAACAAAAACTCATGTCACAGTAATCTATAGAAAATATATTAAAAAAGCATGGTGTGAGGAATTATATTGGAAAAACTGTTTTAATCTCTGAAAAAAAAGATTACTGGATGAAAAGATCAGGGTTTTTTTCATCCCCTACCTCATCATATGTCTGCACACCTTTTATATCCGGTTTAAAGTCAATTTGTGTACAGTTCAGCTGAACTTCTGCATCATGAGTCAATGTGAAGCTAAACATTGAGAAGCTCAGAGGAGCTTCCTATACTGCGTTACTCTTCAGCAGTGTGCAACACACGCCAGAGTGAAATAGCCCCAACAGTGGTTTATATGTGAGTAATAGGGAGCCTCTAGTGGTCAAAAGTGGTGCCTACACCCATTATTGTACACCTGTATCTATAATAACTTTCTTATAACCAAAGTAGTACTTTTAAAGTTTAATGTGATGGGTTATCACAGCTGTATTCTTCCATACAAAGCATACTTTCACCATTTGCTGTTTTGCTTTCAGCAAAAATGTGCACACACTGATGTGTATGCATGTGTAAACACACTCGCAAACACACACATACATGCACAGAATCATTCCATCCATAATGTATGCATCATCTTATTATTGTCCAGGAAAAATTCAGACCGCACGCTGATAAGTGTATGTTTGTGTGGAAAGTCTAGCATCTGTCCTGCTGAAGTGTCCTGCTGTGAATCTCCACCACCTGCAGGCTGCTCCATTGTACCTGACCTTATGATGCAAGGCAGAGGTGAAGTCAACTCTCTTTTCAGGATGAGTGGGAGCGTTACTTTAGCACTTTAACCAAACAATCCCAAACTGTAAAGAGAGAAGAAATAGGGCGGTGCCACAGCAGCAGACATCTGTGCCACCTTACATCTTACTCTATTATAATCTCATGTAGTTCACAGCTGTAGTTCATCATAGTACCTGTACAATGATGGACTACTTAGATGCCTGATTACCGCTTCACACTCACCACTTTGTTAAGTACACCTGTTCAGCTGCTCGTTAATGCAAATGTCTAATTGTTCAATTGCAGCAACTTAATGTAATTTATGCATTGAGTTAGGGTAAAGATGACCTGCTGAAGTTCAAGCCGAGCATCAGAATGTTGAAGAAATGTGATTTAGGTGACTCTGAACTTCTTATGGTTGTGGGTGCTAAATGGTCTGGTCTGACTTTTTCAGGAGCTGTTGATCTAATGGGATTTTCCCACACAACCACCTCTTGGTCTGAAAAAGAGAAAATATCCATTAAACTGCAGTTTTGTGAGGGATTAAAGGAGAATATCCAGACTGCTTCAGGAAGACAACAGCAACTCAAATAACCACTTGTTAAAACTGAGGTATGCAAAAGAGCATCTTTGAATGCACAAGATAGCAAACCTTGAAGCAGTGGGGCTACCATGGCAGAAGACCATCCTGCTTGGTGTCAATGGTTCAGGGTGTTGGTGATGGTGTAATGATGTGGGGATGTATTCTTGGTACATTCTGAGCCAATTGAGCACCATCACAGCCTACCTGAGTATTGGTTCTGACCATGTCCACCCCGTTATGATCATGGTATGTACATCTTCGGATAGATGCTTTCAGGAGGATAACACACTGTCAAAAAGCTCAAATCATCCTCAACTGGCCTGCACAGTCCCGAATAAATCCAACAGAACACCAACAGACAACCTTTGGGATGTGGTCAAACTAGAGATTCCTATAATGGATGCGCTGCCAGCAAATGTGCAGGAACTATGTGATGCTATTGTGTTAACGTGGACCGATATTTCAAAAAGAATATAGGCAGTAGTTAAGGAAAAGAGGAATCAAACTATGTACTAAAAAGTTGTATTCAATCTTACAGTCAACCTTTTACATAAGTCCAGGGTTTTATACCACAGAGAAAACCTGGCCTTGTCTACAGTAATGCCCTCTACCAATGGGCTGGTTTGTTTTGATTTGGGATACTTGTGCTTGTATTTAAATTTTTTAACATTCAGTGGTTCTGAATTTTAATTATTGGACCTTTAAAATACCAATACATAATAATTTTATGTCATAGCTTATTAAAATTCCTTGTGGCAGCATCAAATTCTCAGATAAACACATTCAGCAGAGCCAAATATCAGCTTAATAAATAAAGTTCCTGGTATGACTGCATATGTTATACTGTTCCAGACATTTGAAGGGGTTGGTATTGTAAGAAATTATTTTAAGATTATGACAAGTTTGTAAGAACATTATGACCTTGTTCACTGAGTAGCCTTCACGATGCACAAGAGCTTGGACATTTGTTCATGTACAATGACACAACCTTTTCAATCTATTTCTATCTGGCACACAAAACAGTCATGTCTTCAAAACTCAACTATAACATTTAACCTCCTAGGACCTGTCGTCCACATATGTGGACATCACATTTTGGGTTATTTAGACCAAAATACTCAATTTTGCTCTACATGGGCCTGATATCCACTTACGAGGACATTATACTGCTACTGTTCTATCAAAATTTTAAACGAATATCCTCATATGTGGCTCTGATTTTTCATAAAAACAAAAATAAGGTAAAAAAAAATCTGGTAATTCTTTGTTTTTACATTCATTGGGCCCCAATCAGGCCAAATATCAAAGAGAAATTAAAAATGCATGCCGTGGAAGAGTTCGGGTCTTAGGAGGTTAAAGGACAGCTCTTGGTTATGCATGAATGACTATTTTCCTCCACTTGCCAAACAGTTTCACACGTTCGCATATGGCAGATCTTTCAGCACAAACTCAACAGTCATCACAGAGGCAAGGGGACAGTGACAGACGCTAACATTCCTTGTGCAGATTTTCCCAGTCAGTCCATGGTGTCCAACTGGCGACCTTCCCAGCACAAGACCATTTTGCCTACTTTTTTGTCACTGCCACTCATGAAAAGGGGGTTTTTCAATAACAATGTTCTAGAGGAGATGAGGCTTCACTATAGTTGATCCTTCATCTGCAAAACTGAGAAGAGGAGCGCCCAAAGAAGGATGTGGGAGGAGAAGGCTGAGGCAGTCTAAATCTACTTTATCCGACAGTATTAAAGGTACTTTGTGTGTATTTGTGGAAGGAGAAAGATGATGACCTACTTAATTGTGTTCTCATCTTTAGAACCGCACCCACTATAGCTCTTTTTAGACTTAATTAGCAATAACACAGATGCACACATAATGTATACACTGCCATATGTAAGCAGATAATTGCCTAACAAAAAACATTAGGAATATGGAAAGCATGAAGCCTGAGTCTCTCCGTATGTGTACAAATGCCAAATCGAGCATAAATACTTGGCTGTGCATACTGATAATTCATAATTAACACCTGAATCTTGAAGGGGAATTATAGTAGAAAAATGTGTCTACCTCCGTGAAAGTTGTGCAGAACCAGAAGTGAACAAATATGGAATTTTAGCTAATCGAGTATGTTAAAGAAAAAAGTAATCTAACATGTAGCTTCTGTACATTTATGTATATCTTGGTTTTCTGTGTAAGTTAGTTTTATTTTCAACCAGAAGAACCACTGCCCTTATAAGAGCTTTATAAGGGACAGTGGGAGACCACAAGATTTCAAATTTTCATTTTATTTCTCTTCCTACGTGTGATAAAGATGGATAATGTTTGCTACAGGGGACCATGTCAAATGATATGTCATGTGTGAGTGGAACTCTAAGTAAAATTCAAAATATTAAACCACTTTTGCATTGACATTAACATGTTTCAGGAAGAAAGAAAAAAATCAAACCATCAGCACAATTATTCTGGTTCACTCCCCTGGCATGTTGTATGATAGGCACATACATACAGACATGTGCTAAGACTTACATTTTCCCTTCTTTTATGGCGATTCTCACTAATACCAACCTCCTTCTCCTTGGTTACTTCTTCTTGTTTCCCTGCTGTCATCCCTCCCACTCTCCCCCAATTTGTAGCCCCCCAAGAGGGCGAGACAGATGGCCATCAGGTAAATAAGGTGAAGAGAAGTGGAAGAAAGACATGTGGTGGGGGGTGTAAGGAAAGAGGTTACGATATGCTAGGGGAAGCTGCTTGATGGAAAAGAGGTGAGACAGCTTTTGAGTGCAGAGATGATCCAATGATGTGGGGAAGATGCTAGAAAGGAGGTGAAAGGAAGAGCAGGGAGTGGGGAGGGAAATTCATTGCAAGTGTGGGACTATGCACGGAGCTATGTACTAATAAGTGTACCTTAGATCCACTGTGTTGTATCTTCGATTATATGCCCTGTGTAAGCATAAAGGTGCTAACAATCTCAAAGCAGACATTTTAGCAGTTGCACATCTTTGCTGTGAGTATGACTTCTTTGCAAATATTTTCTGTATATAACAATCCACACACAAACACACTTTGACACAACGTGCTGTAAAGGTATAGGCTGGACCTACTGATGCATGTGAAATAGGTTGTCAGCCTACTTACTCATTCACGGGTATGTGAATGTCATGCCTTCCCGTGCAAATGCCCACACTTAAACCATCGGACCCTAACATAATATTATGAAGCATGAACCCCCCCCCCCCCCCCCCCCCCCCCCCGATGCATGTGTGAAATAAATGGCAGATTTATCACAAGTTGCTCTCTGCTTTTTGTCTTTCTTTGTATAACACATGCTTTGGTGAAGGTGAAGGCATTTTTCCAAATACTGATGCATTAGAAAGATAAGGTTTCTACATATCTTTTGGGAGGGTCTCAAAAAGATTTACAGCCACCAATAAAATCCACTCATCATGTTGCAGAGTTGAGTCCCTAGAAGTCCTTTGGGATCTTTACAATTAAAACAGACAAGGCTCATGTAAAATGCCTTTAAGGCACAAAGAACAACTGCTGTTTTTAATTGTTGTGAACTATATTATTGACCTGATTAGATAGCATTCGATTCCAGATGATTACACCAAAGTTGGAACAATATTAAACTGAGAGAAATTGTGGAAGAACATGGTACTTTTCATAAAATATCCTGCTTATCTTTCATTATACATTCTTTCTCTTACTTTCTGCTACTACTCCACTTCTTATATCTCTTCCCAAGTACCGTACTCCCGACATGCGATAACAGCCTCGCCTTACTGTATGCTAGTATGCGTCAGAGGATCAGGCCGGGACTGACAGCGTGGCTGGTTTGTCAATGCAAACACCTATTGATTACACTCTCACTGATTTCTGCTTCACTGGGAATGGCTCAGTCAGGTTGCTCAATGATGGGCCTGACAATACAACAACACTTGTACATCTGTCATTCGCTGATCTTTTACTCATTGTGTCCCATGTGACGTGCCACAATTACCCACCAGCAAAATCATCAGAGGCTCTAAATGTTAGGTTTGGGCAAATAATAGGACAAGATAATCATACTACAGTTTCATGATCGTAGCATATATATCTATGTCTGTTCTCTAAATTCTCCTGGACACATTAAACAATTTGGACTACATAAGCTGTCAAGGATTATCAACATCTTTGTAGGTTTTGACAATTACTTTTAATACATTCAAATCCTTACAAAGGACACATATTACGTGTAGAAGCTAAGCTCAAAAGAAAGGCAACACTGCATCTGCAAAATGATTATGTTACGTTTAAATTGCTCACTTTACACTCACATCTACATTACTTTGTAAATAAGTATAGCTAAACAATTTTAAGCGCAATGGCACTTTGTGGTCACTTTGTGTTTTATGCATTTCTTTAAATAAGGGTTCATTAAACAGTGATGCTAATAGCATCTGTAAGGGATTACTTTCTATTAAATGAAGAATATCAGTAAATGTGTGTTTGTATGTGTATGTGTGTTATAGGTTTATGAAGGCACTGAACATGATTTTTGCTATAATAGAGCAGCGCTAGTAAATAGTAAAAGTCTGTTCAGACAAATGTATGTGTTAGCATACATATAAACAAGATGTCTCACACACACACGAGGATACGAGGTTGGAGACCGAATGGATAAACACACCCTTTGAAACCACCCTGCTCAGCATATAAACTGTACTTAATCCTCAAAACCTTATTTCACCCTGATATGAACATTGCACCATCCATAATCCACTCAACTATCATACCATGAGTGACACTCTGACCCCTAGAGGCAGCTTCAGTGTAGGCCTGTATCACCACTAAGAAAGTGCTATTAGATTGGTTCTCCCCTCTGGGGTTGTGAAGACTCTGGTGTTAATTATGCTAAAATAATTAAATTCATTTCAACTTTAATAACTGCAGTTTTTAACAGACAGTCGAAGTGGAAGTATTTGAGCCAGAATTACTCCAAAAATACATGAATGAAGCACCCGGGTGGTACTTGGACTTTTCCGCTTTACTGTAGTGTACCATTGCTGTCCCTTTACAGTATTACACTGAGTAATGCTGTGGCCAGGCAGGAGTTAAAAGCTCATTTGGCGAAAGAGACAAAAAGTCAAGCGAGCAAGCGCAAAAATCGATGGAGCTAATGTGATTTAATAAGAAGCTCTCTTTACTCCTGTGATGCTGGTGAGCCTTGATAGATATCTTATGCTGCTGCTGTGGCAATTTCATTTGGATCTTGTTCAGGTTCTTGCAGTGGTTTTAACAACCATTAAGGTGGGAGGGTGTGAGGAAGAGCGTGAGGAACTCAGAGAAATTCAGTGAGTCAGAAAAGTTACTAAAAAGAAGGTTTAAGTTACAATACCAGTTCTTTCAAAGGGGATTTTATTGCTTCACATTGAATGCATACACGTGCCCTAATTAGATGCACATATTCAACTGCAAATATGTGGTCAGCCAATCATATGGCAGCAACTCGATGCATTCAAGAAGAGCATCAGAATGGGGAAGAAAGGTGATTTAAGTAACTTTGAACATGGCATCATCCCAGACAGACTAGCCTGAGTATTTCAGAAACTGTTAATCTGCTGAGATTATCCCACACAAACATGTAGGGTTTACAGAGAATGGTGCAAAAGAGAGAAGCATATCATTTGCAATTCTACCTTAAAGATTGCAGTACACGAGCTGGTTTTGGTTATAGTAACTATAATTGTGTTACTTAATTTGAAAAGTTAACTAACTACATTATTTTTTCCCACTAAAAGTGTCATCTCAGCAGTACATATGATGTCGATGTTTGTCAGTATTACATATGGTTATTGACATAGCACAAAGGATTTTAGTATCACTTGTAAACTGTACACCAATAAGTATTTAGCTCCTCACAAAGTTACTGGGCCTGATGAAATTCTCCATAACACCATCAGCTATTACTATTTAAGTTTAAATTTTGCCTTCTTTTTGTGAATTAAAGAAACAGGACACAGTATAAAATGTTAATCAGTGAGCTTCAGACGTGCTGATTGGCTGATTTCTTTTTGTTTTGGTTTTCAACATGACTTGCTGATTTCGCTATTTTTTATGCTAAGTTACGCTAACAAAACTCTGGATGCATATGATAATTAGCGTGGAGATATGATGAATACTAATGCAAAAAAAAAAAACAAGTCAAAATTGGAGTATGCATGGAAACGAAACAATCTACAAATTGTGTCTCTGAACTGAATTTCACATACACGAGAGTTTCATGCATAGAAATGACTCCATGGGGTAATTAACTCGCAATGAAGATAAACAGGGAATGAAGGAGGCGGGGTGGGGATGGGACGATTGATGTACTGAGAAACTAGTAAACTGTCATGCATTGTATGCCGGGTAATGAAAACTCCCAATTGTCCCATTTTCCAAAGGGAAATGGAAAGGAGGGTAGCTCAGCGTTCATGTGTGCATGTATTTAAGCGCATGTATCGTCCCCCTGTTGTTGTTGTGGGAGTGTGCATGTCTGTTTGTGTCAGACAGTAAGGCTATGTGTGGGCATGTGGAACACATGCAAGTGAATGATAATGCACTGTGCGTGTGTGCGCGCGTGTGTGTGTGTGTGTGTGAGAGAGAGAGAGAGAGAGAGAGAGAGAGAGAGAGAGTGATCAGGTCACGATGTCTGTGGTGAATTATTCAACAGTAGAGATATGGTAATAATGGCAGAGTCAGCAGAAAACTACAGAGCCTCTGTCTGCCAGCTTTGTGTGTGTATGTGTGTATAAGTGTGTATGACAGATAACGTGGAGATTGCTGAAGGAAGAATTGATAGTGTAAAAAAGAAGGTTAGAGTTATACAAAAAATGAGAACACGTAGAATGAAAACAGCTTTGATTTTGCACATTCATTAACAAAAACTGCTTTTTTCTATATCTTAACTACGCAATGTGTTCATATTTATTAGAGTAGTGTTATTATTTTAACTCATATTACACGCCAATAAGAAGAGAACAGAGAGAGTTTCCTCAGTTCCCTGAGCCTGGTTACGCTGGAGGTTTCTTCCTGTTAAAAGGGATTCTGTCCTTCTCACAATCAAAAAAGTGTTTGCTCCGAGGGGGTCGCCTGATTGTTGGGGATTTCTCCGTATTTTTGAAAAGTCTTTACCTTACACCATAAAGTGCCTTGAAGTGACAGTTGTTGTGATTGTAGCCTCTTAAACTCTCACTCCAACAGGTAGATTTTCAAGGTTAACAGAAAATATCCTGGAGAATGTGCAACAGTGATCCCGCTACATTTAGACTCTCTCACGTGTTTCTGTCCCTCAATGTATTCCCAGTCCTGCCAGTTCTACTGAAGAATACAAGACTAGTGAGAGATCAAACAATAAGCCTGTTAAAAAGTCTTTACACAAATCTTCTAGAATTTGCATTGATTGTAAAAGTATTTTATTAGTCTGATGCCTGTGGTTTTACTCTACACTAACTATTTGAAATGCTTTGAATTTATGAACCACAGATTCTTGGGCTCTGATTATTTTAGTTTAGAACTTCATGTTTTTATTGCTTAGTTCTGTTTATACTGTGATCTGGCAATTTGTGCAATGTCTTATGTATTTTTTTATTTGTTAAATGTCTTTTCCTTTAATTTTGTTTAGCCATTTTCTGTCAACTTTCTTATTTATATTGTTCTATTTTCAAATTAACTCTTCTTAACTGGTTCTTTATTTTAAAATGTACAAGTCAGCTTATCAGACTGGATGCAATGACTCATAACATCTGTTGCATAATCACCCTGCTGGTGTTACTTAAAGGATGGGAATCTGAAGACATGAAGTAAAGTGCAAAATATTTTCATAATGCTTCATCAGTATGTACTGTATACTATATAAAAATACAAGAAAAGTACTCCCCTTTCTGAATCTGTAATTCTGTTTATACAAGAGGAAAGATTATAAAAGAGGAAAGAACAAAACACTGTGAACACTACTGATTGGATATATTGCTACATAAAATGTGAAGTAAAGTAACAATATGTACCAGCAATATCTTAGTCATTCAAACAGCATCCTGGGCATATTTTTTCCTTTCCAGATTCTAAACAGAGCTGCAGAAACACTGCTTCAAGCAGGTAGGGCAATAAGGAAATTCTGCAATGGCTGCGTTTAGATGGAAGTGCAGAGAGAAACTGAGAAATTAGGCCAGAGAATGAGAGAGAGGGTGGGGGCTTATAAAATGGGAAGCAGGGGAAAAACGTAAACAGAGACACAAACCTACTGACAAAGAGGAGGAGAACAAGACTGATAATGCAAGTGAAACAGAAAAAAAATAGACGCAGAGACAGCTGGAGAATGATAGTGAGAGCCAAATGAAGCTGAAAATATGTATCAAGCTGTTCCAGCACCAGGCAGAAGGGACATTAACAATTAAAACCAAGAGATGCATAACAGGTACTGTGTAAATTGGTAATCAGTTAAGAATTAGTATTGAACATCCATTATTATCAACTGTTTGTTGTGCTTTCGTCTTTCATGCCAATGAAGCAATTTCAGGTTTCGATGCGAAGACGACAGCGCGAAAAGCAGACAACCAGAGGTGTGTCTCCAGCTGTGGTTTTAATGGCGTGTGTGAGCGCAGCAGATGGAGTCGTTAGCTCCCTGGGCATTAGCCCAGTCACTTTCTCAACCATACACTGACAAACCCCCAAACTTACCTTAGCATTTACCTCTACCTTTCTTAACAGTACGTTCAAAACACTGTTAAATCATAACTCAGTGTTTCTTAACCTCCACCAATTACATCTTTGAGGAATTGTTGTGAACCTTTAGTCAATATGCTTTTCCTAGTATTATATTAATGACAATGAAAATTATCATTATTATAACAATGCAGCATTATGCGTTTTTAAACAAAATTATGAGTTTGTCCAGTAAATTAATGCAGCCCCTAAATTAATCCGATCTGACTTCTACACCTTGTGTGTCGATATTCACATGTTACATGTTACACTGTAGGCATTCAAAATTCCTCATTATCTTGTGGTATTATTAAATTAATAATTGTAAATCCATTGCAGATTGGACTACTAAAGCTATCTGTGGAAGGGAAATACCTCAGGCCGAGGGACTAGTCGGTGATGCCCAGCCGACCTTCAGTCAAAACAAAAAAATGTGTAATCCCCAACCAGTTGGAGAATGATTGCAGGAGGCTGCTGGCCATTGCAAATGAAAATCAGTTACACCAAAGAATCTTAAACCAAAAACTTTCTTGTGATATCTTCTTGATAGCAGATTGCCATGGTCACCTGTAGTTGCCTGGAAAGCACGGACTTGTCTGCAAACACTTGCCAACTACTTGCCAAGCGGTAATGAAATTGGAAAAAGGTGAGACTCAAATGTGACGTGACGTTTTGACGTGTTTGTTGCAGCAGTTTGCCACTACTGGGTGAACGATTTCTGTTGGTGCCATGAGTCACTTGGTTTTGCCACTAGTAAGATGCGTCCACTCACCACCACCATCAGAAATGTACTATAAGCATTTTTAACATGCAAGGATAATATTGTGAGGTGTGAGAGCAAAAGTTGAAAGGGTGTGAAAAGTGACTAACACAAAGCTTCAAAACATGACTCAATCCGATGTCTCCTGGATGACATAATGAGTCTTCCACAGCCACCCCTCCAATCTGCCAGTATGGACTTTTGAATCACCTTTTTTAAACATTATCTCTTGGCATCCAATGTGTCCTTTGGCATCAGTGCTGACACGAAACGCCAGCAGCATCTGACAGAGCTGCAGTATTTGATTCCCTGTGATAGGATCATGTTGTACGTTCACACTCAAAGCAACATTTGGCGACAGCTGGTTGAGCTGGAACTAGTTTCATAAAATATTTTGGCCACACTTAAAATAGTTTATGTTTAATAACAACGCATGGAAAATCAGACTCTACCAAGTGTAGCTGGCAGATAAATAAATGTGGGGTAATAAGAAGTAGAAGATTTTGATTATATATAAATAGCGTAATAGATACATAAAGTGAAACTATGCCAAAATTGGTAACACTACAAGCTGAGATATACTTATCAGATTTTATTTACCAAAAGTAGTTTAGCCTGAACTACTTTTGGTAAATTTAGGTTTCTCAAAATCTATCTTCGATTCCTGGCTGTCTTTCAAGAGGCCTTTTTGGGAGCAAAGTTCATAAAAAGTTCATAAAAAGGGCAATACCCACAATACTCTGATTGGCTGGTGGTTATAACAATGAAAAATATTCATACTACTTCTGTATTCTAAATTCTGTCTGTCAAAGTAAGGGACAAACCCGTTTCTCCTCAGGATGTTTCCAAATGGATGATACTTACATTTCCCAACAACTCCAAAACTGGATTTCAGCTAATCTTAACATAAAATTGCAATCTTAAAGACTGCTATTTTGATTACTTTTCAGCATCTAAAAAAATAGCTTTAGCTCATTTTCCAATATTCTGATTTCAAACTACAATAAAAATCCTGTCTACACACGCTGCTACCCACCCAGTGCAGCAATGGGAGCGTATCTGCACGTGCAGGGGCGTAATTTCCAGGGGGGTTAAGGGGGTTATGAACCCCACCCCCAATAATATTATGAATTATCTTGCATAAATAGGCTGTTGATTTTCTTTACTCATTTCAGGTATTACCAACAAAATAGTTGCATGTTTAATCATCTGGGAATTTACCCATGTTTATTTATTTATTTATTTAGACAGAGATCTTGACCCCTCCAATGCTCAGCACAAATTTACACCAATGTGCACGTGCTAAAGTTTCTGAAGCGCTCCCAGAGTTTCAAACAGCTCAGTAGGGCAGAGGACAAAGAATTTAGTTTTATGAGTTTGGTTGAGGAGGGACCCCACTATCATCAGATAATTGATTTTCTGTCTTTTAGATCAAAAGTTAGTTCAGGCAGCTTCCGTTTGCCTCACTGGTTGGAATGTTTCCACCCACCAGGAAGTAGGTCAGTGACATCGCAAGTATTTTCACACTGTACTCATCGTATGGCCAAATTCTATAGGGGTTACCACAAGTTGCATCATAGCCTGAGAAGGATTTCTGACACTGGCCGACGGCAATGGTACTCACCAAATGCACCGTGACAGCAGTACAGTAGCACTGCTTTGTTCACAGGTGCCACGTGAAATAAATAAATAAAAAAATTTTAAAAAAGGGAAATCAAATGAGCTTATTGGCAAGGCCATTCAGAGCAGTCTAATGGTTCCAAAGACACTGATGGAGGACCCATTTAGCTATAGAGCAAAACAGCCAGGGAGGCAGAGAAGAGATGGAGAGTAAAAGAATAGAAAATGACAGAAATGTAGCCAGGGAAAAGAGGGAAGACGAGGGGAGGGAAAAGACAAGGGAGGATGGAGGATGGAGGAGAAAGCAAGCGGGGGAGAGAGGTAAGTAAAACTCCTTTGTTTCCCTCAGAAACCCAAGAGGGAGGTATTTGAAAAAGAGAGAGGGAGACAGAAAAAGAGAGAGAGAGAGCCTGCGCTTTACACTGCACTGCGCCATGCTCTTTCCCACATTAGGAGTCTTTCTCCAACCTCTTTCAAGTCTCTTTTCACCAGCATACACACCCAAACGCTCGCAAGCACAGACTTATACACAGGCGCGTGCTCAGTAGTGAGTCAAAGAGATAGATAGCCCCCTAACCATCTCTACAGTGGGACTGGCAGAATCAATTATGGATAGATTTCAAAGGGAAGAGTGCATATGTCTATGAATTATAGACTCATAGCCACACACTGCACACATCACACCAGAGCGGCAGAGCAAAGCACAGCACATGTAAGAGAAGGCCAGCAACATACTGCAAGTCTGCACAGCAAGCATGTTGCTCATATGTAAAACGGTACACTTATAAAGCTATAGTCACTCTATATGCAAGCTGCCTGTTCCATGGCAATGCTTCCCCAAGTAATAATTAGACTATTGCATATTTGTTGTTAGCTCCCAGCCTCGTTCATTGCAGTGGGAGGTTTATGTATATAGCATTCGTATTCTATTTTTATCTTATTGTATATTTTTATTCTATTTTATTCTACTGTATATAGTATATTATTTTATTCTATTCTGTACAGCTGTGTACTGTATTTATTCTTATTGTATTCTAATTTTTGCGTCATAACTTTTGCACTGTCCACTTCCTGCTGTGACAAAACAAATTTCCCACGTGTGGGACTAATAAAGGTTATCTTATCTTATCTTATCTTATGAAACCGTTCCAACTGTATCTGTATCATAATGAGTAAATGGTGCAGTTTAAATAGACAGACTCCTATCAAAGTGCCTGTTATCCGCTGTTGTTGTCTTTGTATCTCCTTGTGTTAATAGGTCTACACCAGCAACAGTTCCTGCACAGTGCCTTCCTCCCGCACAGCTTCTCCAGTGCAAACCACGATCTTCGTTCACAGCTAAAGATGGCATTTTATTGCTGGCAGGCAAACTCTCTCACACTGACAAAATGGGTGCAGCCAACTTATCCTGCTCAACATTAAAGCTGAATAAATAAAAAGGAAAGCTCATTCCCCCCCTCCTTTCCTTCAAATTGGCTGCAGTTGTAATGTAACACACCATCTCATCCCAACTCAGCCTCAGCCAAGTAAACCAGACACCGGCACAGCTGTACAAGAGTAAAAGATATCATAGTAAATTATAAATTGGGTAGGCAATCCAATTGGTCAAAGAAGCAATCCAAGTTTGCTGACAACTCCCAAAACACTAGCTGCATTTCACTAGTTGCTATGACAACTTCTAAGTACCGCTAGTTAGTGACCTTTTTCTCTGAAATGTCTCTTGATTGTCAGCTTTCTATACACTGATTGCAACAAAGAGAGCACAAGCTTTAGCAACCACAGCACAAACCCTTATGTTCTTTTCTTAATACTCGTTACAATCATCATGCCTCTGTGAACTGCTTTCTTTATTATTTCAGCACAGTGCTTTGCCTGGTTTGACACCTCACATTAAACCTATATAAGCTGCTTCTCAGAGGTTTTTGCATTGCAGCTGTAAATGGCCCCAACAGGAGCACAGTTCAACTCATAAAGTCTACTATGTATATAAAAGATGGTCATAGCCACCATGAAGTGAATCACTGGGTTGTGTAGTCGTTTGAAAGCCTCAACTTGAGTGTTTGGCCATTGACAACTTGTTTTATTGAAACCGCACATGGCAAGAAAAGGCTGGTTCTGACTATGAAACTGAGGCGACGCTGTGAGCCCACATGGTAGTGACTTATCATTCAGAAGGCAGGGCTTCCCTAAGGCATGCTATTTAATCTAAAAGACATAATCATTTATAAAATAACTGAGACCATAAATTCACCTGGAAATAGTTTACTGAGGTCACAGAGAACATGGAAAGCAATGTTGTTTTACCATAAACTTCTATGCGCTGTAAAATCAGAGCCATTTGAAAGAATGTAACTTCAATGCGCCTTAGAAAGGGAAAAATAGTTTTTCGGAAAGCAACTTATACTAAAAATTACCATCAGTTTAGATACAGCAAAGAGTATTAATACCAACATTACCCTCTTTGCCTCCTACCACACGCTGACACAGAACTTCAAACAGCATCACTGCAGGCAGGTAGGCACATAGCCCCTTCCCTCACTAGCAGCTCACCACATGAACAGTGGAGGATCTTAAAGACCATCACCCCAGTCTTTATCAAGACTTTCCTGAGGTCAGTAAACCTCCTGTTTCAACACCATTGAAGAACAGTTATCATGAATGAAACTTTAGCCCTTTAGTTATTAGCAATTAACCATACTAACCATCTGTTAGGTTATCATTAAGAACACAGCTAGCGGCTATGGCTAATTATAAAGTGATAACGTCAATGTGGGAAATAGGCAGCAAATGCTTTCAGTCCTGTGCGTCTGTAACATTAATAGACACTGTTAATTTCACACGATAATACAGTTATTTGTATATAAAAAGTGTTATGGTTGTGTTAAAGTCCAAGATTGAAGCTGAGGAAAGTCCATCAGCGAACAGACAGAACCATTTTTTCTGATACCATATTTTCATATGATCAGCAATGGAAATATAGTATGAGATAAACAGATAATTAGAGGGGCTGTAGCTTAATACATTGCACTGACCAGTATTGTTGTAATCTTTACAACAGAGTGTCTGCTAATTTACCAAAATCAACATTGAATACTAAAGCTTTAATTTGTAAATGTTAAATGTACAAGAGAGGAGGAAGGACTGAAAGAGAGGGTCTGGCGGTTGGTGGTTTATCTAATTGATAGCTGTGAGCGTGGACATGTCGACGCCATAAACTTGAAGAATGGAGAGGGGAGACGGAGGAGGAAGAAGAGAAGGGTGACTGAGGGGTGGGGGGGGGTTGACCTTTGTTTGATAAATCACTCCAAACTCACTCTCACATTTTGATTCAATTTGTAGATATTATTTTGGAAAATTGGAAAAATCCCCATCCGCTCCCACAGCTGCTGACCTCATACAATCATTCGGTGTATTCCGAGAAATGCTATTAAACTGACAAATTTAACCTCAGACCTCTGTGATTTTTCGGCAAAACACCAGTCTGTATGTTGTATCCACATAAAGCACATATTTTGGTAAAAGTAGGTCCATTTTTTTCTGTCATGCTTGTATATGGTGTAAGGCCAAATTCATTGCAACTGTAAGAGCTATTCTGTTGCACTGCCTTCTGTAGTTTTCTGTATCATTTTATTCAGAACTCATATAAGCGCCTTCATGGGAATTGTCGATCAGGCTGATTACATTTGGGAAAGCCCGTGTAACTGCACCCAGTGAGTCATAGCTTTCACTACAGCACCATACCCTGTTTATGTTTTCCAGTTCAGCATGCCAGCCAAATGTGATCGAAACCCGGTAACAAGAAATACTCCAGTCAGGCAAATTTTGTTAGGGAAAGCAAATTGGAAGAACATCTAATTTCAAGTTAATCTGATCGTTCTGTGTGAAATAGAACACAAATTAATACACTGACTATAAAAGCTATTAGTGTTACAAAAGTGTTGCATTAATAGCTCTCAGTGAATTACCAGAGTATTGTACTGTAATGCGCGATGTGAACATATTGTATCACCAGCTGGTCATGTGTCACGAGCATATGCATCGGGGACAGTACATTCACTTTAAGTTCAGTTTATTTTTATAGATGTGATCTAAGTAATAATATATCTCACTTATTTATTCAGTGTGGCATCAAAGTCATTAAATATATACAGTTTTCCAGTTAATTTATTAAGCACATATCTGCACACAGATTACATCAAAATGACAAACGGGTTGCAGGCTAGTAATGTTGCACAAAAATATCTCAGAGTTGAAATGCTGTGAATGTCGTTTGTGGTGGTTAGGAAAGGGTTTAACTATGTTGCTGTGTTTGTTCGAAGCAGTCTGCATGCCTAGGTGCTTGATTTTACACACCTGTGTCCACAGAAGCGATTGGAGCACCTGAATTCAATGATTTAAATGGCAATATAATGTGTGCATGTGCTATGTTGTCACTGTCTGTTTCTTTTTTGTGGTTTGAGCTCGAGCAGTGGGTTATATTTCACCCGGCCAGCTCATGAAGGGATTTAAATTGGTTAGTGTGCTAAATCAGCAATGTGCCAAAGTGTTTAAAGTCAAGCCAATCATATATTATGACTGTTCTTGTCAAGTCCAGTGAAGTCAAGTCTGTTTTAATGTAGAATTTCATGCACCTCATATCTGATGTGATCTAATTTCGGTCCCGGCTGCGATGTTCCTCGTTGACTCCTTCCTCTCATTGCAAATTAACATCACATCTCCTCGTCCTCCCCACTTAAGGGTGCTGTTGAACAGGTTAAGCAGCAGAAAATTCGCTGTTCCCATTTATAATTTGCTCATAATTCTTAGCCTTCATTTTGCTGGCTCTTTACGACATTGTTTTGTCTCCTTTTAATAATCCTCTCTTATCCCATTCCTCCATCACTGCCATCGCCTCTCTCTTCTGCTCTCATTTCATTCTGTCTGACACCATTATTTTCGATTTAATCACCCTGCATCTCTGCCTACCTCTCTCTCTCTCTCTCTCCTTCTGACAGAGACGGCTGCATCTCCTGTTCTCTTGCCTCCTATCCATTTCTTTTCCCCCTCTCCCTCATTTCTTGTCTCGATCACACCCCCCACCCCTCTCCTTTTAATTGTGCCCTTGTCTCTTTCTCACTCCCGCTGATCTAAATTGACGAAAGTGTTCACATTGTTATTCCCCAGCCTCAACGGCATTCATACCCTAACACGCGGGCACACACAAACACACACATCATCCTACCGTTGCCTTCACACCCCTGCTGACATCATGGCCAGCAGTGTTTTTCTCAGTGAATCCATTAGCACCAACAGCAGCACTGCCATCACACACACACACATGCACGAACAGACATTTACAGTGAACACAGAACAAAACCAGACGCTTAAACACATCCAACAACAACAAACACAGAAGCCCAGACAGCACCCACATTTCACAGTGTCCAAATACTCCCCTACAGCTATGGTGGACCTTTGAGAATCACACATATAGGAGCAAGGTAAAACTAAATTAGCATGCAACATGGCACTGCTGAAAAAAGAGACACGAGCTAAACATAGGCAGAAACACTGGTGTTTTTAAATTTTTTTCCATTAATGTACATCATCTTTTGGTTTAAGCCTGGATTTGTTCGTTGACTGTTTTCTGTCCTTACACACTGAATTCCAATCATGTGTAGAGATTACATATCTATATTTCTCCCTCATAGATCATTGTGCTATGGAGAAAACTCCAAAACATATTTTGACCTTTAAAAGATGCAAAATAATAGTTTCTTAAATTACTCCATAAGAGATAATAAGTTTTCAGTGTTCATTAAACTGCTCTTTGATTTTGATACGATGCAAACTGTCTCTGGTTGGTTTCTTTCCTCCAGATGTCAATCACAATTACAAACTGCATTTTAACTTTGATGTGGAAAATGTGATTTAGTTGGTTCATAACTATTACAGGCAACTTCAACTGTCTTTTTCTTTTAGCTCTTATCTTACATCACCTTGCGATGGCAGTAACTCAGTGCATTTATGCATGTAGACATGGTCAAGATCAATTTTTGAAGTTCAAACCGAGAGTCAGAATGAGTACGTAAAGTGATTTAAGTGACTTTGAACATGGAGCGGTTGTTGGTGTAAGACACGCTGCTGATCAACTGGGATTTTCCCACACAACCATCTACTGTAGAAAAAGAGAAACTATCCACTGAGCAGCAGTTCTCTCGCTGATAAATGAGGTCAGAGGAGAATAGCCAAACTGTTTCAGGCTGATAGGAATGGATGCAACAGAAAACCAACGAAGCACTAAATGCAACCCGCGTATGCAGAGGAGCATCTATGAATGCAATAAGTTGAATAACAAACCGTGCCTTCTGGTCTCATGATTCTTGATTTTTGCTGTGACATTTGAATAGCAGGATCAGATACAAACAACATGAAGGCATGGATCCTGCTTTGTATCAACAGTTTCGGTTGGTGCTAGTGTTATGATGTGGCACACCTTGGGCCCCTTAGTACCAGTTGAACATTATTCTAACACCACAGACTACCTGCGTATTTTTGCTGATCATACCCATCCCTTTATGACCCCAGTGTACCCACCTTCTGACGGCCAGGATA
Organism: Aulonocara stuartgranti; assembly: GCF_965226115.1. NCBI lineage: Eukaryota > Metazoa > Chordata > Actinopteri > Cichliformes > Cichlidae > Aulonocara > Aulonocara stuartgranti. Next base: position 22,476,387 of record NC_138942.1, on the reverse strand, counting down.
ACACACCATGCTACAAAGATCAAACATCTTGAACATGACAGTGACCTTGCTGTATTTAAATGGCCTCCTCAGTCAACAGATCTCAATGCAACAGAGCACTGGGATGTGGTGGAACTGGAGATTCAGACCATGGATGTCCAACTGACAAATATGCAGCAACTGTGTGATGCTATCATGTCATGTTTCCAACACCTTGTTGAATCTATTTCAAGATGAATTAATGCACTACTGAAGGCAAAAAGCATCCAACCCACTGCTAGAAGGATCTGGTCAAATATATTTTTAGACCACCTGTATCAGACCAGTAGACTAATAATACCACATTCATGACATGGCATGCTAACTTTTAACAAGACTCACAGGCTAGCTCTTTAACTGCAAGGCCAAGCTAATTTTAGGTATGAAGAATGAAGGTACACTGCATATCGTTGCCTGTTTCTTAGGCAGAACGGCCTGTCCTTGTTGCCTGAAAAGATTCCCAAAGCTCCAGAGCCTTTAGAGCCGATTGCTGAGTTGGGTCCCCAGACAGTCTTTGGCCATCATTGTTCCAGCCTATAATGATTAGCCATTAGGCTCCTGTGCCATGACATGCCGTTGAGGCCCTGTTTCCACTGCACTAATTTTAACAGGGGATAAAAATGAAGAAAAAGATGAGAAGAAGAGCATGAAAAAAGAAGGATTAGCAAGAAGAGGAAGCACTTTCCCTCCCTGTCTCTCTCAGGTCCCCAACCAACACTTGTTCAAACATAAAGAGTTTTATTCTCTACTGTGCCCTTCCTTAATATCTCACACTTCAAAATGTATACATACCCCATGCCAGTTTCTCTTACTTTCTCTCTTTCTTCCCTCCCTCTATCTCTACGGGGTTAGAAGACTTAGCTGGCTCTCAGAGAGCTGTTGATTTAGCATTAAGTGTTTTAATGCAGGAGGCCAGGAGGGGAGCGGTGCTGACTCCAATACACTTTCAATCCACCATATGCCAATAGATAGGATGGCACCTGGACCTCTAGCTGGGACAATCTGATGAATAAATTAAGTGGCTCTCATCTCTATATCGATCTAAACAAACCTGCAGCATGTTTGCGCGATAATGTGTGTAGTGAAGAGCGATGGGCAAGGTGGACTGTAAGTGTGGGAAGCTGGAAAGACTTGTCCTGCAGAAAGGTGAGGGATTTAGGCTAGTGTTTAGTGTGAGTTTAAGTGTGTGTGTGTGTGTCCTCTCCGTCCAGGCCAATTTTTCCATCCATTGATCGTCAGTTCAATACCGGTATGGAAGCTGTGATAGCATCTTTAAGGCTATTAGCCTTTCACGCAGAAGGTCATACAGTATACATACACCTACACACAGGGCAATTTTTTTGTCCAACTAACTTTAGATTAGTGGGACTTTCAGACACAATGCATGCACTGCATGTCCCGGGCGCTGCACAGAGAAGTATTGAAGGATAAAGGAAATTACGCAGTTTTTAAAGCTTCCCGCAGGACTGCATCATTATGACAGTAAAACATATAGGATGGCTCTTTATACCTTTTGTTGAATGGAAAACAAATAAGCCTGTAGAGCTTTTAAAAGAAAACACATCACAAGCTTAAACTGTGTTTAAAAATGACTGGGAAAAAAAATCTGAAACACGTACTTGGATGTAAACCTGTTTTGGGGAATTGTCTTAGTACTGAGGTGAAAGTGAAGGCCAAATGATGATAAGATAAACTTCAACTGCACAAGTTCTGTAATCACTCATCTGCTTGCCTTCCTGGGTGTTCGGCTACTTTCTGTTCTTTACATGAATACTGCTTTCCCATGCTGTTAGTGTGAATGCTGACATCATTACTCTTGTCCAATCATCTTCTTGCCCGCTTTCTTTTAGTTCCGCACTGTTTAAATCTGCGATCTCGGTCATTATCCCTTTCAGACTCTCTTTTGTGTAACCCACCTCCTCCCCATCTCCACCTCAGACACCTCAGTCAGAGATCTCTTCAAGCCTCAGTCTTCATCTTCACCTCCACCAGCATCTAGACTCCAAGGGGTCCTGTACTAAATCCTGTCACCTGTGATTCCGTTCTGCCATGATGGGTCATCGGCATCTAATTGCCAAATACATCAATTTTTCTATCCCAATAATCATGTTCATTTGTTCCAAGCAATTGTTTATCATTACAATGTTCAATTTGCCAACAAAGCGTTCTCCAAAATGACTTAAGGCCATTACACAGCGAATACTTTTACAAAAAAAACCAACATGAAATCCAGAAAATTTCAGATTTGAGCTTGCTGTATAACATATACACACTGAACATGTTGTGTTTTTGCAGAAAAAATGCAAAAAAATTAGGTCTACATCAAACTATACTGAGTTTGTCCTCATGTTAACAAATACATGTCACAAATTTGTCCAGCAAAATTACTCGGAGTAGCAGCAGAACAGCTGCTATGTTCATGAGGTCAGCTCATAAACACAAAATAATCATTTTGAGTGAAATTCAGCTGAATTATATAAAATCAATTTTTTATGTATTAAAATAATTATTAGTTAATGAAAATATTTTTGGCATAAACCGTATGCCTACCAATCACCCAAATTTAACATTCTATATGTCCTTATGTAACAAAATCACATCGCTTAAATTTAGCATTATGGGCATACAATTTTTTTTCAGTTTACACGACCGGCTTTTCAAAATGGTCAAACCAGCCAACGGTCCTAAAACTCATACAAAAGAACTTCCCTAAGTATCTAATGCTGCACTGCTGTATAATTGGGGAACTTGCAAGAGACAGACTTCAAAAGCAGAAAAAAAAAATCATAATTAAATCAAAAGAATCCAAAAAGCTAAAATCAATACAGCAAATGCTGCACTTTCCTCACTTTCTGTCTCTAGTAATGGATGAGGTAAGCCCCAAAAATGCTGCATCCCACATTTCCCATAATGTAACTTAGCAGCATTTTGTACACCCTCCCTCTCTTGTAAATGTTCACATTTATCAAACTCCGCTGCTCCAGTTTGCAATGCTGGCTTTCCATTATGATAAATGGACACATAAGGGAATTGAGCCCCCCCCCCCAATAATTAAATGGTTAAGTAATGGTTAGACGTGCTATGCACTTGCTAGAAGTTTCTGCTGGCATAAAGCACTGCAGAGAGGCTGGACAGAGCAGCTTCTGAGTACACACAAAGCAAACTGTTTCTGTCATTCCCGTGCACAAAACCCTCTGCATCCCACAGGATCAGGGTATTTAATATGATCATATGTATATCATCAAGATTAAAATACATACATAAGAAGGAACTGTTCCATATCAGTTATCTGCGCTGTTCATGCTATAGTCACCGTGAGATTCAGCTTCTGATACTCTCATGGAGTAGAAGCTAGCCAGAGGTGCAAATAAGTCTGTAAATGAAATCAAAACATTGAATTGTTAAAGTTCTGTTAAAAAATGTGCAGAGTTCTTCTTTCAGATTGGATTGTGCTTGCCTTATCTCTTGAACTCTTGCAGCCCTTTTCTGAGCAGTTTCTGCCATATTTCAGACAAATGGTCTCTGCCTATGCAGCTACCCTTGGAAAAACCCAAAAACTATTCTAATGGTTGTCAAACCACATATTAAGGATATATACTAAAGTGTCAAAACTCACTGTTAAGGTGAGGTTGTCAAATGGCATCTTTATGGGGGAAAGAGTTATGTAGTAGATGTGAATTTGTCACCCAGCAATTGGCTGTTTCTTGCCAAAGATATTGCAGCTGTCATATTTAAATATACATTAAACTAATTGTTCTCAGACCCTTCCCACCTTGTTTGGAATATAGAAACAGAAGGACAAGATTTTACTTTGCTGACCACATACATGAAGAAAAAAAACACACACATATACGAAAAAAGAGTGTACTGTACTTGTAAACACAATCCATTTTAAAAATGCTCGCGAATTGTTGCAGAACTGCCAGGCAGATGTTAAAGCCGTGACCTCTGAACTGAACGTGAAAGGAAAGCTTTGGAAGCTAACACATTTGAAAATATCATCTGTCACCTCCGCTCCCCTGGGGCTTTCTGACAGACCACTGGTTTGTCGGCCTGAAAAAAAAAAAAAGCAGTGGTCCAACACTTCAGATGGACAGCTCCACTTCTTCGTGCAGTCGTTGCAATTTGCGCGACAGAGATCGGACTCATGTGAATCATCCTATTCAGTGCATTTAGCTCACTTTTCATCTCAGCACAATGAGCCTTAATACAGCCCTAAAAATAGAAACCGCCTCCAAAATGGCACAGAAACTGTCTGAGCTTCACAATCACTGTCTCAATGCAAGAGGGGAAAAAAAGGAAGAAGAACAAAAAAAGAAAACAAGCAGACACATAAAAGAGAGAAAGCAAGAGTGGTGTAACACGCAATTCATCATCCTCTGTCAATGTCCCGCAAGATCTCTTTACCTCTCTGCTGTATTTTCTCATTGGATCTCTCTGGTTTTCCTCAACCTTCCCTCATTTTTCCTCAGCTAGTCAGGCTCTGACTTCATGCTGTTCTGTTTGCATGAATTACACATCAGTGTGCACAAACACGCACACACACACACAGATGCGTACCGTGCGTGCGCTTGTCTGGGGAAAACGAACCATGTGATTTGCTTCTGTGACGGTGAAAACAACCCAATAATCACGCAGTAACTATTGATGCATTGTGTATGATGTTAATAAAAGAGAAGATTAAAACTGCTTGTGTGTACGTGTAGGTGTGAGTGTGACAATAAACCCAATTCCTCGTCTTCCCCTTGATTGGATTTGTTGTTGTAAAACTCGCCCATTCTCTGGAAAGTCCTGTGTGTCTCTGTGTGTGTTTTGGTGTGTGTGTGTGTGTGTATGTGTGTGTCTGATGACGTAATACAGCCTACATTTTCCTTCCTTTCCCTGTGACTGCATTTGTGCGTATGTGTGTTTTACAGCCTCCGAGAGCTTATGCAGTGTGTCATCGGGATGACTCAAGCGGATGTACAGTAGTTGTGTGTGTAGGTATGTGTGTGTATTTTCTCTCTGGAAGTGAGGAAAAACAACACTGTGGTAAATGTGCGCATTTTCCTCTTGTGTTTCGAAGTAGGCGCTTGTGTGTCTTTGTGTGTGTTTCCTGAGGTAAGGCCACAGGCTGGCGATGACCTGCTTTGCTAGCTGACTGCATGTTACACACGCGCTTGCTCGCGTTCTTTACGTTAAACTGGAATTTACATAAGTTCTCTTTGTGCATATTTCACTGTTCTTTTATTACTATATTAACAGATAAGAATCACAGCCCGTATCTGCAGCTCTAAGCAGCTTTCTGCTAATTGTTTTGGTTTGCTGGTGTGCACCGGTTGAGTGATACACAAGCTTATTAAACGCACCCTTAAACGTCTCGCCAGGAATCGCTGAGAATTAGACAAGAATACACGGAGTTGTTATCAAAGTGCTGTTATGTTTACATAAAGTCTGAGGATTATTAAAACAAGAGCAGTTCAAGTCAAAGCAGCAGAGGCTGAGATGTTCCACATTTTTGTTGTTGTTTATTTTCTACTTTTTGTCCCCAGAATGTCTCCATTTTCAGTTTGGGGGCCTAATCTTAGATAACAATTTAGTTAAAGCTGTCTTCACAGTAAGGGTGGGTGATTTCGTCTTATATGTTATATATGATACTTTGAGAACATTTGCGATAATAATACTTGTGTCTCTTTGTCCTTTCTCTCTCTCCTGACCCCCAACCACTCGCGACAGATGGCCGCCCCTCCCTGAGCCTAGCTTTACCTGGTTTCTTCCTGTTAAAAGGGAGTTTTTCCTTCCCACTGTCACCAAGTCCTGTTGACTGTTGTTGTGATTTAGCGCTATATAAATAGAGCTGAATTGAATTTAACTTTATTTACTAATGACAAAACAAAACGCTGAACATGTTATCAATGATTACAGATTACAGACAGCAGCATTTTTAAGTGTGAGGAAAATTTTCCATCCTTCTTTTACAATAAACTACTGTCACTGATGACACACTTCCCTTTGAAGTGTCAATCTATTGCTGCAACGTACCAGCTGCATCACATTGCCACAACACAAGTCAGATATCAGCAAAACAACCTAGCCTAGTTTGTGTTTTTTTGGAAACTTTAAAGGTATAACTTGACTGTTTAACAATCAATAAAGTGTTAACCCTTAACTCTCCAGGAGCTCCACAGTTCTGTCTTAAAACATAACTGAGTAATATTCTCACTACCTGGGACGTTCTATCTTGGGTACAGCTTTTTTAACCAGTTAAAACCATGCTTTTCAACCATGTGACCACATCAGTAATTTCTACCCACCGTTTACTCTTCCTGTCATTTGGACTGCAGCGATGCTCAGTTGAGTCATTTCTTTACTTTCGGGCTGCACATCGCAAGCTGCTGGTATCTCTTCCTTGCAGGTCTCCATAGTCTGGTTGATCTCGATGGTGTGTTTTTACCTAATTAGTGAAGCAAGTTTGTTGCCTCCACTTTTAACAGTTTTCTTGTGCTTTGTTAAGGGTTGGTGAAGTAGCTTCTTTTTCAGGCATTGTCTTCGGAGGCTGACTGTGCTCTTGCTCTCTGACATGCGTGGGTTTGTCTCGGTGTTATGCACCCTATGGATCGAGAACTCATGGATTTGCAACATGACACTTTTATATTACGCAAAAATTTACACTGTAGGTATTATAACGGACAGTATTTAAAGGTATAGATATAAAGGGAGTAAAGGTGTATTGCACATGTTGCCTCAGTGTGATATATCAGCTAGTTGTCACACTTTTTCTACTGGAGCTTCAAAGCTATCACCACGCTGCAGTGGGCATTTCCTTAATAATAATCTGAAAAATGTATTTAAGAGACGTCCTGCTGATAAACTCTGACCGCTTTACTCTTCAAACCTAGTGTGACACACTAATGTGTGGCCACATCAGGAGTAGTACTTGTTAAAAGAAAGAGAGATTTGTCACCGAAGAGAACTATGTGTAATGAGGTAGTTGCACCCCCCAGCCTCCGGGTGGCGCATTGTTCAGTGAGACAGAATAGCGAGGTCATAGGTCCTCTCTAATATGGCAGAAGCGAGGCAAAGAGAAACTTCACCAGTCGTCTCTGTCTCATCATTTCCCTGTTTTGCAGGTTTGTAACCGGTAAAACTATATTAAAACGGTTCTAAAATATTGATAAGAAACATAGCTAAATGTGGGGGTATAAATCAGCGGGTAAACGCTGTTATTGGTTACGTTTTATGAAGTAGAAGGACTGAAAAAAATGCCAAAAACCCAGCCAGCCGCGGGCGCCATTTTGGTTTCCTTTCTTCACTTATTTCGGGTCGTTTAGCTGAATAAGCTCCTTGTTGTGTCCTGATATTGTGAATATGAATGTTAACCTGCTGTTGGCAGTGAAAAACGACTGTTTACTGGTTCTGAAAAGTGATTTTGAGAATGTTAAAGCTAAGCCTGTCGACATACACATGACTCTTTCATGTATTTGTGAGCCACTAAGCTAAATTGGTTTAAGACCAAGCACTGGTATGTTGGTTAAAACAATCAGAATACATAGGTATTTGGGTTAAGAGTTAAAGAGAGGTAAAATGTATTTGAACATGCATTTCATATTGTTTTGAATTGTCATTCAGAGAGAATAACCGAGTAAATGATTTGAAGGTCACTACACGTGAAGTATTCTTGTTTCCCATGTAAAGATCGTGGTATTGCAGCTTGAACACACAGACGGTTTTACTGTTATTTCTGTTGTATATAGAGAATGGTGATGCTGCAAATTAAAAATACATGTGATTATATAAATAAATATGGCAGAAGCGAGGCAAAGAGAAACTTCACCAGTCGTCTCTGTCTCATCATTTCCCTGTTTTGCAGGAACATTTAATCTGTTTTACCAGCCCAAACTCTGGGTCGGTTACACTAGCCTATGTTTGCTTTCATGTCTGCTTCCTTTTGTGTGTGTTACTTGTTTTACCAACTTCCTTTTTTTGTTTTATTTTTTTTACTTCTCTGAGCAGACTCATCGCTGTCCCTCGCTCTCCCTTAGCGACAAAATGAGCCCCAGTCACCAGTTGAAATGCAGTGTGACATAACACTCCTGGTCACACAGGCTTAGTCAGAGAAAGCAGCCACCTAAATCCTGTCTCACAAACAACCAAACACATTCAAATAGGTACACACTGACACACACACACACGAAGTGGAGAGGAGTGAGAGAGATTAGGAATCCCAAGTATTTATGAGATTTTTTTTTATTCATTTACCTATCCCCACACACACACACACAGAGAGAGACTAACATTTTGCACCCCTTTAAGCAACTGTATTTACAATGACGAGTCAGCAGTTAGTAATAGGCTGGCATGCAGGGTTATGTACAGGCTGACGCACACACACATACACACTTACGGGCCAGCACTGCGGCTTCTTTTGTCATCTTATTCACTTTCTCTGACTAACTCCTGCCTCAGACAGAGGTGTGGTCATCCCCCAGCTCTTTAGTTTGGGCTTGAGGAAAGAGCTCATTGTATGAAAACATTGTAGTGAGAGAAGGTGACCCAGTTCTGCTTAAGAAATGCATTCATTTTTGAGGTGTGAAGCCCTTATAACTAATTCATTCATAGACAATGTATTTACAATGGGAGAAATAATTATGTGATCCCCTGCTGAGATTATAAGTTTGTTCACATCCAAAGAAATGAATGGTGGTTTCATTTTAAACTAAATATTTACCCAAGATCCAGAAAAATACACTACATAAAAATGATTTGCACATCAGTGAGTGAATAATATTTGATTCCAAGGCAAATCATGACCTAGGGGGAAACCCTTGTTGGCAAGCAGCAGTTGGTCAGCGGGTTTGTGTAAATCTCAGGAGGGATTTGGGCCCACAGAGTTACAGAAACTCTCTAAATTATTTTTGGTTGTTTGGCTGCTGCTTGACAACTTGAAGCTTCAGGAAGAAAGTTGTATTGGTGAACAGAATCATAAAACATAATGTTTCAACCTCCGTGCTTGACTGTGGGGTGCTGTTCTTTGGCTCATTTCTCTTCCTCCAAACACAGCAGCTCAAGTTGGTGGTGCTACCTTTCAGTGCCTGGGCTGCTCCATCACCTTTCTTGTGCTTATCATCACCCATGAAGAAAGATCTTCTATGGAGCTCCAGATTGAGGGTGAATGCATCAACAGTGTCACCTTCTTACAAAGCTTCTTGCTGATGGGCTTGTAGCCCATTCCAGTCTTATGCAAGTCCGTCTTGTCCCGGATGTCCTCTTACAGCTGTTTGATCTTGCTCATGGTGGTGGAGAGGTTGGAATAGAAGAAACTTAATCTGTGTACAGATGTGCTTTATACACATAATGAGCTGAGTTCAAGAGTGTCTCTAATAGACTGATATATAGAAACCTTATGGGAGCCAGAGTTCTGGCTGGGTTCTAGGGGATCAAACACTTATTTCACTCAGTTACATGCAATCCATTTTCTGGATTTCTGGTTGACATTTTCTCTCTTCATTAAAAATGAAACTATCATTTAAAAAAGTGTCCATTTCTTTGTAAATGATCAGAATTACAAATTAAACATGAGATCAAATAATTATTTCCTACACTGAAAGTGCTCAGTTCAGTTTTCTTTTTTTTTATCCTGTAAATCAAACTATTCCTGCATAAGATAAACTTTGTTTGGGCTACAGCATGACACATAGCAAACAATTACACCAAAATCACATTGCAATTAAAACTAATATGTTGCCCCATTAAACAACTTTCTATCCCCAGCTGTGTGGAGGTACGCCCTAGTCGGCTAGGTTGCAATGATTGATTGCTTTTTTTAGTGTGTATAGCATGTCAGTGAAGCACAGATGCTTGGAAAGTTAAAGGCTTCTTTTCTATGGTAGAAAATCAAGGAGAGTACAGAAGGTAAAGAAGCTTTTCATTTAAGTGAAAAGATGATGGTATTCGCATCAAATAAAGGAGCAAAACTACATCAAGTGGCATGATCATAAGGATTTGAGAATTTTTTCAATTGATGGAAGTATCCTACAATATTACCCTGACATAGATCACCTCAGATAAGACAACACTATTTTTGTTGTGTATTTGCATCAAAAAATGAGTAAGCTACAGGAATCATCAACAGATTTCTGTAGTACCGTTTAACACACTTGCATCTTTATCAACTATGTTTATGGACAAATACATTTTAATGTAGGATTATTCAGTTTTGCACCTTTGTAGCATTATTTTTTTCATATGACAAAAGTTTAGATCACTGCTGATTGCTTATGTAGTCAAAAATCTCAAGAAATAACTGAAGTACTGTAATTTTGTAGAGCTGGCAGTTTGTCTATTTGAAGCAGTATAACTGGATTAATTAGCCAACCAGAATCCAATAATGTCCTCGGTTTTGTTCAGCAAGTTCTCATAATGGCTCACTTTTATCCTGACACACAATGTGCTGTGACACAAATTTGAAAATGAGCATTTAAAGGACAATTACGAAAAACTGCAAAAAAAAAAAAAGCTGAAAGCCACAGCATTTGAAATAGTTAAAGATATGAATTAATCACCACTTGAAATGGCCGAGTCCCCAAACAATCCTTTTAAAATCGAGACAGGCTTGTGATTTATTAAGATGAATGCTGGCCACAAATGAATAAGCACGCATCGAAATCACGTACACACAAGAGATTAAGGGTGGGAGAGGTAACGAGAAGAGGGTAAGAGGGTTAATGACTGTCTTCAAAACAAGACGGGCGGGATCGCTCTTGTTAGTGCGTGTGCAAACACACGAGCGCGCGCGCGCTCACACAAACGCGTTTACGGGTCAGCCTGATGAAAACGCACGCGATAGATTGATGGGCCCGCTGACAATACACCTCTTGTCTTTTCGCTTTCTATTTATGTCATACATGCCTGCATGTCACAAAGTGAGAAAGGTGGCGAGCAGAAGGAAAAGGAATATAAAACAAAGGACGTGTGAGATTGAGGTGAGGAGAGCATTACAAGGGGGGGAGAGAGCGAGAGAGAGAGCGAAAAAAGAGAGTGATAGTGTTTGAGCCAAGAGGGTTGCTCTTTGTCTTCCTAATGGAGCCATTACCTCAAGGTGTGTGACCCTAAGGGGTCAGTTTCACACAAACACACACATACACACACTCTAAGAGGAAAATATAGATTGTGGTATGAGTAGAACTGCCAAGAGCTGAAGGACAAGCTGAAACGCTGTGTAATTTGTATTTTATCATCAGATGTTGCTGCCTCGCTCCCAAATTCTGCCTGATAGCACTCCTCCTTTTTTAAAGTGGTCTTAAGCAACAGTTCTCCAGACACTGGCTGCTTTTTCACTATTTTGCACTGCATAAGAACTGGACTGAAAATCAGTGAAACAGGTGATGAAGGAGCAATGTAAAATATTTGGTTCAAGTTGTCATCAGTATGATTAGAGGAGGTCAGGACAGGAGCACAACAATGAGTCATCTGTAAAACAGCGGTGGAGGCTCTGTCATGGTTTGGGGCTACACTTCAGCCAGTGGTGTTGGGGATGGGTACCGGTATCTGGTGCCATTATGGCATAAACGGTAGTAACCAGATCGAAAAGCAGTGCACATTTCGGTGCTTTATTTCGGTGCTTTTTTTTCCCTGAGATGTCACACACTTTGAATTCTAGCCAATCATTTTACCTTTGCAAGCGTAGTAGGCGGGCCCAGGTACGTACGTTCTCTTAGAGCAGAGCTACAGATTAAAAATGCCCAAAGCGAAGCGGTCAAAGTCTGGCTGTACTTCACAGCAAAATATGCAAACTCAGCAGCCTGCAACAAGTGCTTTAAGGTGATACTGTGATACTGTGCAAAGGTGGTAACTCCTCAAATCTGATGAAACACCTGGCAACACATAGCGGTGTTTTTTTAAAGCCGAGAAATGCACCGTATTTGATAGCTTGCTGCAAGAGCTCACACCGAGCACATCTACTGCGGGTGTGGTGCCTGTTATCGACCCAGAGTTAGCAACATCCCCCAAGAACCCAAAGAGGAGAGTCAGTGTAGCAGAAATGATGACGGATGATGATGGCAGCAGCAGCCATTCTTCTCTGGGTGAGTCACTTAATGTTGTTCGTGTGTAATTTATGTCGAGTAGGCTAACCACGTTATTACATTAATGCATGTAAGGTGAACTAGCAAACACCGTCGTAGTTACATGCGGCTGTCTTCTTGTTTGATGGCAGATACTCCCTTCACCCTGGCCAAAAGGGCTAAAATGACCAAAGAAAAAGAGGGAAACAGCTAAACATGAGAGGTTTTTGGACAAAGTTGGTGTTTTTTTTCCATTGTTTAAGCACTGCTTCCAGCCAAGAGTGATACCATATATGCCCTATAGCTGCAGAAAAGGCTGACATTGTTATCTTTTTACAAAAACACAGCTGAACATGAGAGGTTTTTGGACAAAGTGTGTGTTCTTCATTCTTTAAGCACCGGTTAGAGCACCGTTTAAGCACCGGCACCGTTTCAAAAGTACCGGTTTGGTACTGGTATCGGATAAAACCTAAACGATACCCACCCCTACTTATGAATGCCTTAAAGCACCATCAGATTTTGATTCACCATGCAGTTCCATCATCTGACCGGCAACAGCTTCATTTTCCAGTGTGATAATAATCCCAGAGACACTACCAATGCAGTGAAAGCATACCCCAGTAAGACACACAACAGTCATGGATGGGCCTCCCCAGAGCCCACACCTCAATATAATTAAAGTAGTGTGGTATCATGTTGAGAAAGTACAGAGCAAAAGTTAGAAACATCCAAAGAAGAGCTTTGAATGTCCTTCAAGATGCTGGACAACTATTCCTGAAGACTACTTAAATAAATGAAAACAAACCCTGGCTAAGAAGACGGAGGTAAGATGGTCAGAATTGTACAAACTCTGGATGTTTGCAGATGTCTGAATAAATCGCTGCACCTATTTCCAATTTTTCTAGCAAACTAAAAGTAAACTAAAATTCTATTTATATTGCACCTTTCAAGATAAAATCACAAAGTGCTTCACAGCAGCAAAAATGGACATACAACCTCAAACAAACAAAATGAGGGGCGGCTCAAGACTTTTGCACAGCATTGAATTGTCTGTTTTTCGTATATCTATGTTTAGACCCCTCCAAAGGTACTGATCTCTCTCCCCACCCACATTACCTCTTCTGTCACTCACTGCTTTTCCTCCACTCTTGCCTTGTGTCCCGCATTAGTCTTTCCCTTCATTGCCATCCATTTCCTGCTCACTGCACTGAACTCTACCTAATTTAAAGTGAAAGTCACCTTTTTGTGCAAAGAGTTGCTGTCACACACCAACAGTATGCATGGACACATACGCACATGTCCAAGGTACTGATATCCCATGTGCGTGTTTATCTACAACAGGACATGAAATGCAATTACATTTGTCCTTGGGAACATTTCAGTCGCTCTCTGTCCGCTTGAGGCAAATTACCTATTCAGCAGTATCACACATGAACTGCAAAATATGAGTGCGGGTATGTGTTTCTGCTCTGTGCTGCAATTACATTCTTATGGGAACATTACAAAGTAACATACATTAAGCTGTAGGACATACAAATTACAAATGTGAAAATCACATTCATGACATACACTGTGTGACTTGAAGGTGGTGCTTAAACATGAAGAAAAGACAAAAAAATACCACCAACATATTTAAAAGAACATTTTTTTAGAGTTATACAGCATCCTTTTATACATCAGATATAAAGTAAGAACAAAGTAACCAGATCTGATGAAGATCTGCTACTCTCGCACAGGCAACCAGTTAAAATGCCCCCCACCCCCATCCATGTATCTCTCTCTTATTGTCAGCCCTCTGACAGAGTGTAATTGAAGAAAATAAAAACCCCAGAGAAGAGGATCAATTACTCGGTGTACAAGACCGGAGCGATGTTTTCATATTAGAATGATAAAGTGTTGCCCAGAGTTGTGCGCTTTGAGAGGAGAGAGCGAGAGAGGGGAGGCAAAACAGAAGGAGAAAAAGATGAATGGGGAGAAAAGAAGAAAAGACACAGATGGGAGAGGTGAGAGACAGATGTAGTTTTAATAGCGTTTACTAATGCAACGGTATTGTATGTGTTAGAAAAGTCTATTACTTTGTTTCCAATGTGTGTGCGTGTACATCACAGGAGATTTTGAGTGTCTGAGAGTGAACTGATCTGTATTAAGTTGTAAATTGGAAGGGTGTGATTGCGCCTGCTGCTGTGAGACTCGGTTATCTTTCAGACTCATCACTGCCAGCGGTCTCTGTGCTCGCTCGGAGATAACGCAGGAAACAATGGCAGGCCTAATTCAACTGTGTCCATATGCCTTCAATAAGAGTGAGAAGGTAAGAGGAGGGGGAGCAGGGGGACACAAGTGGCCGAGGGACACAGGAGGGCAGGAGACGGTGAAAAGGAGTGAAGGGATGAAAGTTTTTTAATGAAGACTGGAGGAGTGCAAGTGGGAGCCTCGCAGCTCTGAGTGACTTCAATAGCCTTTCCTCCCTTCCTCAGCCCATTGATGCCACTCAATTAAATTCTAATCAATGGAAAAGCCTCATTATCCCCGCTGCCTACAATGCCGCGGAATTGATCTCAGTCCCCGAGGTCCATCCATACAATGCAAAATTACAAAGTTTTGGTCTGCAGGGCTGGTGTTAGTGGCTGCAGGACATCTACATTCTGATAAGACAGCATATACGCACAACCTTTGCAGAGAATTCAAATCAATTACCCAAGTCTCTACTTAACGGAGATCCATGAGTTTGACTTGAAACTGCACGTTGGCTCCTCACTGAACAAACCTACAATCTCAGGTGGGGTTGCTGTGCTGAAAATTTCAATTTCAATTCTGAAGATGCCACAAATCACCGCGTAAGCGCACATGCAGATGCATACACAATTGAAAGTTAAGGGAGAAAGATGTGGCTACTTTCAGCCAGAGACGAGGACAAAGGGTGTGCGGGGGGGAGATCTGCTTGGAAAGCACCTGCCGATGACCCCAGGGAAGCAGACAGATGATTCGCCACAGAGTCAGAGACAGCCTGACAGCTCTCAAACACATATACCACACACACACACACACACAAACACACAGCAACCCAAAGACTATATGAGTACAAGCTGAGTAGGTGACTTGAAAGCAATTTACCCCATCTACGAATTACCCACACATAAACGTTTTCCCTTTGTTTTTGTCTCAAAGACACGCGCGCACACTGAGAAACGCAGTAGTAAGCAGAAACAGGGAAATTGAAAGGGGCAGGGGGAGCGGGTGTCATCCTATCATAAATGCTCTGGGCCATCTTTTGCATTTTTTTGTGATTCATACATGTTGTGCATCTGCTAGATAAAAAAAAAGAAAAGCAGTCCGAGAGCCTGACCCTCCCATACCATCACTTCACGTCTTTAAATCTTTGAATTTCAGCCCAGAAACACATATCCAGTATTGTGGGAGGGGAACTATTACACTAACTGCTCAATCATTAAATTCTCATTTGCAATCTTTCCTCATTTATGAGATAAAGAGGTAACCGAGAACACAATTTCTGTTGTTGTTATCGCACCTGGATTATTTGTCAGTTTATGACGGGTACAAAGTTGCTAATTAAATGCTGGGAAAGTCTCCAGCTGGAATGAGTGTTTCTGTAAAGCCATGTGCAGAATTATTCTGCTTATGAATGACCAATTTCCTCATTGCCGTGACTTTTTGTCCAGACCTCAGGCATCTCTATTGTAATCATTTCCTGGGTAGAACGTGCTATTTAAATGGCTCCGGTGAAAAGAAATGACAGTCATGCACTCTAAATCCACTAAAAGAGATGGAAGAGAATAAAACACCATAAAAAATTATATCAATGTAATTTTCAGATTATGCTTCCATGCTGATGTTGCAATCCCATACATAATACCCGAGCACGTGGCACTGCCGCTTTCCACTGTCACATAACAAAGACCTGCTGGAGTCGTGACAAGAAATCTATAGGGAAATTTCAGAACACCAAGGATGGCAGGTGTATGATATATCTCACTCCTACCCCCAAAAAGCCAATCTTCTTCCTAACAGCCGAACCATGAAACACATCCAACCGGCTGTGGTGTTGTTCTGATGCAAACGCCTGAGGAGAAATACAAACAGCTGCCTAAAATACACGCCTGAGGGTGTTACCAAGGCAGCATCAAAGTGAAAGATTTGCAAGGAAGCACCAAGCACAGGGACAGATAATCTGATGCTTCCTACTAACACATTTTAATCACATCATAGTTAACCAGTTGAACATCATAAGGATTTCGATTTTGCAACTCAGACAGCCATTAATGTAACCTTTGAAGAATATTTGTGCATGTCAGCTAAACAAGGTGACAACTTAAAACATATAATCACAGTAATGTTGTTTTTTTGTTTGTTTGGTTTTTTTTTTTTGGGGGGGGGGGGGGGGGGTGGGTTGTTTGTTTGTTTTTACCAAATTTCCCCTTGTGGGACAATTAAATGGTTATTCTATTGTTTTTTGGTTTATTTATGACATGCAACATGCAAAATCCCCACCACAGAGCAATATTTAGCCAGCTGTGGCATTTAATATTAATATTTAATGAAATGGGATCAAATTTCAGCAGTACAAATTAAATGAAAACATAAATAATGCACACAGTGCTCAACAAATGTATTTGACCAGCTGTCATAAAAACAAGAAAACATCAACTTTTTGTAAATCTCTATAAAATTAGTTGAAAACTAGAAATTGTGTTGTTATACAACAGATATACCAAAATGAAGTCACATTTGTATACCCAAACTCCACTCGGCACACTGGACTCCTCAAAGAAGTCAGAAATTAATTAAACATGACGTTCAACCAAAAAAAGGAATTTATCTTTCCATAGTATATTTAACCGTTTCACGCATTGTGATCACTACAGTGCACAGCTGTTCAAAGGCTGTTTTCTTGTGTTTGTGTCAGTGTTGATGGTATACTTGCACATAAACCACTACATTAGACACTGATGTGTCACTCCATACCAAATTCAAAGTCAACACGTATGTTGTCCACCTAAGCAGACATATAAAAAAACTCAGTGAAAAGTACATGTTTAAAAAAATGAAGTTCAGAAATCTTTGTTTCATGCCTAAAGATGAATAAAAAACTTAAGAAAAAAATCCGGATTGAGGTTTTCATAATCCATGCATGAAAGGGTTAAATCGTTGTAATTTGGCATCTTTATAAGGAAATAAAAATATTATTATACTTTTTTCACCTTTTTTTATAAAAAAGCAAATTTGAAAATTCATGGATAACAACATTGTTTATATTCAAGATTAAAAATATCATTTTGATTAAAGAGCTTCTGCAAACTGGTGGATTACAGAAATGTAAGAATACTGCATGGTCTCCTTAAATATTCCACTACAGTAGATTCCTACATAGTGCACTTAGAAAAACACTCCGCGTTGATGACTCTTTTACCAACATCCAGTTCATTCCTGTTTCATTTAGTAAAACAATAGTTTTTCACCCTGAAACTTGAACTGAATCTGAATCTGTTGTTACAGGCTCATGAGCACTGAAGGTACAATTCAGTTTTAATGTTTGACGGCTCTGAAGGTTAGCAAAGGTGGAGAAACCCATCCTATCCACCATAACAATATATATTCTAAAAATACAGAAACATATTTAAGTATTCATAATTTTAGATGATGAAATTAAAACTTAAATTAATGTTCCTAGCTGCTTTTACTTCTTCATCTACATCAGTTTTCTAAACCACTGAATACATATTGATTTTTGGAGGCAAATCTCGCCTTTGGTGATATATATACTGAGAGAGAGTAAACAAACACAAGAGAACACTGTAAGCAGCGCTTCTGGGCTGTTGGAGAAAAATGCTAAACAAAACAGCTTTAGCTGGCCTTGCTGTGAAGTGACAGCACTGCAAAGCCATCACTTATGGCTGCGTGCTTGTGTCTGGAAACGGCAATAAATTACAGGTAATATACTGCAAGGATACACAGTTAAATGAGGGCTCACTTAGTTTTTATCTGTAGCTAGATGTGTAAAATCGTGTGTATGAGGCTATCGTCGCGGATGCATTTCAACAATGAAGACCCGTGATCAAATGTAACAGGCAGATATATAAACACATGCAGCGTGTGTGTGTGTGTGTGTGTGTGTGTGTGTGTGTGTGTGTGTGTGTGTGTGCACCGTTCTTTTTCTCTTCACTGTCACGGCACATTTCTCAGTGGGTGTGCACTAACAATGCCCTCTCCTCCTTGTCAAGGTTGAACTAAGCTAACATTTCAAACACACACACACACACACACACACACACACACACACACACACACAAGCTTTCTCGCATTGCAACTAACATGCTCAAAAAAAAAAAAAGCTGCGCACGCAAACATGCGCAAAAACTCGCCTCATCCTGACTTCTTATCAAACCTCTGAAATGAGCTATTGAAAAGTCAGTGATTTCAATTCAATTCAGCCCATTAATAACAAACCTCAGTCTCCATTCATTCGGGATCTTCAGTATTCAGGCACAAAAAAAACAGGGTCAGGCAGGCAGCGCGTGGGTTTACTGCAGTGAAGGGAATAAAGGACCACTTCTTTCAAGGACAGCTTACCTGAGCTATCACAGAGTGGTGGTTTACCTGGAGATAGTGTTAAGAAGAAGTTTATTGTATAAAGACCTACAGAGAAACATCACCTCAATTTTTAAAAAAGAAAAAAAACTGCCTTTGCTGGTACACCCAGCCTTGGTTTAGAGCTACATGTGGTCCATTAAAGGTAATGGGAAAATAGTGGTGGTTAGGCAAATTACACTATAAAACCACTGTGTTGATTTTACACCGCCACTAGCTTCTGTATATGTGAATGCAACCCCCTGCCCCGTAACTTTAAATAACAGTGAGGCTAATACCCCATTCTCAGCACAAATACAATGGCCTCACTCTCCCTGTCTTTATATCTCTTTCACTCTCTTTCATTCCCTCCCTTTCTCTCTCAGGTGTTTCAGCAGGTAAAAACCCCATTTCCCTGTTCCCCTTAGGGAGCGCTGACCTAACTGCCGGTACTCCCGGGAGCCCCAGCTAACTCTGCAGACCCATTTGTCAACGTTGACCCTGAAACACTCCCTCTTTTCATACCCTCTATATCTGTCTTCCCTCCCTACCCATTTTCTCCTCTTCTGGTTCTTCGGCTATTTTTAAGTCTTCCCCACATGTCTCGCTGTACGCTTGTCCTCCCAAAAAGGCTATAGAAACATCAAAGGCTGGATAAGAAAGACAGAAAAAGAGAGCATGAGAGGAAAGGACAGAAAAAGGCAGAAATATTACTGAAGTGAGAAGCTTTTAGGCACTGATGCTAAAATACTGTACATCAAAACTGTGAGCTCATCTTTAACAGTGACTCAGATGTGTAATGTGAAAGGTGTCGCTCATAGCAAGAACCCACAAAGACTCATCGTCTGACTCTGCAGTTAACCTCAGCTTTATGGAGCATTTTAGTGTCTTGCAGCTCATTATTTCACTTTCAAAGCCGAAAGACTTCATTGTTTTGCTTTAGTCTCACGACTCCCATCAACCTAATTTCCGGCTTCAACAGGCAAATGCACTCGGCTGAAAAGTTCTAATAAACCCACTGTACACTTACAGCACCGAGAGCAGACAGCATTATCAGCTCCAGGGCGGTGCAAAAGTCTTGATCTACCACACATTTCAATATATTTTGCTTAGAAGAAGCCAGGCTTTACTGTAATTTCTTAAAGTGGTTTTGAGCAATGGCTCTCCAGGCTTTCTGGAGGCCTTTCAAACCTTTTTCTTAGGCACTTTTTTACCAGCAGCCTGTTGCAAGAACACATAATTTATACTATTTTATTTGATCTACGAAAAACAACACAGTTTGATGGGAATAAAATAGTATTTTACCACCAACAAGGTCATTCACAAAAAGGTACTGGCAAAAAACTCATATATATATATATATATATATATATATATATATACTCACACTGCATATCTCACCGTGCAGTGTCATTAGAAAATGTAATGAAACTAGACAAGTTAGAAACAAAAGAAGAATGGTCAGATGGAAAGTACCTGAGGCTTTAAGGAAAACATCCAGCAAATACTTGACACAGGACCTAAGAGATGGACTCCTACTGTTCACTGAAGCCTTGTTATTGTCTCTTGTTATTGCTGTCAGAAAGCCATTCTTAAGGAAGCAACACAGGGAGAAGTATATTGAATTACACAAGAACTGGACTGAAAATCAGCAGCAACTAGTTTTTGTGAATGTTGAATCCAAATTTGAAATCTTTGGTCATCAACAATTGCTGCAAAGGAGGTCGAGAGAGAGGTACAACAGCAGCTCATCTGTACAACATGAAAACCATCACAGGGTTTGGGGCTACATTTCAGCCAGTGGTGTTGGGACCGTAATCCAAACTGATGGATGAACGATGAACGCACTAAAGTACCATCAGATTTTGATCCACCATGCAATGCCATCATCTGATTGGCAACATTCATTTCCCAGTTTGGTAATAATCCCAAACATACTGCAGTAAAAGCATACCATAGAAAAACACACAACAGTCATGGATTGGCCTCCCCAGAGCCCAAACCTCAACATTATTGAAGCAGTGTGGGATCATCTTATGAGAGAACAGAACTTGTTAGATTTCTACAAGCTGTATTTGCCTTATACGTGTAAACTTTCCATGTATGTTTGCATATGTGTCAATACATTTCTGCACCTATTTCCCATTTTCCTAATAAAATGTAATCCATGATTGTGTACATCACAAAAAAACAGACTACTAACAGGTTAATAAAAAACAGATTCATTTTGAGTACCCGAGGCATGAACTTAACAGGTCACACAGAGCTAATATTCACAGAGGTCATGTACAGTAATTACAATATGCAAGGGGGAAGTTAATAGGACGCACACTGACTTCCTCAGCAAAATCCTTATCTCTAATAACCACACTATCAACTTAATTAAAGACTTCTTTTTTAAAAAGCCCCTCAGCCTTGCTCAGGTTTTTCTCTGTGCTTCTTATTCTATCTTTAACGCTCTCATTTGTGCCCATTTTGTCTTTTTCTGGCTGCTGCTTTGTCAACGTGAAAGCTGTTGAGTCACTCTTTCCTCGTCTCCATTGTCTTCCCCCTATCTTTGAAGTCACCCGAATTCCGCAACACCGCGGTGTCGAAGCGCAGAGCCCACTGCACCGTGTCAATTACATGATGCGACGCGACACTTTAAGGACTACATATTAAGGACTCTCCAGTTAAAAGAACCAAGAGCGCTGAGACAAGTTGCAAGTGACCTGAAAACTAAAAATAGTTCCTCCCAAAAAACTCGTCTTTCACTGCAGCATTTAAAATTAGCAAGACAAAAATGCAGTCGCTGAAACCTACATCAGAAGCCCCCTGCAACTCATGTAGCTATCGTTCTATCTTATAGCAAACCGTTCTGCACGACATAGATAACATGCTTCATGTCTGAACAGATAAAATGTCAGTCTGGACTCCCATGCATAACACTATTGAGTGTATTATTCTGTTACTTCAGTTCCAGAGGGTCAAAAATTTGTTGTGTTGCTGATGTGAAGCCTGTGTAGCTTTCAGTAGACTGTCAGACACAAGGACACTCAGGTTCCTTTTTAGCCTCCACAAGACCTCTTAAGTTGTCTTTCATGTTAATGGATGCAATGCAGCATCCTTTTTCTTTCTTTTCTTTTTTTCTTAGAGCTGAAGTTTTAAGAGCAAAGTGCTGGCTCTACATTACGAAAAACGCGAGAGCGAGGAAGAGAGGCAGGCAAAGACAAATAAACTGAGCATGCCAATAAAACATGAATAATTCCATTTTCCTGAGAGCCCCCCACGGTGCTCACAGCTTGTTCAGCGCCTGTCATACAGGGACGTTCTTACAAGTCGTGGTTCTTTTTCCCTCTCCCATCCATCCATCCGTCCTTCCTGACGGTCTTGCCTGCAACTTCAGAACAATTAAGGTTGACTTCATGCTCCAAGGGGCTTTTGGTCATAATGGAGAGAGGAATGAAACAAGGGAGAGGCTCGTCGAAGGGATATTTAATTCATGTCACTCTTACTGCCTGCATCTCTACATTCCCTGTCTTTTAGCACAGCTCACTGCCCCCAACATGGTGCAGTGCTGGGCAAGGATACACTATGCTAACACGAAGGCAGAGGCTATGGCCCATTTTGTGTTGCCATGCTGGAGGAGCTAAGAACGAAGCGGGCAGGGGAGGGAAACAAGCCAGCCTTATTCACTGCAGATTAATGCAGCGACAGCAACTTTGCATGACAGTCCATGTGTTGCATGTATACTTGGGTACATATGTGCTCCTTTAAGTCAGAAACAGGTGAAGCAAAAATGGGAAAGAAGTGGGTGGGGGGGAGACAGAAAAAGCAATTCCATTAAAGAAGAGGGACTCTCAAAAGCATGGGACACACTTAGCTATGATAAGTGCTGTGTGTTCATTGTGTGTGTGTGTGTGTGTGTGTGTGTGTGTGTGTGTGTGTGTGTGTGTGTGTGTGTGTGTGTGTGTGTGCGTGTGTGTGTGTGCATGAGCGCAATATAGAGGGCAGGCAGAGTGGGGTGAAGTTGTTGCCAACTTCTTTCGGCATGGCTTCGACACAAGGAGAAATCTCTCTGTATAATCTTCAAACACTTAACAACTGATATGATGGGGAAAGAAGGAGAGAGGGAAGGACAGACAGACTTTCAAGATTAGATGAGAAATGCAGATGAAAGGAAGAGATGAGGATGCGGGAGGAAGGAGACTACAGTGGACTGATAGAAGAAAACACAAGGCCAACAAATATTCTGGTCTCAAAAGATTTAACAGGACGGCCAGCGCTACATTATAAACCAGTAACTTTTTTTGTTTGGAAAATGATGAAATTCCTGTTCATACTGTAGCTTGATCTTTAGCATGTTACAAGTGGATTTTACTTTTGTTTAACAAATAGAAAGAAAGAAAAAACAACAAAATGTCTTCCATACCATTCATTAAATGCCCTTTTCCCAATTTTCTTCCATCTTTCTCCAGGATGAGGTCTGAGGAGTGGGAGGTCTGTTTTTCCGCTGCTCTTCTAATTAGATCAAACTTAAAGTAAGTGACTGTTGTCTGACCTCCCAGCACGGTGGAGTTTAACTCAAATCCCAAAGCAGCTAGAAGGGAAGATAACAGTGTGTGGCATAAAAAACTGCACAAACAAGCCTAGAGAACAGACTATACCAAAATCCATGGAGAAAAAAAGGGAATATACTGTATGAGAGAAAGAGCTACAGAAACTCACCGTGGATTTGAGATAAAGATGTGCACAACTTGTTAACCTAACAAGTTGTGAAGAAAGCTATGTAATTTAAAACTTTAGTAAAAGGCTCATCCTCAGTTCACATCCTTGATTTTTACAACTAAATAAAGTGTTTTAAATAATACATCCATCCATCTTCCTAACCACTTGAGGGTCCTAAGGTACATCTTAGACCTCTAAAGGTTCTTGTCTACATCGGATATTATGACATCAAATTTTTGCCAAGCAACCACCTACTAACAGGCCGAAAAGACCCATATATAGCATGTATGCACCTAAAACACTACACTCAATTTCACAATTAGATAGATAGATAGATAGATAGATAGATAGATAGATAGATAGATAGATAGATAGATAGATAGATAGATAGATAGATAGATAGATAGATAGATAGATAGATAGATAGGAACCCATGATAGCGCCATTTAAATGTCATAGGCAGTTTAATGCACATTAATATTAAGTCAGTTAATTTTTCATGTGTTTCTTCCACATGATGCTTTTAAGATACTCACAAGTCACCACCTGCACGTTCGACATATCTTTATTTTCCTTCTTCTCATCTCATCCCTGTCATGCAGATGTCAATAAAAATGTGAATGTGATACTTCAGCATCTAGCTAGCCCTGCAGCAGAGGAGCGAGGATAAATGAGCAGAGTGTTTTTGCAGCAGCAGGTAATTTCAGGTTCACTGTTTGAAACAGGTTAAAACAATTATGATAAAACTTACTCTTTCTGTGCAGTTTGGCACACAATTTGGTGCAGTAGTTACAGACACAATGTCTTTTTTCCCTTTATCTTTAATTAAACACTCTGAACATGTTAGAAAGAGGCTCAAGAGCTGGAGATCAAACATGTTTTTCAAGGTAAGGACTGCTCAGCAAGAGGCGGCCGATAAAGAGGAAATTTAAAGTGTGCATTATCCTAATTATCTGTACATGCTGCGTTACTGATGGAATCTGATTTTTTTTTTTTTTTTGCTTTGTTTGTTTTTTTATTGAAATGAAATATCTGAAAAAATTAAATATTTATGAGTTAGTTTGAAATGAGTCCATTGCATCGCTGCATCAGGTTCTCCCACCTGCTCAGCCCCACTTCACCACTTGGACCCAGTGTGTCTCAGCATTAATTCTAAGTTCATTGCTCTTCATCGCTGCTGATATTGCGGTTTCTGTGCTTACTTAACAATTTTGAAACATGCGTTGGAGTCATTATCCTGCTGAAATGATAAAGTCCACTTTAAGTCCAACTTCAGCTTTGACGTAGCCTTAATCATCTTCAAGTGCTCGGTGATAAAATGCAAAACTCAAAGTTACATCAGTGACTGCGAGCTGGCAGTGATACAGCCACAAACTCTAATATTTTAATTACCATGCTTCCTAGCTGGTCTGAGTTTTCTGGAAGAGCCCAATATTACATATCAGCTGTATAGCAGCTGATGAAAATTAAAATAACAAATAATAGAAATACCCTTCAAACAATGTTAAACACAAACAACCAGGTGATCTAAGCAGAGTGTAAACAAATAAATAAATAACTATTACACATAAAAGTTCTTTGAGAAATCAGTTTTTGTTTCATACGTTGTATATCGGTTAATGTCGGAGTATCGGATTTTATATAGTATCAGTCTTAAAAGTCCGATATTGATCAAGCTCAATTCTCTTGTCTGCCCACACTCATTTAATGATACTGTGACTAAACAACTCTATCTTTAAAATGCATCAAAAACCAGTGTTGATTAATCATATAAATAGGGCAATTGGCTTGTCATCCACAGCACATGACTGGGATATTTATGACTCTATAAATGCAGTCATAAATATCAAGGAGGCTGTAGCTGCAGACTTATAAGGGCGGTAACTTTGTAACTCCTACTGCTACCTGAAAAACTTTGTCAACTCCTTAACAAGCTGTCAATCTGGATCCCCATGCCATTGTCAGCGTGGGTGAAATCAATAGAGTGATGTGTTTACCGTTACAAAGCGCATATTCACATCATCATAAATTTGCTGCCATGTCAGCATCCCTGAGGGCAAAGATATTTGATATTTACTCATCCGTATGTATCTGAGGAGGTGTGAGCGACAGCGCATGGTAATAATGCACTCTGAAAAATCAACCCTTCGCTCAAGTCTCTCTCTCTCTCCAAACTGTATTTATGATTGACACGTTCTCCTGAAAGATGCTTCGGCTTGATAAGCAGCTGCTGCTCGTAATGAACCGGTTTGTAGTGCGTACAGAGAATGAGGATCTAGGTTTTAGGTGTATTAAAACACCCGAGTAGACAATTTAATCTGACAATTTCAACACTCATAAAATGTTTTTCTTTGAAGCTTCGGCGACTGAAGGTTTTTTGGGGGGGGGGGTTTAAAAGTTTTTACTTGTGCTGATGCGACTGCCTTGTGGCACAAAGATGAGGAATAAAAAGACTTCCAGAGCCAGCAACTGCATGCATGCGTTATCTGTATATTAGTCAGGATTAAGCTGAGATGACAAAAATTCTTTCCTTCAGAGCCGTGATGGCTGTGTTATTCTCCGCATGCCTCTTCAGTCTCTCAGTAGCTGAGCTTATGTTATATTTATTGTGGGGTTTTTGTGTCAGCTTATGATGGCTGACAAGAGGCAGATCAGAAATTCAATTTACTGCTGAGACATTTGGGTTAATCAACAAGAAAAAAAAACTTTCACACATATTATTCAGTCATTTATACACATGCACTTAAAAAAACAGCCAAAAATGCAAAGACAAAGAGACAAGGGGATTAGTTTGATGTTAGCCGGGCTGTTGTTAGTTTAACCGTGTACACAGACACACACACACACAGAGGGGGGAAAGGAAGCAGTTAGTAATAATGGCACTAGCTCCAAATAAATTGTTTGAGGAGGTGTCAATGTAGCAGCATTACACACTGCAAGCGAATACACATGACAGGGCATGATCAATTCCTGCACATCATCATCCGTCAAAATCATGCCGAGCGCAGGCCGACGTTATTAGAGCATCTCTCTCTGCGGGAGCGAGCTCGACAAAGATTTTGATTTGTTCAGCGGATGGAGGCAGCAGTGGAAACGAGGAGTAAGTAGCGGCAGGCGGATAAAATGGAGAAGATGAGGCACGTAAGGGGATTAAAGACTAAAGTAAATGTCTACACGAGAATAACATCAAAATCAATTTATATTCCCATTTAGGCGTCACATTACACAGCGTTGGGTCTTCTATTCTGTGCCAATGTCAATTAAGTTAAAGGAGGAAGAGTGTGGGCTATAAGTTTTTCTCTCTCCCCACCCCAGGAATCTGATCCAGTTCGTCTACCTGGCTACAGCTGATGATGTTAAAATGCTTTGATAATGTGCCCGTGAGTATGTGTGTCTGCTGCAATCTTTGCATAAACCTCCGCTGTTCCCGAGGCTAAAGCTGAGGCTTTGCCGAGAGACAGAGGGAAGGAGACATGAACGTTTACTGAGAGACAAGAACTGAGGAGACAGGAGGAGAAAGAGAGAGGGTGGGTGAAAGGAGGGATGCTCCACGAGGGAGACAGCGGAAAACGGGGATAGCGCGAGAGGCAAGTCAGAAGAAAACTTGATATGCACGGCGAGCCGAAAACTGTGCGGCACAAACAAAAACTTCCACTACTTTGGAACAGATGTCATTGGGGAGAGCCTGCAAGAAGAGGGAGATGAGAGAGAGAGGCAAAAAAAGAAAGAGAAATAAAGTCATAGAATAAGTGAACAGCTCTATTTCCCCCAGTCCCGCATATTCATCCAAATCGATCCCCTCTGAGCAGTGAGAAGCCATTTCTCATCTGGACGACAGCTGAATCTGGCTATTAGAATAAAACACGCCTACACACACACACACACACACACACATATATATATATATATATATATATATATATATATATATATATATACATATCCACTTCAGTGTTTTTATATTAACAATCAAAGTCAGACACAAGCACAACACTAAGAGTGCTAACAAGCAAGCTGTTATTACAGGAAACTCAATGAGGACGGTCTTAGTGTGGCAATAAGAAAAGTTCCTTTTGATGCCATTACTAAACACACACACAGGCGCATAACCAATTACAGAGACACAAAAGCAAATCAATTTGTGTGCATGATATTGATAAAGTACAAGCGTATAAAGACACACACACACTATCTGCGCAGAGGTGTGCTACTGTGCAGCAGAGCCTGCATGTGGTTCAGCAGGCTGAAGATGCTCTAGTTAAATGGCAGTGTGATTTAAGGCACACAAAAACAAATGGCTCCACGCAGTAATTGGACAAACTCATAAATGATATAAAATGTTATTTTTATTCACTTGTTTTCCCTCTCCTTTCCTTCCCTCCCACTTCTATTTGCTATTTGACACAACCAGACAGCAACAAACATCAGACAGCGCGTGTGTTTGCGCGCGCCCCAGGCGTGCGCACGTATGTGTGCAATTATACCGCCTGAGGGGAGACAACAACAGGGATGGATGAATAATGTCCTTTGATCACAGCAACACCACACACACACACAAATCTACTACAACAATGCTGGCATTTACATCAGGTGTGTGCGTGTGGCCAGTTGGTTTGAAAAAATGCATAAATAAACTAAAACAAACAAAACTAAATTTAAAAAAGGAAGAAAAAAAAGACAAATTTCCAGGAGTACACTTGTGTACATCTGTAGTAGAGGAGAATACTTTAGTAAATTAATGATTAGAAAATACTGTTCGGGTCCTCGGGTCCATCGACAAAATTTCATCATTATGGATCAATAAATTACAAAAATACACTCGCAGCATATACTGCAGTGGATACTGTGCGTGCGTCACTGCCTAATTAGTTGAATGGAAACATTGGGTAACAGTTGCTGATGGTTTTTCTTTTTAACATCTACGCTGCACAGTCAGAGCCAACTATGTGAACTGGGAGGGGCAGGGCATTCTTTCAGACACATATGATTGGACTTAAAGATGATCGATGACGAAAAAAAGGCCGAGATAATGGGCAAGATTAACAACAGAAATGTCGTCTTCTCTAAGCTAGCTAAACTAAATACAACTACAATTACCTCACAGTTGTTACAGCTTTGTGGGCATTTATTTATGCACAGCTCTCTTAAGGTCCCACCACATTTGAGTCAGGTTGAAGTCTGGACACTTTGATTCTTTTCTTTCTCAATCGTTTTGTTGTAGATTTGCTGTTGCTCTGGGGATCACTGTCTTGTTCTGTGACCGAGTTTTAGCCACGTTTTAGCTGTCGGACAGATGTCCTCATATTTGACTCTAGATTACTTTGATAACCAGAGAAGATCATGGTCAACTGAGTGACTGCAAAGTGCCCCAACCATCACCCCTACACATCCACAAAGTTACCACAACATCATGGACATATGATCTCCACCTTAGTTTTGTCCTTCTGAAAGAGATTGTTCCTGAAGTCTTGTGGTTTGTCCAGCTTAGCTGTGCTGCCATGCAAGGGGCTTACACCAGGCAGGATGTCCAAACGAGTTATACTGGTTCAGTCTTTTTTTTGTTTTGGTCTTTTTCTTGGCTTTGTGTTGTCACACACATAAATGCTCCAAACCAGCAAACTGACAAAACTTCTGCCTTTCATATAGGTGTTCATACTTCCTTATGATCAATTATTCAGTAGAATAATTTGAGTAGAAGCGGCTGTCTGCTACTTCCCTTATTAATTTCTATAGAAGCTGTAAGGATGTGCTTAATATTTCACAAATTGCCTCTGTATATTGGCTTTGTCTTGTTTGAATAAACGACAGTGTAATATGTTATTTGTTGCTGTTGCATTTAACTTATTTTGAAACCTTTTAAAATTAGGACCTGATTTTTTCTTTTCAAGTCCTGAAACGTAAAACCTAAAGCCTCAAATAACTATTCAATTTGCAATTTAAAACTACACTTATTCAGACAGGTAACACAGCCTTTGTAGAGAAACAATAATATTAATAGGTGGACACTAAGGTTTACCTTCAGCATTTGAATATATAGCAAAACATTTATGGACATAATCTGTTTATTTGTTTGTCACTTATGGGGTTAAATAGTGGTTAACAAAAAGCTGTAAACCTTTGACCTTTTGGATATATTCTGGATTTTCATATATTTTAACTTAACTTTAAAGCACCTTTTTAAACGGCATTGTTATTTTAGGTAACACTGTTTTTATTTTGATGTATTTTAACTTTCACAATTTTATCATGCTCCTTTCTTTTGTGTAATTTTCTTCCCATTGAATGATTTTTCTCTCGTCATTTTATATTTTACTCGCCTGGGCTATGCCACTTTATTCACGCTCTTTTTGTGTAAGTTGTGTTTTCAGTGAAAAATGCAGACCTGATTTTAACTCAGTATCCCAAAGAGAATCAGTTAAACTTGTTTTTGTTTTAATAATGTGGCAATAATGAATTGGAAGCCGACTAAGAACCTCTAACAGCTTTGTTGTGCAGCTAAAATTGTAAATGACTTCCATTCAAAGCTCTTTACAGCAACTAGTCAGTTGTTTCTGGGTTTTTTTGGATGCTTTTGTTTTTGTACTTCAGTGTCATATGGACAAGAGAGGCCAGGAATCGATCCAAAAACACTGCAATTATGTGTCTGTCTCCAGAGCCACCGCTACCCGACAGTGATGTCAGAAGCCGGATACGTAACTCGCCACTGATTGGCTCGAGAAAAACAAGAGAAAACAACTCTCAGCCCAGTTTCGCTAACCTTAAGACACCATGCCAGATTTAATTTCATTGGATTACCAGGCCTCTTGTTCACACAGGTGGTCATAGGTACAGTCAGTCTAGAGCCAACAGCTGCCTCTTTTCAGTCTGAATGGGGGCTTTCAAACCAGCTTTTTATTTAACTGAGGGTGATTGAAGGCTAATCTGAGAGTCTCAGCCTTATTCCTGAACGCATGTAGAATAGGAAATACGTGCTTCACTGCGCAGCAGCACAATGTTCATTCATTTGTTTAAATTGCTTAAATATTAATTAATCAACCCATGTAAATGAAGTGACAGCTGCTCTAGGGATGAATGCTTACGTGAAAGCTGTGTGTGTGCATGCGTGCGTGCGTGTGTGTGTGTGTGTGTGTGTGTAAAGGAAGGCCTTCCTCTGTGTCCAGAGGAAGGCCATGACTTATGAGGAACAATATAGACGGCACACACACACAAATTTTCTGACTCTTTGAACACTGTCTGTTTAATTAAGAAGTAAAGTGTCTTTTCTTCAAGAAGCAAAACAGGGAAGGACATCTCCCATCACTGCTAACACATCTGGTGCATACAGACCATGGTTTAATTCATGTGGCATGCTCTACAAATGAAAAACAGGAAAGAAAAAAGCAAAGAAAGCAGCTGAAGCAACAGAAGACATCAGACGGCTCAGACTCGATGCGACAGCTTAGAGTCAGGACAGACAAGACTCGGGAATACATAATTAAGGCTTCGTGACCAACACAATCCAGCTGCTATTATTTAGTCCAGTCAACGAGTTAGGTCAGACATCTAGTCAAACACTTAAAACTGGTAAAGGAACGACAAAGTATGTGACACTAAAACGCCGCAAATTTAGTAAAAAAAACTTGGGCTCTGACATTTTTATCTAAGTTTGCTAGGGTGCTACAGTCAAGCTTAGTTGCTTAGATTGCAGCAGGGGAAGACGTTTCTTTCCTTAATCAATAATGTATTCATTTCGATACAGGCAAGTCTGCATTGTTCAACAAAGGCTGTGGAATGTATGGGAGGGAGTACCACAAGGCGTGGAGATACTGCAACATTCATCTAATTAACAAGCAAGAAAGACAGACAGCAGGATGGAGCGATGGGATAAAGGATCGAGGGACAACACGTGGAGAAAGCAGAAAATGGAAACAATGAATACAAGGAAAGTGAGAGCGCAATGAAACGTATACATGTTTGTTTTGGGTCTTTCGTGCCCCGAAACAAACATGTATACGAAGATGTTTGTTTGATTTAAGTTAAGAAAATGATTTAAACTTAAGCTTTGTACAGTTTAGTATGGAAGCCCATTTCCTCCACTAAAAAAAAAAAAAAAAAAAAAGGCTCCATAACTTGAAATTTCGACTTATTTTCTCATAATTTTGACTTATTTTCTCAAAATTTGGACTTATTAACTCAAAATTTTGAGAAAAGTTAGCGCTGCCAATCAGTAATCTACGTGAATGACGTCATTTCCTTGTTACCCGGAAGCTGAAGCCCTCAGGTACAAATGCTAAGCTACCGGTATTACATCCAGTCATGAATGCACACATTGCTGAGTGTTTTCAGTGTGGCTTCAAAAATGATGAAATCCTTGTGTTATTAGCCGAATCAGATGGCGTTACTATCAGCAAACGTACTCGCAAAAGCACCAATTTGTTGCGATCCGGTTTTGAGTGCATGTTACTCTGCGTTATATGCTTCCGGGTAACAAGAAAGTGACCTCATTCACGTAGATTACTGATTGGCAGAGCTAATTCGTTAATAAGTCGAAATTTCAAGAAAATAACTCGAAATTTCGAGTTATGGATACTTGTTTTTTGTTTTTGTTTTTTTATTGGCGGAAACGGGCTTCCATAGTTTAGTTATTTAACTGTCTCTGAGTTTCTGGGTCAGGGTGTCTTGTTTGTTGTTGTTAGGTTCCTTTTGTGTCTTTGTTTCTCTCTCTGTCTCTCTGTTTGTTTATGTGTGGGTCTATGTGGTAACAGCGCAGTGACTGTTCAGAGGCGGGGATGTCTTGGTCCCCGCCCTCCAGCTTGGCACACCTGCGACAATCAACTCACCTGCTTCTCGTCTGGTAATTAGTCGGCTCCCTTCAGATACGGAGGACATTCCTTAATCAGCACTTGAGCCACAAATCAGTCTCAGTAGATACTCATCTCGGTTCTGTAAGTCTGATCACATGCCCGCCTCTCACCATTCTCTCTTCTGTCCAGGAGTCTGTCCTGTTTTCCTCGATGATGATTTGTGAGTGTGAGTTGGAGAGAGAAGTCTATTTCGCTATTAAGCCTAAGGACAGAGTGGAATCCACTGGACCATCGGCTTGGATACTTTGCATAGAGACTGTAAATGATCCCTTTTTTTGCATCACTTAAAATAAACTCAGCAAACTACAATCTGAGTCTGCGTTTTGAGTCCTGCCTGCTCTCTGAGTATTACAGGGGGAAACTCTTAGATGGTATTCTCCAGAGGCTAACGTGGAAATGTCTTTGACTGGGAGTCAACAGCACCAAGAGATTTAGCCTCGAGGCAAACGAAACATACACGCACGAGGTAAAGTGCACGCAAAGGCATTAAAGCATGTAACGTATACGCAGGGAATTTTCACACACATCATACAAGCGCGGAGGCGTAATCGTGAACAGACAAACATACTGAGGGTCTTACGAGGCATAATCATTGGAGGCGAGCTTCACCTCATATTTCACATGAGGATTAGCAGAAATCTGCTTGGAAGAAGGCGGCACGGAGGCTCGGCTACTCACTAAGGTAGCCAAATAAACCTTTAACTACAGAGGGTGAGACATTATATAACCTTTGCAATGAAATGAGAGGAAACCACAGAGGCAAAGTCTGTAAGGGTCTTCATCGTATATTAAATGATGCCCCTTAACATGTGTTAAAGTGCACAGAAAACCATTTCTGGTCAAACTTCAAGCCTGAATTTCCTATTAAACACAATGAGAAAATGTTTTTAAACCAGTCCAACCACTTCTATAACAATTTATAGCTCTGCACACCAAAAATATACATAAAAAAGTATTGAGAGTAACAAAGAATTTTATGAATTTTAACTATGTTTTTTTGGAATGTAGTGACTGAGTTGAAAATGTATTATATTATGTAAGTCACTAGGTTTTAACTCAAAAGGAGCATACAGTCCATCATATCTAATGTATAAGGACTATTTACATCTTGAATGAGCAGTATGTAGGTTTAAATTACACAAAAGGTGCAAGGCAAAGCAAAGAGAAGACAAAGTGCTGTGATGAGCACTTTAAAGTGGAATATTTTCTCCTAATATGATGTGTATAGTAGAGACCACTTTTACGTGGTCTTGGTTTTGACTTGGTCTCGGCGGACTTCGGTCTTGGTCTTGTCTTGGTCTCGTTGTGTTGGTCTTGCTGTCTCAGATCGACAGTATCCATGACACACAACGTAACGTTCGATAATGTGTCATGCGCAAAAGCGTCAGCTCTAAGAGCCGTGCTTACAGAGTGCTTTGTAGTAAATCAGAAGAATCGACTCCCATTGAGCGAGAGCCGGCTCTTCACTTAATTTCCTTTCGCTGCTCAGCTCTCACACAGTGGCTCAGCTATGCTCCAATCCCTCCATATTGTGGCCAATCACATGCGAGGATATAGGATAATATTATTATGTGAAAACCAGAGAGGGTGAGAGACGCGGCAGTCAAGTGGAGCGTGCGTCTGTCCTCTCAGTAATTGAGTGAGACAGTAGACAGCGGTGAGGAGGGCTGTGCGAAAGCAAAAACACATTAATATGGCTGACACCTGTAAACGAAGCAGCATCTAGCTGCAGTTTAAAGACTTTTTTGTCTAGGACTCGGTCTCGTCTCGACTTTGTCTTGGTCTTGACTCGGTCTGTCTTGGTCTTGGTCTTGTCTTGGTCTCGATACCCTCTGGTCTTGGTATTGTCTTGGTCTTGGTTTAAGCGATCTTGACTACAAGTCTAGTGTATACTTCTATTAGCAGTGTTGTGGAGACACAAATCTATTTACACAATCAAAATGTAGAGAACTGTCCCCGTAGCAAAAATAATTGCAGTTTGGTGTTAAGAGTTGGTTTAAGTCTAGCCTAAGGTTAAGTCTAGTTTAAGCTAGAGTTACTAGCAGGCCTAGATACCACTTGGTATATGCCTTGCTAACACTGATTATCAGGAAAAAGTTGTGTTCCCCAACCGGTTGAAGGGTTTGCTGTAGGTTGGTGACAGTCACTGTGAAATCATTTGCTAAAGTTCCCATCGTACAGGCCTATAGACTGATCAGTGGGTGTGTGGAAAATTTGTGTATTCACAAACTGTTTGCCAAATGGTTTGTGAAGGTTGCTAAAAATTGTTAAAAAACCAGTGGCAAAGAGGTTTGCAGTGCTGCACCAAAAACCTTGTCATTTCATCAGTCACTTGCACATTGCTGCTTGTCACTCATAGTTTGTATGGAAATATTAATGTTGGCCTAGCAACTGGTGGTTGCCAACATGTCTCTAGACCTGTGTGACTGAGGCCTTAAGCAGGGAGTAGTTACAGTTTGGGTTTGAGTAAAAATACAGAAAATAAATGTAAGTCAATGTAATGTCCTGTGACCCTGAAGGCAGCACATCTAAGTGTGTGTGTGTGTGTGTGTGTGTGTGTGTGTGTGTGTGTGTGTGTGTGTGTGTGTGTGTGTGTGTGTGTGCGTGTGCATGTGCATGTGTGTGTGTGGAGTGTGGCAGGTGCCAATCAGGACATTCAGTAATTCCCTTCCACTCAACATCACCTCTGGTCAAAAAGAGGGATTATCTCTTACCCCTTCATTTCTCCGCATCCCCTCTCCACCTACTCTATTCCAGCTCACAGCTCCTCCCTCCTCCTCAGCCCTCTCCTGCAGCACTTATCTGCTTCTCTCCATCCCTCCTATCTCTTAGAACTGTGCCACATCTAGCATTACAGGATCAATAAACCATTACCGCAGTACCTTTAAGACATTTGTATATTTACTGTAAATAAACAAGATAATCTTTGAGAGGTTCTACAGTCTTAACCAAACTGCATGTTTTATTGTGGACCACAGGGTCAGATTTGGTGGAAAATCTGTTGAACTACTTTAGAGGAAGATAGCTTAATGGTATAAAACATGAAGATTGACGCTTTTCCTTTAAGGGCAAATGGACCAAAAGATTTAAGATTTTCTTGAACAAGAGGATCTTGAAAAGAGAGAAATGTTTACAGAAAAGTGGTAGAAAAGACTTAAGACACACTACAGCCATTAGGATGGGGAAGGAAATGAAAGAATTCAGAGGAAGTGTAGCTGTAATCTTGAGTAACATTAGCACTAATGACACAAGCATAACAGTTTCATTGGTTTACAGCAATTATACCAAGGCACTGCATCACAGATTAGCTAACAGTGGCATGCGGATGTTCAAAAATATATCTAACACCATAAAGCTGGTCAGGCTTTCATCGAAGTCCCTGACAGCAGTATGAGAGGTCAAACACACTCAGACTTAAGGAAACACCAGCAAACAGAAAATGTCAAAACCATAAAAAACACAACAAACACAGTGGAAGTTATATAAAAAAAAATGGAAGTTGAAACCTCAGAAAACACAATGTAAGTATCTTTGGGGAGACAATAATGTGATCTAACAACAACTAAAGTGACAGAAGTGACACACTTAAAATAAGCAGTGGATTCATCAGTGTTGTCAGATAGAAAAAGATGCAGGTCGTGTGTTTTAAATGCATGATTCATATAATACTGTAGGTACTTGTTTGGTATTGGACACTTACTGGAAGCTTGTCATGTCCGCAGCTGTTCCGTCATGTTATTGTCTCCCCAAAACACTTCTGGCATGTTTTGTAAAAGTTTTTTTTGTGAGTTATGATGGCATTTTTTCTGTTTCCGTTGTGTTTTATGACACTTTCATTGTGTTTGTGTGCTTTTTGCAGCTTTTTTTTCTAGTTCCTGTCTCCTTGAGTAACAGTATGCTTCACCTCTCAGAGCCACCGCTCCAGATACGTCCAGAGACAGATCACTCTCTGCCTTCCTCAGCCAACATCTGTGCATGACCAAATGTACATATTTAGACATGTTTTCTCTGGATATGTTGTGTTTATTCGGTGATCAAGAAGGAGCGAGGACTGCTGTAATACCCAGTGACATCAGTGCATGGACAACCAGTGCATTAAAACACAGAATGGCATCATTATTGTAACACACTGAACAGAGGAGCAGTTTTCCTCCATTATCTGCAGTGATGAACCTTAAATTCTATGATTGTGGCAGGTTATTGTATCAATGTTGCTCAACATCACTACGTACGTTTTGTTTATTACTACGCACATGTGCATTTCTGTCCTCTTTTCTGGTTCTGATTCTTCTAAACTAATGAAGGTGGTAATATATATTTATAAATGACGTTCAGTTCTACTCAACAAGCTCCCAATTACTGAGCTACAGTACAGGGAAGAATTTGTTTTGGACAAAACCGTTGTTGCTCACCTGGATGATGCGATATAGGTTTTCACTTGTATCATAAAGCATTGCTTTCTTAAAGGTGTCCCTTAACAGTTTAATATGATGAAATTATTATCTCCACATAACAATTCTCATCTTGCCCCGCTCCCTCTGTTACAATCTGGCAAATATGACAAATTCCAGGAGCTAAGCACTGACACATGAAACCACACAATCATGCGCTGTTCATCTGCTCCTATTCAGGGTTCGATGAGACTGGCTTTGCTTATTCAAATGAGGGGACCAATCAAGACTCCAGCACCATGTCTGAGGGAATCCTGCACAATGAATGGAGATTTCCCAGATTAGAGCACACCGCACCACGCAGTCAGTGTTAGCCAGGCTACGGCAACACCCACTCCTTTCACATTTCCTTCTCTCGCTCTCTCTCCTCGCCTTTCTCTTGTTTAGTCACTACATCCCTCATTCTGTCCTTTCTCCTGCTCTTTTTAAATACTTTCTCCTTCCAAACCAGTCCTCCAACACTTTCCTGCAGATACTTACCTCATCCTCCTACCTTGTTTTCGCTCCTCCACACGTCTTTCTACCATCTACACCCTGGCTCTGCAGCTTCTTTTTCGAGATACCAACTGATGATATTTTGTGAGGTGCAGCTATTTGGTGAGAACTCCCTTCACTCGGCAAGAGTTTGATTTCACGAGTTGTTGATGGTTATAACAGTAAAATACCCAAAAGCCGCAACTTTTGGCAAATCACATAAAGCCAAGCAATTTAACCATCAGTCTTTTCTCATATACTTTGCTCACTATTGCGTCCACCCATCAACAACAACATCTTTCCGTTCACTCTACATCCTGGCTTTCATTCATCAGTTTACTTCTCCATACCTTGTCAGCCATGATCATGGACGACCCTCCATGAATGCCCAAGATTGGTATGAGCGTCTGCGAGGAAATAAAATCCAAAATCTGGGCGATGGCCTCTTGGTCAGTGCCGTCCCCGAACACCACGCCGTGGATCTTGGTTCCTGACATCAGGTCACACATGTGGGTGATGATGCTTTTTGGATCAGTCTCATTGACCAGCAGTGTGACCACGTTGACATCGATGGGGTCTTCTTTGCTCCACAGCGCTCGGATGTCCCGGTCTGAGATGTAGCGCGTGCGTCCCAGGATCACTGCAATGTTCAGGACCGGCACTTTTTCTGAGCCACCAGTTCGCTGCTTTTGAGCCGCCACGGGATCGGCTTTCATGGTCAACGCCACCAGGAGAGCCAGGGAGAGCAGCGTGCTATTACTTCCGCCGTTACAGCTGCGATTGCTGCCCCTTCTACTCCTCCTCTTACTTCTTTTGCTGCTGAGGGACATACTGCCAAACCACTTCATCCCCTACATGAAAGGAAGTTGAGGGGTGAAAGAGACGGATGAAGACAGATCAAAGCGTGAATGAGATTGGAGAGAGAAAGAGGTGTGGAACGATGAGGGAGAGAAAAAGCACAGATAAGTTGTTAATGCACAGCTCTTAAACCCCACACGTTCAGGTAGGAACTTTCTTTTTCGTCTTCATTTCTCCTTAGTAACTTTGTTAAACACAAACCCTGCGAGGTGGGAGATGGCCTTGTGAGGAAGTTGTGGAGGGGTGAAAGAAAAAGAAGATGACTAACAAGTATAAACTTTATGGTCACGACTGCAAGAATCAGATGATTCAGGAGCAAGCTGTTCAGTATTCAGAAAAGGCAACAAGACATTTTTATAGTGTAATAAACCAACATTTGCCAATCGGCAAAGAACGCTACTCAGCTTACAGTACAAAAGGATTTCTATGACAATAATAGACAAACTGTCAGATAGATACTTTCAGCTATGCCATTATTTGCAGTGTTTTGCAGAGCAGACAAATAAAAATGTGTGCATGTACATGTGCGTAAGAGGCTGACGTAACAGTGGGCAGACTGAGGATCATTCAGTTCAACTTTATCTACCATAAAATATGAGAAGTGGCAGCCAAAAGTGCTCTTTGTCACATAAACATCATGGCTCGAGAACAAATGATAACAGTCTTCCATTTGGACTTCTTTTTACCAACATAGTCAGTATAACTTTTAGTTCAGTGCTACTTAGATGGGAAACATTATAATTGCTAAACAAAAGTATCAATGTTTAGTCTTAGAGTTGACCGTTCTGGTCAATTGTGTTGTCAAGAGCTGACCAAATTTTTACTACGTGGACAATTTCTTGTGTAGAAAAGCACTACATCAATAGCCTTTTAGGATAAATTCAATACTTTTGGCAGCTAGAGGAACAGGCTATCACTCAGCAACCAGGTGTTGCCAAAATACTGGACCCACCTATGCTTACATTAGCTTAACTTGTGGTATAGCAGTTAACACATTTGCCTTATTCAGTAAAGATCTCTGGTTCATATCTGGGAGGACACTAATCCACCTAGTGTGACCCTAACTCCAGTCCCAAGCATGGATTAATGGGAGGGTCGTATCAAGATAGGCATTCGATGTAAAGTTTGTGCCAAATCAAGTGCTGGAAAATGAGACAGCAGCTGAAAGTACCTTCTGCTTACTTAGCTTTTTCTCACAGTGGGTTCCAGATTTACTGACATCATTACAAAGAAGCCAACAATGTTTCTGCAATTTGTTTTTACCTCAAATCATCCATCCATTTTCTTCTGCTTATCAAACCCAGCTATTATTTGGTGAGACGCTAGGTCCACCCTAGACGCCACCATGCCCAACACTACGTGATGCTGAAAAACTAGTTTGTGATTTTTTTACGTGGACTGCCATAATCCATTATAATCAGGTTGTTCTTAAATTACCATAAGAAGCCTTCACTGGATCCAAAATTCTACAGCGAAAGCAATAACTGGAACTAGAAAAAGTGAGCACATGTCTCCCATATTAGCTTCTCTTCACTGACTCCCTGTTTAATCCAAAATTGACTTTTCTAAATTTAAATCTCCTGTAAAACCAGCTCCCAGTTTGGATTCAAGACGCACACACTCTCTCTACTCTTAAGATTAGACTTAAAACGTTCCTCAGTTTGGCCTGGATCAGGTTACCCTGAACCATCTCTTAGTTATCCTGCAATAGGCCTCGGCTCCTAAGAGGACATGACGCTCCATCCCTGCCCACATTGTTTTTTATCATTCCATTAATCCAACTGCTAAGCGCTCTTTTGAAATCCTATAGATCAATAAGCATTGAAACCTTATATCAAGTCAACTTTTTTGCATTACAAGTTTGATTAATTTTATGGTAAATATTAAAATATCTTATTTTAATAAACATACACAAACGTTTTGATGCATGCTCAATCATCCAGGTAGGTAAATCCCAAAAACTTTTTGGGCATTTTCTTTCTACTTCTTTCTAGAAGACACTGAAAAAAATCTATAAAAGTTAAACAGTGTATGAAACTATTGGGTGCAAAGGTCACACCCAGGTTTTCATTAAATGCCTCACTGAACCGACGCGCTTTTCCAAAATACTCAAGTTGTATGGAAACCCATCAAAAAACCTAATGTTGCTAACACAGATACACTCACAAAGAGATTAGTTTGTACCCCATAGGTAAATATGAAGCAAACTAAATAAAGCTAAGAAAAAAAAAGCAGACCAATACAAAAAGGCGAGTCTTGCAAATAGCATGGGACGCTACACAGCGCATGCCTCTGACGGAGGGGCAGAAGTACGGCGATCGAGGGCACCTCGCTGAAAACAAATGTTTGTGTGTGCCAACGTGACTAACAGGTTAGATGGTGATCACAGCTACTCTGCACAAATCGAACAGAAAAGCGAAGCGACATCATCGCTTCTACGCAACCCCTCCCCCGTGGAGAGAGCACTCACGGCCTACTTGAAAAGCCAGTGCTCAGCAAACATAAAACATCATCAGGCATTCTAAGACTTATGAGCAGGTGTGCTGAACAGTAGAGCGTGAGCGAGCTCAGAAAGGCATGAAACATATGGTCACATAATGCGTCCATGTGTATTGTTGACGATTTATGGATTCACTGACAGGCCCTTACGTTTTTGCATGGGTGCGGAGACCGCTGGTGCATAACTGATTCACAGGAGCTGTTGTTCAGCGTGCTGTTGTCAGAGGCAGCACAGCTTCGTGAGGTCACACTCTTACCATTAACATTAAAGACAAAATAGCATAGAAAGCAATCAACAGGGTGGCAAAAGCTTCCATGGACACCCTGGATACACCCTGGACAGGTCGCCAGTCTGTCGCAGGGTTAAGACACAGAGACAGACCACCATTCGCACCCACATTCACTCCTTTGGGCAATTGGGATTAATCAATTAACCTATCCCCACAAGCTAGATGTCTTTGCACGGTGGGAGGGAACCCATGCAAACACGGGGAGAACATGCAAACTCCACACAGAAGACCTGATGGTGGAATTGAACTCAGGACCTTCTTCCTGTGCAGCAACAGTGCTAACCACCGTACCACCATGCCACCGTGCTGCTCGATAGTCACAGTTTGATCCAATTAGCAAAAGCTTCTATTCCATCATTTAGTTGTTTGTTATTATTATTCATTTTTGCTCTCTTTTCTCCTTCCTCCGCTCGCCTGGTTCTGCCAGGGTTTCTTCCTGTTAAAGGGGAGTTTTTCCTTCCCACTGTCAATAAGTGCTTGCTCATAGAACTCATCTGATTATTGGATTTTTTCTGTTTTCTCTGTACTATTGTAGGGTCTTTATAATATAAAACACCATGAGGCAAGTGTTTTTGTGATTATTAAAAGTATTTCTTTCAATTCAGTATTGAATTGAACTGAACTGAATTTTGTTTGTGTAACATTACCTGTGGAGCAGATTACATATACAGTTTTTCAGAAGAGAACTTGAGCAGAATCTGTTAAAGAACAGCATTCCAGTCTTAAGTTTCACCATTTAGAGGCCTTATGAAGCCCACACAGTCTGGAAAGTCTCCACGGAGCTTTGGTGGACATGCTCTTAACTAAAACAACACTGTTCTATAAATGTGCACCGTGCAGGCATGAATATTAGTATTTGTTTGTTAGTATTTGTTTCTCGTGTTCTCTTTAGATGATGCACACACACATAAAACAAAACAGATAGCAAGCTGTTAGACAATTTCATGAGATGCAGCATCTGTCGTGGAAAATGATTTAGGGAAAGTGCGCACACGCAGCCTTTGCTCTGAGTAGCCACAGCGACGGGACTCAGCACAAACCAGTTTCATAAAAAAGGGTCAAAATGGCACCAATTCGGTGTAATATGGTATTTATAGAAACAGGCGAGTCGAGGATGACAAGATTATGTTTCAGTTCCAATTGGTGCCGTGGAAATCTGACAAACAAAAGAGTGTTGTGGTCTTTTTGGTTTTTTCGTTTCCTTGTCACAACTCTGCAGCAGTACAGGGATATTTTGGGGCGATGAGAAAAGCAGTAGAGGATAAAAAAAATAGAGGAAGTAAAGCAAGGCAGGCAGAAAAAAAGTGGTATAATAAAAGAGGGCGAGAAATACAGAAAGAAAGGGAGAGAGAGAGAGAGAGCACCCCCAGCCAAATCGTATTGGGCAGTTTGTCGTCACACAAAGGCTACCGTTTCTTGGCACCACAACCGTAAATGATGTTTGGCAGGCGCATCCATACTACTGGCTAGTGTTCACACATGCACACATACACACACACAGACTGCTATTTCCTCACGAGCATGAGGCACAAAACAGATCCTCCCTGTGCGTGCGCGCATTCATTTCAATTCTTCACTCTTGGTGATTCGTCAATAAGAAAGTGAGGCACTTTTATAGGTATCATTTCATTTCTTGTTCTACATATTCAATCACAGAACGCTCTCCACGCAGACACTTCGGCAATAAAAAATCTCTCTCGCTAAGCCACGGCCGCAATTCCCTCGTGCTTCACGGTCACAAACCCCACATTTCCGATCCGCACGCAACTAGGTTTCACATGCATCAATAATTCAAGCTGCATTATCTTTATGTAACGGTTAATATAATTGCATGTGCCGCCGTGGCCACATTTGTTCTTTCTGCTATCTTCTACGTGGTATAAAAATTAGATTAACATAGTTTACACACTCTATGATTTATTTACACGGTCAGAGTGGTTGATACTGAGGGTGATAAGTGTGATTCTTGCTATGCCACAACCCAGGGCATGGATGTGTGGGTATGTATGCGTTACAAGAGTGTCCCAAATACTGCATGCTTTTCATTCCATCCCTCACTAGCTCATCTGTGACTTCGTTCATCACTTCATACCTTCACTTATCCATCTGTCCTCACTTTCATCTTTCATACTGCATCTTTATGCCATCTCGACCATTTGCTACCAAACTGAGCTAACTTGAGGCACTGTGTGTATTCTCAAAACCATTATTCTCCATTTGTCATTTTTCTTTAGAGTCTGACCGATATATGAGGGTGGATATATGAGCCGATATTAGCAGTTTGTTGAAATATGGTATCTGCATTTCTAAGGCAAAAATGTTTGAGTTTGTCCACCAGAGGGAACTACGAGATTCTCTCTCTTGGCGCATGTTGTTGGAACACCACAACCGCAACAAGCAGAGTGAGAAAGAGCATAAACAAACAATCCACGACTTTGCTGTCATATTACCTTTTT
Source organism: Aulonocara stuartgranti (assembly GCF_965226115.1). NCBI lineage: Eukaryota > Metazoa > Chordata > Actinopteri > Cichliformes > Cichlidae > Aulonocara > Aulonocara stuartgranti. Next base: position 22,433,168 of record NC_138942.1, on the reverse strand, counting down.
ATGGCCTCACAAATAAATGCACTTAAATGTTAGAGAAATCAGTTTGGGTGTCTCAAGGAAAAAAATATTGTATCAGTATTGGTTTTCCTTTTCCTTTTTGTTTCCCAGCACATATTCTCCACTTTCCTCTGTCAAGATCTGAAACTAAACAATTTATTCATGTTTTGGTGCAACATATTTTATACTCATAGTCGACCCTATGGTACAGTCGCTGGAACAGGCTCCAGCCCCCCAAAGACACTGAATTGGATAAGCAGAAGCAAATGGACGGATGCATATTTTACAGTCCAGACTAGCCTTTTTGGGGGTAGGCTTTGCTTATTTCAGCAAGATAATGCAACACAATTTACAATTTTGCAGGTATTGCTCCATAGAGGTTTCACAGTGAAAGTCTGGGTGCTAAGATGGCCTACCCTGCTGGAATCAAACAAAGAGGAACTTTCATTTGTTGCAGTATAAGACACTTAACACATATTTGCTGTCAAAGCAGTTTTTAATGAGGGGAAAGCTGTTTCTTTGCACCAGAATCTAACCATTTTACAATGCTACAGCTTATTTATTGGCTTTTTAAACTCAGTAAATAACATGGTTGCATTTGGATGTCCCCCCCCCCCCCCCTTCTGTATTGTTTCTCTTCCTGCCCCCACCCCATACTTGTAACACTGTGCCCAATTACACAAAGAATAATTCAACAATAGCTAAATACTAAAATAATTCTGCTTCGTTTTCCCTTTCTCTCCCCCTGCACAATTTTTCTCCTATTATTTTGCAACTAATTTCATTCATTCCCCAGGTTCTCTATCCCTCTGTCCTTTTCTATTTCAAGAGTTTCATTCTAAAATGAGATTCTTCCATTTGAAAAAAACAGACACCAGGAGAAGGAAACTGTATGAATACCAATGTGCTGCTGAACTTATAGGTCTACTTTCCTTTGCATACGAACTAAGCATGCGAAGGAAGATTGGATACTATTTTTTCCAAAAATAAGACTGTAGTAAAGCTATTTTTCTTTCACCGGCCAATGGATTTCACCTTCTGTCATCTAACACCCGTATCAAAAAGAAGCCTCTGCTAAACACACAAAGAGTTTTAAATTCTCATGTTTATAAGAACTAATAATTAGCATGAGTGTGTAAGGAGAGGAGTCAAAAATGTGCTACCTTAAGAGACCAAGGGCCAACCTTCCAATTTGGAAACTGAAGCCAACAAAGGAATCCCCAAACTGTATTAACTCTAGTGACCGCTTCAGAAGTGAATTGTTCTCCACAGATGCACAGATGTTAAAATGCCAAACTTTATAGCATTAAAAAGCATGTTTACAGCCTGGTACAATTAACCATTTTGGTCCCCATTGTCAGTGTACCAAGGCAGTGATGTAGTGGTTAGCACTCCTGCCTTATAGTAAAGTGCTTTGGATTTAAAAAATCCAGCCTGGGTCCTTTCTGCATGACAGACTGGATGTACCTTATGACATCTGGGAAAGGCCCCAGCCTCACAACCCTAAATTAGTCATAACAACTCCGTGGGGGAGGGGGGGTCATTTATTGTTATTATTTGCAGGAGTAAGGGGCATGACCGCTTTGATCAACAGGTGTCTCAACAGAGGCACCTGAAGCCTGACTTTGAATAATCAGAGTCACTGAACAGGACCTCTCCGCTGTGTCTCTGCTGTTGATTCCCTTTTGACTGTTTTTCGTGGAAATATCTGTGCTACATTAGCATTAGCATTATCTGATAGCTTAGCACCCCACCCTCTTATCTACATATAGTCACTTCAGGCTCCAACAAAACAAGCGGCTCCTTTAAATTGCAGAAGCTGAAAAAGTCACGGTGGTTACATATAAGGTCTACATTGTTTTTTAAAAATGCTCATTAAAATGCTGCTAAACCCAGTTCACCAAAACCTGTGGAAGTATAGTGTTTGCAAATTAGCTGACAAGATTTCAGTTTACACTGCCAAATCAGTTCTCTCTCGATGGAGACTAACAGTTGTATAATATCTTTAATGATTCTGGGGGCTGCTCTAATACCTGCCAAATAACCATAACAATGTAATCAGGGCCAATTTTTTGTTTGAGCTGAGGCGCGGCAAATTAGCTGACAAGCTTGCTGACATAATGTGCCTTTTGTTAGACACAGTTCCTCAAACTTTGCTACACAATTCCCCATATTCCCCTCATATTCCTCTCCTTTGTCACCTCATTCCTCTGTCCATTTTTTTTCCAGTCATTCTCTCATCCAGTCTCTCTCAGGCCCCAGCCATCTGCTCTGTGTGCCCTGACATGTGCATGAGCGCCCGTGAGAAGCCCAGTGGAAGTAATCGTCTGTTACCACTCAGGCTTCACCGTGTTGTGTGCCCACTGCGCATACCTCTTTAGCTCCCTGCAAACCCACTGAGTGTATGGGCACAAGAGAGGTAGAGAGAGAGAGACAAAGGAAGACATGAGATTGCTTGTGTTCTCTCTTATAATGGATGTGAACACAATTGTGCGCTCTCTCTGCTTCTTTGTTCTCCATCCATGCACCTGATGCCCCAATATACACCTAGCCGCCCCCCTGTCCCCCTCATTATACCAGAATTCACATTATAGTTTGACACCTCACTCATTTACTTTTGGCTCTTTTAGTGCTAATTGCATCAGTCACTTTCTGCTTCCTGCTCTGGAGCCTGTAGTAATCCCATGTTAGTGCAGCGTCTCTCTTTCTCACTTGCAATTTCAACGTGCTGTGATCGGCACGATGGGTAAAACATCTGCAGAAGAATGCTATTTAGATCCATGAGTAGGTTCACGTGCTACTTGATCTTGCCTTGTGGCATCACAAAGAGATCCAGATCTCGTGGTGTTTCTGGTTTCGCCCAATAAGTACGCAATCTTTTCTCCTAAACCATCCCCGAAGGCCAGAGTCAGAGGTGATTTCAGGTGTTATTCACCCGTGAAAAGCACTGATGAATCCGAAGCACACGGACACTGCTGTGCAGGAGAAATCTGCTCTGTGCTCGACTTTAAAGTTGTCAGAGGGTATCCTCTAACTGAATCACTCTCTTGCTGTCTTCTGCTAATTCTGTCTTCATCTATATGTAAATAAAGGGCCATTAAAAATCAATCACCGCTATCTCCCTGTCTCTCTCCCTCAAACACATAGAGAAGATCTCGCTCTCCCGCTCTTTTATCTTCTCAGACTCCCCATTTTCTCTTGACTCCCTTCTCCCCTGTGTCTGCTGTTGCTCCTGTTTGGCATGCAACAATACTTTGAAGCTGTTTGGGCGCACACATGCAAGCAAACGTTCACGTTTTTCACTCCTGCACGAGAGGGGAAAACCCTTCAACCGTGCACTGTAAGGCCTGACTCTACCTGGATGGAAGTAGTGGGTTTTAATACATTTGATCCTTTTGATGTCATGAAAAAAAAACTGGCTTGTCCTTCCATGGGCAGCAGCCTCTGGATGCAGGGAGAGAGAGGGAAAGAGAGAGAGAGCTTTTCCGTGATAGAACTGCGCTTTAACAACGTGACTGAGGGAGCAGGAGGAAGAGAGAGAATGTGTGTGCGTTGGTGCTGGGAAGGGGTAGATGTAAATTCATTTGGATCTCCCCGTTTGGTTCAGTGAAGCCAATACAATACAAGTGCGACCCCTACTGGTGAAAGCGAAAGTGGGCCTGAATCCCCCACTCTTGGCTGAGACGCTCCTCGCACAGTGAAAGAGCTTTCTTTTCTCTCTTTTTTGAGCTCGTTCTCACTTCGTGTCACAGTTTAAGGTTGGAACAGGCACGATGTGCATCTCCCTTCTTTAAATTACAACTTTAAAAAGAAATTAACTACAGGCCTCCTTGATGTATGATGACTGTTCATCCTGATGCGGGATGAGAGGAGCTAGAAGTTGTGCCAACAATTGGGATGACTAAAAAAAAAAAAAACGTGTTGTCCAACCTCTGAATAAAATAATACTCATCGCTCAATCATCCATCTTTGTTTTTATCGGCTAAAACACGCTCGGTTTCTTGTGTCGGTGGTTATACTTTGAGAAACTGGAGAAGAGGAGTGCACGAGCCCCCAAAGATCAGCCGAAGAAGCTGTTTTTTTTTTCTCTCTTTTTTTCCTCATAGCCGAGCTGACAGATTATAGCTCTAGGTGTGCCAATGAATTTAAGTTAAGGGAATAAACTGGTGTGTGTGTGTGTGTGTGTGTGTGTGTGTGTGTGTGTGTGTGTGTGTGTGTGTGTGTGTGTGTGTGTGTGTGTGTGTGTGTGCGTTTCTGTGTGTGTTGCGTGAAGCCGCCTGCGCTCCGCTCACTGCGCCAGTGTAAATTAATAGGAAATTATAGCGCTTGACGCGAGAGGCTGGACTGCAGAGTTTGCTTTTTTGTTTGCGTACCGACTCCCTTTAATCGTCTTCATCCACGTTGATCTTGTTTTATTATTATTCTAGTTATTATTTAGAGCGCCGTGTCCCTGCGGTGTGGTGCCGCACTTTTTGGATGAGGGACGCTTGTGGGTAAAACAAAAAGGCGCCAGTGGCACGCGCCGATCAAGGGAGATGGGGTGGGTGGGGGGTTATGATCATCAAAACCCATTTTCGGAGAGCAATAAGAGATACGGCAAAGTACTTACAGCATCTCCCTTCCACAGAGCTCCAAAACAGTGGTGCGAGATGGCATTGCAACAGTCCCCTCTATCCTCCGAGAAACCATGTAGCCACTGATGGTCTCACAAACACTGCACAACAGGAGAGCGAGGGGGGGTGAACAAAAAATCAACGACTCTCTCGCAATGAATTATTCCAGCGTGTCCAACAAAAAAGAAAAGAAAAGAAAAAGAAAGAAAGAAAAATAAAAGAATGAATGAAATCCCCCGTTTTAGCACTTCACAAGCGCGCCGCTCCGAATAAAAAACATTGTAATCCAATCTTCATTGTGTGTGCGCCTGTGCTGCTGATTCTCCACTGCAATCTCCACTGGCCCCGCGCATTGTGGGGGGGTGGGGGGTGGGGGGGGGTTCAACCTGCCTCGGTGCGATTGGAGCTCCCCGTATCCCGTTATTCCTGTCCCGGGAGGAGAGGAGCGCATAGGGGGAAGATGCAGACGCCGGACGCGCACATAGACGCACACGCACATTGACCAGTACAGCAGAGGCTCCGGCAGCCTGCGAGCCGTGCATGGGACCCTCTCCCAACGATTCTTGTCGTTCACGCGTACGCGCGCGCGCGCATGTGTGTGTGTGAGAGAGAGAGAGAGGGGGGGGGAGAGAGAGAGCGTGCTGGCGTTTAGTCAGCGTGTGTGCCTGCGCGCTTCTGCAGAGGCAGGGGCAGCTGGATAGATGGACGGACTGGCGGTCCGTCGGTCTGTCGCTCTCCCTCTCTCTCCCCTGCTCTCTGCGCTAAAGCTCCGTCAGGCAGCGGCTCAGTCAAAAAAAAAAAAAAACCCCACACAGTTGGGCTATATCACAAATGAGCGAGAGAGCACATTTTACCCTCCACTCCCGAAACGTTACACCATTTCAATTCTTATTTTTGTCAAGACTAATCTTCTTTTTGACAGCAGCGGCCCCCTCCATTCATTTTTTCCCCCAACACAATCAATCCTTCCGGAAAACTACAGTAGAGCACACCATAGGTCCTACAGTGCAAAAGAAAAATATAATGTTAATATAATGTTATTATTGTACAATAAACTACATGGAGTGGATTTTTTCGCTTTTCTTGCTTTTTAATGCAGACAAAAACAAAAGGCTTGGCCTGAAATCTTCGCTGGTGATCTTTTACTGAACATGAATTATTTTTGCACTAATTAACCTACCTAGGTATGATGCCTTGGTTCTTGCTGATGTTCTCATTGGCTCATTGCTCAGATTAGAGCCCACCTGCTGGTTTCTTGTAGTGCTGTGCCATACTACAAATTTTAGCATCCATCCAATACCAACTAAATAGAGTCCCAGTGTTATATATACCACTATTGATACTTTTAACCTGTAAAGGCAACTTACTAGGGAAGAGCAGTGTGTTATGATTTATGAGCTAAATCATCACCGTTTGAAAATTCTGAACACATTTTAATGACCACTAAATCACTGTGATTTTTAGTTTCCGTAATACTTAGTTAATACAATAAAATACAACTTTCAGCTTTTCATATATTTTGAAACTGGGTGTTTTGGAGACATACAATGTAAATGTGCCTGTCTTGAAAGCACTGTGGGTCAGCTTCTGTTGTTTAAATGCACTATAAATAAATTAATAAATAAAATAAATGTGACAGTCAACACAAACGGGTTATCCTCTAAGATCTACATATTGAACTTAGAAACAAGGATAGAAACAAGATATCGACCCTATCACGCGATCCAATACTAATACCAGCGTTCGTAGTGATACTATCAATATTTGGACTGATCTGCGTTTAACAAAGTCACTGATGTTGTGTAGTAGCTTAACTAGGACTGTTTCTGACTTGGAAACAAGGGTCACAAACCTTTGGTGTAAGTCTTCATCAGTTCTCTCATTTCAAACTTTAAACCAAACTGAGCATTGTTAAAATACCACAGTCTAGCTGCGTATTGTTGTTGACCATGTCAGTCCTTCGGTGGAAACGGTGCACCTATCTTCTGATACTTCCTTGCAGCAGAATAAAACACCATGTCACAGAGCTCAAACCTTTTCAAACTGGTTTACAGTCACCAGATTTCAATCCAGTAGAGCACCTTTTTGGATGTGGCGGAACAGAAGATTTTCCCCATGGATGAGCAGCCGACAAATCTGCAGCAACTGTGTGATGCTGTCATGCCAAATATCGACCAAATTCCCTGAGAAATGTTTCCAGCACCTTGTTGAATATGTGCCACGAAGAATTAATGCAGTTCTGAAGGCAAAGGGTGGTCCAATGTGGTACTTGCAAGGTGTGCTTAATAAAGTCTTTGAAGAGTGTAGTGAGATTATCAGCACTTAATTATAGCTATAATTATATTACAACTAGGTTTATAGTACCAGTAAGATACCAATAAATGAAAGCAATTGGGAGTACTTAGGGGCAACAGATAAAAATATGCAGGAACAACCAGTGATGACCACTTATTAAAATATACAAAGTCAATGATATCAGCAACAAACACAAGTCCTCGAGCATAATTTGGATTTCCTCAGTCTTTCAAATGGACCTTGTGATTATACTTTGGTAAAAAATAAAATAAAATAAAAATCTTCTAAGCTCAAAATACTGAAGCAATGATGTATCTCACATTGGTAAAAAGAGAAGCAAGTGGGAGGCACGCAAAGTCTAAAGCAAACAACTTCACAGTGAGTGGAAAACATGCTCAAAGCTCGGATAAAAACACAGGTTGGTTCAGGATAAAACCCCTGTTGAGCATACATTATTACAGTTTTTTCTGATTGCTTAAGCACATTTTTTGTAACTATTGGCTAATTTTGCAAAACTCTTCACACAAATAAGAAAACCTGTCACCCAATCATCAAAACATTGTAGTTCTCTTGCAAAAGCAAACACAGCTAGATTAACTCTTCACACCTTTGTAAAAATGGTGTTTCCGTATCAAACAGTACACACAAGCCATCATCTACTAAGCACACAATGCGCCAACTGCACACTGATGGTATGAATACAAAACACATCTGGCTTTTGCTTTCTCTGTGCACAAGGTAGGCTATGTCAGTTTGAGCTCATACTTCTGTCATAGATCCATAAGCATAGAGGGATCCAAACTTCAAGTACTGGTGTTTATTCAAACACATCAAAACAAACACAAGTGTTCATTTCCAAGTATAGGATTATTTGCAACCGCCATAATGACTATATGGGTTACTTGGTCTGCAGTGAACATGCTTCCTCTGCCCCAGCATCTGGTCATCTAGCAATTCTGTAAAGTAACAATTTCAGTATTTTTACATCAATGGTATTGGTGTGTTTCTCATTGGCATATGGCAGTGCTACAAATCTTTGTGCGAAGTGACTGTACTCACCGATTCTCATTTCAAGATGTCCCTATGGTACTTGCTACAGTGTAGCGGCTCGAGTTAGGCTGGACCCGTTGGCCAGCTACCCTCAGGGTCATTCCACGGTTGATTACATGGTCCACTATTGTAGCTCTGATGTCATCAGCAATTCTATTTCTTACTCTTCCTACCCTTCCTCTCCCCCCTCCTCATCTTCCTCTCCCCCCTCCTCGTCTTCCTCTTGCTCCTCCTTGTCCTTGTCGTCCTCTTCATCCTACTTCTTCACCTCCACGTCCTCTTCCTCGGCCTCCTCTTCTTCTCACTCTTTCTGCTCCCTCCATTGTACTCCGCACACACAGCTTACCTGTATTATAGTGCTTAGGCAGATTGCAAAGTGAACGAATTATCTAAAAAAGTTTTCACATGTGAAAGTGTGCCAGACAGTTGGCAAATTAGTGTTAATGATAGCCATACATGTGTATACTTTTGCTAGGAGTGTGTTGGAAATTTGGTAATTGAGTGTTGTGCAGTGAATTGTGCCTACAGTTTTGCAAAGTGTGTGTTACAAAATTGCAAACTGAGTGCAAAGCAGTTTTTGTGCTTTTAGTTTTGCAAACTCAGTGAGTGGTTTTGCTATAAGTCTGAATAGTTTTAGAGATTGTGCTACAGGAATCACAGTTAGGGTTTAAGCATTCAGAAAAAACTGTAAAGCAGTTTTCTTCCCTCCAGTTGAGTCCCAGAGACTTGGAGAATCAGTGCTAAGGTACATTTAAGCTGTTGGCAGCACGTTACAGTTTTTCCACCCATCTGTACATTCCCTCGCCGCAGGAATAAAAATAAAACCAATTTTTGTAGCATGACCTCCTATTTATTATCGACGATACCAGATCTTTGAAGTGTACTAGTTTATACACTCGTGACTGCCTCATCAGATAATCAACTTTATCCTCTTTCAGAATTGATTTGACACATAAATGGAGATCCAATAGCCTACATCTGACAAGTGACCTGTTCGTAATTTACAGTTATTTGCTGAGGGCGATACACAATGTAGACTTTGTCAGTCCAATGGACAGTAGAATATATAAGAACACATGGATAACCAGGGTTTCTGTTTAGTTTAATTAAATTTTAAATTTAATTCACTTTCAATATTTTCTTTTTTTAACACAGTAAGGGATGTTCAACATTGCATTTCTAAAAAAAAAAATACTAGTTATCTTTAGAAAGTAATTATTTGAAGGAATTATTTTGACCGGGGTCAATATTATTACCCCCCTGAAAAATTGACCTTTATATTGAGCCATAGCACAAACCACTGCTGTGAAATGATGGGCTTTGCCTTTGTAATGCTCAGTGCTTGTAAAATCAAGTTAAAACTGTGGGTTATGTTTCAATTTACACACAATATAAAATCTTCAGCAAGGGTTTGAGCTGTCGCTCGAGAAAGCATCATGCCAAAAACAAAAGAACCAGTTTAGACCTGTTGATGCTCACAGAGCAGTAGATGGATATACAAAGCTATCACAGTGCCGAAAACTAGAGTGAGAAGGATTATCAAGAAATTCAAAGAGAGCCATGCAACACCGAACATGCCTGGCAGAGGTAAGAAGCAAAAAATTTCAAAGACTCTGCAAAGAACAACTGCTGAGACATTAATGAATGACTTAGCCAAGTCAGGAATTTTGGTCTTAAAGAAGTCAGTAGAACCATTCACAGGAATGGACTGTAGGGTTGTGGACCAAGAAAAACTCTACTTCTGCAAAAGAGACGCCTTAAAGCCAAACTGAAGTATTCTAGGAACATACTGGAGAAAGATTATGCATGCTGGAAGCACATGTTTTGGTCAGACGAGACAAAACTAGAACTTTTTGTCCACAGAGATGCTGCTTATGTTTGGAGAAAGAAGGGAGAGACGTACAACTCAAAAAACACTGTCCCCACAATGAAACACGGTGGCTGGCATATTATGCTGTGGGGGTGCTTCAGTGCATCTGGAACTGGGAATTTCGTCAGGAATCATGATCAACACGATGATGACCCAAAACACACTTCTACTTCCAGAAGCTGTTGTTGACTGATGGAATCCTATTAAAATCTGTGGGCTGAACTGAAGGTCTGTGCCAGACGAGCATCAAATCTGGAGGCGCTTGAGAGAACCAGCAAAGAAGAAGGAGCTGGGATCATTCACGAGATGTGTCTGCAGGCTATTATCCAGTACAAAAAAAAACAACACAACTGACTATTCACATAAAATAACAATTTTGATTCTGGGGGTTATGAAATAATCTTATTTACGTGTGCAAAGTAAAATAATGTAATCGTCTAAAATAAAACCAGGATGTTTGGCTAAGCTGTGTTAAAAGAAACAAAAAACTGCTGCTTCCTCTGGTTAGCAGAAGTTGGGGGAAAAAAAGTTTTCAATCGGATCTTCAGAAAAAGATTAGCTTCAAAATAAAGTTATAAAATCACAAGTTAGATTTTGATCTACAAATAAAAGAGCAGGAACATTACAAAAAAACCTGAAGTGCACGGCTATAACAAAAGAAGCCCTAAAAACTCAGTTAAGCCCTTCATAGGTGGAACCGGACATGCTGATGTTTTATGCCTTACGTGACGCTGCTTTACCAGTTTGACTGTGTAACACTCTACTGCAAGCTGCTCCAGTGCCAGTCAGTAACCATGGTCCACTGAAGCCAGAAGCACAATGTCAGATGGCACCCCGATGCCTTCACTTTGGATCACATCCAGAAAGTCTGGCTGCACCTTCCTGTACTTGAATATAACAGTCAGGAATCAGAGGCAGGAACATCCTGATTGGAGTCCAGAAGTAAGGTTAGCTAATTGCCAAAAATGCTAATTTAGCTTTCATTATTTCCGCAGCAGAGCCCTCTGGACTGCACGCGCAATATTGTAACAAGCTTTTGGAGAATATTCACAAAACACAAGACTGACAAATCTCCATGCATCCATTATTTATCAAAATGACGCTCTATCTTAGGATAGCTCAAAAGATTGTTTTTTTTGTAAAGGTCCCTGTACCTTTGGTGGCAGAAAGTGTTGCATATACACATATTCTGTTGTGAGCGCTTAGTGGCTGTTTAAAAAGCTTCTTTATCCTCACACCTTTCTGATGTCGGACTGGGAATTTTAGAAGCTGTTTAATAATTTCTGTGACATGCAGAAAGCAGCAGTCTGGCATTGACCACCACATTCACGCCTGGATGCTAGATGCCATTAACATAATGTTTGATTTTTAAACTATCCTTTACTTTTTAGTGCTAATGATCAAAAATCATCAACTGAGAAGGTTTAGCGTCTACTTTTAGAGGCAAATGAAGAATGTTGGATGATCTGGAAGTGTACTGTGTGTGGGACTGAAGGTGTCTGACTGTGACTGCGTTTGAGTGTCTATGTGTGCGATGGCTCGGGGATACCAGTGGTGGCAGACATGCTGCGCTGCCGTGTGGGTGGGAGGGTGTCTGTGTGTGTGTGTGTGGAAGGGTGTCTGTGTGACATGCTGAGGGAGGGAGAGGAGGGGTGTTACCAGGTCACCAAACAGCTGTCTGGGAGACAGAATGGCCTCAAGGGGTGTACAACACACACGTGCATGCGCGCACACACACGGACGGTAACGCAACCACAAATATGAGACAGACATACTGGAAAACAGACATTACAGGATCTCGCTCTCCCCATACACACAAATACACACGCCACTGCAACATAACATACTGTATGGAGATCAGTTAGTTTCCCTTATGGTTCTTGATCTTTTTATTGAGAATATAATTCAGTGTTTCCACTGGTTTTCTAGATGCAGCGGCCCGATAATAAAAATCAATTTCTCATTTCTCTGTATCTCCCGTTTTCTCTCTCTCTCGCTGTCTCTCTCTCTCACACAGACACACACACACACACACACACATCTATTCAATTATAGCACACATATATTACACGAATGCACAGACACACAAATGTGAACACCCAAGGTGCACATGTGTTTGTCCTAAATGAAATGATTGTCGCTGCTGTACTTTCCTCACCTGTCGTGTTTTTGTTTACTCGATCGACTTCACCTGTTCCTTCCACTAGCACTGCAATACTGCAACTTTTGGTATCGATCTGATAAATACAGAGCCAGTATTGCAGATACCCAGGTCATAATCAGAACCAGTCCAACACCAGTGCTTTCAACTAATAAAGGCACTTGGATGGGTCACGAGTTAAGAGATTACAGTTTTTTGCAGTCGCTAACAAGCGTTTGTCCAAACAGTTGTCACATTTGCAAAACTCTAAACACAATTAGCACAGCATCGGTCTGTTGTGGCCATACCATTCACACATTTCATGTCGTGTTCACCCAATATGCAGTCAGTGAACACATTTCCACGATGCTTACATTTTCTTAACAGTCAAGCTATACCTCCCAACAAAATTATGGACTGTTTTTGTAGTATCTACGAATGTTAACAAACAACATCCCACAATAGCAAAAACAATATTCCAAACCTTAGATACAGTATAAAAACCTCTGCTTCTGCAATGATATCAGTACAAAAACAATATCAATATCAAAAATATATCTCAGCTGATAATAAACAAACAATTGAATAATTGACACACAGCTGATTTATGTTGGGTAAATTGGGCCAACCACAGCTTCTTCCATTCTGGCTTAGACTCAGTGGGGTTTATAAGGCAAGACCTTGAGGAGTGATGTTTTTGGAAACAAAAAAAAGACAAATACTGTAATTTCTGGTCGAGGAAGAGTAAGAGCAAGGGGCCCAGGGAGAAGAGCAGGCCCAAGGAGAGGGCAAGGTAGAGGTGTAAGAATGCGTGGTGGTGGCATTCCAAGGGCTGCAAGAACAGTAGTCAGTGATGAAATTCATGCCACTATCATTGACCATGTAATCAACCATGGTCTTTCACTAAGAGAGGCTGGTGAAAGAGTGCAGCCCAATTTGAGGCGGTCAACGGTTGCCTCCATTATACGCATCTTTCAACAAACCAACAGGTAAGTATTGCATTTTACATGGATTGTTTCTATTCTCACTTGACATGTCAATATGGTCATACAGTAATGCATATGTTGAATTTTTTGTCTTTCTAAAGAATGCAACGTCTTCCACCCTCTGGGGGAAGATGAAAGCTCCTCAGTAATGATCAGGAGCTTGCCATTGTAGAAATGGTTACTGCAAATAATGCAATAAAACTGCGTGAAATTCAAACTAGAATTGTGGCGGACCATGAGATATTTGACAATATCGATAGAATCAGCCTCACAACCATTTCGCGGACATTGTCCAAACACAGAGTGCGGATGAAGCAGCTCTACACTGTTCCCTTTGAGAGGAACAGTGAGAGGGTCAAGGAGCTACGACGACAATATGTCCAGGTATAGTGTATATTCAATCCAATGTCCAGTTCTATAAGCTTTGCACTTTGCAAGTAGGTAACCTACACAATACTAGGTTACAGTACAGTATGGTATACAGTAATAACATGACTTACATAAACTTTGTTTCAGAGAGTTATGGAATTGGAGGCCAACCAGGCCCCTCATGAATTCATATACATCGATGAGGCAGGATTCAATCTGGCCAAAAGGCGTCGACGTGGACGAAATGTAATTGGAAAAAGGGCCACAGTTGATGTGCCAGGACAGAGAGGGGTAAACATTACCATGTGTGCAGCAATTGCAAATGCAGGATTACTCCTTCACAGATGTCAGGTTGGACCCTATAATACAGAGCGCTTGCTTGCCTTTCTCAATGATCTCCACCAGCGCCTGGTTCCAGAGCAGGGTCAGGAGGGTGAAAACATGAGGACCTTTGTAATTACCTGGGACAATGTGGCTTTCCATCACTCGCAAGCAATAACAACATGGTTTGAAGTCCACCCAAGACTGGTAAGTCTCTTCCGTCCACCCTATTCACCTTTCCTCAACCCCATAGAGGAGTTTTTTTCTGCATGGAGGTGGAAGGTTTATGACCATCAGCCACATGACCAGATGTCCCTCCTTGAAGCCATGGATGCTGGCTCCAGGGACATCACAATTGACGATTGCCAAGGGTGGATCCGACATACCAGGCGGTTTTATCCCAGGTGCATCGACTTGGATAACATCAGATGTGATGTTGATGAAAACATGTGGCCTAACCCTGAAGATCGCAGAGATTAGATGCAAATTTTTTGCCTTTTTTTAGCCCCCCTCCCCCTCCCCCCTTTTTATCTTGGCTTTTTGCTGTTGTTTTTTTGTTCAGAATGCTCTTGTGTGTTTCATGGATATTTTGTTCACTGTAAGCAATACTGTAAAACTTTCTCTGTCCTATCATACCGTGTTTCTACTGTACCTCCTGTAGTAAACAGTAAAGAAACAAAAACTTGTTTGCTTTTTACTGGAATGCTTTTGAATGTGAACATTACTGTACATGTGGACATACAGTTACCAACCAAGACATTTCTGGTGTCAAAATGGTGGATTGCATGTTTCGCATGCAAATACCTGTAAAACTGAAACATAAAAGTCTATGCAGTTTTTGTAATGTCAATAATAGCCAGTATTTTGAAACAAGGTGTACTTTGATTGACTGCATGTACCTTGTGAGGTGAAAACAAGTGTTATTCTTTGACAGACTAATTTCATTTTGAGTCAGATTTATAGTGTTTTTGTACAGTTAGTGTGTGCAGAGAAAGATGTGTTCTATTTTGAAATGAAGAGTTAGTATATATTTAACAAAATTTATTTTTGAGAAGAAAATTATCCATTTGGCCAATTGTGTTTTGTAGGTGTGAGTCTGTGTTAAGAGTTTAGAAAAAGTATCTGAAGTATGGGTAGGCGCTTGTTAGCGATTGAAAAAAACTGTAAACACCATCAATTTGCCAAATCTGAACACAGTTTGATGACCACTAAATCACCATGAGTTTTGCTTTCCAGAATAATCAGTTATGACAGAGGTTCCCAAAGTGTGGGGCCAGCCCCCTAGGGGGGGCGCAGAGTCATTGCAGGGGGGACAAGGTATGAAAAAAAAAAGAAAGCTTGGACACTGCTAGCATAATTGACAGGTTTTGGATGGGGTTCCCACACATATTTGGCAAAGCAGGAGATGAAGCATCGCCAAATATGTTTCCAAACCAACTTCCTTCCAAGCCAAAGACTAGAAAATATGAAGAAGCTTTGGCTTTCCCTTGCGTTGGGCTCTCCAAATCACGGACAAACAGTATCCCACATTCTTGATTTTTAGTTCACAAACACTTCTTGTAATGACTAACTACTCCTGACATTTTGGAGATGCTAGCTCTTTATACAGTAAAGTTACAGTGGGATACAAATAACATCAGGCTGATCCTGCTGTAATTTGTTCAAATCACGGACAAACAGGATCCTACAGTTGTTTATGTTTTTAAAACCATTTTGCACAGAGAGACATTTTTTGAAAAATGTATTGATAGCAATGTTGAATATTATTACACAGGAAAAAAAAAACAACTACACGTAAAATAATCACACCGTGACGCCTCTGCCTTTCTAAATGGAGGGACAGTAGCTGCGTGTGTATGTAAGCTATCTGCAGATAGTCAGATTAACCGTATTTCGTCTCTATCTGCCATTCTGCAATTCATCGCATGTAAACAATAACGTGGCGCACAGCGTGACGTGAAAAAAGGCACATACCTTTGACGTTGCGTGACGAACTCTGTATAACTCGTCCACACGTAAACGCAAAAAAGGAGTTTTAAAAAGTGTTTAGGTGGGGGGGGGCGTGAACATTTTTCTTGTAAAACAAAGGGGGGCCCAGCAAAAAAAGTTTGGGAATCACTGAGTTAAGACAACAAAACAAACTTTCCAACTGCCTTGCATTTCGAGTTTTTTTGAAGCTCTGGAATATAAATGTGTCTCTAAAATACGGAGCCCCGCAGAGGACATGGGAGGGAAAAAAAATTAAGACAGACTTTTGCGAGATCTCGCAAAACTAACTCGGGATCTCGCAAAACTTTTGCAAGATCTCGCAAAAGTTTTAGCCGCATTCTTCGGAGGCCGCCAGCTCGAAGCCGACCGGGAGGTCGAGGCACGATGTGCCGGGAAAGCGGTGTTCCTCCCGGCTGTAGTAGGTCTTGACCTCCCGTTAGCTTCGAGATGGTGGGTGTCAGATCTCCGAAAATGTCGGAGCACTTTTGCAAATATGTGATGTCTTGTAAACCGAGCAGATATCTGACATTTACACAACTACATTCACGACTCAAAATATCTTAAAAGTGTATTTTGTGACCCAGAAAGAGTAATATTACAACTAAGTAGCTGCCACCATTGTTGGAATTCGACTTTTGCGAGATCCCGAGTTTGTTTTGCGAGATCTCGCAAAAGTTTCGCGTCTCTAAAGTACGGAGATGCAAAACTTTTGCGTGTCCTTACTTTCGGGATCTCGCAAAAGTTTTGCAAGATCTCACAAAAGTCCATCTTAATTTTTTTTTCTCCCATGTCCCCTGCGGGGCTCCGTACTAAAGCACTTTGGGTCAAATTCTGCTGTTTTAATGGGCTGTATTAAGACTTGACAGTCCACACAAAAAGGTTAGTGTGTTACATCTAGGCATTTTTTCATAATTTATGTTTGAGGTATGTGTTGTTTCATTTCCAAAAATCGAAAAAAAGATCACTCATCCACTGAATATATTATTTAAATGTCTGAATATAGTTTATCCGTTATCAGTAACAGCTGTAATGACCAATAACACCTGAGTGTAATGCTGAAGAACCAACACAATGATGGAAACATTAATTTCACCACTTTATGAGCTACCAGGATATCCTTTGCTTCTTTGAATGGTCTGTGACAGTGGGCATCAGGGGCTGTCCGAGGGATTTACTCCTTCATTTGGCTGCTCCTACCGAGACAAAGCGCTCTTTTTCATCGTCATTGTAAAGTAACTATGTATGCCATAGTTATGTTACAACATAGCTATGGCATATATTTCCTCCTAAAGCATAAATCCATACATCCCAGAAGTTAAATATGCAATACAGTTTCAAAGTAACACAGGTGCTGAAGACAAATCCATGTGTGTGTGTGTGTGTGTGAGAGAGAGAGAGAGAGAGAGAGAGAGAGAGAGAGAGAGAGAGAGAGAGAGAGAGAGAGAGAGAGAGAGAGAGAGAGAGCAACAGAGGAAAAGCACTGTATACTAGTTTAGTATTTGGGAAGAGACCAAAAAGACTTGGGGCTACTGGGGTACATTATGACGATATGATATCTTTACCACAGTGTTTATGAAGTCTTTATACTTCATGCAATTTGTTTAGAAAATCCCCGATTATGTCAATCTGCTCTTAAATCCTGTTAAACTCAGAAAGTGGCACTTTTAAATGTATCACATATACAACCTGTCAGTGTTGCAAGAAATATTGTTCCTGCCTTGGACAAATCCATCCATTCGTCCATCCATCCAGTTTCTTAATCACTTATCCAGCAGGGTCACAAGGGGGCGGGTACCCATCCTAGCTGTCACTATGCAAGAGGCGGGGTACGTGCCGGACAGGTTGCCAGTCAGTCACAGGACCAATTTAGAATGACCAATTAAACTGTGGGAGGAAACGGGAGCAGGCACAGAAAACACAGAGGAAAAAAGGAGCATGCACAACACAGAATAATAGTGAGCAACACAAATGACCAGAATTCATAAGAAGACAGGGAAATGATAGAATAAAGGGGGGGAAAACCTTTTGCGAAGCAATTATTACAATGTAAGAAAGACAGAAACAGAAAACTTTACCTTTTGATTGAAGCAAAGAGTTTTTTCTCTTCTTTTTTTTAATCTAACAACAGATGTTCATTATTCTCCCTTTCCATTCATTTGATTCTCTTTGGAAAAACCTATTCCACTCATAAAGAAACAAAAACTCGTCTTATAAATAAATGATAGCACGACATTAAAATAAAAGAAATCAAAACAATGCAGATGGTCGACACGACTTTCACATTGTGAAACGTTAAATTAACCTAATGTCCTCCTGGAATGATATCCAGACTTTAGAAATGAACTTCTAAAAATTGAGTTTGAAAACTATAATTTGCAGCCACTTGGAGTTCATTTGAAATCTCATTGTCACGCACTTACTGGAGTGAAACTTCTGTTATTCTTATTTTGTGTGGCATTCGGTAATACGAGGCATCAGGTATTCAGCGGCATCAGCCTACACCATTTCCTCAGCATTTCCTGACAAAGTATCTTTAAGCCTCATTAGCTACCAATGGGATAAGGTGATGAGATCAGAAATTATTCCACTTTCCTGAGCAGCATGACTTCATCCTTAATTGTTACCTTTCCACTGGTTGCATTGTGAAATACCACACATCTTGCCTCTTTTCTTTCGCCCCACTATTCGGTGATCTCTGAACATGTGGAGCTCATAGAGCCTCTCTTTGGCACCAAGGCCAAAGTTTTGTTGTGTTTTTACCTCATTGCAATGGAATTTCTTGCCATTGGACCATTAAAGCATCACGCATAATATGAACTACTGTAGGTTTAGTTTATGTGTAGCTCTCAGCCTTATTAAGAAAAGATTCTAATATTAACAGCCTTTATGGAAATGCAGGAGAGGCCAGGTTTTCCTCATGCAAAAATAATATTTATGCAGGATATGCAGATGAAAATTTAAAAACAGATACATTTATATAATTAAAAAAAAGAGATAAGCACAATGCTTACAACATGGAGAGCCATGCATTAAGCTTATCTTTTCAGATGGCGTACGTATCCTATATAACTGTTATAACATTTGATGTTCCTTTCAGATAAAGGGTCTTTTACTCTCACCAACCTCTAGATGTCTTACAGACAAAATGATATCATCAGGCCAAAGCTGTCTTATCACTTTATACAGGAGGGGCTCTATGTATAATCAAATTTAGAAATCCGCACTCTTAAAGTCTTACCAGACTAATCATACTAATCAACCATCAACTAATCATCAAGATTTCAAATAAACCTGAGATACTAATCTGATCATCTGGAAGAGTGGGGCCAGTTTCATTTCAGCTCAGTATGAGAGGTAAAAAGAAAGTTAATCCGCTGCTGTGCTCTGCTCTCTGTTTCACCATGTTTGCTTCAGTAGACAGACGCTTCACAAGTGTTGATGCCCAATTGCTTTATTTGTAATGACAGTTTTAGTTTTCAAGTTTTTCACTGCTATGCTCTAGGCACTAAGGACTTTTTGTTATATGTAATGATGAACAAGCGACAACGGCTTTTTTGTGTTTCGAAGCAGTCCTGGGAGTAAAGAGAGGTCTTCCTCTCCTTAAGAAAACACAAACTTTGGAGTTGTTGTCTCCCTCTGTGAAGCAAGACAACCAAATGAGTGGGACTCACAGATACAGGGGGAGAGTCAGGCGAGGCAGGGATTTGCATATTCATAGAGCTGCATAAACTAAATGAGGCAAAGTTGTAGAAGTACATGTAAGCACTTTTAGGGCTTAACAGTGACCTATGAATCATTGAAGCATAAAAAAGCACCTAACTCAAGGGATGAACTAGTGTTGCATCTACATATAACAGACATCTTAGCAAAGAAGCTATTTTAAATTGCATCTCTAGGCACTTTGTTACTAGCAGCCTCTCACAAGAACACCTTATTTCTTTTAATTTCTTTAGTTGAATCTATAAATTAAAACAGTTTGACAGACAAAAATAGGATTTTTTTCATTGACAGGGGAATTCCCAAAGAGCTGTTAGCTGAAAATGTGACAAATCTTAGCATGATGTGCAGTGTGTGTGTAACCCAGTAGAGAAAACTACCTTTTGTTATTTTTTTCTTGTTTTCGTTTTGATTGTATAAATGTATTTTCATTATTTTATTTCGAAAAGAAACATTTATTTTGAAAAAAGGAAGTGTGATCCTCTAGCAAACTTTATTTTTCTGTTGCTGGATCACAAGGGATAAATGCCTTTTTCATTGGTTGAAGGTGGTTTTAGCCCCGTCTTCCGAAACACCAGACCATCATTTCACATGAGCTAGATCTTTTCGCACGTGGAAATAGATGAGACAGGTCACGGATAGCTCGTGCGGAATTTTCTAACATTTTGGTGAGTTTAGCCCATGGGTTTGAAAAGTTAATAATGTGTTAGTCTGTTGCTAAAAGTTGTTTCTTCTGTTCATACCGATTCGCGAGTGGTAATTTGCTGTTTAAAAACGGTTGAAATGCTGTTGTGGTAGGATTTGTTTAGCATACTCGAAGGATGATTGGAAAAATGTATTATCTTGCTGGTTATACCTATTAATCATAATTTCATGGTTAAAAAGAGAACAAGAAATTCATTTGTTGTTTTACATGGTTAAAATAATTTCATGTATAACGAGAGATATATTCAAAGCATGCATGTAATGTATTACTGTGGTAATGTGAAAGAAATGTGAAAAGAGATAAAGAACTAAAGCTATAGCTGTGATACAAGAGAAGAAACGGAGCTGGCTGTGTACAATAATGTTAATATTGTTGTGCAGGCTAGGTTTTTTTTCCTTGTCCGTGTGGAAGGAACTAAGATTTTGGATTCCAATGGATTCTCTCCGGATGGAGATGGTGAGCCTGAGCCCAGACTGAACTTTGCAGAGGAACTTACTCTTCTTCCTCGACGGAGACTCCCAAGTGGTAACACACAAACCACAAACGAAAGAGAACAAGAACTAGACTAAGAATTTTTGACTTGACAAATGACCAAAGACAAAAAGACAATTGAATATTGAGCTCAAACGACTATTTTTGGGGTTATTTTTGTTTTGCCGGCTTCTTCTTCTTATTGTTATGGTTATTATCACTACTACTGTCAATGTGGAATTTGTGTCTTGTTTATTTCATTTTTGTGCAAAATAATAACTGTTGCTGCTCAAATTCCTGTCTCCAGCCATTTCATTCTGCATTCGCCTCGCTTTCTATTGTAGCCCTGCCGAACCTAGCAACTGGTCCGTAGTTTGGCTGTCCTAAACTATTTAAAATGAGTCAGTGGTTACATGTGCTTAATAAATTTGAGGATACTGGACACATGGGGGACAAAAGAAGAAGTGGGAGTCATAAAAAAGCATCTGTGGCTGTCAAGAATGTCATGGTACTGGATGTGTGACCCAGTGTTTTGTAATGGTTTAGTTTATATATTTAGTGCTAGGATTTTGGTTTCTCTTATTTTTGCCTTTCTCATGTTCTTTGTTGTGTCATGTCTCGTCTCCTTGTTCCCTCTGTCTCCCCAGTCAGTCAGGTCTCTATGTTCAGTGTCTAGTCTGTCTCTGTGCCTGTTGTGTGCTTCCTGTTTTATGTTGGTAATCCCACTCCTGTGTGCAGTGTATCTGGTTTTGCTTCCCCTTGTCTTGTTAGCTCTGATTTCTCCCAGCTGTGTTTCCCTCCTGTCTCCCATTCCCTGATTGCTCCAGTGTGTATTTAAGCCCTGTGTTTTCCTTGCTCTGTGTTGCGTTGTGCTTCCTTATGTGTATAAGTCTCTTTGCGTTCCATGTTTCTACTTTCACAATGTTCTTTTCCTGTTTTTCACGTTGAGGATTTTAGTTTGTTTTTGTGCTTATGTTTTAGTTATTTTTCCCAGCAATAAAGCTGCTGCCTTGAGTTCACCTTTTGTGTCTGAGTCCTGCATTTGAGTCCACCTCCTGCCTGACACAGCCTCACATTGACCTAGAAGCTTTTTTAAGGGAAGGGAAATAAGGAGCAGAGTTTGAATTATGCCAGATTTTTCAACAACAGCACTGTAAATCTGTAGCAACGGGTCTGATAAGGAGACAAACCCAAAGTTGAAAATTTTAGTTTAAGTCTTTTTAATTATGCAAGGCAGATATCAGAAGAGCGGTACAACAGCGAGCGTCTGCAGCCATCTGTAAAACACGGTGGGGCTCTGTCACGGTTTGGGTCTGCATTTCAGTCAGTGGTGCTGTCCAATTTAAAATTATGCACACAGAAAAGTAGGTTCATGTTTTGTTTTTAACTTTTCCTGAAGACTATTTAATGAAAGCTCACCTAATACAGTTCAGGCTGTGCTGAAGAAAAAAAATGTTGTCATATGAAACATTAATGTTTGAGCTTATTAGAACTGTACAAACTCTGTTTTGCCTCATATACGGCCTTACTGTATATTATGCCTTATTTCCATCTATGTTTGCACATGTTTCAATATGCACTTCTTCCCATTTTCCTAGTACAATGAGGTCAAGTCTTATATATTCAGTATACTGATAATAATGAATGAAATACATAAATGCTGGCCGTGTAATGATGAACAAGAACCAGACCACAGAGAATGAGGAAAATATTACTCACCTCTAGGCAAACTGTGAGTGTAATCAACGAGGTGTTTTAACATTTATAAAATACTGGACCCACGCAGATGAAAAAAAAGACATAATCATTCAATCACGATCATGATGAAACGATTGCAGTGACCATAACCCTGATTTCCCAGAGGAGCATTAAGCCAAGTGTTCTTCTGGTAAGTGGCTTCTTGCTTCTCTGTCTTTTAATGTTTAATGTTACTCTGAAATTGATCATGTGGGTCTGAGGGAATTCACTATATCTGAATCTTGGCAGCGAGCTGAGATTAAATATAGACAGCTCCATATATTCTTGGATGCAACTTTCATTTTAAGTTTTGTACCAAAGTGTATTCAAGTCACAGTTGTTTTATATGGGATTAGAGGGAAGACTTTCACTTTTTCATTTAAGGCACTGAACAAAATATATTACATTAGCCCTTGAAGAATTAAAACTATTTTTGTACACAGTCATGTATTTTAAAATAATGTGATAAATGATGAAAAGCCCAGGACAGAGCCTGTAAAACCCAGTGCATTGGTGTGATGCTTGATGCATGGGCTGAGTCACCAGTGTTTCGGAGAATGGGACAAAAGACAGAAACAGCCACATGAACTCTGAAAAAATTTTACTGTTTGCTCAGATTCTGAAAAGTTCTCTGGATGGCACAGCACAGAAGGACAATGACCCAAATTGGAAAGCAGGTTTATTATTTTTACCTGGGTGAGCAACTCACCAGATCTCAAACCCAATGGGGCTGAAGACTGAAACACATCTTCAGGAAAAGCCCTGGAAAAGAGTAGCCAGGTGGGAAGCACAGTCTTTTGGGATTGGATGTTAAGTCAGGACTCAGGATGGCCACTGCCTGCAAAGTATTCTTGACAAATTGATATCTTATTCATGTTTATATATCCAGTTTCCTTCAAACACTGAGGCTTGAAATTTCCCTGCTGTTTCTCTTCACATCAAAGCTGAGAGGCTAGACCTTCAATAATATTCATCATTCAACTATAAATTAAATATATTTTGATAAATGGTCAAATGAACTTATATTTTCAGTTCGTAACAATAGAGAGGTCTAAAATGTCTGATTTGAAGTATCAGCAAAGACTTGTTGGACTAGAAATGATCTTCCTCAGACCCGCACAGTGATTTGCTGATTAAGGTTATTTATTCGATGATTATCATGCCTTCTAATTAAAAGCACAAGGGTCTTATAGAAATGTTCAATTGAGACTATTGTTGTGCTCAATTCAGTTTTATCTATATAGCGCCAATTCACAACAATAGTCATCTCAAGGCACTTTACATTTTAGGGTAAAGAAATACCCTCCAATAATAGAAAGAAGCCCCGGCAATCAGAACGAAGAGACACGGGACAAAGGACACACAATAGAGCTGGAGTCTAACTGATTTAATTGCTAATGATTAAATGCAATAGTGGTGGGCAATGGGGGAAAAGGAGAAGGAAGAGGGAGGTCCTTTTTGATCAGGTGGAGAGCAGCTAAAAACAAATAAATAAAATAAATAGCGGTCATGGCCAAGGAGTACAAAAGTCAAGAGTAGCAGATAACATTTATTTACAATAAAAAAACTAAAACCAAAACCAAGCTAAAAGTCCCACACGTATATAAAATGTATGACACGTGCAACAGTCTTGAAATAGATGTTCTAGCACCAACTATCACAGAAATCCCTCATTTTCATTGGTTGCATCTCACTGAGAAAGGCCTTACTCCATACAACTCCTCCACCATATCCAACACCAGTTCTGCAGACACTTCCAGGGCCAATCTCCTTGGCATCTGTCTGGCTTCTCCAGCCTGCTGCTCTGCTGAAGCTCTGCGGTCTTCATGCTTGTGCCACTTCTGTGCATGCTCTGCGACTCCTCTGCTGACTGCCTGGGCTCTGTGACTTCTGTTGACTTACCTCTTTTTATGCAGTGTGCTTTGATTATGACGTGGGTAGGAAGTAAAATAAAAACTTTAAATAAAATCAATTAAATTAAAATACATACAAACATGGATAAACCATGTTTATAAAACCAAACCAATAAAAGACAGAATAAAACATTAAAACTGCTTCTACTCAGTAACAGGTGTATAAACAGAGTGAAAAGAGATGAGTGAAGAAGAAATGCTCAGTGAATCATGTGCGTCTCTGTCTCCAATGTGACATTCATTGTATTGCCAAAAAGCATTCGCTCATCAGCCTTCACACGCATACGAACTTGAGTCACATCCCGTTCTCAACCCATAGGGTTAATATGATGTCGGCCCTCCCTTGTGATTATGGAAATTTCTGAGCGTTTTTCCAGAAGCATATTTGTGAGATCAGACGCTGATGTTGGATGAGAAGGAGTGGTTCGCAGTCAACGCGCTAACTCATCGCAGACTGTGTGTTATATCAGGCTGAGATCAAGAGTCTGGGCAGGCCAGTCAAGTTCTTCCACAGCAAACCCACTCATCCATGTTCTTATGGAACTTGCTTTGTGCACTGGTGTTTACATAAAGTTTCACTGGAACTAAGGAGCCCAGCCTTGACAGACAGCCCCACACCATAATCCCCACTCCACCAAACTTTATACTTGGCACAATGCAGTTACACAAGTGCCATTCCCCTGGCAATAACCAAATCCAGACTTGTCCATCAGATTGGCAGACAATGAAGCATGATTTGTAGCTCCAGAGAACACGTCTCTAGAGTCCAGTGGTGGCGTGCTTTACAAAACTGCATCCGATGCTTTGAATTGTGCTTGGATGCATCTGCTCGGCCATAGAAACCCATTCCATGAAGCTCTCTACACACTGGTCTTCAGCTAATCTGAAGGCCACATGAAGTTTGTCAGTATGTCACACTTGACTCAGAAAGCCTCTGGCCTCTGTGCGTTCTGTGCTTCAGTGTATGCTGACCTTTTTATGTGACCTACCACTTTGTGGCTGAGTTACTGTCATCGCCAATCGCTTCCACTTTGTTGTAATACCACTAATAGCTGACCATGGAATATTTAGCAGTGAAGAAATTTAATGACTGGACCTGTGACAGTACCACGCTGAGCTGAAGCTCATCGATCTCCTGAGAGCAACCCATCTTTAATAAATGTTTGTAGAAGCAGTCTGCACACATAGGTGCTTGACTTTATACAGTGGGGCAAAAAAGTATTTAGTCAGCCACCGATTGTGCAAGTTCCCCCACCTAAAATGATGACAGAGGTCAGTAATTTGCACCAGAGGTACACTTCAACTGTGAGAGACAGAATGTGAAAAAGAAAAATCCATGAATCCACATGGTAGGATTTGTAAAGAATTTATTCGTAAATCAGGGTGGAAAATAAGTATTTGGTCAATAACAAAAATACAACTCAATACTTTGTAACATAACCTTTGTTGGCAATAACAGAGGTCAAACGTTTACTATCGGTCTTTACCAGGTTTGCACACACAGTAGCTGGTATTTTGGCCCATTCCTCCATGCAGATCTTCTCGAGAGCAGTGATGTTTTGGGGCTGTCGCCGAGCAACACGGACTTTCAACTCCCGCCACAGATTTTCTATGGGGTTGAGGTCTGGAGACTGGCTAGGCCACTCCAGGACTTTCAAATGCTTCTTACGGAGCCACTCCTTTGTTGCCTGAGCGGTGTGTTTTGGATCATTGTCATGTTGGAAGACCCAGCCTCGTTTCATCTTCAAAGTTCTCACTGATGGAAGGAGGTTTTGGCTCAAAATCTCACGATACATGGCCCCATTCATTCTGTCCTTAACACGGATCAGTCGTCCTGTCCCCTTGGCAGAAAAACAGCCCCATAGCATGATGTTTCCACCCCCATGCTTCACAGTAGGTATGGTGTTGTTGGGATGCAACTCAGTATTCTTCTTCCTCCAAACACGACGAGTTGAGTTTATACCAAAAAGTTCTACTTTGGTTTCATCTGACCACATGACATTCTCCCAATCCTCTGCTGTATCATCCATGTGCTCTCTGGCAAACTTCAGACGGGCCTGGACATGCGCTGGCTTCAGCAGCGGAACACGTCTGGCACTGCGGGATTTGATTCCCTGCCGTTGTAGTGTGTTACTGATGGTGACCTTTGTTACTTTGGTCCCAGCTCTCTGCAGGTCATTCACCAGGTCCCCCCGTGTGGTTCTGGGACCTTTGCTCACCGTTCTCATGATCATTTTGACCCCACGGGATGAGATCTTGCGTGGAGCCCCAGATCGAGGGAGACTATCAGTGGTCTTGTATGTCTTCCATTTTCTGATGATTGCTCCCACAGTTGATTTTTTTCACACCAAGCTGCTTGCCTATTGTAGATTCACTCTTCCCAGTCTGGTGCAGGTCTACAATACTTTTCCTGGTGTCCTTCGAAAGCTCTTTGGTCTTGGCCATGGCGGAGTTTGGAGTCTGACTGTTTGCGGCTGTGGACAGGTGTCTTTTATACAGATGATGAGTTCAAACAGGTGCCATTCATACAGGTAACGAGTGGGGGACAGAAAAGCTTCTTACGGAAGACGTTACAGGTCTGTGAGAGCAGAGATTTTCCTTGGTTGAGGTGACCAAATACTTATTTTCCGAACACGTTCTCACTCCCAACTCGTCAAACGTGTGACGCATGGTCAGGCTCCCTCTGCTGCACTTATGGACGCACAGGGTACCCCTCTCGCGTCGGGAATTGACGTGAAGGGTCCGCGGAAGTGCCTTTTGTCGGTATATTTAGACATTTTCCAAATCACATTGTAGTGACGTATACAGAACACAATAAATTATATAATGTAAACAACTACCTGAAAAACAGGTAGAACAATACTTTTGTATGGTTTATTGCATTTACGGAGGGAGTGATGTATGCTGGGTAATGGCACAGCTAGCTACTGGGTGACTTTATTCACCCGCTTCGGCTGTTATCAGTCCATACAATGGGCGTTATTAGCACAAACCAGTCCCATAGATATGGGCCATCTCCTGCTAGATTATTCAGAAGGTTGTTCTCATCCATCCAGATGGAGGATCACTAACAGGAGCGTGGAAGACTCCAGAATCCACTCTGGCTGGAATCCGGTGGATATGCAGTGTTTACAGGTAAGACCATTTAAACGGACAGCATTTAACCACATGACTGTCCCCGCCACGAACACATGACCCTACGCTGTGTCACTGCTTCATTTCATGTCTGGCACTGATCACCACCTGCACTCATGTATATATCTTTCTACGTAGCACTCTTAATTCTTATTCTCATGTATATATCTCATGTATATCTCATGCACATATCTTTCTTTCTACATAGCACTTTAATTCTTATTGTTTGCACTGAAGCACCGCAGCAAATTCCTAATGTTGTAAACCTCAACATCTGGCAATAAACCCATTCTGATTCTGATTCTGATTCTGATTATAGAATGACTATTAAAAGTCAGCGAGTGTCAGTAATGTTAATGTGGTTATGTTAGTAATACACCGAGTGCTAATATAACAGCTGTAAGATGCATTTGTAGATGTTATTACGTGTTTTACCGTCTTTATGGTGCTAGCTTAAAGTTACGGTGTAAACGTTAGCCTATATTGGAGTAAAGCTGTTCCTGTTTAAACGATGTTAGCACAGAAATATTAGCTTCTGTCATGACTGATGAAGTTACTAGTTAATAAAGTTTTCAGTAAAGTGATTAATCGCAGCCACAGACTGACAGCAAATATCTCGATTAGCTTCAGTGCATCTATAATAAATATGTGCAAGTTTCAGTGCTTCATTTAAACTGTATGATACTTATACTGACCCAGGGTCAGTGTAAAATACAATCCTAGCTGTGTGAACAAAGCCTGGCTCCTTTAATCCTGCATGACAAACCTCAGGATGCAGGTTATTATTACTCTTTCCTGCTGGCACACCTGTCACACCTGAGAGTCAGCTAGAAACTTACAGTGACGTGGACATCATGCAAAGACTGCCAGACTCTGTAATACTGCAAATGATCAGTGACTCAGGTTAACACTAAACTTTAAACGGCACCTCTGTGTCTCTGTGTGCTGAACATTTAGGATTGAGTCAGGCTGCATTGACTGTGGGACTTTAATGTGTTAAAAGCAGGTTGAAGACGGCTCAGAAACATTTGAAGATTAAAATTTAGCATTATGGCTGCTGGTGGTTTGTAAAGCCTCTACTCAGCTGTATTTTTGTTACTAATTTATGTTTGTTGTTGTTTAAAACAGATTTCAGAAGAGCAAATATGCTTAATAGTTTAACTAGATTTCATTTGTCAGTGTGGGACTGCTGAGTCACCTGAAGAACTCATTTCATTCATTCTCCACATGATGTTCATTTACAGAAATGTTTCACAGGAACTGATTTCTCCCAAAGGTTGAACTAGTGTGTTTCCATAGATTACCTCTGTATGAATGTACTTCTTAAATGAAGGCAAGTGTTTGTCCTTTTTTGTTCCTCAGGTACAGTACGTGATATCAAGGGCAGGCGGTCAACACTGGGGGTAGACAAGAAGCAGACGTACTTCCAAGAGGGAGCTGCAGTGAGGTCAGAGGTCAGAATCTGAAACAGCTCAGGTTTATATTTTAGAGGTTATAAAAAATCAAAATGTATTATTTAAAGAAACCTTTAAATAATAGTCATAATTATGATTATTATAAGAAATATCAAACATTTAAGTGGATTTTCTGTTACACATATTGTGTTAGCCCTGCGATAAACTGGCAGCCTGTCTTTGTCCTGTATCAGCTGGGATAGGCTTCATCCTCCCGCAACCCTGAATTGGATACATTGTATTCCAATTATGTAATCTGATCATTTACAAACTCAAGGTATCTAATCAAAATGTAAGTAATAATTATAAAATGGGAAAGCAGAAATAAGTGTGACATAAATGTAAATGTGTTAGCTGACATAGAGGACAGCTACATGTAGTCTGAAAAACCTTTGTTGTCAAGTTTGCAGGTATATCAGCACGAGACATTCTTACATAGAAGAGACATTAAAGTCTCTGACTCAGTGAAGCATTATTGGTCCCGTCTGTTTGGATAAATATAGTAAGTTGATGTATGTCCATTTATTGACACATTTTCTTAAGTGCTTATCCAGCTCAGGATCACAGTGGAGCTGCAGCTGGATATGTTCACTAAATAAACCTTACAAAAGTTAACAATAAACCTGCATCCATGTACGTTGTTGTCCACAGGATGAGAAAATCAAACTGGAAGACTGTGGAACATGTTAATAAATGTTTGTATGTTTATGCCTGTGTCTTTCACAGGTGGCGCTGGAAGGTTTCCCTAATAGTTCCTGGTGAATCAAAGCAGAACCATAAAGGTTGCTGGACTGCATGATGGCCTTACCCCTGAGCAGTCATCCTGTTAAAGGAGGAACCAGTTAGAAGCTGTTTTCAAAGTAGCTGAGCAGATTTCATCTCAAGTAAGCAATTAACTGTTTGTTCATCTGTTCTGCCACTTAAAGAGCATTTAAGGACGTCTTTCGAGTGTCCAGTTGAATTAATTCTACTGGCTCTCATGGTCATTTGTTATTATAGACATATTTTTCATGTTCATCCAGCTATTTAGTAAATTCTATCTATTTAGTAATATCCGTCAGCTATAAAATGTAATATAAATATAAAAATATCTAAATATCTCCTGCCCTTTATATTTTAATGATGTAAGTCTGTTATCGTGTTACATTAGCATTCCTCACATATCAATGAGATGCTGTACAGTACAATCCTACTGACGCAGCAGAGGGATAACGACGGCTATTCAACATCGTTACACGACACATTCGAGCTGCATGATGCAGACAAAGTGACTAAATCATCTTGTTGTGGTTTATTGTCTTCAAACCAGCAGACAAAGCCGATGGCAGAAGATGTCGGAGAAGAACTTCAGGCCGTGGACTGAAAAGGTATTTTTTTCTTGTTATCAAAGACATTTGGAGTGACGGCTTCTACAACTGGTTGTGCTAAAGTAAAGCTTACAGTCTAAGAAGTCACAGTGTTGATGTTCAGCACAAAGAGAAAAGCTCACTTGTTTGAATTTATTTACAATCATAGTTTTATAAATTCTGACTGTAAACAGCTTTTACAGCTTTGATATTGTTTGACACTCAATATCAGGTTTAATTTAAAGGTTTCTGTGTCCCAATGAGCCATTTACACTGACCAGTGTCAGTTTAACTGTAACACATTCATTATTTAGATCCAGCAGAGAAATAACTGAATGTAAAAATGGCAGCCCTCAGGCAGGTTTATAGAGATATATGCATGCATTATGAAATTTATGTATCCCAGATAATTGTTATTCATCTAGTCATGGCAGACCCACCCCTTCCTCCCAAGTTAACTGCAACCCAAAAGAACTAGTGGGGCTATTTACACACTCACAACCAGTGTGGGGTAAAAAGAGCCACCAAAAAGCTGTCAGCCACAGATGTGCTAGAAGAGTTAGAAACTCTACTTATGGAGAAGCTTTCTAAGTCTAACAGGGGACAGGTACTCCTGCCCAAATAACATGATATAACCCCACATACAGTCCAGCCATAAAGTGAACCAAGTCATTTAGTTAAAGACAGCATGGGACCAAATGCATGTAACCAGCCTGCATCAACCTGACATTTCTTCCTCCTGAATTAAATGAATGAATGGATGAAAGTTAAATGACTACAAACCTAAAGCCCTAAAGCCACTAGTTCCCACACTGGAGCTCCCTGACACTGTGTGTTAACCGTATTTAGCTTGTATCAACAGTTGTAACAGGCTAAGCCACCTGAGACACTGCATTGAATTTGTTCCTGTCTTAATGATTTCAGCTGACTGGTTTCAGCTCAGATGTTCTGCTTTTTCATTTCAGTAGATCAAAGCAGCTCATGCTCCTTCTGCTTCCAATTTAGAAGAAGAAGAAGAAGAAGAAGAAGGCGAAGGCTTCAGCAAAGTGGCGTTCATGGTCTCAGTGAACAGTCACGGTCACACACTGCATGTGGTTTTAAAAGCAACATGTCTGTTCACCACAACAATGGAGATGTGTAATATTAGTGCAGCTACGGTTTGTTCTTGAACATCAGTTCTGTTTTCTACTTTGATCACTTAGACCAAAAAAGTGTTGTTTTCAGATTCTTTCTTTTACATCTATTAACCACCTGTTCATTTTTTTATTACAATTAGTTTCACATGAATGTTAGTGTTTCCTTTATGATCTTTTAATGCTTACACTACACTGTACATGTCTACATTAGAGACATTTCTGTTACCTGTTTCTGTTGACTCAGAGTTGTGAAATGTTCTTTTATTTGATACACAATATGAAGCTCATAATTTTCTTACAAATAAAACTCTAATGACAAACATGAACAGCTGTGCTTATTTCTGAGACATGAGTTTTTGAATGTGTTCATATTTAGACAGTGTGCATCTGTCTGCTGAAACTGTAATGGTGAACCTGAGGTGATGGTCAACAGAAGGCAAATATATATCAATATAAAACAATATTGAAGTAATGTCTTTACCCTCTGCAGCGTGTGGACGCAATCACCTTATTCACTGTAGTAAACGTGCACCGCTAGCTCACGTGACTGACTGTCTCCATGGTTACATCGTATATTATTAGCTATGTTAACAGCTTCCAAAGATACCGCCATAGCTCTCTGCAGCTGTAACACTTTCACACTTTGCAAATCATTTCACGTTTTTGATAGTTATGAAGACAGAACATGTTTTTAAGGTCATGCTAGGCGGTTGCTATGGTGGTTGCTGTGGACTTGGGTGGACCGCGTCCGATTCCTGTTATTAGCTGTCCGCCGTAGGGAGGCTGCGTTCCATTTACAAGTAGTGACAGTCTGCCGCAACTCGAACTCAAACCCCGCTTTGTTCTTTAATTATAGGCCTTTTATAGCCGTTCATGACACGCACACACACACATAAAGCACTTTGCCTCACCATGAGAATGCAACTTTACCTAAGCTAACCTTAAAGTATCTGATATAGGATAGAAAAATGAAGCAACCAGAGATTTAATGATGAAGACTCTGGGTTCTGTAGTTCACGTTTTACAGACCTGAATGACTCTTTGCATATGATTTATTGAAGAGCAGTTTAGAATGCACTTTACATTTAGACTGTTGCTGTTTCATTTTTTACATTGTTGCCGTGTTATGTCATGAATAAGGTTCACCTGCTGGGGGTTTGATGGATCAGCTGGACAATACAGTCAAAGACAGACTTCATTCATCCCCACAGGGAACGGTTCTGGCTCCGTTCCTCTTCACCATCTACACTGCAGACTTCTCCCACAATTCCACCCAGTGCTTCCTGCAGAAGTTCTCTGATGACTCTGCAATAGTCGGCCTCATCACTGATGGGGACGACAAGGAGTACAGAGGTCTGACCCAAGACTTTGTGGACTGGTGCCAGCTGAACTACCTCCAGATCAACGCCAGTAAAACCAAGGAGCTGGTGGTAGACTTCCGCAGGCACAAGCATTCTCCACTGCAACCACTGAACATCCAGGGTATGGACATTGAGGCTGTGGACAGCTACAGGTACCTTGGTGTTCATCTGAACAACAGACTGGACTGGACTCATAACTCAGACGCCCTCTACAGGAAAGGGCAGAGCAGGCTGTACCTGCTGCGGAGACTCAGGTCGTTTGGGGTGGAGGGCCCACTCCTGAAGACCTTCTATGACTCTGTGGTGGCTTCTGCTATCTTTTATGGTGTGGTCTGCTGGGGCGGCAGCATCTCTGCTGGGGACAGGAAGAGACTGAACAGGGTGATCCGAAGGGCCAGCTCTGTTCTAGGATGCCCTCTGGACCCAGTGGAGGTGGTGAGTGACAGGAGAATGGCGGCTAAGCTGTCATCCCTGTTGGACAACGTCTCCCACCCCATGCAGCAGACTGTGACAGCACTGAGCAGCTCCTTCAGTGGGAGACTGCGGCACCCACGGTGTGGGACGGAGAGATTTCGCAGGTCTTTCCTCCCCACTGCTGTCAGACTCCACAACAAAGACTTTAACTGAACAAACACACACATCCACACATGTGCAATAACACTAAGTGCAATAATCTTTTCTGGCATCGTTGTATTTTTACTCAGTTGTATATAGCATTCGTATTCTATTTTTATCTTATTGTATATTTTTATTCTATTTTATTCTACTGTATATAGTATATTATTTTATTCTATTCTGTACAGCTGTGTACTGTATTTATTCTTATTGTATTCTAATTTTTGCGTCATAACTTTTGCACTGTCCACTTCCTACTGTGACAAAACAAATTTCCCACGTGTGGGACTAATAAAGGTTATCTTATCTTATCTTATCATATGCAAGAATCCTAGTTGGATTTTTGTTGTCACTCGTGTTTTTGAACCAAATATTGAAAACAATTCTGACAGACTGGATACCTGGCCAGGGTGTACATTACCTTGTACTCAAGCATCCCAGGACAGAGCCCTGCCCCACCATGAGCCTGGGTGGATACGTGGTTATAATATAAAAGGACCGATACTGAATATGAATATTTCATGAAAATTGAATTATAATACAAATTAGTAATAAGGGTTTCTCTGCGCCCTTATCTACCCCATACTCAAAGAGCTGCGGGCAGAGAGGGTGACAGGAGAGGATGGCACTGAAGAGAAGATGCTCGGCTTCTGGAGTCTCCTGGTCCTGTCAGTAGGATGCATCTGCTGTGTCTTCTCGTGGATGCTCACCTACCTTGACTCGTTCCAGCCTGGTATGGATTTCCCAACACTGCGGACAGTGGCCCACGTCAGAGACGTTTAATATTGATTACATATGTCTGAATTGCTAACCCTAACCCTAACCCTAGCTCAACAGACCACAATGCCCTGGACTGTCAGTATTATTACATGCTGTGAACATAAGTAGCTTTGATCACAGTTTATGTCGTAAAAGAGAAGGAATATTGAAAAAAAGATCAACATTGTGATATTATTTGTTCCAAACTGACCAGAAACATGCTTGTCAGACTATCACAGCAAAGGATCAGACTCACTGTGCATGACAGCTCGGGCCAATGATGTCTGTTAGATTGTCAGTTGTTTAGTGCTTCTGTACAGTTAGGGTCACCGTCTCTATTTCAGAATAATTAATATGCGGAAAACACAAAGTTGATTGTCTTCCAGTATTCTAGCATAATTAAAAAACTTTGACTTTGTAAGTACATATTATTAGTCCTAATGCCAGTATGATTCTTCATAACTCCTGCTTTGAAATACTGAACTTTAAAATTGACCTGATGAAAGATCATTCACAGTGGCACTCTGTCAGGATCATTCTGACTGTAAGATCACTGTATTAATCTGAATCCTTCTGAAATGTGCTGTGAATGAATGCTGATGCAACTCACTGTGGGGAAGCTGTTAATAAAATGAATCTGTGACACATGCAACACATTCACAGAGGAAGAGGACACAAAGGGAGGACACGCAGAGGCTGTGTTGAAGTCAGAAATCCAAATCTTTATTAAAAAACAGGCGGCGGTAACAAACAGGAAGACAAGCAGTCCATCAAACAGTCTACAGGGTCAAACATTCAGAGAATTCAAACAGCAGTAAAAAATAACTGGAACTGAAAAACATAAAGCAATGTGTGACACAATAAAAGGAAGCAGCGCAGTATATTCACTGAATTATCATCAATTACAAAAGAGAAAAACAACGATTTCTAAGGATTATTTTCTTAAATGCAGTTAGAGTGTGGCTGGTAAAGATGGAAACATACAGAATGTAAACTGTGTGAGTTTGTGAACTTTGTTAGTAACAAATGAGGTAAAAAAAACAACCCCAAAACAGACAAAACAGAGAAAGAGGCTCTCAGTATTCATTCATAATTAGAAAGAAACATTCTGGTCGTGGATTTTTACAGTCTTAGTTCCGCTCGCTGTCATCATTATAATCATCATGATCAATGGTGAGGTCCTGAGGTGGGTGGGGCTGTCTCTGGTGATGTCACCATGAAGGAACAGCATCTGGCACGTGTTGCTGAAACATCCCAGTACACTGGTGTAGTTTCCTCTCCAGCTGTTTGACATGTGACACTTGAACATTAAGGGGAAGAAGAAGAAACAGTGTTAGGTCAGGTGACCACATGGTTTCTAAAGTAACTGACAGGAAGTAACCAGGCCGTCAGAAATGGATGGCATGTGTTTAGAGTTACTGGAGTTGGGTAACTCTACTTACCAAAAGCAGAAGCACACAGATGAAGGATCAGATGCTGAATGTTGCAGGAACATGCTCATGTGTGGTGGTCATTCAGTGCTGCAGGTTAGACAGTCCAAGACTGATATGCTGCCCATCTGAGAGTTTGAAAACACACATGCAAAGATTTATTTTGTGTTACAGTCAAAGTTGGATGTTCATTTTTGTCCTTTAAAAATGTTTGTGTATTTAAAAGCACTAACATTTAAGGATGACTTGGATCGTCTCCTTTAAAGGGGAGACAAGTGTGTCCACGGATCTACGTCACTTTACCTGGATGATGACTCCTCCCCCCTCACTCAGAAACACTCCTAATATAACCAAGCAAATAAATAATATTGAAGATTTACTTACATCATTACAAATACATCAAAAACATCTCCCTTTGATTCTATTTCTGCATTCCTGCTGAACATCAGGCAACAAATATCTCAATAAATCACAGTAAAATGTAAAGCACATGTTTTCTCTGCTTTGTCTAACCTCTGCAGAGCCTCTGTCAAGAAAAACACATCTGTAAGCATAAAACAAATATACATTTCATAACACGTCACTGGACAAACCTCGGTCAGCTGATTTCCTCTGTGCAGTGCAGACGAACATCAGTCAGCAAGTCAAGGTGGTGAGATGGACTGGTGTCCTTTGTGACTCTGCTGGTTCTTCTGAGGAAACACCACCGTCTCTCCACACCGTCACCATCTGTGAGCACAAACTGCTGCTCTGCTCTGCCAGCATGTAGGAAATCACATATCACACACACAGGGGTGAAGAAACATCAGAGCTCAACTTTGGATACTTTAGATCTTAACAGATCAAAGCAGCTCTTAGTTTCAACAATCAGTGAGCAGACAAACAATGATACCAAACTGATTCTGTATGAATACAATATGGTATTTTCAATACAGCTGTCAAATTAATTTATTAAAACTAATACAGATATATGTATATATTTTTTTGATAAATTAGTTTGCTAAATTATAAGAATATATATTTTTATTTTTTTCATTTAACAATTGCAACTGAAAGAAATTCAATATTGAACAAAAATATATTGTCACATTCTGAGCATGCTCAGCACGCTGACAGACTTGAAGTTGCTACAGATTTTAAGAAGTGATAATTATAGGGAAGAAACTTCTCTTTTTCATCCGTTTAATCAAACATTTGATGCCTTAGATGTCTCAGTCCTGTAGCATTCTGCAACTACAACTAACCTGAGGCTTGGATTTGGCTGCAGGTGCCCCTGTACATCCTTCTCAGCAGCACACATGTGGGTACCATTTAATCCCACTTCTTCCTGAGCTTTGCTTCATCACAAGACCAAAGGTGGCATCCCGTGTCAGTCTTATCATCATCCAGAAGAAACATTTGAAGAAACATCATGGAGAAGAAACATTTATGCGCCTCCTGGTTTTGTTTTCTGATCCTGCGAAAAGACTGAGGACAACAAAGCCCAGAGAACACGAGATACACAACATCCAACATTCAGACTCAACAGCCTCCATAAATGAAGAGCACCAGGTTGGTTCAGTTATAGTAGATATGAGCATACTTCACATTACTGGGTATGAATAATAATGAGGAGGCAAACTTTGAAGATGCAGAGCATGATGTCCCATCATCAGACTGTAAACAAACATCCACCAGGCTTCTTTGTTGCCAAAATTGATGATTCTCCCATCAGGGATCAGTAGAGTGTATTAACCTGTGGTATAAGCAGCAGTCACTGAAATATTACTGTTTCAGATAAGAAATCTAGCACATAAAAGCCAGGGTGGGAGGGATCTCTGCAAACTGACTTACCTCTGCAAGTGTGAAGCTCAACAAAATCTGACTCTCCAGTCACAGACAAACAAAAACTCCAGCTGGGAGATAGAAAACGCTGTCTGGGTCTTGCTGGATGTTGCTGGTCAGAGTCCACACATTAGCAGAGTGCTTCTTGGTCCCACTGACCCATGTGGACAGTGACTGTGGAGAACTGTTCTGGAAAACAGAGAAGAGAATTAAAATAACAAAAAGCCAAACAGGATTTCCACAAAGACTCTCTTGGAATCAGCAATCAAAAAAATCACTGGTTCATATTTCAATTAAATATGAACAGGTTCCTTAAATGTACGCAGTTCAGACCTGATTTAATTTAATTTCCTTCACACAGCACATTCGTCCAGGCTGACAGGTAAACATAGAATTAATCTCAGGTAACATGACTCATAGTAGAGATTCAGTAAGAAAGATTGCAGGCTCTAATATTATTACCACACAATCCAAGGACACACCAACAGCTCAGATTTGTAGAACTATTTAAACAAATGTCTTCTGAATATTCAATTCATGTTCACAGTGGGGGGGGGGCTGTGTCGTGGAATTTTTTAAATAAAGTCTGCAACACAGAAAGAGCTGTGATCAAGCTATTTATTACTGCGCCAGCACACATCAAACATCACAGTTCAGCCATGTCAGCGCTGCCACAGAGGTCGTGCTCCTGCTCCTTTATGCATTCCAAGGAAGAGGGAGGAAGTTAAACTGATCCTACCACACTTCACGTGTCTCGCTATGAAACCTAACGGATCAATGGTTAAGCTGTTTTGTGCCCTTGGCCTTATCAGCACCTGTAAAGGGAGTTGTTTTCTCAAACTGCTGACGCTGAAGTAAGTTCATCTAGTTTTAGAAACTTTCACTGAACAGTAACAGTGTCACAACTAAGCACATGCATAAGCACTTAAATACTTTAAATGAGAATAACAGAACATTTCTATTACAGAGGCTAGAGCCTGTCCCAGTAGTCACAGGTAGAGCACACCTGGACAGGTCACCAGTCTGTCAGAGGACTAACACAGAGACAGACATCAGAGTAACAAATCTATTTAAAATGAATGTAAGTTTGCTGCAGCTGTATGTATGAACATGTGTTTCTGTGCTCACAGTCCACCTCTCAGGAACCTGCAGTTCACTTTTAGTCTACTTTAAACAGACCTCACAAAAGGCTGATGTGGCTGGATCAGTAGTCTGATTTAAGTACGATACCTTTGGCCAGGGATTCATCTGTTGCATCGCTTCACTGCAGTCTTACGTATTTTCCCCACACCTGAATAAAAAATACTGATATATACAAATAACAGCTTCAGCTGATGCAGCCTGACCCAATCCTAGATGTTCAGCACACAGAGACACAGAGGTGCCGTTTAAAGTTTAGTGTTAACCTGAGTCACTGATCATTTGCAGTATTACAGAGTCTGGCAGTCTTTGCATGATGTCCACGTCACTGTAAGTTTCTAGCTGACTCTCAGGTGTGACAGGTGTGCCAGCAGGAAAGAGTAATAATAACCTGCATCCTGAGGTTTGTCATGCAGGATTAAAGGAGCCAGGCTTTGTTCACACAGCTAGGATTGTATTTTACACTGACCCTGGGTCAGTATAAGTATCATACAGTTTAAACGAAGCACTGAAACTTGCACATATTTATTATAGATGCACTGAAGCTAATCGAGATATTTGCTGTCAGTCTGTGGCTGCGATTAATCACTTTACTGAAAACTTTATTAACTAGTAACTTCATCAGTCATGACAGAAGCTAATATTTCTGTGCTAACATCGTTTAAACAGGAACAGCTTTACTCCAATATAGGCTAACGTTT
This sequence comes from Aulonocara stuartgranti, assembly GCF_965226115.1. NCBI lineage: Eukaryota > Metazoa > Chordata > Actinopteri > Cichliformes > Cichlidae > Aulonocara > Aulonocara stuartgranti. Next base: position 22,394,093 of record NC_138942.1, on the reverse strand, counting down.
ACACCGTAACTTTAAGCTAGCACCATAAAGACGGTAAAACACGTAATAACATCTACAAATGCATCTTACAGCTGTTATATTAGCACTCGGTGTATTACTAACATAACCACATTAACATTACTGACACTCGCTGACTTTTAATAGTCATTCTATAAATGCTGTCCGTTTAAATGGTCTTACCTGTAAACACTGCATATCCACCGGATTCCAGCCAGAGTGGGTTCTGGAGTCTTCCACGCTCCTGTTAGTGATCCTCCATCTGGATGGATGAGAACAACCTTCTGAACAATCTAGCAGGAGATGGCCCATATCTATGGGACTGGTTTGTGCTAATAACGCCCATTGTATGGACTGATAACAGCCGAAGCGGGTGAATAAAGTCACCCAGTAGCTAGCTGTGCCATTACCCAGCATACATCACTCCCTCCGTAAATGCAATAAACCATACAAAAGTATTGTTCTACCTGTTTTTCAGGTAGTTGTTTACATTATATAATTTATTGTGTTCTGTAGACGTCACTACAATGTGATTTGGAAAATGTCTAAATATACCGACAAAAGGCACTTCCGCGGACCCTTCACGTCAATTCCCGACGCGAGAGGGGTACCCTGTGCGTCCATAAGTGCAGCAGAGGGAGCCTGACCATGCATCACACGTTTGACGAGTTGGGAGTGAGAACGTGTTGATTTTCCACCCTGATTTACAAATAAATTCTTTACAAATCCTACCATGTGAATTCATGGATTTTTTTTTTCACATTCTGTCTCTCACAGTTGAAGTGTACCTCTGGTGCAAATTACTGACCTCTGTCATCATTTTAAGTGGGGGAACTTGCACAATCGGTGGCTGACTAAATACTTTTTTGCCCCACTGTACATCTGGGGCCACAGAAGTAATTGGAACACCTGAATTCAATGATTTGGATGGGTGAGTGAATACTTTTGGCAATATATTGTATTACTGAAGGAGTTGTTATTGCTTCGTTACACCACAGAAGGGTGTAAAAGGGTCCCCTAAAACGAGCAGGTCTAGTAGGGGTAAACAGACCAGTCCACCTAGCAAAAGTCTAGAGACTGTGTAAAAACGTGTATATCTGCATGTAAGCAGGTACAAAACAGTAAAAAAAATTGACCCTGGCATATAGTGTATTTATTGGTAGCTGTGTTTATTTGTCATGAAGCTAAGTGTCAGCAGCTAAAGCTAGCATGTAGAGACCTCATTGTACTTTGCACATGTACCTCACTGTAATCACAGCGATATCTGTGTGTGTGTGTGTGTGTGTGTGTGTGTGTACATATATATTACCCTCATTCAACCCACCAGCAATATCAGCAAGTTTCTTACTGCAACTGGATGCCACATTTCTTTTGTGCATATATTACTCGTGTTTCAACAGACAGAAGTTGTCATCTCACCACCTGACAAATCTGCTTCACACCGAAAATAAGCAGATGCTGAAGGAGGGGACTTTTTGAAGAGTGGTACAACCAAGCCTCTTTTGCTGAACAACCAAATGTAGATATCCAATTAAAAGCAGATAGCGGATGTTTCATGGCGCTGTGAAGATAGAAACCTGCCTGGCTGACAGCAGACTAGTGCCAGGTGACTGACTTGTTTGAAGAGCAGGTAAGTGCAGGGACATATGGAGACAGATGCGAGAGTATCTGCAAGGCTGCCTTTTAAAACATGCTTCAAAGAGACCATAAGCCAGAAGGAGAGATGCGTCTTTAAATGGTCGCAGGCAAAGGGAGTCTTTGAATGCAGCTTAAACTGGCTAATTTCAATCGTGGAGATGCAGAGCTGCATCCAAACCCAGAATCTGTCTGTTAACACATCAAAAGGCAGAGCTGGCTGAAACGAACAAAAAAAAAAAGCCCAGAGCTGATTTTATTAGAAACAGGCAATAAATTAAAATTGAGTCTTTCAGAGCTACATAAAGGTTTACATAAATAATCAAAATAAATATAACTGGCACTCTAAAAGACAAGCTGTTAGCAGGCGCTGCTGTTTGCGGCTTGGAAGGCGAGGCTTTTGATTTTCTTTTTTTCTGTGAATCTGTCATCCTGACCTTTACTTCTTACAAAAACACATTACACACAAACACACACGTAAAGACACATACACACACTGTAATATGTGCACACACTCTTGCAGCTTTAGAGGTTATCCTCACATTTTCCCACTGACAGCTTATGTTCAGCAGCACCATCTAGTGGTGTCTCGAAGGTTTACAAAGGGAAAATGTTGCAGCAAAACTATGTGAGAGGAATGGTTAACTATATCAGGCTGCCAAATCTCTTCAGAATCAGAGCATTTGAACTCAAAGACATCACAATGTTGACAGATTGGATACATTTTCCTGCAGTTTTTGGTCTCGGTAATGCTCTCTTAGTCAAGAAACACTCCTTTAATATTTTTATCAAAAGCAAAGGGGGGCAAATAGTGTCCAAAATAATCAACATCAGTTCAACAATTTAAGTTGAACATTTAATCTGCAAGTATTTTATCGGCTCCTTGCCATTTCCGTCGGCTCTCTTCAAGCGCTTGCAAAAACTTCCAGAAAGCTTGATGTCAGATGAATGTGGGAGAAAGTGCATTAAGGTCAGCACTCCTTGGTCATATTTAAATGAGATCTTGCAAAGCTTGGAGGTGAGATTGGGCTCATTAGTCTGCAGCATTATGCACAAAGATCAGCATGTCTTGGAAGAATGGATTGCTGTTTCCCTTTTGATCAGATTGCAGTGTTTCGGGTGCAGATGTCCAACTCCACAGACGGAGAAGCACACTTTACTATTCCGACCATGTCTCATTCTAGTCCTGATAGATTGTCTGCACACTATCATTTGTTCTTCTGTTTGTCGCCTAATAAGGACAGCTGCAAACCCTCTGCTAGTGCCATGCATCATAAACTAGGATTCACTGGTACTTATGGACTTGTTAAGTCAGAAGAAGACCGATCCCTGAAGGCCCCATCTTGTAACTCACAGGATTCAAATAATCCGATGCCAGGGTCCCGAGACACCCCCACAGGTCTTGTGGCCGTGCTCCGAAGGGTGAGAGCTGCACTGCCAACAAATTATTAGGGAGGCAGTTTTAATGTTTTGGTTCATCCTTGTATGAAGAGCCTCCGATTCCTCATTTTACAATCAAACAGTGCCATCTAGTGGTTGTGATACTTTGTTACAGAGCATCATGGAGAACTTAGAATATGTCACTCAAGTTAAGTAAGGTTTTAATCACAGTCTGTGAAACAGTAATAGATTGTACTTTCTACACAGCAACCACACTGTGGTGTGTAACAACAGGATCAATATGTGTTTATTAAAAGATTTGCCTCTGCTGGCTGCCAGTGCTCAAGTAGAGGTCAAGTTTCTTCCTGCAGAGGGAAAAATAATAGAGTAAAGGAGTGTGTCCATAAAAGAATTATTGAGTATTAAAAGAAACTTAAAAAGAGCAACAACAGGAAAAAAGCATGCATTGTCTTGAAACACTGTTTCATTGGTGTTAGCCTGGCAGCATAATTTGTAAATTTGCACATTTGTATAGGATTTGTTAAAGCAATAATAAGATGGAATAGCTTGTTTTTACACCAGTAGTCACTGGGTTAAAACTTTTGACCAAATAAGTGCACCGCTTTGGTTTTTCACCTTTATAATTATGTTCTGAAGCTGCTCCTTACACAAAAAAAGAATGTAAGTTGTCAGAAATCACAGAAAAGAAGGTTTTGCTGTGTGGAGCGAGTGGCTCAGCAGATCCAAGGAACAACAGGTGTTGTGTTTTGCCACTGGTGGATTTTGTCTTGCTGAACATCACTAAGTCACAGTCTTCACAAATGTGACCTTAATACTTAATATTTCCCTTCAAGATTCTTTCATTCTATATCTAACACAACAGTTACCCTTTACAGTAGTGTGCAAAAGTCTTGAGCCATCCATATTTTTTAAAATATTTTGCTAGAAAAATTTTTGCTTTTCCACTCATTTTAAGGTACAAGGACTGGACTTAAAATGAGTGGAAAAGCAGCCAATGTCCAAAGAAAAACTTTGCAAGATCTCCAGAAAGGCAGAGAATTATAGTAGTCAAGACCACTTATAAAAAAAAAGAAAGATAAAATATCTGTCTGCCTTGCAAGTCTGGCTCCTTCTGATATGAGGGGAAGCTCAAGATTTCACAATACTGTATATTGTCCATCCATCCAGAGATTAGATGAGAAATACTTTCTTTATCCCATATTATAATAATATCTGGTAGATGCCTCTCAGCGTAATAGATGTATTGTATTGTAGAGGCTGATAGCCTCTTTTATGAAAGACTTCTTAATCCTTATCAACTTCAGAGTGCATCCCAGCTGTGATTGGGAAAGAAGCCTAAGAGAAATGCCACCTTAAAAAAAGTAGCTGGCATGTTCTTATTTGCATTATTTTAGGTTAAAGCTTTAATCTTTTCAAATCCCCACTCTAACCACACACACACACACATACACACACTGATAAATGTAACATGAGCTAAAACTTGTGTCTGGATTATTTATTGGTCCGGCTCTCATGCCCACACACAGTAGGAATTATTTATTAAAGGGCAAATAAGCACAATGAACAGAAGAAAAAAACCCAAACAAACAAAACTGTCAGGAACTTTTTAAAAATGCAGTTTTTTAATTGACAGGAAAACATCCTTCAGGACAATGGTTGGTCATCGCACATTAATTATCAACGATACAACAGAGTCCAACTGCGTGTCGAGCCTTTAAACACCATCCCGTCCCCTCCCGTTTTCCCCGTTTGAGGAGTAATGGCAAGGGGGCGGGGCTTATTATTGCAGACACATTGACTCTCCTCTGACAGACAGTACACATGCACCTCCTCCCCTTCTTGTAAGGCTTGAGGGGGGGTTTGGGGTGGGGGTGCTTGGGTCAGTCGGTGAAGGGTTGTAAGGGAAGGAAGGAAAGAGAAAACAAGGCTTCTGATTCATCAAAGTCAAGTTCTATCACAGTTTGAACCTTCTGCTGCTCTCTAGGTTCAGCCGTGTGAGGAGCGCGATCGCCTTCACCGGACCAGCTCGATATTAGTCAAGAAAATGAACCACTACGCTGATCAGTCCTTTACAGAGCATCAGGGCTGAGGCTACTCCTACATAAAATATACATCAGATAAATATTTTCACCATCACCAGTGTTCTACTATGTTTAGATTACCTGGAGGAGAAGTGGAAAAAAAAAGTTCATGTCAACATTAAATAATGTTGGTTCTTAAGAAAACAGAACCAACCAGGTTTCCATTTCTCTATATAAAACTGTATAAAGAGGAGCTCTGTTCTCACACTGTAAATAACCACCCAGTACTGCATTGGACAATAAAGAATAGGGTCGTCTAATCAGTATTTTATCAGATACCAATTATTAAGAGCCCAGTGCAATTAGGTAGTCGATCTACAAATGGAAACATCTGAAAATGCAAATATCAAAATCTCGAAAACATCCAGATGATTCTTTCCCAAAAGTTATTTTCTTCTTCTTCTTCTGCGTCTTCTTTTTAAACCAAAACATGCAATAGTCAAAACTGTTTCCTCAAAAACAGGATTTAAATACTCAGATCCAAAGATCTGCAAAATCGTAAGAACAATTATACAGTCACTCTACCGAACCGTGTCGATTAATACGGCGATACCGTTTAGAGAAGAGGGTTTTATACGGAGAACCTAAAACCTCCCGTTGCTGACGGTGTTGTGCAGGAAGAGGACAGGAAACGAGACGAAGCAGCGTGTTCAAGCACTCAAAAATGATTTTTTTTTTAAAAAGGATTTGAAGCAGGTGAATAACTAACTGTGGCCGTCTGCGACGTCATTTAGTGAGCTTTGTGCTCCTGTGTGTCAGAGCTCAACGAGGACTGGCACCAAAAGACCTATAGGAGCTTTACATTCTGCCTTTGCAAGATGGGAACATTTACTCGGGGATTGTTGGTGTGTGTGTGTGTGTGTGTCCCTTCCACCTGATTACACAGTTGCCAACTGTAGCTTTAAGGAGACCCTGTGTTTAACGGTGTCTAAAGGTGTTTAACACCAAACCTGTCTGTCTACACACGTGCTGCTCGGTAAAGGGGAAAGCCAAAGAGAATGTAGAAGGAGATTTATTAATTGATTTCATTCCTGGCTCTGTGTTTACAAAAGTTTTTGCAGACTTTCAAAGTAATTTATGCATCTGATGAATGTAAAAAAGAAAAAAAAAATCACCTCTTTTTTAATTATTTAGTACCCTTTGAGACAGACTGGGGGCAAATTTGCAGCAATTGTCTGATCAGCTGTTTCACAAATCTATCATAAATACTTGTTTGGTTGATTTTCTTTCCTTTTCATCTGCACAAACACGAAGAACGGAGCCTTACGTGTTTACAGATACGATATGGGAGCACTTTGGTTTTCACTCAGATTACTGAGGATTTGTGCATGTTGTGCGCTGACCCTCCCCCCCTCAAGAAATAAAAATAAAATAAAGACACCCTCCAAGCCAGCTGCCTTGGAAAAGGGTATCTGTACCAATGAAGCTTACAGGGATGCTTCAAGTGTGAGTGTGTGTATATGTGTGCCAAACCACACCGTGCACATAACAGAATCAATTACGTATTGTGCTCTGCCAGGACAGAAGGAAGAAAACGTTCAGCTCCTCGATGAAGCTCCTGGACGCATGGCCCACGTGACATTTGGCAAACCGGTGCGTCAGTAAACCGATGTGTCTGAAGTTGCGAGGTGCCGGTCAGTGAGGACAGAAACAAAAAGCAGAATGATAAATGGCTTGTCGAGTCCTCGGCAGAGGTGCGGATCCCTCTTCTGTTTACAGTAACCCCATCAGTGGGTGGGCCTGAGCTTTTGGAGAAATCTACAGTACCTAACGTCGCTTCCAGCCACACCCACACCAGCACAGCCACACTCAGGGTACGAGTACTTATAGAAGCATGAACACCAGACAGAGTGAGAGAGCTATTCTCAATCGTCATATAAAAAAATGGGTTTATAGCATGTATTAGCAGTTCTACAGTATGAATACAAGAGTGTGGCTGTTTTTATGTAATGTGGATGATAACTATATTTTCCACAAGTATATATTATTATTGCACTCTGGCTACACATATTTAGTAAGTTAGTTAGTTTGGTTGTCTTTAGATGTACAGAAACACAGGTGTCGAAGCTGATCCAGCTTGAAAACAGCACTAGAGGAGAGGCTCAGTGAAGCCATGATTCATTTCATTTCAATGAATCAAAGCAAATAAAAAATCTATTTTTTTCCCTGCCCTGAAATTTCTGGATTTTAAACTCCCCGCAGGGATGTGGCCCATAATAACGGCCAAATTTGAATGTGGAGCTAGGGCGCGTGAACTAATTAGCACATCTTAGTCAAATATATACTCACATTGCTCTTTCTATAAATGCTTCGCATCACTGAGCCCATACTCTTAAGACTGATACCTATTTAGACACCGGTTACATAGAAATCTGAGACAAAACTACAGAAACACATCACACACACACAAACACACACCCTCCCCCCCCTTGTTCTCTTCGATCTCTTTTTCAAAATAGAAAAATAAAACCCGCTCTCCTCGGACCTCAGCTGGCAGGCTGAGAGGAGAGGGGCGCTCTCCTTCACGGCTTCCCTCGCTCTTTGAAAAGAGACATACATTCACAAGAGGACAACGGAGGAGAACAAACGAAACGAGCAAAGTTGAAATTCAAATTTTGTGTGCAAAAAACATTTTTAGATCTCTATAAAAATATGTGCATATGGATAGAGCTATTTTTACCTCACCAAATACAGTATTTTCCTTTATTTACACTGCACAGATACACAGAGAAACACACACACTACAGCTCTGCCCTGCTCCTCCTCTCTGTCGTTTACAGGCGTAAGAACTACATGGCCGACTTCCACAACAACAGATTTGACAGTAATCGCACGTAAGAGAACTCAGACGCTCGCACACGCACACACGCACACATACAGAGTTCTGCTCTGATCAATGTGATCCGAGGAGCAGAGGAGGGGCAAGCAGAACTTCTGTAGAAAACCTGAAGTTGCATATCCCACAATTCCCCCCCTTACGCTCGCATTTCACAAACCTCTTCCCGTTAAAAGGTCAGAGGTTGTCAGCCAGACGCTGCTTCCTGATTGGCTCGCGCAGGTGAGGACAGTGTGTGAAAAAAAACTTTGGCTACGGAGTTAGGTGGCTTTAGTCCTGGTGTGTTATCTGCATTAGTCCCCGACACACCGCGTACAGTGAGCACTGTTTGCCTGATACAGCCTCCAGCTGTGGATCTGCTGTCCTTCCAGCTGGGTTTAAAACAAATGGATCCATTGTCTCTTATTCAAGTCTGTACCAGCTTCTCTCTGGAAAGAGTAATCAATGTCTGTTCATTATTCATCTTGACAAAAAAACAACTGAAAAGAAACACCTCTTATTCCCATCTCTGCTGAGGTTAGCCGAGGCGCCGCTGCTCCAGCCTCAGAGATTTAAAACCAGATTCACCTCCAGAATCAAACAACTGGTGTTTATTGGGCGGTCCTCCGATTCTTTGCACTGAATCCTGCGCCGCTTCCCAGTCTGCCGTCGAAAGGGGAAGAGCAGGTGGCCGTGTCGGTGTCTGATATGCCAGCTGATAGGCCGCTCATGTATCTGGACTGCGGTTGGTCGAAGGTGAACTGAGGGAGGGGGATGTGCCCCGCAGCAGGGGAGACAGGGCGTGTCTGTGAGAAAGGCATTGGGACAAGAGGGGTGTGAGGCTGGATAAAGACGTTCGGGCTGATGGGGATGTGTGGGTGTGTAGGCGTGTAGGCGTGGGGAGGGGTGTGTGTCTGAGTGCGTGTTGGGGTAGACGGTCGCGAGTGAGCCAGTGCCCAAGTGGGCGAGTTTGCTCGCAGAGGAACATGGACAGGCGTTAGCGATCTGTGCATTGGAGATTGCGTGTTTGCATCTGATGACGCGTCTTGGGCGTTTGTATTTGACTGCATGTGTGGCGTCAAGTCGTAGGAGGGTGTCCTGCGTCTCAGCATCGTGCTGCAATCAGATAATTTGGGGGGCGAGGCGGTTTCAGCGTGCTCCCTCTCTGAGGGTGGGTGAATGGATATACATGGAGGACTCATCTTCTTCTTTCTGTGGTTGCTCCTGACAGACTGCACCCTCACAGGACCGCCTTTCTCCAGCCAGTAGGCCTCCTCTGTGAAGTGTTCGTTAGAGCTGGTTGTTCCAGCCCTTGGGAGGCAAACCTCGATGGAGTGACGCCGCTGGTCGTCGGCGTATCCGGCATTCAGTGATGGCGGCTTGTCCAGGAAGCCCTGGTTGTCGATGCTGAAGCCTTTCCTGAAGTCCCGGTCCTTCAGTCCGGCTCCAAGCAGGCTCAGTGCGCTCCTCGACGAGGATGGTGGCAGCGGAGGAGGAGGAGGAGAAAAGGTGGAGGAGTAGGAGTCGAGGGCAGACGGCAAGGTGTACGGGGAGAGGGAGTGGCTGCGGCCCACTTTAACCCTGCTCTCCGTCCCACCTCCCTCCCCGTCCCACCACCTGTGGCCAGCAGAGCTGGTGATGTGATACACCTCCTCGTCGGCCGGGTCACAGAGGGAGATGGCGGAGGGCGGCCTTGGTCTCCGGAGGCTGGCAGGCCTCAAGGGGGCGCGGGGCGAGGGAGGTGGAGGGAGAAGCAGCGAAGGGGAGGACGGTGGCGGAGGAAGAGAAGAAGGGGAAGACAGCAGAGGAGGAAGAGGAGAAGGACGATAGCGAGGGAAGGCGGAGGGGGAGGAGGGAGAAGCAGGCAGGGGTGATGACAAGGAGGATGGATGAGGAGGTAGCTGTGAAGGGGACAGGGGGGGCAGATGGACTGAGCTGGTCCTCTCCTGTTGCTCAAAACCCTGAGACTCCACAGAATCAACTTTAAATGCCACCTGCAACAGAAAAGCAGAACGCATGGGTATAAGAAGCTGCTGAAATGTGTGTGTGTGTGTATAAGCGTGAAACGGGGTCTCTCACCTGCCTATGCAGGGCCCGTGGTGAGGGGCTGGGTGTTGGCGGGGCGATGCGAGGAAGAGACAGGGATGGAGGTGACCGAGGGTGAACGGGGGAAATGTCCGGAACCTGGAGCAGAGAGTGGCTCTCACAGGGCTGGGAGTGGACCGACATCACTGAGACTGCAGGGAGACATGTGCAAAGCATATATGTCATCAAGTCAAACGTGATAGAACACGGCACACACACAAAAATGACAGAAACACATGCACTTCTGGAGAAAACACGTGCACAGCTGGGCATAAAGAAACACATGTTATTTTCTGTTCTTTTTAAAGCATTATATTTCAAGAGTCATGGCCAAAGTATGACATCGCTAACACTTTATTATGATAGAACATTTGGATCTTACAAACAGCCATTCAAATAAAAGTTTAAGTGGAAGATGTGGTCATAAATAACAGCTTCAGATATGAAGCCTGGAGAAGTTTTCTGGGCTGAAAATTTGCTTTTTAAAATGTGCTATCAAAATAAAGTGTTTCCTGGATGAAGAAAAAAATCATTAGCGCATACAGTAGGTTGTTACACTGTATGCTGAGCAGCAGCACCGAGCTGACTTTTCAGGGAAACAGTCGCAGAAGGCCAGCTTGCTGCATGTAAAATTCCACATTAGATCCTGGTTACAGTAACAGTTTCACTTGTCTCTACTGCGCCATGCCAAGGGAAATTAGGGTCCTGACAGAATATAGCACTCTAATGTGTCAGGTGTCAAGTGCACAAGAGAGCACATCCATCAGATGTTCAATCTGTGTGGTGAAACTGTGTAGCCAGGCTCTCAGGTGATCTGCACACACAGGTTCAGTGAACTAGGAGAATTTCTGGAACCTGCAGCAGAGAGCATTAAGGCTCACCGAACCGGGGTGTGCAGATATAATAGAAATAAAACAATAAAATGTTAGTCAGAGCGTAAACGAGTTCATTTCAAGTAGATATTTTCAGTTCAAGCTGTAAAGTCACATGACAAAATATTATTCTTAAAACACCACATCTTTGACAAAAGCTGGGATGCTGTGCAAAAGGTGAATAAGTACTTACTCCATTCTTGACTTCTTGCATATTTGTAACACTTATTAGATCAAACAGATTTTCATATTACACAAAGATAACTAGAGTAATAACAAAAGGCAGTTTTTAAATGATTTATTTTTTATTTATTAAGGGATCGATTTGGCTCTGTGTGAAAAAGTAATTACACCTGAAACTTAATAACTGGTTTTGCCACCCTTGGAAGTGACAGTTCTTCCAAGTTTCCACCATTTGTGGATTATGGATCTAAGCTAGCCTTAGAAATGTCTTTGTAGCTCTTTCCAGACTGACAGATGCCAATGACTGTTTCTCAGCTGGTTCTTTAGATCTTGAAATGATGTGTTGCTTTTTGAGATATTTTCACCTCCTTGAGTTTGTCCAACAGGATCTATTCAAGTGATTTTTTGATTCAGCAGGTCTGACAGTATTCGGGCCTAAGTGTGGCTACTAAAATTGAATCCAGCTTTCCAAAAAAAATGCAGTTAATCTGTCAATTCATGATTTAACAGAGGGGCAGTTACTTTGGCTCACAGGGCCGGGTAGGTTTAGATAGAGTTCTTTCATTTAATACACAAAATATTCATTTAAAAACGGCATTTTGTTTTCCTCAGGTTATCTTTGTCTATCTCTGTCTGTCTGAAACATTTGAGTGTGAAAATATGCAACAACAAAAAAACAGAAGAAGACGAAATCAGGAAGCCGGAGTACACAGAGAGAACCCAAAAAGACAACTAAATGTCTCTGTTTTCATCATCTGTGTGCTTTTGATTGCACATGAGGTTTATGAAAATCAAATCAAATCACTGACACAGCATCCCAGCATTTTTTTGTTTTTAACTAGACAATAACCAAAAGACAAAAGAGAAGTGATGACTGCACATTTTTAAACATATGCACTTTTCTGACTTTGCAACTTGACTGTGAAGACAACGACCACTATAGTTTAGTATTCGGCCATTTCACAGCTGAGCAGATGAGCCTGTGTGAAAGTTGCAGGTATTCACGTGTATCGACTCATCCACTACAGTAAGTACCTTAGGACAGAGCTGGGCCTGTCCACAGCCTGGACACAACATGCCATTAGATTCTGACTGCAAATGAAACAGTTCTTGTTAGTGCTTAGAGATGTGTTCTGAGCATTGTTTCTTTATGTTCTGACTTCTTTTTTAAACACACAGAAGGTGAAACTACAGGAAAAAAAGATAACATTATGTAGGATAGGTATAAGGTTGACTCTATGTGAGATAAACATTACTCAGTCTTTTATTTTAACTAGTTTGAATTGGACCTTGTGAAGTTTAGTTAACAAATTTAGTAACTGTGTCTCTGTCTGTTTACCACACAGATTAAATAAAATGCCAAAACTTCACAATAATAAAGCGATGCTACTCTCACAATCAATATTTTAGTATTTAACATCTAGTTTACCTGAATGCTGGTGTTGGGGACTCAGGTCTACCTCGTCTAAAGGGTAGGGGGCGCTGGCGGGTCGCACCGGTCTAAACATATAACTGTCATTTGGCAGAGAATGCATCCTGGATACAGAGATCTTGGATGACAGCAGGTTCTGGTTGTTGTACTGCACCTCTTCCTCCTGCAGGGGGAGACAGAGACCACTCAGTGCTAAAACCAACAGCTGCAGTTTTTACAAAGAAAGAATAGAGCGCTGCGTGATTCTGATGACTGACGTCTGTGTTGCAGGTTGAGACAGGTAAAAATATGAATGCCATGTCTGTGGCATCTTTCTGGTGCAAGATAGTGTACGGACAACCACTGAAAATAACACACACACACGCACAAATTCAAAGAACTGTCTCTTAAAGTTATCTTAAAGGTAAAGGTTAAAGGAGAGCATCGTTTGTCATCTTTTCATCAGGCTCTGAGAAACATGGGCTGAATTACATGCCAGCTCTATGCACAACCCAAAACATGTATTTAAATGTTTCCGTATTTGTTAAAAGACTGTAACCCAGCAGTAAGATGTAATAACAAAGTATATGTTTATACCTTGTTTTATTCGTAATATTGCATTTCCACCGATCAGGCATAACATTAGTACCACCTCTCTATTATTGTGTAGTTTCCCCTGTTGCTGCCAAAACAGCCCTGACCCATCGAGGCATAGACTCCACTAGACTCCTGAAAGTGTGCTGAGGTGTTTGTAATCAAGATGTTAGCAGCAGATCATTGAAGTCCTCTAAGTTGTGAGGTGGGGCCTCCAGCAATCAGACTTGTTTGTCCATCGCATTCCACAGATGCTTGATTGGAGTGGGATCTGGGGAATTTGAAAGCCAAGTCCACACCTCAAACTTATTTTTGTGCACTTCAAACCATTCCTGAACCATTGTTGCTTTTTGACAGGCCCAATTATCCTGCCAAAAGAGGCCACAGCCATCAGGAAGTACTGTTTCTGTGAAACGCTGTACATGGTCTGCAATAGTGCTTAGGTACATATCAAAGTAACACCCACATGAATGGAAGGACCTGAGGTTTCCCAAAACATCACACTGCCTCCGCTAGTTTGCCTTCTTCCCATAGTACATCTGGTGCCAGGTGTTCCCCAGGTAAGTGACACACCTTGGGAGGCGGCAGAAAGGTCAGCAGTAGTTTTATTTGATGCAACAGTAGCTCGTCTGTTGGATCAGATTGCACGTGGGGAGTGAAGGCCTACCCGTGTGATCTGTTCACTGTTCCTTCCTTGGACCACTTTTGAGAACACCCCACAAGAGCTGCAACTTTGGAGACCCAGTTGTCTACACATCATAGCTTGGGCTTTCTTAAATTCACTGCTGCAATTGCTAATAAGCACAGTTTTGTCTTCCTACCTCTTCAGGTGAATTTGAGCATGGCCCCACATAGGTCCCTCCGACTGAGCTGTTGTTGGAATTTGTGCTTAGTCTGCGATCCCTCTCCCTATCCATTTCCAAGGCGATCTCTGCATCAATCTCCGCATCCTCTTTAGCATCCTGCAAATATATATCTACTTAATATCTGTGCATTTAAAAAGCCAAAAACCAAAGAGATAGTACTCAAGTTACTGCACCTTGTTGCTTTCCTCTAGATGTTTCATCAGAACAGCCACCACCACATTGACCAGAACAAACTGGGCCATGAGCACAAAGGTGACAAAGTAAATTGGAGAAACCCAGGGCAGATATGGTAAACAGTGTTCGTCAGACGAGTGACACTCTCTCAATGTGTCCTGAAAAGAAAAAGAAGAGAAAATGAAGAAGCAGAGAGTTTTACCTCGACACCGAATCACAGTCACCACTTGAAAAAGCTGGGCATCCACAGCTGCAAAGACTTTTGTAAGCATCACAGTTTTACACATTTACTCATTTGTAACTTCAGGAAACAAAGAAACACAAATTTAAGCACACACATAGACATGATGTAAGTAGTTCATAATCAGTAAAAAAAGAAATAAAAACATTGCACATTGTTAAACAACCCCCACTCTCCATCACTCCTAAAAGGTATATGCATGAAATCACGTCCTGTTTTTATATTGAATTAGCTCAAAAAAAATCGCCAAACTGACAGACGCGTACATTTCTTACACACAACATAAAACAGACTGTCTGTACAAAGACAGAAATCTACTTTAAAGTGCCTTTTTTAAAGCAGTGGTTAAAAAGAGAAACTGTGTGGCATCGCCCTCTGCTGGAATTCAAGAGGCATTGCTTATGTTGTGGGCCACTTACGAGCCTGAGTGGAGAAGTTTACTTACACATTTAATCCTTCACATAATATCTTAATATTAGAAAAAAGGTGTGTGACTTCAACAAACATGTCATTTTTTTAAGCATCAGGCCTTGTGTTTGACACCTTTTCCCTAACATGATCTTGTTAAAGAGATTCTACACTATACCTAAAAATTATAATTCATTTAAAAAAAAGAAAAACACATGACATTGTCACATCATTTGTAAACGATCACATTTTTGTGTCGTTCAGAATTTCATTTTTTAATAAAGTAAAACTCAAAATGTGAAAGTTTTGACATTGGTCTCCTCTAAGCTACTTTATCATTTCATAATTGCTTTTCGAGGTCGTCGCTCTCTGCGGTTATGAGATAATCTAGTCATCATTTATTAGAGCTCATGTTGTGCATACAAGTGCGTTTGTGTGTGTGTCTGTTCATACTTTCATAATCCCATTCCAGTTGTCTCCAGTGGACACTCGAAACAGTGTGAGGAAGGCCATCCCAAAATTTCTAAAGGTTGCGTGACGACCCAGACCTTCACATGGGTTGTCGTCGCTGCACTCTAATCAAAGCAAACAGAAGACGTTAATTAAGCTGCGCTATAAACATGGTGATGAAAAGAAGACGAGAAATACAACGTGCCGCACTTCCATACAAAATACAACTTCTTCAATCATATAAATGCAGAGTAAACTAGTTCCAAGTGGCGTCTCCCTATGGACGTGGCACAGGACAGCGAATGAGAAAAGTCTTCCAGGGGACAGTCTTTGGGTCAATTTAACAGAAAGCTCTCGAGGCCCTGTTTACAGAAAGAGAATAGCCACCAGAAGATATCCTCCCTTGCCTCAAACCTGAGGTCACATTAACAGCATGCTTGAGAAGAATAACACATCCCTTGGAGTATTATGTACCATGTTTATTATTCTAAGCATCAGTCACCAGGAGACAAATAAGAGGATTAAACAATGTGAGAGTGTAGCACAGAGGAAATGGATAGGGAAGGTTTGCGTAACTTGTAATGAAATCAAGCTATACTGATGCAAGACTGAAACGCTCGCTGTGGCTCTAACAAATGGGAGACGACTGAGTCAGAGGCTGCTGAGAATTCAGAAAAAGCAGCTTCAGTTCAAATATATTCAGTCAAACGTTAAACATCTGACTTTTTCATTTTTTTGGACTGCAGGTATTTCACGTGTACGCCTTTAATATGTCTACATCATTAGCAAAAACATATTTTTAGATGTAAAAAAACTTATTTCACAAGATCAGATTGTAAGAAAACTCATTTAAAAGATATATATATATATGTAGAGAGAGAGTTTCATCTAACAGTGGTGACTTAGACCTAATTAGACCTAATGAGGAAAACTAATGAGATCTACTAAGTCACTCAAGTCAATGTTTCCTTGCTTTCACACCTTACTAAATATTCTTTCCTCCCAGTCGGAGCTCGCTCCTGTATAGACCATTTACTGTTCTACCCCCTTTGTTTTACCTTTCTCAGGTAATCTTCCTTTAACTCCTGCCCACTGGAAATCGGGATTCATCTGGGTGTAGACTACCAGATAAATTATTAAATCTAGATTCAGATCCACACTGGAATATGTTAATTACAAGCTATGCTGAAAACACCTGACCCTGAAATGACATGAAGCCAGAACTGTATTAACATTTAAACACTCATTCAGCCCCCTGTGCCCTCATCCTATCTACACAGCCTTGGGCAGATACCTTGAACAGAGTCTGCCAACGTACGCTTATCTAAGATCTGTCAGTTAGTCGCATAATTGTTGGTCAGTTTAAATTCCTCTTCCATGGTGAAAATGTATAAAACACCATGTTATAATAAAACTAAAGACTTGTCGACGGCCTATGTAACAAGGGTTGTGTGAGACGCAAGTAAGTTCGAAGATGAGGTTTAGCTTTTTCTTACTGGCGTGAATGCAGGGAACGTTCCTGTTCTCCACCGCTCTGTGCCACGATGTTTCTTTCAAAACTTCCAAAGTTAAAACATATTTCACCCTTACAGGCATGGATCAGCATTTAGCTTGGCACTTCCAAACATTCATAAAAATCTCTGCAAAAGCTGAAGATGGGTCATGTTGCATAAATCGGCAAAACAGACATCATCTTCTATTCCCAGCGTGTAGCAGAGGATCATAACATTTCACCGAAAGCAACCTCTTTATCAGAAAGTTGTTTTTCATTTCATCTTCCCAGAAGTCCTTTTTTTCTTTTTTCTAACACTTTTCCCACACAAACTCAGGCAAAATGAGTTGGACAGAGTGAATCCATTGAAGAAGCAATAATGTAAATAAATGGGATCATGCAAATGTGATCTTTCCTTGGTCAAAACAGGAAGGGAGGATACAAAAAAAAGGGGGGAAATTTGCCGCAAATCGTGACTGTAATAGTGATGCTTGGATTCAAAAACCTTTTCTGGCAAAGTGTGTGGAGCAGTGTGTGTGTGTGTCTTTGTTTTGTTTTTTTCTTGCTGGTGACTGACCCAGTTTGCCAAAGAGCTCCACTCCCAGAGCAGCATAGATGAAGAAGAGCAGCATGAAGAGAAGACCAAGATTTCCCACCTGGAAGGAAAAAGAAAAAAACAAACCCCAAAATATGTTAGATATCTTCTGCAAAAAAACAACAGTACCATTTAAAACATTAAAGATCCAGGGACAAGAAGGCACTGTCTCCGGAGTATATAATCGAGAGGGAGTATATAACTGACTCCATTTGTTTGTCTGTCTGTTTGTTAGCAGTGTAGCATCCACAGTTTCCAAGATCTCATTTTCATATTTTGTGTGATGGTACAAGTTGGTTTCATTTAGGTGAAAATCACATCAAGATCACATCAAATGGGTAAAACAATAAAAACAAGCCTTGCTTGGCACGAGCACCTCAGTTTTCCAGGGATCTGACCTTGACCTTTATTGTTTGTGCCAAAGGTAAAAGTTGACCTTGAAAAAACATTTAAAGAAACCATATCAAGTAATATATCATGTGAATGGGCATGGGGAGAGCTGTACATTAACACAATGCCCATGACATCACAATGACACCAGAAAGTTTCCCAAAATTACACAGTGCATGAAAATATCTTAAAGTCACAACTTCTTTCAGCTTATAGAAGCCAAATCAGCCAGCTCTGTCCCAGTTATATTGGTAAAGACAATAAAAAACACTATAAATGTGTTAAAGGTCAGACATCAGCATATTGTTATAAAAACATCCTGATGTCAGCATGTTGTAATAAAAAGAATTCATAAAACATCACCGTTTTAGTACAGCCCTTTCTTTTTGAGAGGAGATGTGCTCTCTGAGTGCTCTTGTCTTATTGCATATATTTGATACCACATATGCTTATTTATGCATTAGCATAAAATACTTCTTTTTCCCTTTTCTACCCATTGCATGGAGAAATCCCTTGCGCGCTTAAAAATCAAAAAATTCAAAAATAACTTGGACAGTGTGCACCTCCTATGACTACATGTGCATCGTGCCATCATTTACCAGCATGTCTCATCTCCTTTTCCATTTTCTAAAAATCTTTCCTCGTGCACTCTGTGCCTGGGATGGTTATATCCGAATACTTGACATTTAGAAAATAGCAGAACAACGTCTGTCACTGCACACACATCATAATCTTTGGCGCAGCTGCTCTTTGCCTCTAAGATTTGAGCCACGCAATAACAGAGAGATACATCCGCGACATCTGCTGACACGCCTAAAAAAAAATGGTGGGTGCATTGACAAAATAGCAAAAGCACAAAAAGGAGCACAAGGGAGGAACAGTCTGACTCAAAAAAAAAAAAAAGAAAAAAAAGAAATCACAAGATCGGTGGCAAAAATGTGCACGGGTATCCATTTGACTAATGAACTCATTGACTCTGTGATAAAATTCCTCTTGTGTGCAGTGTGCGTGCCATTTATTATAAGGCACATTTACTAAGAAAACCAAATGTGATGTGCAATAAGCCGGCGAAAATCTGAAGAAACAAACACACTTGAGGGTTAGGATATGAATTTTGTAATGTGGAAGGATACGCCTGGAATTAAATATTTATTAAAAAGCATAAATCTTTCAGGGCTGTCTATTCTGAACAAAATTCATATCCTGACCCTGTTTTCATAAATAAGAAAAAAAAAGCAAAACCACTCTTTTGTGGTTGAGACATTACAGAGTCCATGTTTACCTGCGGCAGTGCTTGCATGACAGTATCCAACAGAGCTCTCATCCCTGTGGCCATCTTTAGAAGCTTCAGCACTGCAGAGAGACATTGAAACAGCCGTTTTACTGTGATAATTGTGAAAAAGGGTTAGTAGGAAACGGTTTTATCTACATCTGAGATCCTCTTTTTGATGCCAGATCTATTAGAATATTTAGGATAACTTAACAGAGTGAAATGATGTAAGTGTGTACAACATAAGCAAGGATAGATTGGTAAGCGTATGTGTACCTCGTGCTATCCTGAGCACTCTCATGATCCTGATGATGGTTGGATTTATTGGTAATGTGCCTTTCATTTTCAGCTCCTCCAGGACGATGCCCATGATGGACAATGCCACTATAGCTAAATCCAGCTGATTCCACCTGAGAATATTTTTTAGTCGGGTAGAAAAGAAAAGGGCAAAAAAATTAATCAATAAAAAATAAGACACAAGATACAGTGCTTCTCTTTCATCGCTCATGCAGCATATTCAACTAGTACCAGCGGGTGATTGTAACAACAAAGTAATACAAATTCCTTCTTAGTCTTTAAAGGTTATTGTGAGTTAGCTGAAAAGGAGAACAGATGGGAACAGAAGATGAAATGTTGCTGCTGCCTGGCTGCTGATGCTAAATAGTGAGGAGGCTGTTTAGATTAATGGGCAGCCCACCCACTAATCTCTTTTGTAGGGAAAACACTGAGGCAAACCATGATAGCGCTCCACCTGGGTACTCTGAAAAAGATAAGTACCCTGACCACCCAGTGCTCTCAATACAATTGTGGGAAAATAAGGAAGGCAGGAATTCACACATTAAGTAGGGAATAATTTTTGTAACCATTTTATGCGAGATAGTTACATTGACTTTAGTGGGAAACAATGCTATAGAGATTCTCATTGCTTTACCTGTCTCTGATGAACCTGTGTATGCCAAATGCCACAAGTTTGAGGAGGGCCTCAACGACGAAGATGCAGGTAAACACGTAGTTACAGTACTTCAGAACCTCTCCTAAATACTGAGTGCACAGATTGAATGTAAGGAGAAGCGTACAGATTAATTTGAGACATCTTTCACAACATTTTCCATTTGAGCAAGTTTGTAAGGGCACGCATTACCACTGGTTGTTTATAGTGCTCTATGCTCATGGTGAAGACATTGACGCAGATGATAAAAGTGATGAAGAGGTCCAGGTGGTGGCTGGTACACAGCGAGTGGATGGACAGACGCAGGGGAGAGTAGTCGTCATAGTAGCGCCCGAGCTTGGCCTCTGGATCACAAAAATTCAGGAACAAACAAATATATGAAAGACAGAGTAAGAAACACGCAGAGAGACTCACTTTGGTGAGTAACTGTTGTCTGAATATAAAGTGTTGTATGTGTAGCAGTGTGCACCGGAAGGCAAAGGGGCAAAGAAAAGGCAACCACCACTGCTGTTCCATTTCATACTTTATTCACCAAAATATGCTTGTGCCTTAATAAGATTCTGCTATTTTGGTACGCATGTCACACCAGAGAGGCCCTTGAGCAGACCAGGCGACCCACTGATCCTCTAATTGTAAACTTACTCACAGCGGTGGTGCTCCCCTTGTCCCTGTTCCTTAAACAGCATGTGCATGCTACTGCTTGTGTGGCTTGTTTAAATAAGTGAGGACATGAGAGTAACACGAAGTCTAAGATATTTATGGCATGTATTCATTTTTAAAGGGATCACATATTTAGTATTATTACTCAAAATACTTTTGTACGTAAATTTGCACACGTACAGTTCTACTTAAAAATTTACATCCACACGAACATCATGGGGATTTATGGATTTTCGTGAAACCTGAACTGTCCTTTTCCAGGGTGGAATAACTGTACCGCATACATCTTTAAAAAAAAAACGAAAATTAGACACACATCACTGAATTTATTTTTGATTTTCTATAATCCACAAAAGTTTACATAAAAGCTCAAATATACACATTCACTCACTTAAATCTTTTAATAAAGGTGCTGAATGCTCTACAAACACCAAGGCCTTTCAGCTTCTTGTTAGTGATCGTGATTGACTACAACTGTTAGTTCTCTTTGTTTGACAGAACTGCTTGGATTGACCAATACTCGAAACAATTTGAAAGTCCACAGAACTCAGAGAAGATCTAAGAAATAGAATTCTAGATGTACACAAGTTGTGGCTTTCTTTTTCCTAAATAACCATAGATTTCTGCAGAGAACTATCCCTTTAAACAACTGCACTTAAGTACAAGTTACTTGAATATGTCACCAATTTGCCAAGATCCGGAAGAAGATCCAAATTCTGACCCTCAGATGAGAGGAAATCGGTTAAGATGTTGAGGAATAACCCAGGGAACCACTAAGACTGAAGCCTGCAGTGAACTGGAAACTGCTGGAACACCAGCATCAGTGTCCACAGTGAAATTCATTTTACATCACAATGGACTGACAGGGTTTAGACCAAGTGAAAAGTTTTATGGTCAGGAGACATAAATTGAGCTATTTGGCCAAAATGACAGGAAGTGTGTTAGGAGGAGTAAAGATGAGGCTTTCAAACCTAAGAACACTGTACCAGCTGTCAAGCATGGCGGAGGTATCATCATGCTTTGAAGATGGAAGAAATTACAGACTATCTCTAAATTCTTCAAATTCACCTCAAATCAACAGCTAGATGGTTGAAACTTGGATATAATTGGGTGTTCCAAAAGGACAATGATCTCAAACATCCATCAAAGCTAGTATTGAAATGGATAACACAAGCTAACATTAGGCTATTGGGATGGTTTTCCCAAAGCCCCGCCCTTAACCCTATTGTACATGTGTTAAAAGTTGAGTCCGCGCCATGACACCAATCAATAAAAATAAACTCTACCAACTCTGCCAAGACAAGTTGTTAAATATCCTGCCAGCATTATGCCAGAAGGTTGTTGACGGTGACCAAAAGCATCTGGTCGAAGCACAAATTGCTTAGAGACACCAAATATTAGTGGGGATGTATGAATATATTTGTGCACCTAATTCTTGTTTGTTTAAGTGGTCAAAGATGTGTGCTGTACAATGATTCGACCCTGGAAAAAGAACAGTTCAAAGAAATCATTGAAAGCCCAAAATTACCATGAAATTCATGCCTACGATAAGTGGATGTAAACCTCTGACCTCAATTGTGCATACGTAATGATAAGCAAGTGCCGTGCATGTTGCACTCTTAAGAATCAAAAGTTAGAGTGACATTAGAGGAGGAGGAAACATAAGCCAATTTTTAGCCAGATTAAGGAAGTCCAGTGGCACTGAAAATACCATTACCAATGCTAACTAGCTGTTTCAAATGTTTTATGGTTATGCATGTTAATGCCATGTTTACATATTTAATATTAGGTTAATAGTCAGAATGTTGACGCTAATTAAACTTTCTCATTTCTGTAAGTGTGAAACTTGCTGCTGTTTGAGATAGCACTACCCAGTCAAGGATCACAGATGCTTACATAGGTTAGGACTACATTGTGTATGAACAGAAGAAGCCAATCCAAATTGATATCTTGGTGGATGGCATTTTTTGCTTTTGTGTGCATTTATACATTTTTGTTACGGTGCCAACATACAACAAGTGTTTTACAAATGAGACCCTGGCTATTTATATGTGCTTGTTATCAAACTAGACTGCATACTCACATGTCCACTGTAATTATCGAACGTGTATGTGAATGTCTTTGACATACTCTCACGTATACCATGCCCTGCCCTATGCATCGACTGCATGCTTTCATGCCATTCTGTTTAAAACTAGGATTTAGAGGGGCTGTGCAGGGTATGTTCAACAACACCATCCTTTAACAAATGAGATCGTTCAGCTTGTACTGCTTTAGCAATAATCTAAACGCTTTAAATTGAGCTCAATAATTTCAAATTAATCAGTTAATATTGCTGTCAAATTCCTTAAGATTTTAGTTTGAGAATTAGGGGGTGCTGTTGAACAAACACTGGAGCCACTTTTCTCTAAAATACTTGCAGGAAAAAAAATCTCAGTAGTCTAAAACTACATTCGTTTTTTGATTGATCAGTGAGTTTTGATTGATCATATGCCCAAATCCCTATGAACAGGCTCATTCCTCTGAGACATTCAAGTAGCTTATATTACATTTATCAAGAGCAGTTTTAGACCAGTGAGACATGGTGCCATTAGAACATGAAATAGCTGTGTTCTGCTCACACCATATACTGCCTTAAAATGTAACTCTGCGATTACGTAAATGAATATAAGACAAAATACTTCTACAAATTTCTCTCATTCACAATCAAGTCCCTAAATGAAATACTCTTCTGTATTGTGACTGTACAGTACTTTGAATCATGATTGCAGTGGGTGGTGTGTTTCTGATGTTTCTACCAGCATGTCCTTGCATTAGCTATAAGGTGCAACAAACAACTTTTATCTACGTAACTTAACATATGCTAACAGCGCAGCTACCCAAGGTGTTTACAGGTATAGCAGCCAAAGTGTCTGCTATGTTTCTGAGTCTGCCAGTCAAAGCGTGTTTACAGGAAATATCCTTCTTCTTCTATCCATGACAAGAACCATTTCATGGTCAGTGTTGCACATGCATTCGCAAGGAGGGAGGGGTTTACTGGCATTTCACCAATTCAAATTTTGCTAGCAAAATTTCGAAAGACATCTGGAGAAATGCAGCCGTTAATTACTTTCACATGCAGCAAGTGTTATAAAGATGCTTTTTAAAAGTAATGAAACCAAAAACAAAAGTTAGCTTATTACAGGTTTTGTTGTATTTAAATTTGGTATCTGAGACGTATTTAAAATAGATTAAGTACTGTTAATACTTTTACACTAAACTGGTGGCAGTTCCATTAATTAAAGGGTGAGCATACAAAGTTTTAGGTTAAAACAACTGCTCAAGTTTTTCATGCAGTGTTAGAAAAAGGGTAAGAGTAGGGCTGCAGTCATGCATTTGCATGCATCAGACTGATGTAGTCCACGCCCCCTGTCAGTGATCGATCACTGTTTGCGTGAGCTAGCCAGTCTTTTAAATTCTCCCTCTTTTAATGTTTCAGTCTGTCATATATACATGTATCCCTGTTTGTTTCTTTTTCTCATTCCCGTTCTCTTTTTTTCAGGCTCTGAAAGCAGGCAGTGCTCAGAAAAATAGACTACCGACCAGCCCCTTCATTCTCCTTACTCCTGCGCTTTTTCTCTTTCATTTTGAGCCTCTTCTCTTCCCGTAAGCGCGCCTCCTCCTCTTCCTGGTCCTGTCGGCACTTGTGGAAATTCTCCACCACAACCCCAACAAACATATTAAGGACGAAGAAGCTGACGATGAGCAGGAAGGAGATAAAGTAGAGGAGCATCCAAGGATTGTTGTTCCTTTTAGGCTGAGGAAAGCAGAAGACAGCAGAGAATATTTGCTTTTTCAGTTTTTTATGCATATTTCTTACTGAAAACAAAAAAGAACAGGACTTTTAGCTCTTCTGATCATCTTGTGCAAGTAGAAGAGATACCAGCACCCAAACTGTCAGTATCTTATCACTTACAACATTCAGAAGCAGGTCAAATCCCTAGAAAATGTTCAGGGAAAGCTCCACCTTTTAAACTGTTTTCTCTTTGTCACTTAAAGCTGTGTGCACATTTGACGCGATATGCAGTGATGTCACAACCACAGACTAGAGAACGTGACATTTGGCAACATGAAGTGGTTGGGATCTCAGATAAACTTCTAAACTTCGAAGTGAGCAACTGAAGGGACTACCAATGAGGATTTCCTGGGCGAACTGGATCATGGAACGTCCGCCTACGACTTACTGTCACCTTCAAACAATCCACGAATAAGTAATCACTTCGAGGGTGGATGTAGATTAACACTACAAAGATATTTTTTGTGTACCTGACACAAGGCAATTTTACAGCTTAGCAATTTCTCACACCATTACCTGTTGGTCCACTCCTACTGCATCCAGCCCATCATACATGATGGTAACCCAGCCATCCTTACACGACAGCACAAACAAAGACATCAGAGCCTGGATATTAAACACAAACAATACAGGAAGTCATTACACATGTGATCAGTTTGTTATGCTGACTTGTAACTCTATTTCTCCATCATTACTAGAAGCTTAAAAGCCTTAGGTGATTTTGTGCTGTTCTGCATATAATAATAACATAATATATTAATACCATGAAATATGTCATAGAAGTTGGGACATTTTTAAGTAATTATTTGCTGAAGATGCAGCAAGGTAATGGCCTGTAAATGGCCTGTATTTATATAGCGCTTTACTAGTCCCTAAGGACCCCAAAGCACTTTACAT
Source organism: Aulonocara stuartgranti (assembly GCF_965226115.1). Taxonomy (NCBI): domain Eukaryota; kingdom Metazoa; phylum Chordata; class Actinopteri; order Cichliformes; family Cichlidae; genus Aulonocara; species Aulonocara stuartgranti. The sequence continues at coordinate 22,368,792 of NC_138942.1, read as the reverse complement.
ATCCAGTCATCCACCCATTCACGCACACATTCACACACTGGTGATGGCAAGCTACATTGTAGCCACAGCCACCCTGGGGCGCACTGACAGAGGCGCCCCAGGGGTGATTTATCAAAAACAATTAAAAAATTATGGAACAACTGGATACCAAAAATTAAAAGGATTGGACTGAAAATAAGGCAGTGTCCAAAGAAAAACTCTGAAAGCTCTGCAGAAAGCCTGGAGAACTGTTTCTCAAAACCTCATTAAAAACTCATCCTTGCTCCTTGGAAACAAAATATTAAAAAATGAGGGATAGCTCAAGACTTTTGTACAGTACTGTAAAGTTAGTTAAAACAGCTCACAGCGAGATTGTGCAGTGCTGATTCCACACTCATGCCCCATCTTTTTTGCCAAATCTCACCCTCAATCTATTGTTTGTTACCTGAATCAGGTTGTCAAAGTTGTACTTTTTTCGTATCCAGCGGTAGTTAGCCTGCAGACAGTCTGATTTGTTGGTGATGTTTCTTGTGTCCAGACCTTCACAGTGGTAGAACTTCCCTTTGAACAGCTAGAGTGAAACAGAAAAACATAGAGAGAGTTATCTGCGGGGCTATTTTGGTAGCCATTTACATGTTATGTACCAGAGTTTGTAGCTTATAAAGCCAGAAATAAAGAAATAAAGGGAAGTTTTGTAGAACATATTATTATCATACGTTTCCCTCAGTCCTTGGGTAATACCAGGTCATCTTGTTTCTTTTCACACTTCACCTAACTGTCATTCTTTCAAAAATGCTCAAACAAAAAGCTAATTGTTGATTGGATACTGAGTGACATTTAAGCAACAAAAGGTGTAAGGCATCTCTGTGTTGTGGAACAGTGATTACCTGGACCCCCAAGATTCCAAAGATAATGAAGAAGGCGCAGCATATCAAAACAATGTTCCCAATAGGTCTAAGAGAGGTGATGAGAGTCTCCACAACAAGCTTTAATCCTGGGGCTCGACTGATCACCCTGGAACACGCAAACCAAAACATGTTTAACACAAGTACAAATAAATGCAGCACATTAAAAAACTAGAACCCAAACAAGGTAGAGCAACAAAAAAGTATCCAGCACATGTGCATCAATATATAAAAGCTACTTTCAAATTTCCCCTTACACTGACAAAAGTATTCATTCACCCATCCAAATCATCGAATTCAGGTGTTTCAATCACTTCTATGGCCACAGGTGTATTTAATCAAGCACACAAGCACGCAGACTGCTTCTACAAACATTTGTTAAAGAATGGGTCGCTCTCAGGAGCTCAATGAGTCCCGGCGTGATACCGTGATAGGATGTCACCTCTGTGGAACAAATCCCGTCGCGAAATTTCCTCACTACGAAATATTCCACAGTCAGGTGTTAGTGGGATTTACAGGGAACGACATCAACTCAGCTGCAGAGCGGTAGTAGTAGGCTCACAGAGCAGGGTTAGCAAATACTGAGTCGCATCTTGCACTGAGATTCCCAACTTTCCCAACTTCATGTGGTTTCAGATTAGCTCAACAGTGTTAAGAGAGCTTTATCCATGGATTTCCATGGCGAGCAGCTGTAACCAAGCCATACATCACCGAGTGCAATGTAAAGCATCGGATGCAGTGTTTGTAAAGCATAGGACCATAGGACTCTAGAGCACTAGAGATGGGTTCTCTAGAGTGACGAATGTATGGGTTTGGCGTTTGCTCAGGGAACGGTACTTGTCTGACTGCACTGTGCCAAGTGTGCGGTTGTATTTCAGGAGTTTGACTCTGCCTCTTAGTTCCAGTGAAAGGAACTCTTAATGTTTCAGCTTACCAAGACATTTTGGCCAATTCCATGCTCCCAGCTTTGTGGGAACAATTTGGGATTGGCCCCTTCCTGTTCCAATATAACTGCAAACCAGTGCACAAAAATACACTTCTGTAAGAATGGTCAAAAATTCCCACAAACATTCCTAAACCCTGTGGAAAGTCTTCCCAGAACAAAGAGTGGGCTGACATCATATTAAAGCCTATGGATTAATAATATGATGTCAGTGAAGTGTATATGTGTGAAGGCAGACGAGCAAATACTTTTGACGATATAAAGTAGCACTGCAAATTTGCACATGATTCAGCAGATATTTACTCTAGATTCCTTGTGTGTCTTCCTGGGATCAACATATGGATCTTTTGTACTTTAGGCAAATATGCAAACCACTACACTATAACCCTCCAAAAGGTGAGAAGACAGTATCCACATACAAAAGAAAATCCAACATGTACCTCAGTGGGCGAAGTGTTCGTAGCAGGCGAAGTACTCTCAGAATTCCCAGGATCTTGTTTTCACCATGATAGGCCAGATAAACCAAAATGTCGATCAGAGACACAAACACCAATACACCATCCAGAATGTTCCAACTGGACTGGAGGTAGCTCTGCTGCCCAAAGCAGAAACCAAGAGCTACAACCTGGGAATTATTAAAATACAAATTAAGCTGTACACAAGGCAGTAATCACAATAATCTAGATCCAGTAGAAAATAGAAAAAGTTTCATCTACAGAAGAAAGAAAAGGAAATGATTCTTACCTTAATGGCCATCTCTGCTAGGAAGATCACAGTGAAAATATAGTTGGACACACTCAGGAAATGTCGCTCCTAAAGAAGAGAGTGATATTATATTTCAGCCCACATACCATGTAGCACACGCCACATCACACTACAGAGTACAGAGTATCTAGCATCAGTCTAAAATGTGTCTTTTTAAAGGTTTTAAACTCTGGGGTTTTATTCTTTCAGCTCTTGTACACTTTAATAAAATGATTTTTATCATGGCCCTGGGTCTTCAACCCAACTATTGATATGCTAATGTTCGGTTTTGTTATGTTTGTAGTTCATAGTTCTTGTTTGATTTTGTTCCCTTCTGTGTCCAGTCGGTATTAGTCTCTTGGTGGGTCCTCCCCTGCGTCCCCTGTGTGTGGTCACGTCTGGTTATAAAGCTCAAGTCTCTGTCCCTCGCTCCCTGTTTTTTGTCAGTCTCGCCTCAGTGTTTGTGTTCCCTGTCTTCCTGTGTCTGGTCCGTCTTTTTCCTGTTTTATTCTCATGGTCATCTGTCCTGTATGTGTAATGTAATGTGGCTCCCCTGCCTCTTCAGTCAGACTATGTTCAGCTGTGTTCCCCAGGTGTTCCTGCCCTGACACCCTCTTGAAATATTGTCTGTATCTCCTTCTGTCTGTTGCCATCCCTCGATGCTGTGTGCTGTCTGTTTATTTTAGTTTCTAGCTCCTTCCCAGTTTAGCTAATGTTTTTTTGTGAATCTGGCAATAAAGCTGTTTTTGAGTTCACGTTCTGCCTGAGAGCCCTGCATTCGGGTCTTATCCTTCCTTGCCTCACACAGCGGTTAGTGACAATTTTTTTCTAAGCTTTCTGCAAATAATCATCAATCAAGCACCAAAAAGCACATAATATGATATATTGTGAATAAATGTTTTGTAATTCTTTGCTTTTACTAATTTACTTTGGAAAATAGAAAATGAAGGCAAAGCTGACAAAGTTGAAAACAAATACATTATTGTAGCACCTTGATTCTTTTCTTTTTCAGCCTTTCTGTTGTAGATTTTTTTCCATTAAGCAATTTGGACTATGCTTTAGCTGCAGGATAGATGATTCTAGAATACTTTGGTATACAGAGTTCATCTTTGACTCAATGGGTTCAAGGTGGCCAGGTCTCGTGGCAGCAAAAGAAGCACAAGTCACCACCCCAACACCGTGCTTGACAGTCGCTATGGAGTGTTTTTGCTGATATGTTCTGTTTGGTTTTCACCAAACGTGGCACTGTGCATAATGGCCATACAGCTCCACTTTGGTCTTATCTGTCCAAGAGACATTGTTCCAGGATTCTTGTGGTTTGTTCAGATGGAGCTTTGCAAACCTAAACCATGCTGCCATGTTCTTTTTAGAGAAAAGAGCCTTTCTCCAGGCAACCCTTCCAAACAAGACACGCTTCTTTGGCTTTTTTCTAACTCTACCTTCATTAACTTTAACATTTGAAATGTTAACTGAGGCTTGCAGAGTCTAAGACATTGTTAATGTAATGTGTTAACTGTTAATGGACAACCTCATATCTGAGGTTGTATTTGCCTAATTTTAAGAACTGTTAAGGACCACATTATTTGCAGATATCTAAAACCTTAGAATTTAAAAAGCGTGTACTTTCTTTTTTACTATGTGAATGTAGTGAAAGACCCCAGTACCCAGACTAAAGCACAAGCTGAGTGTATGTGAAGCCCAAGCAAGAAACCTTTGTTACTACAGGTAACAATGGAAGGGATAAAAAGCATCAAAGCATCACATATAACAGAGGAAATTTTGCCTGTTTCTCTTACTTAATTAAGGATCAGTTATAAGAGATAGAAACTAAATAAAACAGTCCTGGTGTGTATTGGCTGTGCGTGTGTGTCTTACCGTGCTGTCATTTTTTATATCAGGTCTTTCCAGAGCAATGGTGATGCAGTTGAGAAAGATGAAAACTAGAACTATGTGGTCAAACAGTCTGTGAGAGATCACTTTCTGGCACCACATACGGAACCTAAAAAAACCCCAAAAACAGTAAATTAAAAAAATAAAAAAAACACAGACAAACATACACGCAACTCTGATAAAACAATAAAATATCCATCATTTATTAAAACTGATAATCAAATAAATAATAGTGAGAATTCAGTAAAAAATACAAGAGACAGAAATAGTTAAATTAAAAAAAGAAGAACCAGAGAGGAATAGGCCAGTGAGTAAGCAGAAAAATGGATGGCAGAGGGTGACAACAGAACGGACTGAATTCTTCGTATGGATCCGTGTGTGTGTGTGAAACTCATGCTGGTGGGACATAAATCTGCCAGTGCAATCACATTTGGTGACACAAGCTAATGCTGAAAATGTAAATCATTGTGTCTTAGTATAAATAGTTTGGGGTTAGGTTCGGGTTAGGATTAGTGTAAGTGTAGTAACTGTGATCCTACAGGATTAGGGTAAATCTCCAAGATATGAATGCAAGGATGAAAAGACTACTGTGTGTGTGTGTGTGTGTGTGTGTGTGTGTGTGTGTGTGTGTGTCTGTCTTACGGATTCTCTGGAGAAAACAGGTACAGCGTCCAGTCTTCATGCTCTTTGCACCATCGGGGCTTCATGTTATGGAACTCCTTCCTGGTCCAGTAGCAAGAAGAAGCCTGCAGAAAACGATGGTTGCACATCAACATCATTAACACCAACAACAAAACTACTTTCTCTGTCAATATCTCCGAACCAACTATAGGTGTCACCTTTGCATTTGGTGAAATGTTTATTACTGTTGTTACCGTCATGTCTGCTACAGTCAAAGCTAAGTGCATCAAATCTCACCCAGTGAAAAACTCCAAATGGTTTGTCTTGCAAATCTAAAGGTTCAGTATTCTGGCAGATATACTTTTTCACATTTTTACACATATTAATATACACATCGAAGCTAACGCAACTGATAAATATTTAATTAATGCTGAGATTGTTGTAGATTAGAAGCAAGGCTACTAAAAGGACGATGCGCTCCTCTCCAAAAATAGACAGCTGCTCCACAAACTATGCATGCAATCTGTAGAATCCGAGCAATAAAAATGTTATTACTTTTTGTTCTGCGTGCACTCCTTAAACCCCGACTGAAGATCAGCTAGAACATTAAATCATGCAAAAAAATCCTTGAAGGTGGAGAAACTGCGTAAGCCCAAGAGCTTTTTATATAACTGAATGCTGCTAAATGTCATTGCCAAAACTATATATTATGTTTATCAGTTAAAAGTAAAATTGTATTATGACGACTCTAATGTGCACAACCCGTCAACAATTACACTGCAGATCCTATTAGAGAGAAGCAATGCACGGCTTTAAGCCGAGTTTCCACGGTGTTGCTGATGTTAGCCGTTCTGCACTTAAATCTATGGGGGCATAGTAAACACGTGTTTCATTGCATAAGTAAAGGGAGATAATTGGGACTATAACAGGCGGACCTCCAACTTAGCTAGGCCACAAGCTCAATAGAAAGTGTTTTGAAACTCATTAAAGTTTGTAATAAAACAAACAGAAGAAAGCTTAGGTGCGCAGCTTCTGCACTTCAGGATTCTAATTAAAAACAACCCAAAGTTAGGCCTCTCAGAAACTGCTTATTTGGCAGGCTGCCCATTATGTGAGCACGTGTGCATCTGGGCGTATCCTGCGTGTGTGCGCCTGTGACAAGAACCAACCGCTCAGCTCTCCTTGGAGTCGAAGCCCATAATCTGAGATAGACACTCACAGAGAAGAACGTGTATGTGCACACCTCAGTTGGCACAACGTGTGCACACACGCAGTGTATACCCTTCCAAGTGTGCATTGAAACACACACCCATGTATCAATACACTGTCTGGGGGAGAGGGCTTTTGTTTCTGCGGATTTCATGGCATTATGAACTCAATTTGGAGCCAATAAACCCATGAACACTGTCGCGTAAGAGGTCATCCAAAACCACCAAGGAGGGGGAAGTGGAAGGGGGCCTCTCCAGGTTTTCCACGCACAAATATATAAGTGTGCTGATTGCATGTACTCAAGTTGTTTTGTACCCACTGAGAAAACAATTAGTGCCTAAACTAATCAATTAAGGCATGACAATTAGTGTCCCTCCAGGCTTTGCAGTGTGAACACAAAATGCACACTCTAATTTATATACAAAAGTAAGCGAACGCAAAGGGCAGAAGGGGAGAACTGCAAGAGGAGAGAAGAAAATGAAATAAAATGTGTAAACAGAGTGACAGAGAGCACAGATTAGGAATTTACATAACATTTCAAAATCCATCCACGAGCATCTGTATTTAATTGTAAAAACGAGCCGCAGAGTAAACGAAACAACCAAATGCCACTTACATCATCGTCCAAATCGTCCTCTGGGGAGGAGTCTTCTTTGGGGTCGGAGTTCACGTTCGGGTTGTAGGTCACGGTCCTCCCATTGCAGTCACCATAGTCTGCTACCACAGAAGGGCAGAGAGTAGACGCCTGCAGCAGTTCCAAGGACCCCGGCTTTGGTCTGTTGTTTCCCCCTGCCTCCACTTTGCCATCCCTGGCATCCTCATCCTCTCCACCTTCCCCAGACAACAAGCTCTCCCGCTCTCCGCTGGTGTCTCGCCTTTTGAGGCTCGGTGCCCTTCCCAGGCTGTTCCAGCTGGAGCGTCGACTTCCCCATGAGCTTCCAGCGCCACGGGGAGGAAGAGGAGAACGCCGCCCGGGACTAGAGAGGCTCTGAAGAGACAGAAAATAGGGGCGAGCGTAATGTGTGGTTGTGAAAATGAATGTCGGTTACAGCAGCTTTTAAGAGGCTAACAGTTAAAACTTTTCATCATCTGCTGAGAGTAGCATCATTTCAAATTTGACAACGTTTCATATTGTTAGATTTGTATTGTTGATTGTCATTTATGCTTAGAAATATTTACTTATATATGCTTAGAGTTTTGTAATTAGTTGTAGATTGGTAGAGGTTTTGACCCTTGATAGTCTGCAAACTTTGTGTGTATTAGACAGCACTTTGGGAGCATGAGAGGTCATACCGTGTCTTATTATTTTATGGTAGGATTAACGTAGTTGCGTCTGTTCTAGTCTAAGTGCTCTTTGTTTAGATGAACTGCAGGACTTCCTCACCGTGTTATCTAGGATGAACCATCTAGGGTGAGGGGGAGGCTACCCTCTTCCTGACCAAGGATGTTTGACCCTTTGATCAGCAGTCCCCACACACACACACACACACACACACACACACACACACACACACACACAGTATTCTTTGTTCACATGTATACCTATGTAAGATGTTATATGTTAATGACCCTATGCATATTCATGTAACCACAATAAAAGGAGTGCTGTGGGGAAACCTGGCTGAGAGTCTGACAGAGGTCAAGTGGTGGAACGACGCTTGGCTCCAGCCAGGTCTCCCTCATGCATGAGTAACCAGAGAACTTTGGTGCCTTGAGTCTTGCTTTTGCTGCGTAGCAGATTGTCCTTAACGTTCCAGCGAATAGGTTTATGCTACAAACCTAACATTAATTGGTCCTTCGAGAGCCGGATCCCTGGAGTCGACGTTCACCGAGGGGAAAAGAGACACACCGAAAGACTGACGTCAGCCAGGACTATAGAGGTCCTGCAACAAAGTCCTGAGGCGTGAGAATTCGTCATCGGGCCGGTGGATTAGCCGTCTGTTTTTTTTCTCCTCGATGGATGGCGATTGATGGGATTCGGGACTGACGCTACACGCAATAAGCAACTCCAAGTAAGAAAAAAAAAAAAAAAAGAGTTTATAGCTATAATTACGTCTTCACCGCTCAGTGGGGTGTTGCCCGTGGCCGCTCAGTGGGGCTAAAATTCGCCGTCTAAGTGGGGCGATGTACAAGGCCGCTCAGTGGGGTTTTTTGTACAGAAGCATTAAGTCGCAGAGTTGCGCAGTTCGAACTTTTTTTGGTTCGCCGTCTTAGTGGGGCGAAATACAGACCGCTGTGTGGGGTACTGTAGTGAGTTCTCCACCGCTCAGTGGGGTGTTGAGAAGTTCCGCGGGGTCCAGATTGTGCTGGACAGTAGGCCTATTTTGTGTTGTTGTCATTGTCGTCGTCGTTGTTGTTGTTGTTGTGTGTGCGGAGCAGAACATGTGGTCTGTGACACCGACTGTTGTTGTTATCATGGGTTTCTATGCAACCAAGAGTGAGTCGGAGGGAGACAGACGTTTGTGCTGGACTTTGCTCCTGGCAGCACAAAGTATTTATGTAAAAAAAAGAGAGAGCGACGGCTCCACAGCTGCGCGGGTTCACGCGAGCGCGGTCACGCGGACCTGAGCCGTGCGGTTAATCGCAGGCTTATAAATGGAAGAGATTCAAATGTTAGAAGTTTTCAGAAAACACACCAGCCTTGGAGAGCTGTGGAGAAGGCCAGCCCACATCAGCAGCACTTAAGATATGCTCTGGTGAATGGCTTTCCCCCCACCCCTTGCTGACACAATGTTTATTCTTTAGCTTGCCCTGATCGACAGCAGCCTGTGTGCCAGACCATAGATTTAATTGAGGTGGATAGTTGTTAAAAGTCATCTACATTACGCTTGTGGTTGCTTAAATTCAGTACGATGACATGTGAGGTGAAGTGATATAGATAAATATTTAAACTACTGAAGTGCATAGAGGCACTTGACCTGTGTGGAAGACTGTCGTCTTATTATGAACCATTGTTGAGATGTAGAGCACACCTGTGAAAACAACTAATATGCTGAACCCTGTATGAAACATCTAAAAGTACATGATGGAGAAGCTGAGTTGAATATGAAAGTGTAAGACTTTGCCACTGTGGGCAGAGCAACTACTGTGTGATGTTGCGTTGCAGTTTTTTTTTTTTCTTCTGAGCTGATGAGCAGGCTACACATTATCAGATCGAGAGCTGTCTGAGAACTACTCTAAGAGAGGGAAACAGCGCTATGATAACTGTGATAACTGGAGTGTGCAACGTTTCCATGAGCAGTTTTCCTGCATCTTGACTTGTGTGTAGAGTGTTCATAACATCAGCATCATGTTTTTGATTATTTGTTTGTTGGGTTGAAAAATAGTTAAATAAACTGGTGATCATATTTACGGATCACCATGGCACATATCATCAGCCATGTAATTTATTTTTGCAGATGACAAAGTGAGTGTGAATGTGTCTGACATCACAGTGTTTTTGTGCACTGTGCAAGAGTAATTGCCTTTGATTGTGAGTGACAGCGGTGATTTTGCAGGTCACCAGCTATTGTAAATTAAAAAAAAAAAAAAAAAAAAAAGAGTGAATAAGAGGGAGAATTTATATTGTAGAAAAAAATAATCATAGGAAAAAGGTTTTGTGTTGATCAACCAAAAAAAACAACTATAATTTCATTTTCTGCTTTTAAGAAAGGACTGTTCACAAAAACACAGAGCGAGAGAGAGAGAGAGATATGTGTTGATTAAGCAGTGATGATAATAATGAAATGTCTTAGTTTGTCACTTTCAGGTGAAAAGCAGACCTGAATCAATTTTCCACATGCAGAGGTCGGAAGAAAGTTATAGTTTAACATCATTGGAAACATGCAGGCCAAGTTTCTGGCTGACTTATTTACAGTGCCATGTGTTTCTCAACCTCACAAGCGAGCTCACTCCTCCCTGAAGATAAGGAATGCAGCTCCATGATAAAGAGACAGCAGCAAGTCCTGAGCACAAAAAGTCCCAGCAAAGCAGCAGCAATGTGGATAAACAGCAGCAGCAGAAGAAAGCAAACCCATCTTCCTGTCTGATTGGATGAATTCCACGGAGGGGCGAGCAAGATGGCGGTGGCAGCATGTTGAAATGCTCAAAAAGGACTGAGTGACTCGGGCAAGCCACATGCAGCTAGCATGCTGGCTAGCGACATGAAAGAAATGGACCCTTCGTGATGCGTTCAACGTGCCAGCGCTGTGGTGGGAAAGGCTCCATCATAAACACGCCCTGCGCCGAGGTTCAGGCCAAGAAGAAGAAGACGATGACTTCCAAGCCCAAGAAGGTCGGCCTCAGCGTGGGCGAGCTGATTGTGAAAGCCGTGGCCGCTCTCAAGAAGGCTCTGGCTGCCGGAGGCTACGATGTGGACAAGAACAAGGCCCGTGTCAAGACCGCCATCAAGAGCCTGGTGGCGAAGGGCACTCTGGTGCAGACCAAGGGCACCAGGACCTCCGGATCCTTCAAGATGAACAAGGCTACTGAGAGCAAAGCCAAGAAGCCCGCCGCGGCCAAAGCCAAGAAACCGGCAGCAGCTGCTAAGAAGTCGCCCAGGAAGGCAGCAGCAGCAGCACTTCAGCCACTAGCACGAAGTCAACCGCATCAGAGGACAATAGTGAGAGTGGCTGTGACTTCACTGTGCATGTGAAGAAAACGTTGGAGTTTGACATTTGCCACCTGTGGAGTAAAATGGCAAGAAGAGACAGTGGGACACAGGACAAAGCTGAAGGAGAACTGCCGGCTGTTGGACTGTTGAAGTGGGAGAGGACAACAGAGTGAGAGGACAACAGAGTGAGAAGACTAGGTGAGAACACATAGGAATTATTTAATGTGGGAAATCAAAATTTGGGTTAGCAAACCTGGGGAAAAACAAAACTGACTGCTTAAGTTGGAAAATTGAGACGGAGTCTGAAACATTGCGAAAATAGAAACATATACAAAATCACACACACACAAGCAGAACATGCATTAACCCTACTAACAATTCCAAACACAAAATGACTCATGAAGACTCATAGCACATTAGTTAAGAAATGATTAAATAATAGCAGAGAAGTGTGTAGGAAAGGCAGCTTTAAGAACATGCTCTGCTGGAGATGCAGCTCCACAGACCTGCATTAGACCTGCCTAATAACACAAACACACATGTAATGAAAATTAGCTTGTTATCTTTCATCAGTGTTAAAATAGTGTCAATTTAGCAGACACTTGTTATTAAATACTGAATTTATCTAATGCAAAAAATTGACTCTCCAGGTTGCAGGACAACAGTTTAACTTTTGTGGGAAAAAAGATCCTGGTTTGACCAACCAGTGATCAGACAATAAATTTAGTTGTTAAAATGGTAAATTGGGAGAAGCTTCCTGCTTGATTGAGGCAGCACATGTAATTTACTGTATGAGGGAAATTGTCTTTTGTGATACTATTTTGAACATGCTTTTCTGTCGTCCTGTCAACTTAGTGGGTTAATAGCTGATATGCAAATTAGTGATCGGTTTTAGATTAATGAAAGGTGACTGAATTCTAGCACGAGTGAATGAGATGTGTTGGAGTTGTTGTGTGTTGAGTGGAGACTCTAAAACACTGAGTTTCCTGCTTTGATGTGCGAGTGAATCCTGTATTTAGATACACAACTCTGAATACGTCAGAACAGACTGTTTTGTGAAGTGCATGACAGCATGTCACATGTTTTATGATGAAGGGAAAAGGAAAATTGAATAAAATAGATCTGTGGCCTAAATGAGTGAAGAGCACGGACCTGGTAATTAAACTCATAGCTAATAAGACATTAGGATTATGTTGTGTGTTGTGCAGCTGATGGTTGATTTGGAGTGAATCTAGCTGATGATTTTTCTTTTGTTGTGAAGTTGAGCCTGCCGATTAGTATGATGGTATGATAAACCATGCTAATGGTATGATTTACCCTCCTGAGATGAGGAGCTTGTGTCATGACTTAACAAGGCCTTTTTATTTTGATACTTTCACAGTGCACTGAGAGTTTGGTTTGATAATCTCTGTTATTTTTTATTTTTCATTTTTGAACAAGCACTGATTTTTGCTTGTGAATTTCTTTTCTTTGAGCAGATCTGCAAGTCGGGAATTAAAAGCGTTACACGTCGTCAAGAAAATTGTTGCAAGTGAGTTTCTCCACATTTAAAATGGGTTCAGGAGAAAGCCACTTATTTGGGACAATTAGGAAATGAGAGTCCCCCCCAAAAAGGATTCAACGAGGAAATCCAGTCTAAATTATTTTTCTTTTTGAAATAACGTCGTTTTGCTGAGCGTGGAAACGAATGCGATGATAATTTCCACAATTAGCAAAAGAAGGAACCACTGAGTGAATGAGTAAGAATTTTAAAATAACTGACTGACTGACTGAACATGATTGTGTGAAGCTAACCCCCACCTGACAAAGGTGCAGATGAACCCATGTGTTTCCTTTTACAGGAGCAGAAAGATGACAGCAACACTCGAGGTTGCATGATGATTTAACCTTTTAAATGCCATTTTCTGTGTCTGTGCATTTATCAGGTGTGTTATTCATAGGCTTGAGTTGCTCACAGAGATATCTGTGACGAAGTATGCATACGCCTGCGCAAGCGCTAATATTTGCATTTTCTTTTCTTACAGCATGCCAGTTCTTCATGTGAATTGATGATGCGATTTATACCAGGACAACTGGTTGATGTTTTTTCCTACTACAGGATTTCTGGGTTTATGTGTGAGGAAAACTGTGTTTACAGGTTATGAGTGGTGATGCTGTTGCATTGTGTTGATGGGAAAATGTGAAGGTTACTTTGATAATGTGAATAACATGTGTGAAATTTCCTGTGTTGAGAACTGGTGTTACTTCTTTCCACAGCTAGGGTTGACTTTATGGTGTTTTTATGGCACCTCTGGAACCTGTTGACCTGTGTCTGACCTCTGTCTGACTACAGTCAATGTGTTTTGCTAATGTTTGTTTCTTTGAGAATGCTGTAGTAGATTCAGCTGAAGCGGACAAGTGACATGGGTAAAACAAATAAGAGATTACGGTATTTATGGAATAGTTTATTATGGGCTCATTTGCTGGCCACTTTTGAACCCATAATAGTAATATATAAGTGGAGTGACTTTGCTTAAGAGCAGTCACCGATTACATTAATGTTGCCTGAGTACATGGGATGATCCATGTCTGAGGCGACTTATGAAAATAATTGTAGTTTACTGATTTGAGAAAACCTGCACATGACACTTGTCTTGCTGATGTTGAATGCTTCTTGTCCTTATGATACAATTGTTTACAGGTATGAAGTTTGATTTTACTTCCAGATTTTGTTTTCCAGGCCATGATGGTGTGTATGCAGGCTCCTGGGAGAGCCAGGTGTTAAGCAAACTTAATATGCAAAACACACTAACATTTTCATTGCAGGATTATGGGTCCAGGGTGGTGCTGCTCCAGGGGAGGAGATGCCCTGATGTTGCCTGGGATATGATCTAGCTAATCTTTTTCTTTAAGACTGGACTCCAGGTTTGGTGAGTTGACGCATGGGTGTGTCCATGCGTCAAGAGGAGGGGTCCAAGGATTAACATTAAACAATGTTTACTATTATTGTTGCAGTGATTTGTGTGATTAGCCGTTTTATTTACAAATATTAAACCTATGCAAGTGGTGCATCCATGTTCAGATGAGGCTTTGATGGCCTATAAGTGAAGTTCACTGAACTAAAGAATGTGGTTTGATGATTGTTGACATGCTCTCCAAATAGAAGTTTTTCTTCTTAGCAAGGGAATACAGGTGCAGCAGTAATCTCCTGAGAAATCTTCAGAGGCCCAGTGAGAAGCGTGAAACATTCCAGGCATAGCTGACAGCCAGGCAGTGGTTGAGGTCAAAGGTCAAGCTGGTTGGGGCCCATCATGAGATCAGACCTTGGAGCCACAGCAAGGACCATGAAACTGCCTGCAAAATAGAGGAGAGGATCGTCCACAAGATGGGAGAGAGGCTTCAGGAGGATCAGAGATCATCTTCAGCACAGCAGACATCACACAGAGAGCTGTGCTACTGAGTTTCCAGGAGATTTTAAATAAAATGAAAGATTCAATATTGACGCTGAGGAAGACAACTAAGGTGTACGACGTGCTCTGCCTTAAACCTTCAGCAGCGTTGGAACATGAAAACTCGTGGGATGAGGGGAGCGTGCCAAGCTCCATCGACAGCGCAGAAGGAGTTCGAGGATGACATCATGATTCTGTGAAAGCACAGGAACCAGAAGCTATGGTGGTGATAACAGCAGTTTCCTATGAACATCACCTAACGCTGTGCCACTGTACTGTGCATACGATGACACTCTGAAGGCTGCTGGGATCATAACAGCAGTAAGATGACGGAACCCAGCACCCTTTCCACAGAGAGCTTTTTCTGCAGAGCGTGGACAATTAAGGAGTCATAAATATCCCCCTCACAAGACGAAGGTCTGAAGTCAGGTGATGGGGGCTGGTAAGAGGCCATAAAACTAGAGTGCTGAGAGGTCTGCAGCTTTGGAAATAGCTGAGACCCATGTTGACAAACAACAAAACCAACTAGTATGTTTGAATGTCTATTCTACATACATTTGGACTCTGGTCCTATGGACAGTGATGGAAACAACTAGAAGAGACATTCATGACGCCCTGCAGAGCTTAAACCACTCTGCAGAGAGACATGTGATGTGCACACCCGGAGGAAGCATCACCAAGCTGAGATGTTTTTGAAAATGTTACTTTCTTAGTTTCACTATTAAATTAACAATTTCTTTGTTTGCTCGTAAGATGCAGTTTGCCATGAGATGAGCTCAATGAATGGGGTAACTGCTAATACATTTATTAAACTGTGTAACTTTTACAGTAATTTAGGGTGATTTGACATATGCTGAGTATAAAAATGTTTGCATTGAAACTGTCAGACATGAGGTATTCATACCTGGGAACTTTTCAGGCATAAAGGTCAAAAAGGGGGGAAATGTTAGATTTGTATTGTTGATTGTCATTTATGCTTAGAAATATTTACTTATATATGCTTAGAGTTTTGTAATTAGTTGTAGATTGGTAGAGGTTTTGACCCTTGATAGTCTGCAAACTTTGTGTGTATTAGACAGCACTTTGGGAGCATGAGAGGTCATACCGTGTCTTATTATTTTATGGTAGGATTAACGTAGTTGCGTCTGTTCTAGTCTAAGTGCTCTTTGTTTAGATGAACTGCAGGACTTCCTCACCGTGTTATCTAGGATGAACCATCTAGGGTGAGGGGGAGGCTACCCTCTTCCTGACCAAGGATGTTTGACCCTTTGATCAGCAGTCCCCACACACACACACACACACACACACACACACACACACACACAGTATTCTTTGTTCACATGTATACCTATGTAAGATGTTATATGTTAATGACCCTATGCATATTCATGTAACCACAATAAAAGGAGTGCTGTGGGGAAACCTGGCTGAGAGTCTGACAGAGGTCAAGTGGTGGAACGACGCTTGGCTCCAGCCAGGTCTCCCTCATGCATGAGTAACCAGAGAACTTTGGTGCCTTGAGTCTTGCTTTTGCTGCGTAGCAGATTGTCCTTAACGTTCCAGCGAATAGGTTTATGCTACAAACCTAACACATATGTTCTCATACTTTTTCCCACTCTTCCACAGTAAAATTTCTGATGAGTCTCTCAAACAAGGGCTTTTATTAGCTTAATTTTCATTATGGTTCTCAACCGTTGAGACAGTAATTATCATATTGAATACTGCTTTTCCCACAATCTCTCTCAATGTTGTTAAATTAGCAAGCTGTGAACTACATTTCATAGACATAAAATTGAGACTTGACCAAATGCTTTAGTTACAAACAGTTTTTTGTTCCCGCTCATGTAACACAAGACTATGATTGGCTCTCTGTGTCCAAATTATTTTCCAGTTTTGGAATACTCGCTCTCCTTGTGTCACACTGACCTCCTAATTACGTGACTTGCAGCTGTAAATGTGGTTAAGTGAGCATGCCCCCTTCAGAGACTACCTTCCCAAACCACCGCTCCCTTCTGCATATGTGTATACGCCAGTGAAAATGATATATTAATGTTAAATCAATTCAGCTAAGTCAAGCATCCCTAAAGCCTGACTAAATCATAGCTATTCTCTGACTCAGATTAGAATTCACAGAACTGGTGTTGCTAAATGTCACAAATATGACATAAGTGGATCTGATTGGTTTCTGTGAAATGAAACATTTGAAGCTTGTGATTAGTTCTAGTGTTACCTCACTGGGCTCACTAGCTCTTTAGGCCATATTTGGTACTCCATTTGAAACCACTGGGTATGCACATATGAAGCTGGTCTCATATCTTCTACCCTTTTTAAAAAAATTGTTGATGTGAGTTTTTTTATTTTGAATCAGCAATAAGGAAAATGGATTTTCAAATAAAAGAACAAGCCTCATAACATCTACTGAATCTTCAGTGAGTCCACCAGGAATAATTAACTCATGATTAACTGAAGATATTGTACTGTACATGGTATTTACATGAAGACTTTCATATAACTTACCAGAGAAGGCGGATCGTATGGCTCCACTGATGTTGAGCTTCCCCGTCGGGACTCTGGGTGACCGACCCCTGCCTCAGGAAAACCCAGTCCTACCTCACTATATTGAGGTGCTCCGTCTATGTACATGAGCTCATCCCCGAGGATGGACTCAGGTCCAAGAGAGCTCTTAGGTGTAGGCATGGGTGTGGCTGCTGTGCGCATGATTATGGGAGGAGCCATAGAGCCACGAGGGTCAATGTGACCATTACCTGTCATCATCAGTGAGAGCTTTAGCTCTGTGGAGGAGAGTTATACAGCATATTATAATGCTTCATATTGCTTTATTTCTCCTGCCGCTTTCACTACAGTTTTTACTGATCAATCAGCTGTAAAAGCAGAAAAGGAATATCATGAAAACACCACTACCTGTGTCTCTGAACTGTTCTATCTTCTCGTCCTCATCAAAGTTGTCTGATTTCTTGTCATCATCTGACTCTGACCGATTAGCGTCACCCTGTAACACATGCATACATGACAACAATGATATTTCTGTATTGGCTTCCCATTTTGTTTTGACTTTAACATCACGGGGAAATTTTTTTTCAATCAACACCCAGACCATGAGCAAATTAAATCGCTCCAAAGATACACTGGGTACACATGGTTGAATGATAAAGGACTGATAGTGACTGGGAAATTCCCCTTCCTTTTTATGTTCTTCAAAGGCTTTACTATGCTAAACTACAGGAAATTTGCAGGGAATGAAAAGGACTTTTGTCTTTTATGAACATTATGTGCACCAATATGAGTGCCTTATTACCAGCTTTGAAAATGTAAAACAAGCCTACAAGTAGCATACTGGAAAATGGTGACCGCTCATAAACCAGTACAATCCAAAAATACTGAACCCTTTATTGTATGTAGAAACCAACGAGTCCGAGTTCTTCTCACCTCAGCCTGGAAGCCTTCAACCAAGATGGCCACTAGTAAATTGAAGAGCACATAGTTGCCAAATGTCATAAGAGCAACGAAGTAGAGAGCCGCCCATGGAGAGGTAGAAGCCATGCCGTTATACAACACCACATTCCAGTCCTCCTGGGTAAGAATCTATGAAATGAATGGCACACACAGAGATTTACACACACATTAACAAGAAAGGAGAAGGAGAAATTCAGGACAGGGAAGATGTGAGGTTTAGAGATATGAAACTAAAAGTGGGGATAAGAACTTCAAGCCTTAGATATTGGCAGAAATTAACATGAAGACATGAAATGCTCGGCTGCTTTTACTGGCGAAATACTTCATTTTCATATACTGTTTGTCTATAGGTTAACATGGGAAGTTTGTGAGTCTACATGTGTTTGCATGTCTGCAAGCTCCATCTCTGCCCTCCTACTTCACTGTGCTTGTATGTATGTGTGTGTGTATACATAAATATGTACACATAAAACATAAAAGTTATAAATTGATTGGCAGTTCAAAGCTTCAGCTCCCTCCACAGATTTTTTTTTATAGGACTGAGGTCTGGAAACTGGCTGGACCACTTCATGACCCTAATGCACTTCTTCTTTAGCCACTTGTTTCTTGCCTTGGTGGTGCTGTATGCTTTAGGACAGTACACAGACCCGTCCATTGGCTTAATGGAGTAAAGTCATCCTGCACCCTTAGCAGAAAAACAGCCACAAAGCACAATGTTCCCACCTCTGTGCTTAACTGTAGGGATGGTGTTTTCTGGGTCATACTCAGTATTTCTCTTCCTCCAAACATGGCGGGTCAAGTTGATGCCAAAGACCCTTGGTGTCATTTGAGCACAGCACTTTCTCCCAAGCTTTCTCTGAATCATTTGTTTTACTAGCCGCCTTAAGACGGGCCTGTACATGTGTCTTCTTGAGGAGGGGATCCTTGTGGGCACTGCAAGACTTCAATCCACTACTGTAGTGTGTTACCAAAGGTGCTCTTGGTGACCGTGGTCCCAACTGCCTTCAGATCATTTGGGATGTCTACCACCTTTCTCATGATCATGAGGACGATTGATGGTCATTTTATAATTCCGCCACTTCTGAATAATGGCACCAACGGTTGTCACCTTCTCATCACCTTTTTGCTAATGGTCTTGTAGCTCATTCCAGCCTTGTGCTGGTCTGCAGTCTTATTCCTGATGTCCTCTAACAACTGTGTGGCTGTGCCTCTGGTGGTGATGAGGTTGTGATGGAAGATCTACCGTTTTCTTAGCTGTGTGTTCTGTCATTTCTCTAGTTTAAGTCTGTTTTGAGTTTTTTTCAGTTTTGTTATATTTTGAGTATTAAATTAAAGCCTTTTTTGAGTTCACGTCTGTCTCCGGAGTCTGCACCTTGGGTCCTATTCCTGCCTGCACACAGCCACACCTAACAGAAGATCGTGACCAGAACATGGACCCAGCAGACTCTGTGTGGTATCAGCGACCCGCAGTTTCTGCCTTCCTCAAGGAGATCGTGAGGGAGGAAGCTGAGCATGCCCAGGAGCTCCAGTCACCCTTCTATGGGTCACGTTTGGCTTTGGGAGGGCCCCGCAGCCTCCAAATGGCTACGGCCGAGCCAGCGTCTATGCCTCGGGCGATCAGGTTGAACACGTGCTCCTTCTCTCCAGTCGCTACACCTCCGCCTTCACCCCTGGAATACCAGTCCGACAAGAGAGTTAAGCGGCGGAGGAAGAAAGATTATGTGACGCCGGACGGTAGACTCACTCCGCTGCAGTCCTTCGCTCTGTTTTTGGGTCTGCCACGTTCTGAGCTTCACAAACTCTCTGCTTCCTCATCGCAGCCCGGTCCTTTGGAGGATTCGCAGCCCAGTTCGCCACCTCCCACTTCCCGGAGGAGGCGACGCTCACACCGTCACCACTCTTTTTCTGCGGAGCAACTCCCGGTGGTGAGTTGTGATTGCTGTCGTTCCTCGGAGCTGGAAACTAACAATCATATGAACACTGCTAAGACTGAGACTATTAAGACTGTTAGACGTGGTGGTGGTAGGAAGTTAAAAAACGTTTTAGAAGAGTCTGTGTTTGCTGAGCCTGCTCCTTTGCACCATTGTGTTCCTGCTCCCAGGGCAGCTCAGGCCCAGCATTCCCCTGCACCTGTTTCAGTGCTTCAGGTGAGGGAGGCTGAGGTCCAGCTGGTCCCTGCTCAGGTGTCTAGGCTGGCTGAGCCTCTGCCTGTCGCTGCACCCGTACCAGCTCCTCGGGTGGGGACTGCAGCTGCCCAGCCGTTGACTGTGCTTGTCCCGGCTCCCAGGGTGAGGATGACCGGGAACCAGTTAGCTCCTGCACCCGTACCTTCTCCTCGGGTGGGAGTGGCTGGTGTCCGGCAGGTACTTGCACCTGTTTCTGTCCTCGCTGGAGGCTCAGGTGAGCCCGTCCAGCAGTTTTCTGTAGGATCCGTAGGCTCAGACAACCTAGTCCAACCATCTGCTAATCCACCACCTCACCCGCCATTACTGCCATCGTTACAACAGTCAATACAACTTAAACTTCTCTCCATAGCTCAGACATTAGCTCACCTATCGGCTCAGTCACCTGCTCAGTTACCGCCTCAGTTGTTTGCTCAGTCTCCTGTCTCCGCTGGAGGGTCCGAGGGGGCCGTTCAGCCACCACCGGCTCCACCGCCTGGTCCGGCCTCCGAGTCTGCAGCTTCGCCTGGTCCGGCCTCAGCCTCTGCAGCTTCGCCTGGTCCGGCTTCAGCCTCAGCCTGTGCTACGCCTGGTCCGGATTCAGCCTCAGCCTGTGCTACGCCTGGTCCGGATTCAGCCTCAGCCTCTGCAGCTCCGCCTGGTCCGGCCTCAGCCTCTGCAGCTCCGCCTGGTCCGGCCTCGGCCTCTGCAGCTCCGCCTGGTCCAGTCTCCGAGTGTTCAGCTTTGTCTGCTCCTGAGGTCTCCAATCTGTCTGTTCCTGCACGTCCTGCCCGGCCTGCACGTCCTGCCCGGCCTGCACGTCCTGTCCGGCCTGCTCGTCCTACACGTTCTGTCCGGCCGATGACTGGACGTCGTTGCCGTCATGGACAGCCCTCTGAACTACGCCGCCGTCGTGGACGGCCCCCTGAAGTACTCCGCCACCAGTGCCTCCCGCCCGGCCGGCCTCCTGACCTGCTCGGTCGCCGTCGGTGCCTCCCGCCCGGCCGGCCTCCTGACCTGTTTTCTGGACTCTTGGACCATCAGCCTCCGGGCCGCCCCCCTGACCTACCCGGGTTTGGACTGTTGTGCCGTCAGCCTCCGGGCCGGCCCCCTGAACTTTTTTGAGACTATTGCCTGGGCCTCTGCGCCTTTCGTGAGCTCTTTTGTTTGTTTGCTTTTGGACTTTGCCTGGGCCTTGGTGCTGTTGTTTTGGACTTTGTTTCTGTGTTTTGTTCTGTTGCTTTCCGGGCTCCAGTGTTTGCACTTTTTTTTTTGTTTTATTGTTTCTGGCTCCTTGTTTGGTTTGTTTCGAGCCCTCCATCCTGTTTCCCCCGCCGCCCACCCTGGTTGGGTTGTTTTTGTTTTTTTGATTTTGATGTTTTGGTTTGGGCTGTCTGGAAGCCAGCCCTTAAGGGGGGGGTACTGTTAGGATGCCTGGGTCGTCGACCCAGGGTTTTTGAGTTTATGATATTATTTATACTTTCTAGTTTTTGGTTTCTTTGAGTTCTGTCTTATGGCTTATGTCTCTGTCTTCTTTAGTTGCTCTGTCTCCCTTATCACCTGCATCCCCTTGTCTAGTCCGCGTCTATGTGTATCCTAAGTTCCTATATCCCCGTGTTCAGTCAATGTTTGTGTCTGCCCTGTTCCCACGTCTCTGTTCCCTTTGTTATAGTGCCTGCCCGTGAGTCTGTGTTATGTTTCCTGTTTTACTTTGAAAGTCCATGTCTGATGTTAATGTGTCTGGTTTTGCTTCCCCTTGTCTCGTTAGGCCTGATTTGCCCCAGCTGTGTTTCCCTCCTGTTACCCATTCCCTGATTGCTCCCTCTGTGTATTTAAGCCCTGTGTTTCTTAGTGTCTGTGTCGCGATCTACCGTTTTCTTAGCTGTGTGTTCTGTCATTTCTCCAGTTTAAGTTTGTTTTGAGTTTTTTCAGTTATGTTATATTTTTGAGTACCTAATTAAAGCCTTTTTGAGTTCACGTCCGTCTCCGGAGTCTGCACCTTGGGTCCTATTCCTGCCTGCACACAGCCACACCTAACAGAAACTGATTCTGTGGACAGGTGTGCTTTATAGTCATGATGAGCTGAGGTCAGTAGTATCTGTAATTGACTGACTGTAATCTGTGGGTTGGGTTTGGGATCAAATACATATATTTAACTAAATGAGGGGAAAATTTATTTATAATTTTTTACATAATTTATTTTCTGGATTTTTGGAGCTTGTTCGTTTCTTTCTGAGTAAACTTACAAAGGGATCAAAGAATTATTCCCCCCACTGTATGTGCCATGCATACATTTGTGTGTACTGTAGCTACTCCAGAAAACTACTGCAAGCGTATGACAGTCAGTTCAGGGCAAAATGCTTCTTCAGCACTAAAGTGAGACAGTGCTCTGCATTATGTGTTCTAGTCTTATGCTGAGGCATCCAGTATAGAAAAGAGGACAATCCATGTGCAATTGAACAACCTCCACAGGGAGGGAGAGCAAAAAATATAAGTGATAGTGAAAGAGAGATTCTGGGGGAAGAATTTTCTACAGCATTGGACCAAGAGAAGACGCTTGGCAGAAATATGCAATATATACACACACACGCGTGCGCGCGAACACACTCTAGACTGACTTTGACATTTGATTTAGACATTTAGAATAGTGTGTCAGACTCCATGCCACCAATAACATGTGAGGACATGTGCAGTAATTTTTATTTATTTCAGTTCTTTGTAAGATGGAGGCTTCAGTTCACCACCTTATCTGTAATTTCATCAGAACCCTCCCTAAGCAATTTATATAGGCCATGTGGTTATTCCTATATATCTGTCTCTTTCTGTTTTTCCCTGAAGCAGAGGCGGCGCGGACAGGTTATTATAATGGATGCCTACAGTATATGTATATTATAGCTGTAGATACAGGTAAGCTCGTATTTTGTTATCGTCATGCACAGTTTGGACAATGTGACATAAAAATAGGAAAGCAAAAGCCAACTTATAGATAATTCAAACTTATAGTGTTGCACAGTGTAAGTCAGAAACTAACCTGGAACACAGTGACAATGGCCCAGAGCAGACTGTCAAAGTTCTTTCGGTCAGGGATGGTGTCTCCATTCTCTGTGCGAAAACTAAATTTACACCCAAAAAGATGCATGCCCAGTATACTGCAGAGAAAAAGGAAATGCAGACATATTCATTTGGATGTTTGCATTAATACTCATCAATATTCCATCACTAGAAAGTAGCCTGAAGAGAGACAGGTGGGAAAAATGTTAAATCTGTTTAGCCCCTACCTAAAAGTGAAGATGAAAAGCATGAGAAGCATGCAGAAGGTGGCCACATTGTCCATTGTCTTCATCAGCACTACGAGTTGTCTCCTCAGAGCGGGTAGGAAGCGAACCAGCTTCAGAACTCGTAGCAGACGAAACGTTCGCAGGACTGACAGCCCACCGTCTGCTTGGCCAATTATCTCCCACACACTGAGAACAACCCACAACAAAGTATTAAAATACTGGACAACTTCAGTAAATTTGTTTGTGAAAAAACACATAAACAAAGCAAAACAAGAGGACAAACCTCCACCAAGGCTGCTCACTTTCCAGGCAGTACTAAAGGTGGCCAGATCGATCCAAATATCCATAGTATCAATACCAATGGTGGTACTGATATCAGGTCGATATTAACAACATAGGATTGATAGTTTATGTCTATTCCCCAAATTGATGATTCATCTCATAAATCATGACACACTGCTCTCACCTACAAAAGCTGCCTTTATAAGTTCAAAATATCGGTAACAGTATAGGTATTGGCACTACTGACCCTGTATTTACTTTGTATTGGATCAATACCAAAATTTGCAGTATCGCATAGCATGAGTGTTTACTTTTAACCAAATATATTATCTTTTTATATATTTATTGTATTTTATTTGTTCTTTTTAAAGTTACTTTAAAAATGATATATTTTTTCAAAAATATATATACATTTACACTTATTCAGGAACATTGCTCATGTATTTAAACAGTTATAACCTGTTACTGTAATGTACATAACAAACTCATAATAAAATAATGAGACATTTAGAATCTCCATATATAGTTAATAATATATAGTTACATCATTAACTATAAATAGAGCTATAAGACTTATTTATTATTATTATTATTAGTTATTATCACTTTGACATTCAAATCAATCTATTGACCTTGAAGGAGAGGTCAAAGGTGAAATGTGACATATTTTATTTCATTTTATTCTAATATGTTATTTTCTATATGTTAAACTAAATACCTTATCTATAAGAATTATATCAATTTTCAACCACTAAATCATTATGTTTACTTTGAAGTTTTAAGCCAAATTTGAATCGACTGTTAATATGATTCCACTCTACAACCCTACAAAGTTTTATTGAAATTCATCTAAAAGTTGTTGAGCTAACATGTTTGCAGGCACAATGATGACACGCATGCACACACTACCAAAAACACGACATCCTTGGCAGAGGTAATTACATGTGTGTTTTAAAGTGGCTCACCAGTAGTAACAGGATTATCTGTAGTGATTAGAAAGCTAATTCTATTTCAAAAGCAAAAGTAACCGAACATCACAGTTTGAAAGGCCCAAAGCTAAATGAGAGCCACACTGCAAACCTCAACTGACAGAGTAAGGAGTCTGCTGAGGCAGCAAGTGACGTGTGTTCCCTTATGACTGTGACAATCTTACCAACAGAAGAGATGCTACAGCACTGAACCTGACAACTGAAACCTCAAGTTGGTGAGAAATTAGACACACGCTATACCTCCAACTGTTACTTGTCTGCTACTGATTGCTTTGGTCTCTCTGCACTTTCTTCTCTACGTGGAGACAAAACAGCACGGATAAATACTACCTGATGATAACAATGATGCTGTCAAAGATGTTGTATGGGTTCCTGATGTATCCAAACAAGCCGAAAGCCAGCAGCATGAAACCCATCTCCAGGACAAACATGCTGGTGAAAACGATGTTGCTGATCTCTAACACATCAGTCAGTTCCTCGGGCTGGATGGAGCAAAAGAAAGAGAATGCAAAAGAAAAGAAGAAGGGGGAGGAGGGCATGGGAGATAAAGCAGGAAGGAAAACAAAAGAATGAAGAAGCAAGATAGTTAGTAAGTCCACTGTATTACCTCCAAGCCTTTGTGCCATGAGCTGAGACATTATCAGTCAACATCAGAGCTGCAGCCAGGCCCTATCAATCAATATAGGGCCAACACCAATCTATAACTGCTAATCTACTTCACTTACCACATTACACTCAGTGATCCAGCAAAGATTTAACCGAGGCCCTCTTGTAAAACGTCAAATCTTGTATTAAAAATTCTGCATTTTTGCGCTCCAGTAAATTTTCTGGTGCCACATCCTGAGTTCATACACTGCGTCTCATCAGGACAAACTAACTAAAGCATTGCAAGTCTGTTGTTTGTCTGCGAGTCTGCTGGAAAACCATAGTTACATTATTACAAATCAGAATCAGAATCAGAATACTTTATTCATCCCGAGGGAAATTCATTGTAATAGCGCGTATGTGAATGTGGACTTTCAACATTGCACCTCAGTCTCACATCATTCTCCTGCACGAACATTAAATGCTCTTAAAAAATAGCCCTTCAACCACCAGCCTTTTTATTACATTTCGTTTTACTTGCTAAGTATCAAGAGTCTTTGCTAACAAGCATTGTGCAGTCCCAAAATTCACACGTAATGAATATTTATGATCCCCACATGACTGAAACCATAAATTCTCTCTACTCTCCCTCACAGTTTGTGAAACTCTTTAGCTTGTGATAGATTTTAGTTCTCATGCCACAGAAGGAAGACTTATTAACACCACTTGTGACTCTCTGCATATGTGGGAGTCAACAAGCAGTAGACCCAAACCCCCAGGCCCATAACAGATAGACCATATTTATGAGTATCACTGACAACGCTAATATACATACACTATATTGCCAAAAGTATTCGCTCATCTGCCTTCACATGCATAGGAAATTTAGTGATATCCCATTCTTAATCCACAGAGTTTAATATGATGTCAGCTCATATGTTGCAGCTTATGAGCTTCAGCTCTTCTAGAAAGGCTGTGTGTTTACAAGAATTTTTGACAATTCTTCCAAAAGTGGACTTGTGAGATCAGACACTGATAAGGCCTGGCTTGCAGTCTCCTCTAATTCATCCTAAAAGCGTTCTATCAGGTTGAGATCAGGACTCTGTGCAGGCCAGTCAACTTCCTCCACACCAAACTCACTCATCCATGTCCTCATGGACCTTGGTTTCTGCACTGCTGTTCACAAGAAGTTGGGAGCATGAAATTGTCCAAAAAGTTCTTGGTATGCTGAAGAATTTAGAGTTTCTTTCACTGGATCTAAGGGGCTGAGCCCAACTACTGGCAAACAACCCCACACAACTTTACACTTGGCACAATGCAGTCAGACATGTACCGTTACCCTGGCAACTGTCAAACCCCGACTCGTCTGTCAGATTGCCAGATGGAGAAGTGTGATTCATCAATTAAGGAGCACATCTCCACTTCTCTAGAGTCCACTGGCGGCGTGCTTCCAACGCTTTGCATTGTGTTTGGTGATGTAAGACTTGGATGCAGCTGCTCAGCCATGTAAACCCATCCCATAAAGCTCTTGACACACTGTTCTTGAGCTCATCTGAACGCCACATGAAGTTTAGCGGTATGTAGCAAGTGATTGGTACACCTGAATTTGTTGATGTGGATGGGTGAGTGAATACTTTTGGCAACATAGTGTACTTCTTTGCTGACCTTAACAACTGCCGAAAAATGTATGTATGGTACATCTCTGTCAATATCATGTGTACCCACTGATAGTACTTGTGTTATACAGTGCTAGATTGACAGTAGTTTAAATGCTTGCTGCTAAAGCTGTTATAATTGTAAGCCCATTATCAATATGAATTGCGTTTAGTAATGTGGAGTAAGAACAGGGTTGTGTAACAAATTAACAAATTATACAGCATTTTTGCTGATGAGCTTGTGAGTTAACGCGGACTTTCAGGGAGTTTAAAAACAACACCAGCAGGGGGGGGAGGGAGGGAGGCACAGTAGTAATGTCAAGGGACTCAAATATAACTGCTGGTGTCTTGTGTTGTGAGAGAAAGAATACAAGTTGTTGTTTTTTTTCAAAGACAAAACATCCCACGAAAAGCCTAAAATAAATTCAATAAAACTTCAAAAGAGCTGTCAGGAAGCGTTTGTCTTGGGCAAATATAGTACTAGACACATGTATTATTGTTTAACACTGGACTTAATGGCATTTTCAGTACCTCAGTGGCCCTCCGTCTTTACACTGGAGAAGTGAAAAAGAATTTTGCAGATGATTCTTATTCAGTCTGTGTACCACTTAACAGCATGTTGAAAAAGGACAGCACACTATGTCTGACATGGTAGAATAAAATAAATGAAAACAACTCCAGGGTATAGAGCTGTGGGTGCCGCTACAGCTAACCTGGTTGAGTGGGATCCCTGCACGCCCAAGGCTACACAACAGGGCCTGGGTTTGAGTTCACGCCACAGCAAAAGCTACATATGCTACTCCTTTCACCTTCAAAGAAAAGCATTTTTAAGTTGCTGGGCAAATGAAAAACAAAACTGGACTGGAAAAGCTGAAAAAAGCACTTTTCTTCATATTAATAACGACAGTGAAGGTGCCTTTGAGTCGTCAGCCTCATGAAACAATCGACTCTGTATTGCTGCGATCATTTGAAACTGAGAGGTTTAACAATTATAACAAGCTCTTAAGCGTATATCAATTTGTTTTATGGTCCCCATCGAGCACTCTGGACTATTGCTTTAGATGCCGTTTTCTACTTCCACCCTTACATTTGACCAACGCGGTGGTCAATCAAAATGAAATACTCTCAGTACCCACAAGGAGGCATTTCGAGTGTAGAATTTTGAACACAGCTCTGCATATGACCTTGCCCTTAGGAACAAGAGGACAAAAAGCAAAACAGAGACTTGCATACCTCACACCGTACAAAGCAGTGTACAGAAAAAAACATTGATTATCGTAATACCAGCCCTGTAAAAATCTAAGCCTAATCATGTGGACTCAGTTACGCAGTGTACCTTAACATCTATTATGTATTTAATTTTACACGGTGAACCCGTGAATGTTAATCAGGGACAGGATTAATACAACTGTAACATACATGAACGTTATGCACATAAAAAAATCTTTCACATGTGAACCAAAGTAACCAGAAACCTGTTATTTCTTATGAGAATTAAGTAGGTACGTTTAAAATTGCACAAATTGCATTTGTTGTTGTCAAACCACCTTTGATTAAGTAACAAGAGACACAGTTTTTATGTTGCAATCAAGGCCCGCTAATTTGTAATTTAATTTGTAATGAAATTTGTGAGGTTAAAGATCAGCTCAGCACCTCATCTGATGGGTGCCACGCTCCATGTGTGAAAACTATGCGCACGTCAGTTTACACCTCGATTTTACGTTCGGCCTATTTCTAAAATGAAATCTAAATGCAGCCAAAACAAGCATTGATCGCCTCCCTTGTTCTCTTTTCCTCTCTCTTTGTGTCTCTACACACATACAAAGTCTGCACTATGCCTCCCACATTTATACACCTCTCCGCGCGCACGCAGCTACACTCATAGTCTCAAAAAGTTGGCGAGGTGTAACATATGTGGGATGATGACTACTGAAGGGAGGAGGAACTCGTATTTAACACTTCGCTTCATGTGTATGTGTGTGCTTGAGTGTGTGTATGTGTGTGTCATTGCCCTAAAAAGGCCATGGTTCTTCTAGTCGCTCCTTATGTTTATGCCACTAAGATAGAAACACACTCACATGTGCGCACACACGCACACACATCCCCCTGGAGAGGGAGACATGGAGACACAGAGAGAGAGGAAAGAAGGGAATGGTCTTTGTTCATGCACCAGAATCTCTTCTTTGAATTTGTAGCCATTTCCAGACCTGCTGGGAAGTGAAACAGCTCCTATGTGTAAATGTGAAATATCATTACATAAATGTGTCCGTGTGACACCGGAGAAGGGAAAGAGCAATGGTATTATTTAATGTAAAACTTTCCAGATGTTGGCCACATAGGATAAAGTCGAAACTGTGAGTCTGGAGTGTGTGACAGTGCCTGGACGTGTAATTTATGTGTGAGAAAGAGGAAACGAGTGGGTGCTACTCCTTCCACCCCCCTCCTTCCCTTTATTTCCTTCAGCCCCTCAGCCCTCTTCACTCTGCCTCCATCTCTAACTCTCGTTTCCTCTCATTCAGACTCCCAGACTGAACGAGCCATAAAAAGGCATTTGTTTAAACACACTTGCTACCCGTTTTCACTAAACTCCTGTCACCAGTAGTCCTCTTAGCTTTAAACCACTGATTTGTGTCATATTCCCAGAAAAGCAAAATCCGCCCGACACCCTATCCCCTGTGTCTTACCTGCTCGTGGTACTCTATTCCCATGCTGAGAGTATTCACAAGAATAGCGATCATGATCCCGCGGTTGAAGTATTTACTTTCCACAATCCTCTTTAGTTTTTCCCTGAGGTCCCTCCAGGCACGAACCACTCCATTTTCGTATTCAACAACCCCACGGCGTCTGCTCCGACCCCTCACTCCTCTCACATCGGCCCCCTGGATACAAGATTTTGGATACAATAAGTCAAAACACCAACAAGGACGTCTTGTGCTTTTTAATTACTGTAGTTTTAGGCGCTATGCAAAATAATCCACAAATACAACACTGTGTTAGGTTTGAAGACTAAAAGATTGTATTTATTTATTTATATACCATGCTCATCATCATTATATGTCTAATCAACACTTGTGAATTAATCATCAAGGTTTAAAATCATCATTAGTCCACAACCATCCATTCTGACCTGAGGGAAGTCGTGTAGTCCATCTGCCTCTCCCTTGCCTCCCTCTAGGTCTCCCAGTTCCAGCTCCAAGGTCTCCAGGCTGCTGGCACACAAAGGGCAGCTAAGTAGCTCCAAGAGAAGAGGGCTGGGCACCATACCCGCCAGCTGGTAGAGCAGCCGCTGGCGACCTGAAAGGAAGAACGGGTGATGATGGTCAGACATTGCTGAAGGAGTTTCTATAACTGTCCTATGTGTTTATCTTTAATGAGCAAACATGTTTTGGTTTGGTAATTTTTTTTTACAAATTATATTAAATTAATATCGACTTCCCAGTATATTGGTATTGATATTTATAACAGCAATTAATTGAACATTTTTAAAGTTAAAAAAAAAGGCCACAAGAGAAACACCCTTCAAGCACGATATGAATGCTGCCATTGTACAGTCTGTCCACCAGAGGGCGCTCAGCTCCCCAGTTTACAACATGTTTTGAACACCGCAAACAAACAGCTAATCCAAGTTTAGTCTTATCGAGTGTAAGTGCGTAAATAAGAACAACACACATTTTTTAATGAAATCTTTTTATATTTGTGTGTCTGAAAGAAAAGAAAATATTGGCCAATATATCAGCTTTTTAATACCACCAAGTATCAGCATCAGTCCTATTTCGGTCCGACTCTAACATTATATATTCTACATCCTGCTGTAAATCAAGTAAATCAATGTAAATAAATCAAGTTTTTAAATGTAAATATAAAAATAAACTTTCTTAAAATTACATATTTGAAGCAGGGATCATCTGTAAGTAGGTATGGTGATATTATTAGACAACTTAAGAAATCAATGAAAGTTAGGCTCTAATTTGCATCTTTACTACTAAAGCACATCATATATTTCGACATTAGCTTTGATTTACGTTTGATCCAAGTGTATTCTTTATCAAAACTATAAATAATAGAAAAGATAAAAGATCTGAAGTCCCCATTAGCAAAGTAGGACCAACTCTATGTAGTATAAAGCACCGGGAATCATTGGCGAGTCCTTTACTGCAAAGCACTTGCTGGTGCTTGTTAAGCTTACTGTTGTAAAAGTGGAACAGTTGGAGGGGAGTAAAAATGAGTGCTTCTACATGTTTATGTGGTCGACTTTTTTATAAGGACAACATAAAGAGACAAAGAGACAAACCTTGTGGTATAACGACCCAGCTCGAAGACATTAACATAAGTGAAATTTTGCATTTTGTGCTGAAGGGCCGTCCTTTTCAGCACGCGGCCAGCACACATTAAGTTTCCGCAGTGAGTACTGCAAGCTCGCCCACAGTTTGAGATCTCGGCTGCCTCGTCTCACCTTCTGTTCTCTGACTGGAGCCTTTTAAAATCAGTACAGAGGAACTGCAGAGCAAAGCACAGCTGAAAACTAACACAGGCAAAGCTTGACTTCTGAAAACGTCAGCTCTTCAAAAGCAGCTTTAACAGCACATAAAGTTGGTTACAACACTGTCTATACCCCGAGCTATTAAAAAAGGTTTGTGTGTGCTCTCATTGTATTTTATTGTCATTTATAATCTTAAACACTTCTCCAGTTCTTGACATACTCACAAATTACCTTCGCAAATTCCATCAGAGTACAAAACCCTTGTCCGGGGAAAATTTTGTTTAAACTGATCCCATCGTATAAGGTTATTCAATAAGGCTACAATTACAGTGAAATCAGAGGGCTACAGAGCTGAAAATATTCCCAAGAACATGGTCCTCCAAAAGTGAAGAGGAACCAAAAACATGATTCACACTCTAAAGCCATACCTTATAAGGTTTAGCAGATAGTGAGTTACCTAACAGTGCTGAAAGCAAACAGAACACATCCCCCTTCAAATGAGTAAATATGTGATCTTTACTACAGAGTACAATTTAGGGTGATATTTTTTTAAGCATTGCACTCACTCTCCAAAAGGATTCAGGCTGCTTAACATCAGTTTCTCGTGCTTACTGTTAGTCTCACCCTTTAATGACACAACAGAAATGTCTTTCATACCATTTCTGCGCAGCTCCTGTCTTTCTGCTCTCTGTTATTTTCTCGGTATCCCCGAATCCAGCCCTCCTTTATGTGTCCTCCCCCAGCTCTCTTCTCTTTCTTTTTATTGCTCTAATTTATTTTTCTCTTGGCGGCCTTCTTTCAGCTTCTCAATGCGGGCCTTAAATCTTTCATACTTTATGAATACATTAATAAACTCCATATTTTCTTCCTTCCTCAGCCACTTGTTTTCAGAATACCATAACACACCTGCATTCCTGTTTACATTCCTTAACACTCCATACTTTTCCTCCTTTAACTGTTCCCCCCACACACTGTGTTGATTCAGTCAGTCCTGCCCCTTTATCCACTTCTCTGCGCTGATGACTTTAACACTTGAGACATGGATTTCCTGTCAGGGCTCTAAGTGCTTCTTGAGACTCATGCACACACACACCGCAGAAGCAGCCACGGGCTATTTCAGGTCAAGCTTGGGATGAGGACGCAGGGTAAAAGAAAGAGCACTGAATGAAAGTGAGTGTGATGACAAAACTATAATGGAGCCCGAGGGAATTCTAAAGCGTCGCAAAGAGAATGTGAAGGAGACTTAAAGGACGGTGGAAGACAAATAGCGAAAGAAAAGCTTTATTTTTTCACCTTTTATCTTTGTAAGATATTTGGTTGTGGTTTAAACACTCTGAAAGTGGCATCTTCCTTTAGCTGACTCACCTCTGATCTTTCTGACCAGAAAAACAATGGTGAGCAGTAAAGTGTGGTATTCCCATAGACGCAGATTCAACATCCATATTTTTCTGGATTCTACAATTTTGAGATCCACCCATGTGTCTGTGTGCAGTGATTGTTTTCTTACTGTGCTGTCCCATGAGCTGGTAAAGCTTGGTCAGTGTCTCGGCGTGCTCAGAAGCCGGGTGGTTCGGCGGATGCTCCAGACAAGAACCGCACTGCTTTGAGTGAGGGGGTGGCGTCTTGCTGCTATAGCTGCAC
Organism: Aulonocara stuartgranti; assembly: GCF_965226115.1. Lineage (NCBI taxonomy): Eukaryota > Metazoa > Chordata > Actinopteri > Cichliformes > Cichlidae > Aulonocara > Aulonocara stuartgranti. Next base: position 22,335,936 of record NC_138942.1, on the reverse strand, counting down.
ACAAAAGACGGCAGAATGGTGGGATAGTTCATCCCCCCGTTCAGTCGCCCGAGTAATGAGCCCACGCGCTGGGTGACAGTGGTCGAGTTATCGTTGTTTCCATTTGCACTTCCCCTCCGAACGGTAAGCGACTTCATCTCCAGTTCCTCCCCGACTTTGATGTGTCCTTCTCTGTCCACGTGCTCTGTGGTTGCCACGCTGACGGTGTGCTGCCCGCCATTGCTGAGACGACAGTGCTGATGCTGATGGTGTTGTAAAAGGTTATGGATTGGCCTCAACCACAATGCGTTACCTGGGCCTGACCCTCCGCAGCCCCTGCTGGAACCGTGGCCATGCCCATTACCTCCACCATTACTGCCTCCACTGCTGCCATTAGGATTCACCTTTTTACGACGTTTACTGTTCAGAAAAAAAGAGACATGAATAATAATTAAGGGTGGCTAGTAATAAATAGTAATATTTATTCAAGATAGATTTTTGTTTATTTGTGTTTGCATCAGAATGCATTTCTAATATATTTCTGGCAGGCACAATGTAATTTATTGCCAGGGGAGAGTTGTTGAGTGAAGATCTTATCGTGTTTTTTGCTAATTTACTGATCTCAACTTCTGAAAGCAATTAACTAGATAACGAAAATTAAAAGTGTGTACTAATAGAGCCATATTAGGTGAGCCTGTCACATAGCCTGGCAAGTCGTTAGGGAACAATGAATTTCATGACCATTTGGCAAGTGGTTAGTGGCAGTAGGTGAGAAATCAAGTGCAAAAGCCTCAGTCACATGGGCCTAGATGCCACTGAGTGACCAACTGGCCAACATAGGGTGGATAAAATAGGTACTCCCTAAACATTTGGCAAATGGTTGCTGGAGGTCACTGGGAGTTGTTATGTGGAACTGGTCTCAAGAGTTATATGGTGATCCACCAAAAGATTCCTTGTTACTGTTTTGGTTGCAAGGAGATATCCAGCATTGTGCAGTAGTAGTAGTGAAATGGATAAAAGTGTTACACAATTCAGAAATGGAGACTTTTCATGAAAGTGAAAGCTGGGTTGCAGGGCACTTTTACCACAGCTCAGATAGTAGGTATTGAGTGCTTACAGACAAGTCAGTCTTCCGTGCGAACTACGGGCGACCGCAGGAACCTCATTTTTCCATAGGTTGCCATGAGGTCTCAGACCAGTCTGGGGTGCTAATAGTGCAACTTAACCTAAAAAAGCACCATGTGATGGTTTCTCTTTTTTTTGCATTGTGTTGGATTAGAGATTCTTTTCATCTTACCAAAGTTACTTGGCATTTTTAAGGTTGATGTTGAGGGCTTTAGAACAAATTGTCCATTACATTTACCAATACATTTTTGAGCTATCATCTCCACCCTAAGTAACAAAGTCCAAGTTGCTGTTTTTTTGCTAACATCACCACACAACACATTTATTGCTACGTCATTAGACATTTCTAGACATATTCTACAGAATTAAAAACAAAAAACAAAAAAAAAACAACCTGTAATGTACCTGTGCCAGCCAGAGTATATCCTCTGGAGCCTGCGTGTAAACTTGCGGTAAAGATGGCTAATGTAGCGTAGCATCTCTTCATAGCACGAGCCCGGCTCGCTGTAACTGGCAAGTGTGGAGTCGTTTGACATGTAACGAGCACGCTGCTCCCGCATCAGTGCATTCTCCCTTTGCTTTGTCTCGGAGAATTGGGTGGCAATGACCACGAGGCACAAGTTGATCATGAAGAAAGAGCCCACCTGTTTGAAAAGGGAAAGGTAAAGAAAGTGCAAACCACAACAACAACACCTAAAATGATACAGTGTGTTTAACTGAGTCAAAGCCTGCTCCATAAAAGTGTTGATTTAGGGTCATAAAAGTATTTCACCTTTAATTCTGTATAAAGAATCAAGACAGTGTTTACTTTATAAATATTTGACTCACTGTTGACTTTATGCCTCCTTACGGTGTAAAAATATAAGGAGCATTATTAGAGCTTATTCATTATTTGAGATGCTACCTGCTTGGTCAAACACTGTAAACATAAAACTGAAAAGTTTTTTAGTTACTTAGAAATAATTAAATTTAAATGATCCTCCAATGAGTTGGCTTTGTCCTTACTATAACTTTGAAATGTCAACTCAATAATGAAATGTATGCTAAATATGTCATTAGCGTGTGGTACTAAAAGATGAATTGCAAATTAGATGAGCACTTTCTCCACCTGGTTATTAATTCCTCATTTTGTATTGAAAGTACTTAAGTGCAGTCAGTCTGAAAACTAAATCCAGTGTCTGTTTTTAGTTGACTAGGTCAATTAAAAATCCCAAACCAGGGAAAATTGTCTATAGACAGCTGTCTCCTCAACAAAAAGTCGATCAGGCTTAGAAAGCTGCAGGCGTTCACATTTATCTGAATTAGTCCTTTGCAAAAATGAAAAATAATGGTCCTTTAAAACAAGATATTTTGGACCCAATCACGTTTTGTCGTTGCTTCAAGGCTCTAGCAAAACAAGAGAATATAAAGAGAAGTTAAACAAAAAAAATAATGAGGTACTTACAATAATGAGCAGTATAAAATATATAAAATTATAGAAGGAGTGAGCATCCATGACATAGTACATGATGTCTACCCAGCCTTCTAGTGTGATGACCTGGTGATAGAGGACAAAAAGACAGAGAGTGGGAGCCTTTTAGTTTCAATAAAAAGCAAACATTCCTATATAGCTCTGCCCATTACTTTTTCTTCAAAAATGGCATAGACACCCACACATGTACACCAATACCCAGAGACACATACGTATTCCAGTATACAGCAATCAGATTTCCAGTTATGTTTTTAATGGCTATTCTTCTGAAGAAAGTCTGCAGTGTCCCTAAAACATGTTATAAAGGATGTGTGTGTTTGTGTGTGAGTGCTAGTGCAAAAAAAATCAAACAATTCTCTCATGTAGCCACTATGCTAATGAGCATTTGAGATTCTGAGACTTGAAAACGGTGGCTAAGTTCAGCCAAGCTGATAATACAATCACACCTCAACATTTACACCTCAGCGGAGCCTGAAACACCACTGCAAAAACTGACGGAGCATGCAGATTAGCAGGAATGTATGTACATTAGGCTCAGATGCCAGCACATACCTCTGTGTGAATGGAAAATTGTGAACAAGCATACCAAAAATAGACACCACACATGCGTAAAATCCACCTACACACAAACAGGGAGACATGCACACACAAGCACCCAGAGGAGACTACTCTGCTCTCTAATGCAGAAGATCAACCAAGGAGTTCATATGTGTCAACAGTAAACGTATGCTAAACAAACCATACATAGGTACAAAACATTTAGCCAAGAACATCTATGCAGGTCTTGTAAACTGTACATTTACCACCTGATTACCTCATTCACTTAACTAACCAAGAATTTAAATGTCAGCTCTAAAGGCACATATTTTGTAATCAGTTCCTGATTAATTCACCACAGGATTCCTAATTCATTATGGACGTGGACAAATCGAAATACAAATCTTGGGCTGTGTTAAGCCATTTTGCGAAAGGCAACTGTAGTATATATGTGAAGGAGCGATATTATGACACCGTGTAGCTGAGAGAGAACACAGAAGTAAACAGATTATCCAGTGGCTTCCAGGCCAAGCTTGCAAAAATACAATTACCTGGTTTCTCAATGCCACTTCACTCTATTTAAACTCTATTCCAGATCAAGGAGACACAGAATAAGCCTGATTTACTCTTAAAGTAGTAAATAGCAGTGAAGACAGTGATGTCACCTTTTGGTTTCAGAAATCCATCGTCATCTTGGTTGCAAAAAAACCCACTGGCTGTCAAACCGCTTATATGTTAGCTTAGTAGCCTAAGTTAGCTTGGTAACCTAAGCTAACAGGTAACAGAACTTAACAATTATTTATTATATTATATAAATGAGTAAAAATTTGAACTGCTTAAATTTGTTCAAGAAGAGATATTTAATAAGCAAAGGCAATGTTTTCTTTTTCTGCCATATTCCATAAACTAAGACATTGCAACAACATGAGTCGTCATTTTCAGTGTTGATCCTGGACAAACACTATTATATTGCATGCACTGCCTATGGTCGGGGTCTGAAAAGGAAAGACAATGGGGAAGTGCCTCAAACCTGAATACTCTTTAATGGCTTCACTAACCAATGGCTGAAGAAGCCACACCTACGCTCTTTTTTTATGATGCAAATTGGACATCTCTGATTTGTGGGTTAAGAAGATAGAGTAACATCAGCCTTCATTTATTTATACGATTCATTTTAAGCCAGTATTAGTGTGAAATTGTTATGAAACGCCTGCGTGCAGGCAGGAAAAGGACCCAAAGTGCAGACTCTGGAGACAGACGTGAACTCAAAAAACAGCTTTAATGCTGAACTCAAAAGGGTAACAAAACTGAGAATACAAAATAAGCTTAGACAGACAGACAGACAGACAGACAGACAGACAGACAGACAGACAGACAGACAGACAGACAGACAGATGAGGGTGGATAAGAGTAGATCATGACACGGACACAGAGAAACACAGGGCTTAAATACACAGAGGGACCAATCAGGGAAAGGGAAACAGGAGTGAAACACAGCTGGGGCAACTCAGGCCTAACGAGACAAAGGAAGCAAAACCAGACACATTAACGTAAGACACGGACTTTCAAAGTAAAACAGGAAACATAACACAGAGACACGGAATTGACAAGGGGATACAGCTGACAGGGGAGACAGAGCAACTAGAGAACACAGAGACATAAACCATAAGACAGAACTCTAACAAAGAAACCAAAAAACTAGAAATGATTAATAATATAATAAACTCAAAACTCGGGGGCAACGACCCAGGCATCCTAACAGAAATGTCATTAAGCTGAAGATTTTCATTTATATTATGTCAGTGTTAGGGGATGAAATGAAACCCTGAGACAGTCAGGTGAGAGTAAACAGTTACTGTGTTCGGTAGTATGTGATATTTTCTAGTTTGAGGTTACTCTATATGGATAAAATGCCCAGTCCAAATATTGTCTTTGGTGATTTAACAAACAACAAAACTGAAAACCAAAACTTGCAAAACTATGGCAAACAGCAAATACTGGTTTCTGGGTTTTACCTTCTGCAAACAAATCTGCGCATTTGTCCCCGCTTACCTGGAATATGGCTATCCAAGCATAGCCGATATTGTCAAAGTTGACAGCTCCCCTGTGAGGGTTGAGCTCCCCTGGGCGGCAGTCGTTGTAGTACTGATACCAGTTAACACAAAAGTTACCGCTGGCAACACTCCTAAAACTCAGGTCAGAAGCCGGCAATGTGCATTCGAGCCCGTCTTGAGAGTAGGGTGGCACATCTTTGCAACGCCGCATCCCGTTTTCGCGTGGAGCTGAGCAGATAAACGGGCTGTCTTCACCTTCCTCAGACATGTAATAAGGATTTAAAGACATGTTGTACATTCTGGATTAAAAAAAGAAAAAGAATAACACAAATATCACTGCGAGCACACGCATGTGGGCAAACATAAATACCCCACAAATTACAGTCAGTGTTCTCTTCTTCCAAAACATCTCAGTCAGAGATTTCCACTCTAATCAGCAAATCATCTCAACAATATGGTAATAGGATTGATGAACTCTCTGTCTTATAATTGCTTAGTGGCTTAAAAATCAAATCATGACTGCAGCCAATACGTCGTGTTATAAAACCTCAACACGAATGACTGATGATTTCGATGAGGCTTCTCAGTTATTTCTGGTTTGCTTCTCTTGTTTTGGGGGATCTATAGAGATAATATAGGAAGTTTGTATTTCCTGTAAATAATCTTTAAAAAAGCTCTAGCTGCTCCAGTCAGAGCCGAATAAGTGATAAAAAAAGATTGATGGTTGGGTGGCTCGCCCTCTATGGCCTCTAAAATATTTGTCTATCCACTCCACCTATGTGGGGAGAAAAGATCAACCCCTTTAACAGCCTTTCTGCTCTAGTGTTCAGCATTTGAAAGATACAGTAAATAGAAAAACTGTTATTATACCATATTCATGTTTTTATTCGCACAAGTTGTCATTACACTTTGAATCCTTCACTTACAAAAACAACATGGCCCTTATTTTATGACAAGATTTTTTTTATTGGTATCCATGGTGACAGGTGTTTCCTATTCGTGGTAGAGAGTGCTGAGTGCATCCCACAGATTACCTATTTTATTTATACTCCTCCCTTTAAATTGGAGAGCTCTCCACAACAGTTACTGCGTGAAGGGATATTTATGCCCGACTAACACGGAAGGCTTTAGCAACCGTGCACTGCTTTATTTTCACACCATTCCCATAATTCCTGTCATCTTTTTTTCCCGTTGTGGTGTGTTTGCCTAATGCTGCCGAGGCAAAAATCATGTTCCTTATTTTTCAAAGGCTTTAAAAAAGCCAAAAGCTTCAGTGTCATGAGAAAGTGTTTGCCCCTTACCCATTTCTTACTTTTTTGCATATTTGTCACATCTGTATGCTTCAGATCACCTAAATAATTTTTAAATTAGGCAAACATAACCTGAGTAAATAAAAAAATGCAGTTTTTAAATGAGGAGCATTTGTTAAGGGGAAAAAAGCTATCATAACCCACCTTTCCCTTTAGGAAAAAGTCATTGGCCTCCCTTAAAATAACTTCATGGATACTCCCAGATTTGATAAATTATGAAATCACTGAAACAGAACCTGTCTGACAAAATGAAGAAGACTAAAAGACCTCAAAACACACCATACCACCATCTAAAGAAACAGCCGAGAAAGTTACTGACATCCGTCAGTCTGGAAAGGGTTAAAAAGCCATTTTAAAGGCTTTGGGACTCCACTAGCCATAAATTTTGAAAACATGGAACAGTGATTCCAAGAGCACATCAGCAACTCATCCAGGAGGTCACAAAAGAATATTGAAAGAAAAATAAGACATCAGAAAGCGGGCAAACACTTCTCCACGGCACTGCATATGATAAGAAATGCCTGCAACACTCACTAAAATAGGAAATAAAGGAAAAAAATCAATTGAAATTGTGGAGACGCTTAGTGCAAGAGTATGTGCATGTGCATGTGTTATTTCAGAGGGCAGTGATTCATTTTACCCTGGAAGTCAGATAGATTTGTTCTCTGAAAGGAATCACAGCATCTTTTATATTAAGTATTAAGCTGTGGTTTTCTATCCGTCTTTCTTATCTACTCAAAGAAACATTAACTCTGGGACAATTTGTGCCATTACATCAAAAGCACAATTAGTTCATGCCTCTTTTGGCGTTGTGAGGATGTGGCTACTGAAGCAACTTTTATTATTTTTCTCTTGCATAAAATCACTCCCCACGGCTAAAATGATGACTGAGCTCGATTTTGGCTGTTTGTGTGTGTGTACTTGATTTTGAGGGAGTAAGCTTGTCTGCTGTTTTTGTATCCGATCTTGTTATATCACAAGACGAGAAAAGCTAAATGTGAAAAAATAGGTTCATCGAGTATTCCCACAATGCAAGCTGCATAGAAGGGAAATGCAGCGTTTTCCTCTCCCGTCTTTGGTAACAGAGCGAACACTGTGTTCTCTCTCGGCTGTGGGTCTGTCAGTGCTGACTCGTTTTCTGTCTCACATCGACAGAAGCTGTATCTTTTCTTGGTTTCAGGTCAGTACCTATGGTCTGCCATTTCCTACAATCTGGACTGAGCAAGAAAACTTTTACACATATTCAGGAATTTTATGGTGCAGTGGTTTAAACATTTGCCTACCAAGCAAAAGATTCCTGGTTCACTCCCGGGAGGAGGTAGTGATCCATTGGATGTTACATCAGGAAGTCTATCCAGTGTAAAAATCTGCTTAATCAAATATGTAGCGCTACCAGCTGTCGCGATCCCGTGTGAATAAGGGAGCAGTCGAAAGTAGCTTTATCACTTCACTCCACAAAGTTAAAAGTGTCTCCTGAATTAATTTTCTCTTGCGCTGATAAGTTCTAGGTCTTTTTGGAGATGATTTTCAATGATCATAGGTGCTAATTTAAATTCTTTCTATTGAGGGACACAGCATGTTTCTAGAATGTCTATATTTTTAGCCACATTATCTACAAAGATGGGGTATTTTTATTTCTTTGTCTCAGAGTACAGAAACCAGCACATTGACCTGTTCTTATTGATACAGCATTGCTCCACTTCTCTGCATTGTGCATACTCTAACAAGCTAGAAGTTCTACATTTTCACTACTGCTAACTATCACCCCAGATGACAACAGAATTTATGACAGGACTAAAAAGGGAGGAAGCTAAAATATCATATTTGTCAAGCAATTTGTAGCTTTACAGACCGAGATTGTACCTTTCACTCTAGAGCCTGACCGATTTATCAGTGGGCTGATATTAGTGATCGATATTAGGTATTTGCTGATGTATCGGTAGCAACTTTTATAACGACTGATAAAAGACAATTAAAAAAGTACAGAATAGAGAGGAGAAACACCCTTCAACCATATCTGGACTGTTGGATTACATAGTTGTCCACCAGAGGGCACTCTACAACACAGCGCCACAAATACAACCTAACGGCCATGAACGAGCAAATAAATTACTACAAATGACAAATATACAGGAAATCTGTTTATATTCCATGTTCCTGAAAAAAAAAAATCGCTCGATATATTGAGTTTTACATCCCTAAACACTGGTATTGGTATGATCAGTCAGGCTCTCGTTCACTCATCCCTTTTTTGTCAGTTTTCAAGGAAAATAATTTTAAATTGGATCCCAGTTTCACCAAAATGTATCGTTCAAAAAAATCAAATGCAGCTTTGACATAAAAGATCAAGAGATTCCTATCCTACATCACAAGGCGGAATTCCTCACGTTTCGATGTCCTCTCCCAGGAAGCAGCGATTGCGCAGCAGTCCCTCCCACAACTGGACTCCCACAATGCCGAAGATGAAGAAGACAAAGAAGCAGAGGAGCAGAACATTTCCCAGCATCGGCAGAGTGTCTAACAGCAGTGTCACCAAGATCCTCATACCTACACAGTGGGATACAAACAACAAAGATGTGTGACTAATAGCACCCGACATTCATGACAGACATAATATAAAACCCATCCGAGCTAGCCTTTTACTTTTACCTTGACGAGCTCTATTAATCTTATGTTTTTGGAGCCAACAACTTCATCCTCGCACACGTTATAATTACAACAGATGACAATACTGAAAGTGACAGATTGACATCGTTTCATCCTCTGGGATTTGAACTCGCAGCTTCCTTGTGGCTACTATTATCTAACCACGTGCATTCAGCATCCATCTCCCATGTCAGATGTGCTTAGCGTCAGCAGCATCAGGGATCCAGTCCCCGAGGTCCTCACAATGTCCCCTGTCTCCTCCTCCATATATCACAGCTTTGTCACATTGATCACATGTGCAGTGCTATGATATTATTATTCTTTCTGTGGCACAGAGTTGCCAGTTTTTACCTTTGTAGTGATAATTAAATTTAAATCTTCATCCTGAGACCAAACTGTCTGTGCTGTGCAACAGCGTGAGAAAACTCTACCTGTAGCCATTATCATCATCAGTGGAAAACAAACAAATGTCTTGTTTGCCAGTTTTACAGTTATCAGAATGGGCCTAAGAATTAAGATAATAGTATTCCTATTAAATCTGTGCCAGAAGCTAAAGAAACATTTTATTGTCAATGCAGTTATTATTGAAATGTGTAAAATGTGACTATCCTTTCTTTTACTCTTCTTATTATTAAATATACATAAAAAAAAAATCATATATGAATGAGTCACATTCAGATAAAAGCTGTCATTACATTGCTAATTGTAGTCATTCATCAGCTAAGGTTATCCATCTTGTTGAATCCCTGTTGCCTCACTTTAGTAATCTTCTACCTTTCATTTTAATGTCACTGAATTAATTTCTCTGAGTGACAGGTTTAAAATGGTATTTGGTATATTTGATATGGCCACCTTTATTTTTACCAACAGTCTGAGGCAAACTTTCTTGTAATGTCTATATGTAGTTTTCAGGAATAGTTCTCCGGGCTTCTTGAATGACATCCAAAGCTCTTCTTTGGATGTTGGCTGCCTCGTGTTTACTGTTGTCAAATGTGCATTTATCCCTCCTGGGAGAAGAAACAAACCCCTTTGGGAATGTGTCAGGAAGGGCATTAGGCAACACAATGTGCTAAATCACATGTGTGGAGCCACCTCCTGTGGCAACCCCTTGTGAATTAGGGAGCAGCTGAAAGTAGCTACTCTATAAGACCTGCTGCCACTGATTTTCAGTCCAGTTCTTGTGTACTTTTGCATAACTCAACCTTCTCTCCCTGTTTCCCTTCCCTGAGACTTAGACCATTTCCGATGAGGCCTCAGTGAACAGTAGATGGATCAGATAAAGGCCAGATGCATCCGTGTCCAGCTTTCAGGGCATAAATTTCAGATACTGATCATTTGCTGTAAATAAGTTCTTTGAGCCTGCCACTTCTTCTTTTGTCCTCTACTTGTCAAACTTATTAAGAACTCACTGCACACCATGTTAAGTTATTCCAGCTCAGCTAATAGCTCTTTGGGAATCATGTTGTTGGTGCAAAAATATAAGTTTATGCCTGCAAATCTGTTTTACCTTTTGGGATTTTTTATAAATGCAATAAAAATAAAATGGCAACAAATTATTTGTTCTAGTAACAAAACGGCTACAATTTAAAATTGGTTATGTGCTAGGTTTGCTGAGTTATGCTACAATGCATTACTGTTTCATGCCTTCAGTTAAGGGTCTTTTTTATACTACTTTTACTTGAATTTTTCATAGGTCAGTGTTTAGTGGCTTAACAAAAAAAAAAAAAAAACGCATCCCAGTAAAAAAGGTTTGGGTAAAAGAACTGGACTGAAAATGAGTGATAAAGGAGCCAATTTCAAAAGAAAAACTTAAACTTCCCTTCAGAAATTATGGGGGAAACTATAACTCAAGACCAAGGAAGTCTGCTTTCTTGGAATCCTTGGAATCAAAATATAAAAAATACAAAAATTGTATTTTTAAAAGCCAGAACTACTGTCACCCACAACAGTTTTCGCTGTCAAGTTGTGATGACAAGAGACTGGCTTGAACCACCAGAGAAATCACCCATGTTTCTAAAGATGCCCTTGGAGATTTCGTTATCATTGCTGTCAGCTTGTGCTTTTCATTCATGGGCATTCACTTACCTTTTTTTTTTTTTTGCTCATAACAAGAAACTGACCTAGTAAGAAACTGAGGAAGGCTAGTGCTTTTCTAAACCCAGTCATGCAGTCAAAACTAGACAGATGGCTGAAGAATTTGCGATCATTTCACACAGGGTAAATGTAATTGTTTCCAGCACCATAACAGGCTTGCGCTAACGCATTCACTTGACGGTAAAAGTATGTGACTGGGAGTGCACAAGGCAGTTGGCAGAGATTTTGCAAAAGCCCCCTGCACGTATCAACCTTGAGAACATGAAATAATCAGAGTGCGGTGCTCACTGTTTCTAAGCTACAGCACAAAAGACACAGTTAACATTTGTAGTTCAATGAATATTTCCCATCCTCTTAGGCAGAAAGAAAAACAGAAAGACAGACTGATTAGAGAAAGAAGAACAGAGGAGGAAAAGCTGTGTTAGCCTTATCTACGTGGCTCGTTCTTACAGACACTATATTTACGGTGAAAGAAAAAAAGAAAAACAGAAGAGGCCCAGTGTTGTGTGTACCTGTGAGCATATGAACATCGCCTTTCAGGTATGTTTGTGTCTTGGGGCAAGAAAACTCAAGATCACTGACCTTGAATTTCTATCTCTACGCTAGCTGGGTCTTCACTGACATTCTCTCCCTCTGTCCTCTCTCTATCTGCCTCCATCTACCAACCCACCTTTAGGGAGCAACTGAACACTTGTTGCAGTAATAATAAGTTTTATTTCACCTTGTGCACAGCTTTAAGTTTTTCCCAGAACTACTGTTAGCTTGGTGATAATGTTAATGTGTTGACCCACTGTGTCTTCCATGCTATGTGACAGTGTATGAGTTAGCAACAGTGCAGCCCCCAGTGTCACTCATGAATGTGAGGTCATCATCATTTAAATTCCCCAAAGAAAACTTAAACACACACAACTCAAGTATCTTCAATTCTTCAACATGCAGAAATGTCTATAAAGTGACGTAGGTGGGGATCTGTTACCACAAATGACTGCATCAGCATGGCATGGGATGGACGCAATCAGCCTGTAGCACTGCTGAGGCGTTAATGAAGCCCAGGCTGCTTTGATAGCAGCCTTTGGCTCGCCTGTAGTTTTGGATCTGTGCTTCTTATCTTCCTCTTGACAAAACCCACAGATTCTCTGTGAGGTGCAGGTCAGGTGAGTTGGCTGGCCAGTCAAAAACAGTAATAACCTGTCAGCAAAGGTAGTAGTAGTTTTGGCGCTGTGGGCAGGTGCTAGGTCCTGCTGGAAAAGGAAATCTGCATCTCCATAAAGCTTGTGACAGCACAAAGTGGTTTAAAATCTCCTGGTAAACAGCTGGGTTGAATTTGGAACTGAGTAAATACAGTGGACCAACCACCACCATATGGTTGGGTGTGCTAAATTAAGCCAAGAGACATGGATATTTCACTTTATGTGCAATAAATCTATAATATACATGAAAATGAGAAAAAAACAACCTTACATAAATACATATATATTTAAAGGCTACCAATACTGGCAGCTGAGTCCGGAAAAAGACCTTGGCTGCTTGCCTAATGTATGCTGGTTAATAACCTTGTAAGTTGTTATGACACCATTGTGTAGTGATCCCCTTTAGCTGTAGATTCATGGTTATTTCTGTCACAGAGCTTTTAGGAAATTGACAAACTATGTGCAAGATCCCGCTGGCTGGCACAAAGTGAGATGAAAACCAAAGTCTTGATCATCGGTCAATTTACCACGCAGTGCTGAGAATAAACACAGCAAAACACTGCTCTGTCTTCCTTAGTTCAAAGTGAGTAACACCAGGCAGATAGAAATATACAGCTTTACATTAATCATTGGGGAAATGCTGTAAAAACCCTGCATATATGGGAAAATATGAGCCAAACCACAACTAAGAAACTGGCATACTTGGTACTCTGTTGATAGCCCGCAGTGGCCTGAGTACTCGGACGGTACGGATAGCTGACAGACTGGCATTGTGGCCATCCAGGGAATACTCCAACATCCTGAAGACATGGTCGCAGAGAGAGAGAGAGAGAGAGGTGGAGAAGGTTTTACTTCATAGACGTTATAAAAACGAAATGGTGACCACACACACATTTATGTCTACACAAAACAGCAACAACAAGAAAATGAAATGAAACACTAATAATCTAATAAAGGTTGTAATTGAAGCGACCCACATAATTACTGTGCATTTGCCATTTAATTGCATAAAGTCAGAAGCACTTTTTCTTCTGTATAGTCTGTGATACAGCATGCAAACATAATGAGTGTGACAACGAGCAGACAGAAGGCTATAATGATGGTCCTAAACATGTTTACATTTTTCTCTGCAATTATGTGGAGAATGTGCCTCATAACAGACTGGCTAACGAATAATAGAGAAACATTGCTCCAACTGACAGACAAGCTGACAGAAACTTACATAGATATATATTTTATTGCATATGTTGAACATTATATTGCTTCAGTATTTATTTCTGCATCCCTATTTCTTCCTACCCTTCATTAATGCGACATAAATCTTATGCATATGTAGGTGGAGCAAAACGAAAGTTTATTTAAATAGTTATTCAATGTAAAATAAGCACAAGGGAAGTGTGTGTCAAAGTCATGGGATCAGTCGCCATGGATTTCAAATTGGGCGTGGTGAACCACCGAATGACCTACAACTTGAATGTGTGAGGTGTAAAGAGCCCTATTTATATAGTATAGGAGGAAGAAATAAAGTGCTTTTTCTTTTTTCTTTTATTCTAAGCAGACTGTTAATATTTAAGCTGCTGGTGATAGAGATAATTGAGCAATTAGTGGAGATGAGCAAAAGGCACAGTGGGATACCAACCCTGCCATGACAATGACAAAGTCAAGCTGATTCCACTTGTCATCAAAGTAACACTTGGAGCCAAAAATTCCCAGGGCCACCATCTTGATAACCATTTCCACCGCAAAGAAAGCGAAGATGCAGTCATCCAACACCTGGTCGCAAAGGATAAAGTGACAAGAACACAGACAAAAATAAGCTTTGACAACAATAAAAAGAAGAGGAAGTGGAATCCTTGCAAAGCGAACGATCCTTTTTAAGTCTTCTTATCAAAACAGTCGCGTTCTGAACCAAGAAAAGTGGAAATGCTAGAGGAGGTTTTCTGACAAAGACTGCTTTTATCAGTTAGTTAGTTTTATCCCAGCAGGGAATAACTCGGGCGTACCATGTTTATGGTTGTGTCTCAATTAATTAGACATTTTACAGCAAAAAGAATGTCTCTCTTCGAATATAATGAGAAGATCTCAGTGTGTCAGGAATCAGCATCGCACTACAGTGAAAGCTTATAGAAATAAATGGGTGTGAAAAGAGGAAAATGAATAATTAACTTTTTTCATGAGTGTTTTTATGCATTGTGGTTGCATATGTGTAATAATTTAAAACACTAATTGAAGTAGCTTAGTTAAAATAAAAGTAAAAAATATGGTTCTTGTCTTTGTAGTGAATGGTGCTTCTGTTGAAAAAGCTCTTGAACATGTCAGTAAGTTAATCAACAACCAATCAGCTGCTGACATTACTGCATACTGTGTAGCAGGCCCAGCTGACAGTGTGGGAGTGCAGCACTTACCTGTAAGATGCGACACCACTCTGACTGGCAGGTAACGTCCTCACAGGGCCGATACATCCCCAGAGTCACACAGTTGAGCAGGATCACCAACATGGACACGTGCTCAAACCACGTGCAAGAGCAAGTTAAGGTCAAAACATATGTTGTGTGAATTCAAAAGCATGCAAAAACACAGGCTGTATATAGTCAAAGCAACTTACTGTAAAGTGCCTAAAACCCGTATTATTGATAATGGCCATCACAGGGCAACATCTTTTTTTATGAAAAGTCCAATGGAATAGAAGCCTATGGGAAAATGACCATGCAGCTCTTTTAATCTATGACACAACTTAACACTTTCTTGATTAGTTTATGACCTAAATCGTAGGAGCCAAGTCGGCAGTTTTTCCTTAAGTCGGGGGGAAGCATACATCTATAGTGCTCTTGTCTATCATTACATGCTCAAGAAATAAGACAAACTTAAGAAAAGGAAAAAAACTGTGCAGCAGCTGTTGCAAAATTAGCTATGTTCCATAGGCTAAAGAGTTTGCAATTGCGAACGTTATATAAATGTAAGGTAGCTCATCGGTCCCCAACACCCGGGCCATGGACTGGTACTGGTCCGTGTCTCGTTTGGTACCGAGGCTTGGGTTTGAAATTGATGGTTTTCATGGTTTTTATCATTATTTTTGTTATTGTTTTTATCAGTAACTTGGTTTCCCTGGGTGTCTTCCTGTGTGTTATGAATAAATCGTCCTTATTTTGGTACTGGTGCTGGTTTTATTTTGTTGTATTTATCCGCGACACCTTAACGGCCTTTCAGTGAAAATATTGTCAGACATGAACCGGTCCATGGTGCAAAAAGGGTAGGGACCGCCGATGTAGCTAACATAATGTAAGTAATGTAAGGTTATTAGGCTACTCAGCAATCATCATCATGCAATTCTACATGTACTGGTACTAATGATTAAATTTCTGGTATCGTAACATCGGTACACAAAACACAGATATACCTTTGTGAGTGTGATATAGTAGCATCTATTTCTCTATTTGTGAGTCTAAAGGTTTGCTATTTGAAAACCTTTGTCCTGCTTTGTCTCAGACATCAACTCTGACCTGATTTTACACTAATGAGTAATCTTTCCTTTTGCTGGTCCTATTCTTTTATCCTGTTTTGGTGGCGAGTGAGATTATCTATTTAGGACAAAGCAATAAATTTTAAGTGGTCTGATGACTGTGGATTTTTTTGTCCTTGAATTTTTGTCTATGTGGTGTAGCATAAATTATTAACACATAATGCCATATTGAACTGCTATTCAAGAACAGACATAAAATGGAGTTTCTGTCTTTGATGTGCTTTGAGTGCATCAACACAGATGGCAATTAAAACTGGATCTGCATTTCTGGAAGGAAAAAAAAAGTTAAATCTGAAGGCGTCTGTCAAAATCGAATAATTTCTCTCATTCGGTTTTTCATTTTTATCCGATCACACAAAAAGCATGTGGAATATATATCAATTCACAACAAAGTAATAACCACTGTAAGAACAAACAGCAGTGAGCACATCCAATGAGCACTGACAACATGTGGAAGTATGATTTTCTTCATAAATCAAACGGTTTACAAAAACAAAAGCAAAGTCTTAAATGTATATACGAACACTACATCACAGTGGGGTTGTTCATTTTAGAAGATGTCTCATCATCTAAATGGGGAAAAAAAATTATACCCAATGGAGGAGATATTAAGCAAGAAAAAGGGAGAGAGGGAGAAAGACCGGGATGCAAAATACATTAAGGAGGAAAAATGACGTGACCGTGATTAGAAGGAAACCTAAATCAGAGGCCCTGATGCTGCTGTTTTTCTACTTTGGTTGGCTTTTACCCCAAACACACATCCCACACATTTTCTCAGGCACATTGTACACTCAGTGATCTGGTGTGCGCACTGAACTGCAGTGCAGAAGTATTCCCAAGGTGAAGTACTGTTCTAATTAGAGAAGGAGTTAAAGCGGAAAACAAATGGTGACTATTGTCTTCCACATTACTCACGGACAGTCTTATGAAGCGCACGCAAACGTAGGGATACAAATATTATATGCTAATGACATTATGCGTGTTTTCCACACACAAATGCACAAACACAGATACACTTGGGACTTAATGCTGTGATCGGAGGCCAGAAGACAGAAGTTTGTATCAGCAAACAAGTTTGACCTCAAATAGTTTTTTC
Source organism: Aulonocara stuartgranti (assembly GCF_965226115.1). Lineage (NCBI taxonomy): Eukaryota > Metazoa > Chordata > Actinopteri > Cichliformes > Cichlidae > Aulonocara > Aulonocara stuartgranti. Next base: position 22,318,914 of record NC_138942.1, on the reverse strand, counting down.
TGTCCTGAGGTTGTTTGAGATGCAACTGCAGCCTATTACCACGATAGGAACATATCCTGGATTTAATTTGTGCTGGAACACAATTCGTTTAGGTTTTTTTCACATTCTCATATGCTAATTTTGTGAGCATGTGCATGTTTTGGTCAAAAGAATTGAATTGCAAACATAGATCCTAGGGTTACCTTCACCCATTTTAGAGAAGCTAACAAAGGTACACACACCACTTCACAAATGTGCCACCATTTCAATTTGATTGAATTAAATGTCATTTATACAGCGTAATGCACTTTATATTGTAAGTTAAAGATCTTTTCCTTTTCCAAATATCTTCAAAAATGACAGCCCACCAATACAGAACTCTTAAGACTGTTACCCCTACTAACATTTTGTGATTTAAAGATTTAATAAATCTGCGGATAGTTTTTGTTTCAATTCAATTCAATTCAATTTCTTTATTGTCCCACAAGGGGAATTTAGTTTAGCAGCAGGAGGATAAGAACAAGCAGAACAATACTATAAAACAATAATAACAATAATAATGATAGAAAATTCAAGGACAATTATTTGCCATTTAGGAGACAAGACGCAGTAGGGATAAAAGAGTGGATGAAGTGGATGGTTCACACAATTAATAATAGAATGAGCCTTTCTAAGCACATTTCTATTGTAAATGGCCAAAAGTCCATCTTGCCAGCGCCCTGAAATTTTGCTAGCAGTTTTTACCAGAAGTCCCAACCGATTCTTATTCTTCACCGTCAGGTTACCAAACCAGGCAGCGATACAAAAAGACATCACAGATTCGATAAAACTTCTATAAAACAAGGACAACATCTCAGATGAGACATTAAAAGATCTCATTTTCCTTAAAAAGAACAGTCTTTGTTGAACTTTTTTAGTAGTGGCATCAGCATGAGATTCAAAACACAGTTTATGGTCAAGTACCACACCTAGATATTTATAACTCTCAACGATCCCAATATCGGCAGTTTTAATGATAGTGGGTGATGAGCTATAAGAGGACTTCCTAAAATCAATAATCATGTCTTTAGTTTTTGACACATTAAGTGAGAGGAAGGACTCATCACACCAATTCACAAAATCATCTACAACCTGTCCATGGCCTGACTCGTCGATTACTGTGTCATCAGCAAACTTCAGGATGTGTCTGTTTGTGAAATTGCTGCGACACTCATTTGTGTACAGAATGAACAGAAGGGGAGAGAGGCAGCAACCCTGTTTTAAGTCCCTACTTAGATAATATGTAATTCACGGCTTGATAGCAAGACATGATTGCGTCACTGAACTGTACCCAAGTCTGCTCAGATTAGCCGTTGTAGTTTGTAGTGCTCCAAACCCAGGAAGTTGCCGAATCCCCCTGTTTGTCAAACTATGCAACATCAACCCTCACAGAATGCCTGAAGGGTGTTTCTCCTTTCTCTTCTTTCTTTTATAAATTCTCATTTATTGGCCATTATACTGTAACTTCAAAACATATATATTAGCAAATAGCTAACTTCTGTATCAGTATACTTGTAATTTAAAAAAATGAGTCTTGTTTCTTTATCCATACATTTTCCTATTTACCTAAACACTTTCATATATGAATCTTACACATTTCAACAGGTGTGTACATGGTCACATGCACAGACAAGCAAAAAAAAGTCAACAGAAGTGTGGTTTTCATGTTGTATTTTTAATTTCTCACCAAGATAAAATCCATGTTTCTCAAATGCATCCTCCATATTCATTATTTTGTGTTTTTCTTCCATTGATTTAGAAATATTCCCTGCAAGATGGTGAATAACTGCAGTGTATTTTGATTTACATTACAATTCCTGCATCCTATCAGTTTAAGAGGAATTTCCTTTAGACAACTAAGCTGTAGATGTAGTACATTATCAAAGAGGCAATTTCAATTATTTATGCCAATTACATGTGACATTTTTGGACAAGGAGCTAAAATATCCTACCAGCAAAAACATTACAATTAGCCATCTGTGGCACTGTTACGTGTATTCAATAGACTATGCTTTGCTTCTTCCAACACATCATCAAGATTATGCTGTTCCCACCAGGATTTCCTGAGCCTCAGATACCAATACTCACCTACGCTTAAACCTTACAAATGCGCAGTGAGCTCTGCCAAAATGCCCAGCATATTTATTCTCCCTAGTGACGGTGAGTACTCAGTATGAGGAAAGCTAAAAGACATGAGTCTGCTTAATTGTGCAGATCAATTAAAGCATAAATGGTAAAATGTTGTTTGTATTTACTTAAAACCAATGCTGTGCCTTTTCAGGGAGAGTGGAGCCAGTGTTTTTGCAGCAGGCATTTATTAAGTTAGTGTTCTGAAAATAGGACAACTATAAGGATACGCTCACTGAACATATGAGTGTAGGATTGCGCAGGCACAAATGTAGCTTAGCAGAACTGGCACATAATAGATTACAGCTGTCTCTAGAACCTCTAACCTAAACAACCTGAGCAAGTTACTCATGATCTGTCACCAGAAACCACAAGACAACAAAATAAATTGGATTAAATGAAAACATTTGCTGTTGTCCTTGTGAAACCAGGTGGAGTTTTATAAAATCACAGGGATAATGTTGGTAAAAGTTAGACCTCAAAGGTGCTCAAAGGTGTGCTTGAGGGTTAGCACTAGGTTATGTGGTTAAAGACTTATCCAGCTTATTCTGACTGGATATATAATCTAGATGGCAACAAATTTGCTACTTTTGCCAATTTATCACAGTCAATTGCCATATTATCACAAACAAATTGGATGTCATTGCGAACTTGACCCCATTAAATTGCAAAGTGAAAGCAGTCTGACTGTCTTAATGGCATTTTATATTGCCATTATGATGTGGCTGCAGACCTGGTCCTTGTCTTCAAAGTCGTTTTAAACACCAACTATATTATTGGCCATATGTGGAGTCACTTGGGTTGTCCTCAGTCTCCAAACACTGTTTTCCCTACTATAGCATCCATGCAGGAGTGCAGGTAGTGCAAGGATTAAAGATTAAGAAATATTTTAATGCATTTAATAGCTGCACCAGCATTTTGGTTTCCAATGATTTGATTACATTTATAAGAGGCATTACACATAGAAAAACACAGAGAAACTGCACTGCTTTATTTCTAGAAAACATGGTTTCTGCCAGCGCATTGAGCTCTTGTTCCCATGGTATGCAACTGCTAGATATTCTAGCTAACAGAAACATTACAACTGTGGGAGTCTGAAAGAATGCAAACCCTGCAGCAGCTTATTCTCTGAAGATTTTTTTTTAAATGAGAAGGAGTCCAAAGTATCTAAAAAAGAGGGGAATACTCACAGGCGGTGGCGTTATAGCTTTGTGTTGTGCACCCGATCTACAAATGTACTGGAATCTTATTTAGCAATTACATCAGTGTAAAACAGTGTTAAACAAGTGGCTCCCTTGGGGGAGTAGTAATAAAAAAAAATGTTAATAGCATGCTGTTGCAGGTATCGCTACAAACCAAAAAAACATCTTCAATCACACTGGAAAATGCCTTGGGTCAGTCTGTTGCAATGCACAGTTTAAACACACACACACTAAGTCAAGCAGTGTAAGGTCGATCCTTCCTTGACAGATGAAAGATTCAGTAATCTGCAGCTGAATTAAAAGGAAAGATTTGAATATTCAGAAAAGCTCTCTCTCCTTCTTCTTCTTTCTCGCGCTCTCTCTCCCATGTTCTCCTCTGTTCCTCCTTGTGCTCTGCTTTCTCTAATTCCTCTTTAATTTCCACAGTCAACACCTCCAGAGTCCCCTTCTGTCTTATCCCCCCAACCCATCCACCACAAACACACACGCGCACACATATGCAGGCACAGACACACACAAGGACTAATGTGCAAGCCTTTAAAGCTAAGCCAGGCTCTTGCCGCAAAGCAGAGTAGGGATAGACAGTGAACTGCAGTAAACAGAAAACAGCAAACTTACCGGTGGTTTTAAAATTTTGTTTGACTTTCTCTTCTAAGACACACACACGCACAAAAACATGATACGCACACATAGAGAAGCACACACATTCTTAAATGTAAAAGCTGTATGGTGCAACGGGCAAGGTTAAATTCTGTGTTCAGTAGTTACAATCCAGGCCAAGCACACAGCGCTCTTGGTCTCACTTGTTAAGGTCAATTCACGCTGTGGCACTTTGGGCAAATCACATTAGGGCTATGTCGTGTCACACTGTACATGGAGGACTGGGTTTAATCATAAGTCTGCGACTGAGAACTAGTTTATTGTAGTATGGCACCTGTTTCTATTACCTATAACAGGGGAAAATGACCCACACTCACCCACTTTGGGTGAAGGTCGATATTATAATACTTTATTCCACACATCTTCCTCATACTGGGTTGGACCTCCTTTTTCTTTCTTCATGGCACAGATTCAACAAGCTGCTGGAAACTTGCACAGAGTCTGTCCCATATTGACATGATAGTTTACACAATTGCTGCAGCTTTCCATGATTGCCACATCCCAAAGGTGCTGTATTGGATTGAGATCTGGTGACTGTGGAGGCCTTTGAGTACAATGAACCCATTGTCATGGTCGAGAAACCAGTTCGAGATGATTTGAGCTTGGTGACGTGGTGTATTATTGAAGCAGCCAACAGATGATCGCTACACTGTGGTCAAAGGAATAGACATGACCAGCAACAACACTGAGGGAAGCTGTGGTGTTTAAATAAGGCCAAAATATGCCATTTTGCCAACGCTACCATCAACTGCCTGACGTTTGACACAAGGCTGGATGGATCAATGCTTTTATGGGTTGTTTTTTTTTTTGCCAAACTGGGACACTGCCACCTGAATGTTGATTGAGACTCATCAGACCAGGCCACATTTTTCCAATCTTGGTTATTTGAGTTACTGTTGCCTTCCTATCAGCTCAAGGCAATCTGACCTCTGACACCAACAAGGCATTTTCACCCAGAGAACTACTGCTTACTGGTTTTCTTTTTCTCTCTTTCTGAACATTCACTGTAAACCCTAGAGATGGTTCCGTGGGAAAATCCCAGTCGATCAGCAATTTCTGAAATACTCAGCACCCCATCTGCCACCAGCAACCATGACACGATCACAGTCACTTAAATCACTTCTCTTCCCCCTTCTGCTTAATTTGGACATCATTCTTTACGAGCGTAAATGCACTGAGTTGTTCCCATGTGTTTGGCTGATTAGATATTTGCATTAACGAACAGTTGAATGAAGTTGTCCGTTAAACCATGGTTAAACACAAGATTAATCTCAAAACTTATTTCTCTCAAATAAAGGTGCAGGACCTTAGAAGAAACATCGTAGAGATCCAAAAATCAAGAAAAGCAACCAAAGCATCTCTAATAACAATGATGTTAAAAAAAATCCCAGGTGTGACAGCAAAACACCTAAAGAAATCTCAACAGGTTTTTAAAATAGAGTCTCTTGTCCACCATTAGAAAAGCAATGAATACGATTGGTGCTAATTAATAAGGCTTTACAGGTGAAATCAATAATAAAACACACAATGGGGCCTTAAACTGTGTTTATCCTACAACAGTGCAGGAGTATTAACCTCGACCCACTGCTGGAAATAAGGTTAACTCTATATGAGTTTTTTTCTAAATCCAGCCTCCTCTTGAAAAAACTTTTATTGCTTTCTTCCTTTTTCCCGATCGTTGATTCTCACCAGTTCTCCACCTCAGCTGCCGCCTTTATGTCTCTACTCTCTATTATCCACCCTCAAGCATAACCACATTACTTGGTGGGCACCATATAATGGATTGTACGTCTACTTGAGCCATTAAAGCTCTTCCTAAATGGCAAGACAGAATTCATATACTATATTCTTAAAAACCAAAATGAATGTCAAACTAAAGCTGTGTACATTTTGTAAAGGAGTTTTTGTCATGGTCCTGCGACCATGACTCAGTGACTTTATGTTTATGTACTTATTGTTATTACTTTCATTATTATTCATGGCTGTTTTGGGATGGTTTGTGTTTGGGATTTTAGACACTGGGTTCTGGGTTTGTGCTCCCTCTGTTGGTCCCTGGTGTTAGTGTTCCCCTGTCTCGTCAGGTTAATCAGGTCCAGCTGTTTCCCCCATCTGTGTGTGATTTCCCAGTGTCTCTTTGTGTATTTATAGCGTGTGATTTCCTCTGCTCCTCGTCGCGTCGTCTGTGTTCCTACCTGTGTTCATCCTCTGTGTTACCCTGCGTACTCTGCATCTACCCTGTGAAATCCTCTGCGTGCTCTCCCTGCTGTTCTCCCTTCGTGTTCAGGTTTGCCACTCCTTTGTGTAGTTTCACCCAGTTTAGTTCATCCGTAGTTCTGTTTTGCCATCTCCTCTTTATGTTTGTTATTATCAATAAATCACCCTCACACCTGAATGAGTGCTGCGCTTTGAGTCCTCCTTCCACTCTCCACACGGCCGCTGCCCCGGACCGTGACAGTTTTAGACAAATAAGAACGTAAGTATTAGAGATGGGAAACACCAGACACCCCACGATATGATACTAACACAATACTTCACACACAATATGATATTATTGCGATTTGTAACAGTTTCCGATATACTGACTGATTCAGTAACTGCAAATTATTATCTGTTATCTTTTTTATCCAATAAGATAAATGTATCGCACTTAATTTTTGTTACAAAATGATACCAACACTGTTTCTTATGCCATAAATGTTGCACAAGACAGAGTAAGTTTGCAACCAGTCTGCTATCAGTCTGCAATTGAATGGGGTGAAGCTGGCAATTATATGCAATCTGTTTCTGATAATGCAGAATATAACTATCATAAACCATTGAAAATATTTGTTGTTGTCTACATAGATAGACATTCACATTTAGTAGAAATTGACATTAACTATTACAGTGCATTTGGACTTAGCAAACATCAAGTTCTATAGGAATATAACCAGAATACAACCAAAGACTCATTCAGACTGATGGCAACATGTTGGCAATCTGTCTGCATTTATAGATTAGACAGCAATTGGAAACCTTTGACAATCTCTCTGAGAGTGACTGCAGTTGGTCCAAATCAGACTGCAACTGTTTGCAGAAAGGTTGCCTCTGCCAGGCGGTCTGTCCAATCGCCTTCCAATCAAAAGTGGTCATGAATAGTTGTGGAACACCCTCAAGGTCTGAACAACTATTTAGTCACCACAAGTTGCAGCTGGTGACAGAATGTAAAAATAACCCCACAATCATCAGGCAGGCACTCATTTATTTTTGTAAATGTAAGGGGGAAAAAATTAGGAGATACATTTGTTTTTGTTTTTGATTTTTTTTTTGTTGTTAAACCAATTTACTGTAAGTTTATTTCATTTAACTTTTGGTGCATGAGATGAGCCCTCTTGTTTGTAGTATTCCCCAAGTATTTTTAGAAAATATCAATATTTCTTGCGGCTTGAATACACAAGGCCGCAGGTCGATGATCGATTTTGTAATCGTATCACCAGACCTGCGACCATATGTTCTGGAATCTCGGGTAAAGAGAGGGGCTGAGCTGTCAACTGATCACCACCTGGTGGTGAGTTGGATCAGGTGGCGGGGGAGGACGCTGGACAGACCTGGTGCACCTAAACGCGTAGTGAGGGTGTGCTGGGAACGCCTAGCAGAAGCCCCGGTTTGCGAGATCTTCAACAGCATTCCGAGGGAGACTGGGGACATTGAGTCCGAATGGACCATGTTCAGCATCTCCATTGCCGAAGCTGCTGCATTGAGCTGTGGCCGGAAGGTGGTTGGTGCCTGTTGTGGTGGTAATCCCTGAACCAAATGGTGGACACCAGAGGTGAAGGGAGCCACCAGGCTGAAGAAGGAGTCCTATCGGGCTTGGTTAGCCTGTGGGACTTCGGAGGCAGCTGACAGGTACCGACAGGCCAAGCAGAATGCGGCTCGGGCAGTGGCTGAAGCAAAAACTCGGGTCTGGGAGGAGTTCGGAGAGGCCATGGAAAAAGACTTTCAGACTGCCCCGAAGAGATTCTGGCAAACCGTCAGGCGTCTCAGGAGGGGAAAGCGGTGCTCTACCTGCACTGTGTATAGTGCTGGCGGAGCGCTGCTGACTTCAACTGAGAAAATTGTCGGACGGTGGAAGGAATACTTTGAGGACCTCCTTAATCCCACTGACACGTCTTCTGAGGAGGAAGCAAAGTCTGGGGATGACCCGCCAATTTCCAGGGGCGAGGTCACTGAGACAGTTAAACAACTCCTTGGTGGCAGGGCCCCTGGTGTGGATGAGGTCTGCCCTGAGTTCCTGAAGGCTCTGGATGTTGTAAGGCTGTCCTGGTTGACACGCCTCTACAATGTTGCGTGGAGATCAGGGGCGGTACCCCTGGACTGGCAGACCGGGGTGTTGGTCCCCATCTTTAAGAATGGGGACCGGAGGGTGTGTTCCAACTACAGGGGGATCACACTCCTCAGCCTCCCCGGGAAAGTCTATGCCAGGGTGCTGGAAAGGAGAGTTTGTCCGCAAGTCGAACCTCAGATACAGGAGGAACAACGCGGTTTTCGTCCTGGTCGCGGAACACTGGACCAGCTCTTTATCCTCTCAAGGATACTTGAGGGTGCATGGGAGTTTGCCCAACCAGTCTACATGTGTTTTGTGGACTTGGAGAAGGCATTCGACTGTGTCCCTCAGGGTGTCCTGTGGGAGGTGCTGCAGGAGTATGGGGTGTCTGGCCCATTGCTACGGGCCATTCGAGCCCTGTACAACCGTTGCAAGAGCTTGGTTCGCATTGCCGGCAATAAGTCGGACTCGTTCCCGGTGGGTGATGGGCTCCGCCAGGGCTGCCCTTTGTCACTGATTCTGTTCACAATTTTTATGGACATAATTTCTAGGCGCAGCCAAGTGGCGGAGGGCTTTCACTTCGGTGGCCTCAGAATCTCATCTCTGCTCTTTGCAGATGATGTGGTTCTGTTGGCTTCATCGGGTGGGGGCCTCCAGCTCGCACTGGAACGGTTCGCAGCCGAGTGTGAAGCAGCGGGAATGAGGATCAGCACCTCCAAATCTGAGGCCGGAAAAGGGTGGAGTGCCCACTCCGGGTCGGGGATGAGTTCCTGCCCCAAGTGGAAGAGTTCAAGTATCTCGGGGTCTTGTTCGCGAGTGATGGGAGAAGGGAGCCCGAGAGCGACAGACGGATTGGCTGTAGTGATGCGGACGCTGCACCGGTCCGTCATGGTGAAGAGGGAGCTGAGTGTAAAAGCGAAGCTCTCAATTTACCGGTCGATCTACGTCCCTACCCTCACCTATGGCCACGAGCTGTGGGTAGTGACGGAAAGAACGAGATCGCGGATACAAGCGGCAGAAATGAGCTGCCTCGGAAGGGTGGCTGGCCTCTCCCTTAGAGATAGGGTGAGAAGCTCAGCCATCCGGGAGAGGCTCAGAGTAGAGCCGCTGCTCCTCCACATCGAAAGGAGCCAGCTGAGGTGGTTCGGGCATCTGACAAGGATGCCTCTTGGACGCCTCCTGGGTGAGGTGTTCCAGGCATGTCCCACCAGGAGGAGGCCCCGGGGCAGACCCAGGACACGCTGGAGAGATTATATCTCTCGGCTGGCCTGGGAACGCCTTGGCGTTCCCCCGGATAAGCTGGAGGAGGTAGCTGGGGAGAGGGAGGTCTGGGCTTCTCTGCTTAAGCTGCTGCCCCTGTGACCCGGCCCCGGATAAAGCGGAAAAAGATGGATATCAATATTTCGTATCCCTGTATTAATGCAATGTAGCCACACAAAATAACGCTATATATACTGATTTTATCCTCACACCTAGGAAATATATATGGCAAAACATTCACGACCTGTACGGTTCACTGTTCATCTTTAAGCATCTGCTCTACAAATATGCAACAATTAAACCCATCCAAGGTAAACAAGACACAGCTATCACAATGCAGTACTACACGTTTGTAGGAGCCTGTTACATTTGCACCACATTCTGTCACAGCAAAGTCTCACACCTACAGCGACTGTGAAAACACTTACACACATTCACAAAGTTCACACACATAACAGTGCATAGTATTTGTATACGCATTTACACTCACGCTTGGTTCATGATTTGCAGGTTGCATTATTTTCTGTGCTTGTTTCTCTATTTTTTGCGGTGGACATAAGAGCATACACAGTACAGCATTACATGTTCAACAGTGCTTTGACACACACACACACACACACACACACACACACACACACACACACACACACACACACACACACACACACACACACACACACACACTTGGACACAAGCTGCTGCTGTTACAAGAAAACAACAATACCCTTACGCTCCATGTAGGCATACATGGATACACAGAAGCTTGAATACACAAGAGAGATCACACACACAAACACACACACATATCAAGGACACTCCAGTTGAGCTGTCAGGCTGAAGCCAGTGAATACAAGAGGAAGCCATAGAGAGCACAGAGGGGAGGAAGGAGGTTGCAGTTCAGTAAAGAATCACTGAAGCAGTACAGACATAGAGATGCCCAGTTGTCTCCCATCTCAGGAGCAATTCATCTGCATAAAGATTAAGACCATATTTGGGATGCTTTTGTCTTCTTTTTCCCAGTTATGGCTTCCTTTATTTCATCTCCCCTACCCTCTTTCTCGCCTCCATCCTCCCTCGGCTCTCCGTTTGTCCATATGAGTTAAAGAGGGCCATAGCTCTCGGCTCACAAGCAGAACTTATCCCTCACTGCTCCACGGCTTAGTGCTCTTTGTTCTACGATAAGCTACAAATTTAGGCTGTCCCCTCTGGTTACAGCTCCTAAACTTCCCTTTCCTACACAGTGAGGCAATGTTTTCTTTGTCCAACCACACATTCACACAAGAACATGAGTTTGATTTGAACAATGAGCAGTCAAATAAAATGCTACGGCATGGAATGACATCACTCTGCAGGGTTTTTTTTTTCTCTCATTTGTGCAGCAGTAAGCCAGGAAGGCAAAGGGAATCTAAAATATTTTAAAATGTTTCTGTGCAGATGACATTGGTCACAGTTGGTGGGCACAGTTTAAAGAGCCTCACGGTTTCCCCTCTTAAGCTCGATGGCTGTTGCTTTCTCGTGTCAAGTGAAATTTCTCAGTCAAATGGATAAACTTCAACTCTCTGCTTTGCTTTGTTTGCCTCATTCCACTAAATTGGGACCTTAATGAAATGTAATTAGTGTAAATGTGAAAGGGTCAGATCAGTGACCAGTCACAGCACTTAGCTCCGTCATGAAGACAGATGGCTTACAAAGGCAAATCTATGCATCCATACGCACAGAGCGAGGCGGAGAAAAACACAGCCAGGTCTGCAACACTGAAGTGAGTCTTAAAGTGCTTTGAAGGCTAATGGAGTGCAACTCTGTTGAAAAAATTTAAGCAAAAGCAGTGAAAAGAGGAAAAATTCCAGGGGGATTTGCCTTGTATTCTAGAAATTAGGGCTGCTCAATTAATCGAATTTTAATCACGATTACGATCTGGGCTTTCAACGATCATTAAAAATGACTGAGCCGATTATTAGCCCCTCCCTCATTTATCCGCGACACCTTAAAGGCCGTCTGTGAAAATATTGTCGGGCATAAACCGGTCCGTGGCGCAAAAAAGGTTGGAGACCGCTGATTAAGAGGACCCGAGGGAAGCTCGGAAAGCTAAGCAGAAGTTATTTGGAGAGGAGAGTGACTGCCGTTGGTTGAAAAGAGAGGTAAAAAAAAACTTCAGTGGTGTTGCACACTATTTTATATTATTTTTTTAAAGTTATTGTTAACCCTTTAAAGCCGGTCAGAGCAGCACGCTCCGTTTTGCGTAACTATTTTTAAATCCCTGTAGAATCTGAACCGTGTAAGCTAGCGCAATAATTTGTTTTGCATATGAAACCGGAGGAGTTGTACTTACATCTGATGCCATCAGCTTGTCCTCGGTCACGGTTTCGTTCCACATATAGCTTTGCAAAAATTGCATAAAAAGCGCTTGCAGGAACAAAAACATAATATTCCAGAAACACGCTTTGCCGTTCCTATCAGCTGTTCGTAACACTTCCCACAGTGAAATGATGCACCTGCTGTTTTCTTTGCAAATTTGCATCATAGGATTGTTTTTTGTTTTTCCTGCAGTATATAAAAATTGCTGTATCTCCAAAATAAAACTATGAAGACACTCAAAATAAATTTCCTGGGGTGGGAAACTATTTTTTTGCAACTTTATTGTATTTAAAGTTTTGAGGGATAAACCTCTTAAATTTCTCCAAGTAGAAATATATGTAAACAAAACAAAAACGATTTTCAATTTTTTTTGTAGTTTATTGCACTTTTTTGCAATTTATGTAATTACTATGGACTTAATGCATACATATTATTAAAATATGGGCTATAACAGTTGTATTGATGTATAGCAACTTGAAATGCTCCCACAAATGGCACTACAGCATGTAAAAAAAAATAATAATATAAGCTCTGGTGGACTTGGTTCTATGGTAGGTCTTAAAGGGTTAAATAAATATCGTCAAATAATCGTGATCTCAATTTCAGTGAAAATAATCGTGATTATCATTTTTGCCATAATCGAGCAGCCCTACTAGAAATTGCATTCAAATCTTTATCAAAGTCCTTTTAGAAAGCCAGTCTCACCACTTAGCCCCCATTTTGGTAATGCTTTAGGGCAGTTATATGAAACCATGGCTTTAATTTCAACAGTGATTTATAAAATCTCTAGTCAAACCACTTAGAAAATGTGACTTGGCCCCAAAATCAGGCTTAAAAAGCACTTCTCCTCAGTAGGTTACACTTCAGCTATGCTTGTGCAAACCAGAGTGCAGAAAACTGGCTGTCACAACACTGTGAAACTGCTACGAACTTCCATCTCACGTGAAAGATCTCTCTGTCTTTATGCAAAATTTACTACTAGTGACAAAAAGTTTCATATCTGAACCCTTTTTATCACTTACAAAAAAACATCCATCTCTACACCTTCTAAACACAGTGTGTTTTCTGACCTGGATTCCTCCCATCACTCCCAACCAGTCTCAGAAGATGGCCATCCTGGTTCTGCCAGGTTTCTTCCTGTTAAAAGGGAGTTTTTCCTTCCCAATGTCACCAAGTGGATACTTAGAGTGAGACATCTGATTGTTGGGCTACTTTTTAAAAGTTGTTCTTTTTCTTCATCTTTTTTAAGGGGGTCAAAAACATAAAAAGGATAAAAGCTGACGAAATCTTTGTTTATTTTCTCTCAACGTAAACGTAATCTTTGCCCTCTTCTCATTAGTCAGTGCTACTGGGTCTGACTTCTATAAACCCTGTCCTCTCCCTCTTTCTCTTTTAGGCCTTATGCATTTAATTTCTCTAATGTACATAGTTTATTTAATTTTCTGACATGACATAAATTCATGCTGATGTTACAGAAAATGTAATATCGCAGGAGTGCAGGAGTATTAACCCCCACTCCCCTGCTGAAAACAAGGTTAACCCTCCCCCCTTTTTTCTCTTCCTCTACCCCCTGGCCCAAAATCTTGCTGTATCTCTATTCCTCTCTCCCCTTTTCCTCAACTTTAACCTTCACCCCTTTCTCCAGCTGCCACCATTATCTCACTACGTTATCCACCTTCTATCTGTCCTCTTAACCTTTCACCTCTCTCTTGATCCGAGTGTCCTCCTCCGTTTCCTCGGATTTCCTTCCAGCTTCTTTCGATATCTATTCTCCTGCACACCCTCATCCTCGCTCTTCATGCTCTGGTCCATCCCTCTTTCATTACAGAAAAGCAAACTCAATTCCATCAGATGTAATAGGCTAATCACGCTATTGGCTCAGGTCGATCAGCAGGACAGTGTGTGCGACTCTGTGTGTGTTTACTCAGTATAAAAAAAGTGCTTGTTAGTATATATTTGTGTTCCCAATTATGTTAAAGACAACATTTCCTCTGTGCTTTAAATACCTTAAAAAAACTGGATGAAAGTTGAAGGGTAAAATATTTATGTACGGGACGCACGTTTGTATGAGACCAGCATTGTTATCATTGATATCAGCCATGCTGGTTGTTATCAACCAGTTGGCAGATAAAATGGATATTTATTCAATAGACAGATCTTCAATGGTAAATGTAGAGCAAAAAATAAATATTTATAAAACTTTAAAAAATTATATCTGTCAAATTGTTATTTTAAACAATGATTTGGTATAAGTGTGGCACCACATAATGTTTGTGTTTATTTTACTTAAAAAGGGTCAGTGTACATTAGTTAGCATGAGCACTTGGGCTCATCGTGTGCTGCAACTCAGTGCATTTAGTCATGTAAACATGGTCGAGACAAACTACTGAAGATCAAATCGAGAAACGGACTTGGAAACAGAGGTGATTTTAGTGACTCTGATGGTGAGCAGAAACATGTCACTGTGCTTTCTCCTCAGTTCAGTTCGGTTGAATTTTATTTATATAGCACCAAATCACAACAACAATTGCCTCAAGGTGCAGTAACGCAAATCACATATCAGACGCACAGTCACAATACTTTATTGTCAAATAGCAAACACGGATTATGTGTGAGCTGATGCTCTGCGGCTGCTGGAACGCAGCTCTGTCCTGTTGCACTTCCAGGTTTCTGTCCATTCCCTCCAGTCCACACCAACTTTATTGGGAGAGACGTGAATTAGCTGACACATTTGTACTAGGGCTGGGCCATATCATACCGTTCACAGTAATACCGGTATAATGTTGGGCAACGATAATAAAATGAAATATCGCGATAGAATATGGGTAAAACGCGCATGCGCAGTGCCTTTGTTTTCATACACACATGGCAGAAAAAGCATGACGGAGAATGAGAAGGGCGAAAGCGGATCGTTGAATGAAACGGATGAACCAGAACTGGTTTGTAAAAATGCTGCAACTTCAGTGGTGTAGAACTGGTTTAGCTTCCGTCCGTCAGATACACAACAAAGCACTATTTTTGGTAGAGCGTGCTAGCGGGCCGTCGTTATTATAGTGTTTTGTGGAAAATACGGCACACTTAAAATCAATCCTTTGATTTTTCTGAAAATCGACAGTGCCCCTTATAATTCTGTATTATGTATGAATTCTGGTTGTGTTTACTGATCTCGAAACGATTTTATGTACACGGCGCTCGAAAATCTGTCAAATGTTTCAGTACGACTTTGCTAAGCTATGAAGCCGCACTGCTTGATGGATTGTCGGAGCATTACGGCTATATTAGGCAGGCGCCTTGCGGAGTGATACTTACTGTGCTTCAACATAAAATTACCGTATTGTGTGTGTATAACCCCTTTTAAGTTTTGTGGATATTATACATGGTTATGCTCAGGATATGTTTCCACTGGAAATGCCTTTTCGTTAAACTGTCAGCAAGGAATTTGCATTTGCACTGTTACATTTTTATATAACTGCAACGCACATAAAAAACAGCTGCTTGTTCAAGTGAAAATACATTAATGTTTTTTTTTTTTTTGCGGTAATAAAATTGTGAAGTGGTAAAGTATTTTGTCTAGTGTCAATTATATCGTCAGTTATATCGTTATCGCAAATTTTCAAATGTATATCGTGATAAATATTTTTGGTCATACCGCCCTGCTCTAATTTGTACCACTCTTACCAGCTAGGACCACTCCCTAATCCGCCCTAGCTCTCAATGCTACAGGTGAGCCCGACCACACCCGACTGCCACACTGATTGACTGGGATTTTTCTGCAAAACCATCTCTAGAGTAGTTGGAGAATGGAAAATATCCAGTGAGCGGCAGTTCTCTGGGTGACAATGTCTTGTTGATTCTAGAGATCAGAGGAGAAGGCCAAGCTGCTTTTGAGCTGATACGAGGGCAACTTTACTCAAATAACCACTAAGGTAAGCAGAAGAGTGCCTCTCAGCAGAACACCACACAGGGTATAATTACTATCAGCTAAGAAGAGGAATATAAGGCTAAAATTTACACAAGCCCACCAAAATTGGAAAATTGTTGCCTGGTCTGGTTTTGATTTCTGCCGTGATATTTGGTCAGAATTTGGCAGAAATAAGAGAAAAGCATGAATCCATCCTGCCTTGTAACAGTTCAGGCTGGTGGTGTAATGGTGTGGGGGATATTTTCTTGGCACATTTTGGGCCCCTCAGTAATAACTGAGCATCATTTAAACCCCACAGCCTACCTGGCTACGCTGCTGATCACGTCGATCCCTTTATAACCACAGTTCCATCTTCTGATGGCTGCTTCGAGCAGGACACACCGAGGGGCTGGTGAGTGTTTATTACATGTGTTTGCTTGATCACAAATTTGCCATTAAAGACTAGAATGAAGATTTTCCAACAATTTCACAAGCTTACATATTGTAGGTACATTATAAGATGTTCTCATATATTTGTTTAATCGATCTCTTCAGCATAGTTTATGGCAGAAGGCATTTTGTAATATTATTATATACATAAAGCATCCTTATCACCAAATAATTTAATGATTTTGCATGGTGCCACTTTTAGACACCAATTACTACTTTTTACTGATTCAGTGGTGAGGAAATCTCAGGGGAACTTATTACTATTTCAACCAACTAGCAGCTTTGAAGAGCTCTGTAGGATTCAGAGCTTCTCCCAACTGCTGGCAACGCCTGACTGACCATCCCAAGCTGTTTGTCCTCCTTCCTTATCCCTCCGTTCACTGTTAATGAGCTCTGTTTCCCCTCTGCTGTCCTTTCTTCCTTTTCCTTTTTATTTTACCCTCTATCGCTCATCTCCAAACTCGGCCGTGGATCCCCGCTCAAACCAAAACCAGCCATTTTTCCCTCTTTTTCGCCCACTCCATTTTCGTCTGTCCCTTAACTCCTTTCCCTCCTCTTTGCATCCTAGTTATCCGTCTCACTCTGTCAATGTGGCAGTGGAGTGTTTCCAATCCAGATTCCAGGCCCTGTTTGATAGGAATGATTGTTCATTTATTTCACCATCTGCCACCTAGAGCACGCACGCACACACATAACCATTACCTCAAACATAAAAAGACTCCCCCCTGCTGTGATCACTACTTTAAGGATTTTGCCAACAGAATGACTAGTTGCAGAGCCGCATGTGTCTCGTGTGTCTACAGCGTGAGCGTGCTTTTCCGTGTGTGTGTGTGAGGGCGTGCGAACTCCACACATTGGCTCCTCTTAGTTGAGTCCCCAAAGACGGCACGACTCAGAAACAGAAACTCATAAATCAGCCTGTCCCTGAACTCGCTCCTCTATTCCTCGTCTCCTCGTTCTCGCTTTCATCTCTCGATCCCTGCGTTTCTCTGTCCCTCCTCCTTCTAACACCCCTGAGAGGAGGATGAGGCAGCAGTGACGCACTTACACCAGGATTCCCTCTGTCTCTCGCCTGCGTGCTCTTTCATCTCCCACGAATTTTCCACAGCCCCTTTAATCTTCCAGGACGATGTGACACTTTTTTCAGTAGCGAAATGTTTTCTCGTAAACTTCACATCTTTGTGGTCCTTGCCGAAGCAGTTAAAGCCATCAAAGCTGTCTGTGCTTTGACAAAAGACAGATATAGATGTTCTCAGTTTCGCTGCGATGTAACAGAAACAGATAACACAAGCGTTTGTCCTCTGCTGTGCCGCAGCGTGCACATGACTTACTGGACTGAAACAATCCTGACATACCTGAACCAAAGGCATCCCAAGGTGAAACTCTCTTTTCTATGTCATCTGGACCATCATGTGACCCTAAATAGAGCAGATGCATCTAGAGGGGCTTAGCCTTAAACCTGTACAGCTACAAACTCACACACACAATTAAAATACGCCTTCACATTTAATTTTCCCCCACATGAAAGCCACATGCCAATAACATAACTCTGTAAATCACTCCCGCCCACAACATGGCTAATATTTGGAGCACAGACATGCAGTCCCGTGCACCTGAGTGTGCCAAACATAGTGCAGTTGCTCAGCTCCACCTCCATCACATGCCTGATCTGGTGTCCTTGCTTCAAGAATAAAAAGGGCAATGTTCTCTAAAGTTACTATAAATATATAAATTGTAGACAAAAATCAGCAATTTACTGAATTACTAGAAATGCTTCACTGTATTACCATAAGGTAACAACAACATACCTAATCAAAACTAAACCAGTAGACTCATGACTTTTAGTTTCTATCACTGGGTTTAATCTTGATTAAATCTACATTTTTCAAAATTAAAGTCAAAGCTCCCTTTATTAAGACGGTCCCTGTTGAATTTCCACAACCATAAACTGGAACAAGAATTCTGTCTTAACTTTAAAGTCACGACCTCGAATTGAGGCAATCTGTTATTCTAACTTTGATGACGTCAGGGTTATTTTCAGAGGCTTGATAAAGCTCCTGTGGAGCCGCAGAAGACATTATGCAACTGTTTTGACAGGATGAGCAGTGCTCCTCGGGACTGGCATTGCAAATTAGCTTAAGTATGTGGCATATTTGTCCCTATACAAATAAGCCATAAACATATCACCTGAACTTCCTGGCTCTTCTACATATATATATATATATATATATATATATATATATATATATATATATATATATATATATATATATATATATATATATACACACACATCTATCTATCTATCTATCTATCTATCTATCTATCTATCTATCTATCTATTCTGAGAAACTTGAATAGTTATACGTATAAATGTCATGACTATTGTATAATAGGATAATATTTAATGGTCACGACATGCAAAACGTAAAAGACTGCCAAACATAAACATCCTGACTGATTACAGCGATTAGGATGGCCACGTTTTTTTTTTTTTCTCATGCCTTTCTCCTTTCTGTCTCTATGACACAGTTTCAACAGGATTCTGGTTGCTTAGTAACCAACTGCAGTCCGAGGATTCCGGAGAAGTGTCCGCAGAGAAAAAGAGCAAGAGGAGAGTTAAGGACAGGAAGGTGGAGTGGTTTGTGTCCTTTGTCGGCATTTTGGCCACCATGTTTACATTTTTTGGTCTTTAATTGTTTCCTCTGTATTTTTCTCCTTCTTTCACAGCGTTTCCTCATCCCTACCCTCAATCCTGCCTGAGCGCCCGCCGTCCTTGTCCTCCTCCTCCTCCTAAAACTACTCTCACGCTCCAAATTGTCAAGGGAACGGGTTAAAAAAACAAAAAAACCCACCTCCCGCTCATTTCCCTTCTCCTTTTTTCCCCCTCTTTTTTCTCCACCTCTGCATGCCAACTGCATCACCAGTCCATGTAATATAATGCAACCGTAATCCTTTACATTTACTCCTTAATCTCTCTGCCAACACATACACGAATGAAGCAAAGCCCTTTCTAAATGTATGCATCTATTAACCATTGTGTTAAACTTCAAGATCATCGACCCTCCTAATAAAGACATAATTTGAACCTAACTATGTCTTTTTGGGGTCTAAAAGAAATCAATTAATTATCAGTCTTCGGGTTGTTAATGATGGTTATGAGAAAAGTGTTTCAAAGCAAGGAGTGAGCGTTTATATCTGTGAGCAGTGAAAAGGAACTGCTTGAGGGGGATCCTACAGAGTTGAAAGAACCTGGAAAGTTCTGGTTTTGCTTCTTGAAGTAATCTACCAACAGCTGAGGTAATATAGCAGGAGAGCGATCAGCAATCAACAGATACAAATTATGAGAACCAACAAGGGTAAATCTAGCAGTGGTTGTGATGACTATGTAAATTGTGTTGTGTTCCCTATTACATGTGTTCCCAACCCGCACCGTGGCTCAGGGGGTTGGGAAGCGTATCTGTAACCGGAAGGTCGCCGGTTCGATCCCCGGGCTCTCTGTCCTGGTCGTTGTGTCCTTGGGCAAGACACTTTACCCTACTTGCCTACTGGTGTTGGACCGAGGGGCCGATGGCGCGATATGGCAGCCTCGCTTCTGTCAGTCTGCCCCAGGGCAGCTGTGGCTACAACTGTAGCTTGCCTCCACCAGTGTGTGAATGTGAGAGTGAATGAATAGTGGCATTGTAAAGCGATTTGGGTGCCTTGAAAAGCGCTATATAAATCCAATCCATTATTATTATTATTATTATTATTATTAAAATTTCAGGGTTAGCACAAGTGTAGTACAAAGTTGTTCTTTTCCTTCGGTATAATGTAAAAACATACAAAGGAAATGCCTCCTTTACAGGGAGAAATCAGTGGAAAATACACCAAATGGCAGGACATAAAGAGTAGTTCTATTCTTCAAGAAGTTTAAACGACTGTTTTGGAAACAGGGTTTTGTATGAATGTACTCTTAAGTTTCTCAGCAGAAACAGACAAAAACGCATCTTCTGCAATGACGTGAACGAGACATCATATGACCATTGGCCATAGAATCTACCATTACAGAAACAACTCAAAAGGTCAAAGTCTATCGGTTGTATTTCTACCTTCCACCAGATGGCCATATGCCCTGCCCTGCCAGCTAGCATATGGGCATCTGGACACAAACCAAGCCATGAGCACTTGGTACACACACCCACTCTCATAGCTAAACATGATAAATATTCATGGATGAATGCTTGTGCGTGTGTGTGTGCATGCAGGCACGTCTTAAGAAAAAACAAGAAAATCATGTTATATCTTATTATAAATCTCTTGCAAAATCAGTCATCATGTAGAGCCAGTAGCAATGAAGAAAATATACCAGGTATCCGCCACACCGCACACACACATCCAGTATAACGCCTGTGTATTTGCATATAGTGTATGTGCACACAACCTGTATATGAGCTTGTGTGTGGCCATGTGCGAGCGAAGAAACTTGGCAGATTCCTCTGTGAGCTCACCTGATCCACAAGCTGGCCACATCCCCAAATGACTGGGCACATTGTCAGATAACTATTATATAAGCCTGCCTTCAGGTTCCTCTGCTGCATTAGTGCTGAAGATGATCACAGTTGAACATTATACAGCAAAACCAAATTAGTATTGGGTACATATTTGCTATCTAGCCAGTGCTTTTATGTAAGATGACTTGAAAAGAAATGGCACAAAGAGCCCAAACTCAAGCTGAGCATTAAAATATCTTCTTTATTTTCTTGAGGAAATATATTTCTCACTGAATCGGCTCACTTGTTTGACCGCAGACCCATGTATTATATGTTGAAGTCCAACCGTGTCAGGTTTTCAGTTGTTTCAGTTCAGTTGTGGAGTTAAATGAAGAAACTGTGGGGGGCAAACAAGAAGAAGTTCTCAAAAAGTTGTGACACAGCTTCAACACCTGGATTAAGCCATGAAATTCTAGCTGCTGCTGCCTTCTCGTGAGATTTGGTTGGACCCAGAATTTCCATTTCCTCCTTTTCTTGTTAACAGCCTTGATAGCTATAAGTGACAATAGTTTAAGAGTCTAAAACAGTCATACATAGTTCGGTGTTGCTGTAATTGAATTATGTTCACTTCTCTCTGTTAAGAATAAACAATAAACTCCTTTTTTATTTGTCCACATGCAAAGTTTATTGTTACTTATATCTACTTTCAGTTGCTCGATTGTTCAAAAGCGGTCATCATGTAGGTAGCTCCGCATGTTTGATTTGGAAGCTTTTACAGCTGATACACTTCCTGGAGGCAAAGATTTTCGGCTTCTCTTGGAATCAAAACCAGGATCTTGTGCTTGTTAGGCAGATGTTTCAATCCTTATAATTTGTAATCGGTCAGGGAAAAGTCAGAATCAGATGCTTTAAAAATTCACTGCAAAAACTACAGCACACTGAGGTTACCATATGTAGTGTGTTTTAATAAAAAATGCTGCATGAATGGTAAGCAGGTGCAAAGATTTTGAGAATTTTTGCACATTTATTACTTTCATGTAATCTTTGTATCACCATCTTTTTCATTAATCCTCGTTCACTTTTGGCGCACAAGCATTAATTAATTAAGGGATTAAGGTTTAGAGTGCTAGCATCTTCTTTTTCTAAGCTCTTGCTAAAAACAGGGAAATTAAGGGATTAAGGTTCAGAGTATTAACATCTTCTTCATCTGTTAAAAAAACACAGAAATTTAGTAATTTTACTCTGATTTTTGCTGTGGTTTGACAGGTAAGCGCTATACACCAGGACGTTTTGGTAGAGCAACACCAAGAAATGTAAAAACTGGACTCGACTGCATAACGTGCATAAAAATATACCTACAAATATATCTATTCAATATGCTGATGCTGTGAAAGAGAAAAAAAAATCAATTAGCACTGATTTAGTGAAACAAATTAACTACAAAGTACTAGAAACTACCTACACACTTTCAGTCTGACAGTGCAATACAGAGTTCTGGCAAGCGGTCAGCAGTCATTATAGTGAAGACGCTGAGTCCAACAACAAGCAAGGCCTCTGGTCTGCATTAAAAGCACAAGCTATGTCTCAAACATTATGCTTATGTGGGAACAACTCACATTTTCTGCACTCCAAAGCTGAGTCATAATTGAAAATACCCAGCAATCAGTCTGACATGGCTGTGTGACAGACTGCGTGTGTTATGGTGTGTCCAAAGTATGTGTCTGTAGTCTTTGTGTGTGTGTGTGTGTGTGTGTGTGTGTGTGTGTGTGTGTGTGTGTGTGTGTGTGTGTGTGTGTGTGTGTGTGTGTGCGCGTGTTCCCCAATCCAGCATCAGCTCCCCTATAAAATAAAGAAGGCACAACTCCTTGGGCATAATGAGAAGTTTCTTTTATCACACGCGCACTGAAAGGATTATTCCAGTAGAAGAAAAGCCCCGAGCTGTTAAAAGATGACATTCGTCTTCCCTCCATAAAAGTTTTCTATCTGGCTCTTCGTTTTTCATTTGGGAGCAGAGAGCCTCGCCCCTGCAGTAGAACTGAAGGACCCAAGAGGGCAAGAAAGACAGAGAGAGACAAGGGATTAAAAAGTGGATTAACAGAAAGACTGACAGGAAAAAACAAGAGGCACTGCAAAGAGATGAAAACGTATCAGGAAGAAACAGCAAGACAGGAACAAAGAAACGCGATGGAGAGCTTTTAACGTTTCCTGTGCTGACACAGTGACGTCTCACACACATTCATGCTGACCACGGTTTGACCACTCTGCAAAAATTTTCTGCTTATTGCCTCATATCTGTAAAATAACTCCTCCTCGCTGCACTCATCCCCAGAAAAGCCAACCGTGCACGAATATAAACAAACAAACACACACACCTACACACACGCGCAGGCCGCCAAAATCCGACAGATTGGCGAATGTGTTGTTTCGCCGCTCTCTTTCATTAAAAACCTAAATCCGTGGCACTTAGACGCAACAACTTCCTTCCTATGAGTCTGCTCCAAATCACCTCGATCACCAGGCGCCAGACAGAGAGCGGGAGGACCGAGGGACATGGAGAGACACAAAATGGAGATCAGAGGCAGCATAGGGCAGAAATCGAGTGAAAGAGTAATTGAATTTGTTTCCATATTTTTAGGATGTGTTACCATAGGAACCACATTTCCTTGCAGCTCATCCTTCAGCACACAGACTTAAACACACAATTTTATATTATATATATATATATATATATATATATATATTTTTTTTTTTTTTTCCGCAGACATCAAGGTTTGCTCCACAATCCAAAGGGTGTTGGATTACAGAACTATGTTAATCTCAGACCTTGAGTAGCGGAGCCCAGGAGGAAACTGGAGCACACGGCTGGTCGTGTAATTGTTATTTATTACCTGCAATTAATGCAGTTAAAGAGTACGCTCCAGTTTCTCCCTCCCGGGCTCCACTACTCAATGGTTTTTGATCTACAATGGTCTGTCCTCAGAGAGCACTGCTTCACCGAAGTGTAAGATGAAGCTCTCTCTGACTGCTGTGCCTTCATTTACTTACTTATATAACACCGCTTTAATCCAATACTGTCTTTTTCTCTTGATAAAACCATAAAATTAGTGAAAATTATACAAAAATCACCAACGTTTAGGTTGTTGGTCCTTTTTCAGCAAAAGTGTCAACCTCTTTAGCTGAAAAAGGACAAAAGCTGCACTTCCTGATTGCGTTTTTGAGGTTGTTTCATAGATTATTAAATATGTCACCCATTTTTCTGTGTACACTGTTACCCACTGAAGCCCAGTTCCAAAGCCCCAATATCAGTGTCTTCACTGTCTCCATCTGGATGGTGGTTGGGAGGAGATAGCTCAGTAGGTGGAGTGTTCCCCCATGATCAGGGGTTCAGATCCACCAAACGGCCAGCCTGAGGTACCGTCCCAACACACTGCGTCCAGGCGCTGGATTGGCGGCTGCCCACTGCTTCACTGAGTGAATGGGTTAAATGCAGAGAGGAATTTCTCCACATGGGAGCCAATGACCATATCCCGCAAACTCCTCCTTTCTGAAACATACTATGACCAAGATTTAAAAAATAGACTTTATCTTTTATACAATATGACCCCAAACAAGTGAGTAAGCCGATAAACTCAGGAAAAAGTGAACATGTGTTTCTCTAAACAGACTAGCAAGCGTTAGCTTAAAAGTTTGAATTGTACTCCATTGTTTGCTCAAATTTGCTTCCAGAAATAGCTAGATAAGAGCTTAGGCTTCACAGTGGCTATATCCTACCACAGGTTTTCATCAATAATTAATTAAAAAGCTCGAATTTTAGGGCCTACTGATTAAAAATGGAACGTATACAGACAATACACTAACCTTTAAATAAAAATAATGTATGTGTATAATGAGTATGTGCTTGCCTCTATTGCTGAAATGCTCTTATGATGTAGGTACTGTTTGAGTTTCAATGTCTAAGACCCAACAATCAGATTATTAAGGGCTTTATTTTTGATACAGAAATAGACAAATAGATATCTGCATCATAAAACATTTATGACGGCACACAGTAGCAGTCTAAGTGTACAGCAGCTGACAACAGTTGCTAACTTCTGATGTGCTTCACTTATTCACCACGCAGCTTCTCCAAATAACCTTCAGCATTTTGCCACGCCTAACAGAGATGGATATGCAGAGCCGTGGAAGGGTGTCTACACACCGGGCCAGAGGTCCTCATGGTTTTTACAGCACAGCCACGAGAGAGTGGGCAGGATATTTCAGTGGGGTTTTTTTTGTTATTATTAGCCAAGACAGCAGGAGACATAGCAGACTGGCTTTGGTGATGGATTTGATCCAAAGGAAAAGGAAGGTTTATGTGCACATCTAAACTGCTCTCACAGCATGAAAACAACAGTAAATGTAACACAGGAGGAAAAGACTATCTCATCCTGCCTCTCGTCCAGTCTATTACATAAGCGGATGATTACCAGATAAAAACACATACAGTATAGATTCCCTTAGAAACCTGAGCAAATGCAAAACATTACCCCCGTCACCCAAAATGAGCTGATTCCTTAACTGTGCTCTTTAACTTAAACAGCCTTTATTGCTTTAATTGGTTCGGCACAACCTAAGCTCTCGATGTTTGATCGCACTGAATGAAAGTTGCTGTTGTAGTTCTGTACTACAACGCACAAAAGGTTGAAAGGATTTAAGGTTAGAGTCGACGCCGACGTATGCACTCTTCTGGGAAGGCAACATGGCAGTTATCAGTCAGTGCATTACGTCAGTGCTACGTCGGTACTGCGTCAGTGCTACTATAAAACTCAATCTCACGCCAAACTTCATCATCTCAACATTTTACTCTGTTGTAATGACGCAACACTTTCCACAGGGAAAACACATTATTTGACATTTGAGTACAGTTCATGCCTCACTGGCCAAGAGTGATCAGTAAACAGTAGTAAAACCATATATACTGCAGCCATGGCAACAGCTGACGACATGGGATGCACCTGGGGCAGTTACCGCAAAATTGCCACAGCAACTGCTTCAATTTGGCAATAAGAAGGGGGTGGAGGGGCTGTACTCACAGGAAGTACAGGGGTTAATATTAACTAGTGTCAATACAATGCAGGCGGCACTAAAAGAGAATCCATGTGTTTGTCAGTGAGGCATCACGTTCACTGTTGAGGTCACGTTCACATTCATCATATGTATCCTTATATGCGCATCACACTCTCCAATATCTTGTACATTAACAAACAGACTATAAGCCTACTGAAAATTACCATGGAAACAGAGCTTACATGGACTGCAATAAAGAGAAAGTAAAAAAAACAAAAATAATTCAGAGGATAAAATATGCCCTGTTTTTGGATTTCTCTAAATTGGGATGAATGCGTATCCCTGCTTTGGTAATTGGATAAACCGAGTTGTTTATATCCAGCATCTCAAGAAATGAAATCACTGAGTGTTTGTATGTAAACATATGAATCCTGATCTTGTTCCCAATGTCCGGAACACCTGCAGAAGGAAGTCGTGTCAGGATCATTACGGATTTCTGGCAAATGTAGTTTCATTTTTTTAAGCCCATGTAAGAAAGCTCTGTTTAATCCAACAATGAGCATGTAGATTTTCCTACAGTGGGACAAAAAGTATTTAGTCAGCCACCGATTGTGCAAGTTCCCCCACTTAAAATGATGACAGAGGTCAGTAATTTGCACCGGTACACTTCAACTGTGAGAGACAGAATGTGAAAAAAAAAATCCATGAATCCACATGGTAGGATTTGTAAAGAATTTATTCGTAAATCAGGGTGGAAAATAAGTATTTGGTCAATAACAAAAATACAACTCAATACTTTGTAACATAACCTTTGTTGGCAATAACAGAGGTCAAACGTTTACTATAGGTCTTTACCAGGTTTGCACACACAGTAGCTGGTATTTTGGCCCATTCCTCCATGCAGATCTTCTCGAGAGCAGTGATGTTTTGGGGCTGTCGCCGAGCAACACGGACTTTCAACTCCCGCCACAGATTTTCTATGGGGTTGAGGTCTGGAGACTGGCTAGGCCACTCCAGGACTTTCAAATGCTTCTTACGGAGCCACTCCTTTGTTGCCCGGGCGGTGTGTTTTGGATCATTGTCATGTTGGAAGACCCAGCCTCGTTTCATCTTCAAAGTTCTCACTGATGGAAGGAGGTTCTGGCTCAAAATCTCACGATACATGACCCCATTCATTCTGTCCTTAACACGGATCAGTCGTCCTGTCCCCTTGGCAGAAAAACAGCCCCATAGCATGATGTTTCCACCCCCATGCTTCACAGTAGGTATGGTGTTCTTGGGATGCAACTCAGTATTCTTCTTCCTCCAAACACGACGAGTTGAGTTTATACCAAAAAGTTCTACTTTGGTTTCATCTGACCACATGACATTCTCCCAATCCTCTGCTGTATCATCCATGTGCTCTCTGGCAAACTTCAGACGGGCCTGGACATGCACTGGCTTCAGCAGCGGAACACGTCTGGCACTGCGGGATTTGATTCCCTGCCGTTGTAGTGTGTTACTGATGGTGACCTTTGTTACTTTGGTCCCAGCTCTCTGCAGGTCATTCACCAGGTCCCCCTGTGTGGTTCTGGGATCTTTGCTCACCGTTCTCATGATCATTTTGACCCCACGGGATGAGATCTTGCGTGGAGCCCCAGATCGAGGGAGATTATCAGTGGTCTTGTATGTTTTCCATTTTCTGATGATTGCTCCCACAGTTGATTTTTTTCACACCAAGCTGCTTGCCTATTGTAGATTCACTCTTCCCAGTCTGGTGCAGGTCTACAATACTTTTCCTGGTGTCCTTCGAAAGCTCTTTGGTCTTGGCCATGGCGGAGTTTGGAGTCTGACTGTTTGAGGCTGTGGACAGGTGCCATTCATACAGGTAACGAGTGGGGGACAGAAAAGCTTCTTACAGAAGACGTTACAGGTCTGTGAGAGCCAGAGATTTTCCATGTTTGAGGTGACCAAATACTTATTTTCCACCCTGATTTACGAATAAATTCTTTACAAATCCTACCATGTGAATTCATGGATTTTTTTTTCACATTCTGTCTCTCACAGTTGAAGTGTACCTCTGGTGCAAATTACTGACCTCTGTCATCATTTTAAGTGGGGGAATTTGCACAATCGGTGGCTGACTAAATACTTTTTTGCCCCACTGTATATGTGTGTTTGAGAGAGGCCCTATACTTCACAGAGCAAACCTAGACCGGATGTCCACTCCATTAGGTACACCTGTGCAGTCTAACTGAATCTGATATCTCAAAGTTTCTGTTTATCTTTTATTCTCTTTTTCTACTGTCCTTCCTTTTTTGTGTCTGTGTCTATCTCGATTTCTATTTAATCTTTTTGCTTTTCAGCTTATATTTTTTATTTTGTTTTGTTTTTTTCAGCATGTCACCCTTCACTCCCTCCTTCCCTCGGTCTTCCACTCCAACCTTAAAGCTAAACGAGGTAGGTAGTGTTTCCTCCCGTGGGAGACGAGTGCAGTGAGGCCTTAGTATAGCAAATAGAAAGTGACAATCCATTCATTACTTATGCCCACACGCTTCCTCACTCTCACTCCTGCTCCTATACACACATACACACAGGCGGGTTTCCATCTCTTCAGAGGACATTACCACCCTAACTACAACCACTGTTAGACTGAACCTTAAACTGTATACTAACGCTAACCTAAACATAGTTTTACCCTGCTAACTTAAAACCAACAGTTTCTAATATAATCATTTACATGATGTACAGTACTGTGCAAAAAATTTGAGCCAACCCTTATTTCTTTATATTTTGCTAGAAAAATAGACAACAGCTGCAGGGGAAGCAACAATAAGGCAACATCAGAGTTTGTACAATTATATATCTTTAAATGTAATATTTGGTATGACCACAGTTGTTCGTCAACACAGTCTGAACTCTCTTGGGTAGCTTTCTTGGCATTTCTTTAAGTAGTGTTCAGAAATAGTTCTCCATGCTTCTTGAAGGACATTCAAAAGTCCTCTTCGGATGTTTGGTGCCTTTTTCGGCAAATATGCTCAGCTTTTGAACCTATCCTCAAAAACTAATTAGTAGTCTTGAATTTAATCTTTCTAAGAGCCGCAAAAAACTAAATGGGTACCTCGTTCACCCTGCAACACCATATGCAGTTGCTACCATTGCATACCTAAACCAAATCACAGTTCCCCCAAAGCTTCTACAGCTTCACTGCACTTAAAGTAAAGTTTAACACTAATCCATTAACCCTCAGTTATTAGCAAGCTTCACTTTAAACTCCACAAGGACCTTAATCTCCACAACACCCTGCAACCTTCAGCTCAACACATAAGT
Organism: Aulonocara stuartgranti; assembly: GCF_965226115.1. NCBI lineage: Eukaryota > Metazoa > Chordata > Actinopteri > Cichliformes > Cichlidae > Aulonocara > Aulonocara stuartgranti. The sequence continues at coordinate 22,289,811 of NC_138942.1, read as the reverse complement.
GTTACCTTTAGCAGTTTCACATTGATTAAAAGTACTTCTTATTCACTCCTTGTTACGCAACCACTGATCATTCCCCTCCAACGTGTTGTTGAGTTACCAGCCTATTTGCAAAACAAGGGGCATGCAAATTTATTTTTACGGAAAATCGTTTTCTGCCCAAAATCAGACGTTCGAAGAAATGCCTTTTTTCTCTCGATTCCGCTCCAAGTGAGAAGTGACACGGCAGAAAAACTGAGAAAAGCAAGTTTTCTTTTCTCTGTGTTTGCAATGTTCTGCTATACAAACCAGGACAAGCTGCAATGAATTTCAATTTTATAAGGCAATTTCTGCTTCAGTACCAATAGAAGCACAATAATGGCCGAAATGAGAAGTGGGCTGCTGAAACACTGTTGAATGCTCTGGCTCTGAGACACTAGACTGCACTGTTGCACCAAATCTGTCTAGCACTAACTAAAGTACACTGGCAGCATGGTAAGTTTGTGTATATGTGTGCGTTTTTGTGTGTGTCTGTTCTTCAAATCAACTGCATCATATCTTGGCATGATCTGAGGGGATCATACACATACGAAACATGCCGTATAATCTTGACTAAAAGCCAGGTAAATGTCATCGATTTCATAGCTAACTGTGTCTCAAGTTACGGTTTCCATAGAAACAGATAAAATATGTACAGAAGCCTCTCTATCCGTGTGAATGAGCCATACCATAATGCTCTAACTGGTGTGGGTGGACAATTGCAGGAGTCTTTTCACAGTGTAGCACAGAGCTTGGTCTGCATGTTCCAGTTTTTTCAGAAGTCAGGAACACCTTCTTTCCAAAGATATATTTTCTTATTATTTGATAAAAAAAATAGAGTACACCAAATATGTTTTGCATATTTAATTCCAAGTTGAGGACAGGCATTCTCGATTGGAAAATACACAAACAAAGCACCGGAGTGATCATATAGCACTCAGAGAGGAAGACAATAGTAATAACATTGATGTCGGGATTTATTGATAGCAATAATATATTTAAAAATGAATCTGACCTGTTACTTAATTTAGATCATATGTTCAAGTCTGGGGCTCAGTAATAAACTCTAGCTGTGGGTCAGGAGCTTCCAAGACTTCCCATATGTCTGCTGCTTGATGCAATTTCCTGTCACAGTCCGAGACAGTGCAAGATACACAGCATAATCGCTCCCTAATTTCCCAATTAAATTGTTTGAGCAGCACAAATGGAAAGTATTAAAGTTTAATGAGAGAAGAGTAATCAGTCACTGAGAATCCATATGCCCAGTGACCCCAAGAGACTTCTTAAACCGGTTATTAATAATTTATAAGCTTTATCAGATTTGTATTCCCCTCCAAACTGTAAAAGTAAAACATGCATTCAAATTAAAGCCATACTTCATGCCACTCTAACTAGTAAATTAAGTCTCAAAGCAGGCAAGTGAAATTATTTAAGCTGAACAACCCAAAGATTACAACAAAACAAAACAAAATCAATATGAGAGCACAAAATTTGTCTTCTGCAAACAGCGAGGAATTCCTCAAGTTTGCAATCACAACAAAAAGTCTGGGCAAATTCAATTCAATTCAATTCAATTCTTTATTTATTTGTCACATGTAGTTATAGCTGGTACAACATACAGTGAAATGTTTTTTCTGGCTAAAAAAGTACTCCCCCCGACTGTGCAAACATGCTAAAAAGGATTTTACATAAGCTAAGAAAAAAAGGAAAAGAAACAAAAGTTAAAAGTAAAAAAATATATAAAAAAACAATGTAAAAGTCCATATGTTTGTGCTTATAAATATATATCCATGACGTGCAAGATATTGCACTGTAATGATTTGAATGAGAAGACTATAAAAATATACATATTTACATAGTACAGATGTATATAATAAGGTACGGATAAGGTTCAGAGAAGAAAGATAAAGTGCAAATTATGTACTGTGTGTGAGATTGTCCATCATGTTGTCCGGTTTGTGTTTTGGTTGAGGAGTCTCACAGTTTGTGGGTAAAAACTCCTCCTGAACCTTTCTGTTCTTGTTTTCAGGCTACAGAGGCGCTTCCCTGACCTCAGTGGCCTGAACAGTTTGTGGGCGGGATGGCTAGAATCCCTAAATCGTTAGACTATCTTCTTCTGTTCATGTATTTTTGATCATACTTGTTTTTGATCAATCGTGTTCATGAATAGCAATGATTGTAAGTCCCCGGGCTCATTCTTTCATGCTTTTAAAAGTCAGGAAGACAGCCAGGCAACGTGAGCAACTCGTGAGTCCACATGAAAACCCCAGTTTGCTTGTCCTCCTGGCAGCATGGCTCTAAATACATTAGCTAACAAACGTTACAAGGTAAACTCTTGACTGTGGTGTGGAGGAGCTCGATTCCTGTAAAAACGATGCGGTTCATCCAAAAACAGTTAACACATTAACACCGTTCTTCTTCTTATCTACGTTCCTGTTGCACTGGTGTTAACGCAGGCACTTGCAACCACAAATGCTCCCTTTGACTCCGGCTACGTCCACACTAGCCCGGATAAATTTGAAAACGGCGTTTTCGTCTGAAAACGCTCCGTGTCAACACTAGCATTTTCAGTCGTTTTCACAGAGTTCTGCTTCCACATTGAAACGGCCGAAAACGCTTACGTTCCAGTCCTGCGCATGTGTGAAATGGAAGAAGATTCGACCCACCTCATTTCTGTCTGTCCCTTATTTACTTTCCGGCTCTTTGAAACATTGCGGCAAAATGTCGAGGAAAAGCACCGAGTTTTTTAAATGGACTAACAATGAAGTGGAGTTGTTGCTGCTAGTACCACAAAGGTACAAAGATGCAAACATGAGTGAGAATTAAAGAATTTGAAGAAAAGCTATTTGGAGCACGTACAGACTGATATTAATCTTTAATAGGGCTGTCAAAATTGAGAGCAAACAAAAAACTGCTGTATAATGCCCTCCGCTAGCTTAGTTTAATTGGTCACATGACTTCATCATATGACTAACGTGTCATCATTTTAGAAAGTCTCCGTCCACACTGCGACGCGAAAGCACCGTTTTGAAATGTAGACGTTTTCGAGAGCGTTTTGGAAACGCTGCATTTTCCATCAGCGAAAACGACGTCTCAGTGTGGACGGGAGGCCAAAACCGAGAGAAAACAATGCGGTGTGGACGCAGCCTAAAGTTACACTAACCTGAGGCAACATTTCCTCAGATGTGATTTTTTTTTTATTCTTCACTAATTAGCACCTTTTCCTAAGTTTACAGGCATATGCACCTTTTTATTTTCCCAATTGAAGCCCCAAAATATTGGAACTGTTGATAATGAAGAAGACCTTGAGCTTTCTTCTCAAATCCTTGGAAAAGCCCTTTTAACAGTGCTCACCTAACAAAGCCATGAATTTCCTCAACATCTCTTTGTGAGGTTGGACAGACTTCAACCCAACTTTTTACGCCTTCATTTGGGCGCAGTATTAAATCCTGTTTCATGTCAAAAGGCTACTCTGACCAGAGGATAGGTGGTGTAGAAGAGCTTCATGTGCTGCTGCACCCAACCTGAGTCAAGTCTGAGAACAAGCTGAATAACCTGACAACAACTCTCACTGTCACCACCTGCAGTCCGAAAGTACAGATACACACATGCCAACCTAGGTGTGAAAGGGACACGCGTGCTTAAGTTATCAGCAGAGGATGATAATTTATTTAAAGCCAACATGAAAACAGTCATAGTCAAGCTTTTAAAGAAACGTTGCAAACTATATTACATATAAACACATATCAGCCATGTAGCTTGATCCCTGCCACAAACCGATCTCTTGAAAATGTTTGGATATATTCTGCTCTTCGCCTACCTACATCTGTATTTCCCTGGTGATGGAGTTCTAACAGGCCATCTTCACTTTCTGCTTTAGCACACTGGTTTCTTTTCTGCACTTGCATGTATTGCTGTTTTGTCACAGGCACTGCAGCAGGACTGAAAAGCCTACACAAAAAGCGGATGTGAAAACTTACAGTGGAGTACAGAGGCAATACAACACAAAATGTATCTCAGCGTCCTCTAGCTCTTTATTTTTCCCTTCTGCCTTTTTGTGCATCTCGTTTCTTTTATTCTGTTCCCCGGCAGCTCCCCTCTCCACTTTCTCCCCTCTCTTATCCATCGTTATGTCTCTCCTGCTGTCTAGAAGCTGTCACATGCTTGAGGAGACTGAACAGAACACCACGGCCCTACTTGACAGCCACCTGCTGTACATGTGTGTGTACGTGCATAAGTGTGTGTGTTAAGAGGAGATCATTGGCATGGTGTACAATGAAGCATGTCAGAACTCTAACCAAAGACTAGATAATTCCTTTTGTGTGTTTGTCTGTGTGATTTCTTTCAGTCCTACGGTGACTACATACACAAAAATACACATCTAAAGTGGCCAAGCATGTAAAACCAGTGTTTGGTGGAGACATTAGTCCATTAGCAGGATCACATTGTCAACAAATGGAGCTTAAAAAGCAACTTTGATCCAGCTGAATACAATAGGATTAGCCTAAAGCCTTTATACATACAAATACTCACTTTGTACCTCATGCATAGTCGCTCACTTGCACGCACACACATACACACACAGCTTTAAAAAAAAAGGAAACACTCATCATGCACATAATTACTCTCTTTTATTTAACCTCTGTTAAATCAGACAGCTCAGTGAACAGAACATTTTCCAGCTCCACTTTTTATGCAGGAGTAACATTTCCTGGGGTGCAGCTTTTCTCTGCCCTTTCATTATTTTGGTGGCAAAAGTACACCACACGTGACTCCAACTGGGGTCAGCACATGCAAAAGGGGCTCCTGAAATGGACAAAACCTTCTACTCTATCATATAACTATGACTTCTGAAACAAGTACCGCCTTCTAAATGTCTATACTTCCACCCTCTGCTGCTTTTTTCAGTTGTCTCTGACGAGCAGGGGTGGATGCTACCAGGATCTTACTGATACCAGTGTTGTTATTTCTGCTTACTGATCCCATTCTTTGTCAGTTCTCTTATTGATTCCTTATTGAATTATCTGTGTGGAAAAAATTGAGGCCAACACAGGTCAAACGACACGACACACACATGGTTTAAGTATGCAGTACGGCATTGGTTAAAGCCATTATAAGCTTGGACGAACCTGACATTTTGCAACCAATCTTCATCTAGCTGAGATTTTTAATTGATGCAAACTGGGATGTCAAAATATGTTCGTATTGGTTTTTTTTTTTTTTGTAATTCCAGATTCTCCATTGTGACATTTTTCTTGGTTTTTGTAGCAATTTGCTGTTTCAAGGTGTTTTCCAGTTGGTAATTTTGGTTGGCAGCAAAAGACACATAACCTTTGATTTCACAAAAAAAGCAAGATGGCAACAGCCATGATGTCAGAATGGAGGCTTTAAGATAATCCAAGGGGGCTACATCTATCTTTTGTATACAGTTACATATGAAGCAGTGCACAAAAGAATGTGTGCCCTCGTGAATATCTTATTGTCAGATTTATGTGCAGTCTCCAATTTAAACTGTGTGCATGTCAAAGTATGATCAAGCTGTGATTTCCAGACTAAATCATGCTCCACCAGCTCCAGGCTGTGTGCTAAGTAGACACATACTGTGTCTTGATTCACAAAAATTGGCATTCAGACAGCCAGCTTCAGAAACTAAAAGCAATAATGTGACATTTTATAAAAGTGATTGTGTATTTGTGAAGATAAGCGTCAACACGGGTGTTTAATATAAAAGGCAATCACAAAGAACTGACAATATGTCAGGCGTCGTGTGGAGGCGAGGAAGAAGGAACCCAAACGCAGGACTCGCAGGTAGGTGCAGATTTATTATGAGGAGTGGATGAACAGAACAAAGGGAGAAAATGGCTGGCTGGCTGGACAACTGACTGGAAGGCTGAATGGCTGGCTGGCTGAACGCAGGCGGAAACGACAACAGAACATCACATGAACATCAACATCAATGACACGACAGAGAACTGGTGAAACCGAGGAACTTAAATACACAGGTTGACTGATGACAATGATTGGAAACAGGTGAGTACAGGGCTGAACATAATCTGACTAATGACACGGGAGACAAGCTGACACAGGAAAAAACAGGAAGTGAGAACATTAATGTGGCGAACCAAACTGAACATGAACAAACTGAAATCACTGGGTCAACGACCCAGGAACCCTGACACAATAAGCAGTTTCACTCCTCCCCCCCAGCTCCTCTGCCACCCCTCCGACCTCCTTTCTTCTCCCCTTTTTCTCTCGCCATGCTTTTTGCTCCCTCGTTTTCTTCCCCCCTAGTGAAGTTAAAGGTCAAACCTGTCTCGGGCTTGGAGATAAATCAGCTCCCATCACATCACTGTGTGTACATCTTTACGCTAAACCAGAACACAGATAAGACCCGATCATGCTCAGATCTTCCCCCCAGCAGAAGTGGCATTCATTGCAGAGTTGCATAAAAACTGAAAACATTATGCTGAACATGATTAAGGCAGTCATTTTCCCATAGTCTCATAGTCCCTCTGGCTCACGCGCTCATAGGTAGAAACACACATATATGCACAGAGCTGGTTGTTTAGAGCTGAAGCGATACAAAGAGTTTTAATGTCACATTTATCTTCCCTGTCAAAGGCACTTATAAAGTGAATTGCTTTTTCACTTTCGGTCCTCTCTTACTCTCTCTGTGCAGAGTGAATAAAGGACACGACGTGTTTTACGGTGCCAAAGATGATTGCTTTAAAAGTTAGAATGAAACACACTTGGCATCTTTGTCAATGCTGGTAGTATTATATACATGAATACAATTTAAGAGGTTAAAGACATGGGAGGCAGGTGTAGTGTAAGAGGCAGCATGTTCTCCTCTTTGAGTTGCGTGCACTAAACAAACCAGATATGACCTGCTGCTTCCACGCTAAATTAATGATTGCATGTCTTGCAGAGGGAAAGATTGATGCTCTCTCATGACGGCACTCGTTCAGCCTTCAAAACACATTACTTCTCCCTCTCACGCTTATTCTCCAATGTCTCTCCCAACCTCATCTCATTCCTAATGTAATTAACCTGACTTTGCTCCCTCTTCTGTATTTATGACTGTACCGCTTCTTGCTTTGCTAGACTGCTTCATTTCGGTCCTCTTCTGAACTCGTCTTCCTTTTATTTCCTTAAACCTTCTCTGCTATCTTATCCCCACATCTCTATCGTTTAGCTTTTTCCTACCTTTCTTAGTCTGTGATCCCACTGTAATGTGACATAGGCAGTTTATGCACTGAAACGGGACCTGAAGAATCCTCAGATGGCTACATTCTAGCGTATTATTGTATGCTGAAGAAGACGAAGGAGAAAGCTCGGCAAGCCTGACAGAACTACAGTTGCGACGGAACTGCTGCAACAGCTCTGCTCCGACTCATTGGTAAGAAAAGCGGAGTTGGCTATGGAAATACTTTGCAGTCATGGAGGAGGTGACCAAGGAATGATAATTGAGTCCCAAAAGGCAATACGCAAATGATGTTAGTCTGTTTTTTGGACTGGGAAGAGGAAATACTTCCAATTTAGCAGAGCAGCTAAAAGACCGGCATCCAGATCTACTTGAAGAATTCAAGTTTCAATTTATATTAACACCGTCCGATATATTATCCGTCTTACATTATTGTGAAATGCATGTTACCATTTTGTTTGGGACAGCTTTGTTCCACAAGCTGAAATGTTTGCTAAAGCTAACATTAAACAGTGATGCTAATCTAACTGCTACATTAGTAGGCTACTCAACAGACTGCTTCTGTTAAAAATATTTTCCTTTCCATTATTAATATCACTTATTACATCACTTCTGGGGAAAAAGTTATTTTTTATACTATTCCTTACATTACTTTCATGTTACTCTGTAAAACAGCTGAAACACACTGTCTCATAGTCACCATTTAACAATTTAAACCTGAGGCCAGAACCCCACACAGCAACAATGATCCCTAATGAGGACACACATCTCTAAGACCTTTCTCTTAGTAAAATACAAAGCTGATCGCATAAAGCAAAGATGAAAGCCAGCACAAAAAAACGATCTCCAGTGATTCTGCTTTCATAACATGAACAGGTAGAAAGGGAGACTGCTCATCTGCTTGTTACCTGTTGAGGGCCTGGCTGTTAAGGTTCGGGCTGCTGGGTTTGGCACTCATTCAGCTTTGCTCTGGGGTTTTTTGCTAGCTTAGTGTTACCATGCTGTTTTGGCAGATGCTAACATAAAAACGAAGTTGTGTTAGCAGCATAACGTGGTTGTTCCTGTCCTGGTTGCAGTTTTGCACTTTGTCATTTATCTCGTCCTTTTGTGCAATAAAAACAAATGTTCATATCCACGCTCTAGAGTGCATCATAAATTTCCTCTTCTGACATGTGAAATAAGCTGATTGTAGTGCAAGTGCAGGAATCGATAAGCGGGATCGATAAGCAAAATAACAATTCCAAGGAATCGGACTACTGGGAACTGGTTTTCTACAAGAACCGGTTCTCAATTCCCATCTGTAGACACTGTCCTATAAAGGGATGCACTTGACCACCAACAATACTCATGTAACCTGTGGTGTTTCAGTTCAGCTGCCACTAAGGAGCCTAAAGAGTGCAGAGTAAAAGATCCCCCCACATCTTAACACCACCACCAACAGCATGAATGGTTGATACACAGCCGATAGATCCATGCTCTCATGTTGTTCCTGCCAAATTCTGAGGCTACCATCTGAATGTCACGGAAGAAATCAATACTTATCAGATCCGACATTGTTTTTCCAATCTTCTGTTGCCCAATTTTGTCGAGCCTGTGAGAATTGTAGCTTCTGTTTCCTGTTCTTAGTTGACAGGAGTGACACTGGATGAGGTCTTCTGCTGCTGTGGCCCATCTGCTTTAAGGCTCCATGTGTTGAATCCCTCACCTAAACACTCAAGCCAGTTAAATCATTGTTCTGTCCCATTTGGCAGGTTGTGTTGATCATGTCTACATGCCTGAATGCACTAGCTCATTAAGGACTTACGTTAACCAGCAGTTGAATAACTGTACCTGATAAAAGAGCCCATGGGTTTATATTGAACCTCTTATACCGCTCATGTCATGTCATTCATAATGTTCTAAATGTTACATTCTTATGTTGAGATGCAATTCAGAAAGTCCTCAACTGTGATAGAAAAAAAAAACAGAAAATATAGAAATAAAAGTCTCCATTGAACTTAACACAAAATTAAACTAAGTTCATTAAAACTGGCTGCAAAAAGAAAAACAGTGTAAATTTCTGAATATTACAATAAAAGTGCAATCATGCAGTGTATCATGGCCATTATGTCTGAGGTGAGTCACGCTGACTGGACAGAACTTATTGTTTTATTCAAAGGCCAGTCATAAGCCAAGATACTATACCAGTAGGTGTGCAGAGATTGCTGCGCAGGGAGCCAATTTTACAACCTATACTGACAGTATTTCAGCTGGAACTGACAGATTTAAAGGCCAGCCGGGAGACTCTTAAATGAGTCTACAAATATTGGCTTATTCTAGCCTTTCCCCAATACTCTCTGAATTTTGAGTCTTTCTCTCCCAAAGTATTTCTCCCCATTTCTGCCTGTACTTTACATCATGCTCGCCTCCTTTAAATCAAATGTCACCACATCCAACTTTCTGCCATACCCATTTCCTGTCTCTTTCTATGTGTGTGTGTCACTGTCCATGCATGTGTGCGTGGCAGAAGTAATTTACAGAGGCCCCCATTACACCTAATGAGAGGGCTTGTAAGAGGGCTATCATTCCATTAACCTCATCAGCATCTTCTCTCACTTGAATACACACACACACACACACTCGAATGTGTGTGTGTGCACAGGCCTAATGCTCACATGAGGAAATACCAGCCACTTCATCAGGTACACCTGCGAAATCTAATGCAATCCAGTGCAACACCTCCTGATTAAATTCTACAGTGCTCAAATAGGGAAAAATAAAGTAACACTCGATCATCACAGCGTAACACGCACTCAGTCAAACTTTAGGGATATCAGTCTTTCCAGTTTAAGGGCTAAACCATTATGAATCCATTTCACCTGCTTTGCTGCAGCGAAAGTGACAACAGGTGCACTAGAGAGGCAATAATGAGGAAACTCCCAAAAGGGAATGGTTTTTCCAGGTGTTGGCTCGTCCCTCATGACTGCATGACTGCACATCCACATGTGACATCACACTAAGGTTTGCAGCATCTCCCTGCACAGTATCAAGAGCACGGAGGAGGAGGAAGAGCGCTGTCAGAGCCCTATAAAATGACTTCTGCAGGCTACCCACGTGCATGTTTCTAATCAAACTGTCAGAAACAGACTCCATGATCATGGGATGAGGGCCTGAGATGCTTTGCTTTTTGTCGCTGACCATTGCTGTGCAGCTTGATCGTCTTTCGCCAGAGAACACTGGCGCCCTAGTCTCTTCACAGATGACGTTACAGGTAGCATAACATTTGCCACGGCTTCTCCAGACTACTTCACGTCTGTCACATGTGCTCAGTGTGAACCTGCTCCCTTCTCCTGGTATGTCCTCCACACCCTTGAGAATATGGAGGGGGATACAGCAAATCATGTTGTGACGGCACCATGGGATGTGGCGTCCCGGAGGAGGTGGATGAGCTGGGCAGCCACAATATGCTGAATGTATCCTAATGCAAACGGTAGTGACAGTAGCAAAGAAAGTCAGGAAGGACAAGAGAGGAATGTCACTTTCACTTGTTTCCTATTTGTGCTACAAAGTGTAATTTTCACATACAGTAATTTTATACAATTAAAAATGTGGCTTTTGATATAGCTTACAGTTAGGGCTGGATTAGGTGACCCTGAACCCTCCCTTAGTAGGTCTAAGCTGCTGGGAGGTTTCCCATAATCCACTGAGTGTTTCTTCTTCACTCACCTCTTTGCACTGTTTTGTGTTGGGTTACTTTGCGTCTTTTGTCTTGCTTTCCTCCCCTCACCCCTATCTGTCATGGCTGCCCCTCCCTGAGCCTGGTTCTGCCATTGGTTTCTTCCTGTTAAAGGGGAGTTTTTCTTTTCCCACTGATTTTGAGGGTTTTCTCTGTATTATTTTAAGGCCTTTACCATATATTTTAAAGTAAAGTAAAGTAAAGACTACTGTTGTTGTGACTGGGCACTATATAAATAAAGCTGAATTGATTTGAAATGGGAGCACTACCTCTGCTACTTGTCCCTCTCCATTCCTGCCTGGCCTTTTTCTATCGTTGTTTGTTGTTTGCTTTCTCCGGATTTATCCTCCGATGTCCCATCTGCTTAAGTGAGTATGTTTCATGTTGTTGGTACTTTCATATTATTTTCATATTTATGCGTGCCTCGGACTGTCTGTGAGAACATCATTCCATGTTTGTGTGTGTGTGTGTGTGTGTGTACATGGTTGTTGAGGTGATTGAACCTCTAGAAGTGAACAATTTTCGCCCACTTGGTTTGATCAGCTGTTAATTGAATTGGAGAGAGTAACAAGAGGGTCAGAAAGACTGTTCATTGTTTTACAGCCATCTGGAGCCTTTGCCTTTGGGGGGCTCGCTCACTCGCACACATGCAAAAGAACACAGAGCTGTTCTTATTCGCTGACAGCATGCACACAGTCCCCCTGGTGTTCCCACACCTTATGCAAAATCAAAATTAAATAATTAAAAACTATGAGCTGCAGTGTGTATTGTTGCATCACAGCTGAGACACAGAGTCAGAAAGAGAAACAACTATTTTTAAAACTCCTGCACTTCTCGTAGCTGTGTGTGGATGAAGCCACGAAGTGAAACATCTCTTGGCTTTCTTTTGCTCTGCTGCAGTCTGTCTCTGCTGCGGGAAACTCAAGTCTTTTTTCCACACTTCCTCCTTCCTCTTGCATCTCATCTCATTTCCTTTCCCCTTGTGTCATTGTTTCCTTGTCAACCCTCCTCTCTTCTCTCACTCAATCTCACTATGCTCTCACCTCCTCTTCTGTCACTGAGTTTTATGAATATTTTTCTTTTACTTCTCTTTTTTTATTCACCACCTTGTATTATTCTATTGGTAACACTGTAATAAACATTCTAAAATAAAGGCAAATTATTGGTTAATTAAACTTTATACATATTTTACTATTAGAACTACTAATAATGTATATAAAGTATTAAGCCCTATGATTGACTGGCAACCTCTCCAGTGTACATCACCTCTCCTGATGTCAGCTGGAATTAGCACCCTCACATGACCCTGAATGGATATGTAGTATTATGGATTTCATAATAGCTAATAAGAGCTGTTATGTTTTATATAATTAAATGTTTATAACTGCTCATGTGCCTCAAAGCCACTGGTGTCCCAGAGATAGACTTAGGCTCTCCTTTAGCAATGGCCTAATGGTCAAAAGCGCCATCTTTTCCAAAGCAATTGCCAGACAATTGCTTTTTTGTCACATATCTGTCTTTTAGCTCAGAGTGTGTCGTTCAGACTAGTTGAGGAAAAGGCCATTTTTCCACTCATCAACAATGTTAAGTTTTCCCATTTTATTCCACCTTTTGTTTTCACCACTCATTTATTCATTTTCTGATTGAAGCTCCTCTCAACCGTGAATCTTTGTTCCTCTAGGCTACTCCTATTAGCCATGTTTACCCCAACAACCTTTATTATGGCCCAATTAGAATGTGACCATCTCATTTAACCACCCATCAAAATAAATCGACCACTGGGAGATGTAAATTATTTTTTGTGAACTTTTTATAGCAGTTTGATAAGAGTTTTTGTTATGTAACCCTCATTCCCATTACTTTCTATATTTGGAACATTTTTCTGCAGAAACTAAGTAACAGACTTTCCCTTGGAAAAGACACACGGCTGTCTCCTTCCAGATAGTGGGTTGCACACCTAACACCTAATAAATGAAAGATCCCCGGTTTGATCTCACAAGGAGACACAAATCCTTTTGGGTTTACGTCAGAAAGGGTAAAAAAAATCTGCTAAATGAAACATGGGGAGCTGCTGTGGTGATACCTTGTATATAAGAGAGTGGTTGAAAGTAGCTTCTTCTTCTTCCACAAGAACTGTCTTTTGTTTTGGGGATTTTCACTCATTTCCAGGCCTTTCATATGTGTTACTGAAATTTTTGCCACTTTTTTACAAATTGGAGATTTAAAGCAATGAAGTTCACTGCAAAAGTTTGTCAGCCTCAACTAAATTGAAGTCTAGTTTTTTTTTCTAGTTTAGACCCGCCACCTCACCCAAAGGTTTACTATATACTGTAATACTGTAATAACATTATTATCAATTTGTTAATAAGGGTCTCAGTTATTCAGGGATAAAAATCTCCCCCCCCCCCCCAAAAAAAACAAAACAAAACAAAAAAAAAACTAATAATAATTCTGAGCCGGGAAAAACCCAATCAACAAGGCAATAAACAAAACTAAGCATCTACAGCCAACTCTGTCAGGCTGTATTTGAGCTAATTCCCATCGTCAGCTTGTTAACATGATTACGCTGACAACGTGTTGACGTTCAGAGGCAATAATATTCAGCATGTTCACATTAAGTACAAGACAATTTGTGGATAGAAAAAAAGCATGCATTCACTGTGGCATTACTTCCATAAGCGTATTTACTTCCACCAGAGTTCCATTCATTTTTCCCCGTGATCTTGTATTGATGATGGAAGAGTGAGATCACTCTGTAAACTCTTATCCAGCACATTTTGGCACATTACGTTGTGCAAACGAAGCTACACCACATCATAACAGTGCTCCCTCAGGCTTGTACACAGGGTAAATATGGACTCATCACCTTTTTTCCATCACTTCTGAGTCTAATCCTTATGCTCCATAGCAAATTGAAGGCTTTTTTTTATTAGTATCACTGAGGTTGGTTCTTCTCATTGTGTTTGTGTGGAAATGCTTTTATTTTCACTATTAACCATAACTGAGTTCTGTTGTTGAATTTTTTTAAATGTATGATTTCAACATGCGTTTAGGTGATCTTCAATCACAGTGATTCAAAATCTGACTATAGGCCAGATTTACTAACATGTTAACACCAGCGCAAACTATTTTGGTGTAAAAAAGTATTGTCTGTATTTCCAAATAGGGCGCAGTTACAAGATACCTATATAACTGGTGGTAACTCAAATTTTTGCAACCAACCCTGTCACGTATGTATGTTTACAAGTTCCTTTCTCAAGGAAGGAGAATATTTAAATCAAGCACTGAAGCTGATTTATCAACACACAATTTACCGCTTAAAATTTAGCATGCATTAAATTTTTGCGCTTAATATTGAAATGAACTGACTGTACCTGGGTTTAGAAAACAGCGTAACTTTGTAAATGACCTGTAAAACTAGCCACACCTATGATCACATTTCATGCTATTTTACCCCATTTAGTAAATCTGGTCATATATTTCTTACTCGAAGAATGGCTGTTCATAAACACCATAACTATATTCACACTTCTACGTAGCCTAAATATTCATTGTATGAGAAAAAGTAATCAGTTAGAGACCCCCTTAGCATCATTGTTTAGTGAATTTAAAGATACCTGTGATCATAAAGTGCCACTGCGCTAAGAACAATGTACACACAATATGAATAACATACACATATACCTAACGTACACGTAATGTCACTATTCATTTGTAAGGAGTCATCATTTCCAAAGCTACCTAGATGTTGACAACCCTGGTATTGTGGGCAGTTTATATATATTCATCCGGACTGACTAATGCATAGAGGAGGATTTAGAGAGCAGAAGAAGAAGCAGAAGAAAGTAGTAGTAGAAGAAAAGTCAGAGGATCTCTATAATTACCAGGATTCATTAACTGGGAGACAATATTGTTTTACATTTTAAATCAAAGCATCCAAGATGTTGAGTTGTCAAACAAGCTGACAGCATCCCTCAATCGTAACTCTAGAACAACACCAAGAGTTAAACTTTATGTTGGAATATTTGAGCTGAGGCTGTTTCATTCTTAAACTCATTCTTTTGAGTTGAAGCATTCATTATTCAACATGGTGCGGATACCTTGAGCTTTTGTCTGATGGAAACTAACATCTCTAACAACACTTATCTTGAGCAAATTTATCTTTACCTGAAGAATTGGATATGTTTAATACCACTATGTATTTCTTCCCTGTGTGAGCAATGTATCAGTAAATAGTGTTGTGTTGCAAAAAGTGATTGTGCTCTAAAAATATCTTGTTACCAAATACGCTGACCACAATCCCCCCATGATTTTGGCCTGAGTAGCATCTGTATGGGTACACATCTGCTCAGTGCATCTTTCCTTTCTCCTAGTTTAAACCCTGAATTATAGTTTCCTCCTCACTATTCAAACCACTACAGACACAAATATAAGTGGGCAAGAATATGTGTAAAATTAGAAGCTATCCACGCTGAGCTTTTAATGCCACATCCCTTCTCCCAAGGTTAAAACTGTTTTAGTCGTCTCGGTGGGTTAGTTTCAAGTACTTGAGCGAAAGCAGAAGTATCCTTAAGGTGGGGGTCATCTTATACTCACCCCCAAAAATCCCAACTTGGCTCTGTTTTAAAAATAACATCATATTGTGTTTTATCTCCTCCCTGCTGATATCTCACTGGGCTGAATTTCTCTCTCGCCCAGATGGCTTTATGCTTTCTCACCGGTCACCTCTCTCTCCCGCTCTCTGCCATAACTTAGGAAGCACGACTGCGACTCTTAACAACAATACCCTCAAAAGCACTGACAAATACGCATTCACATAATCCACTACACCTGATAGTAATCATTCAGAAAAAACACTAGACGCTTGTGAAGATATACACACATTCTCCCTTTCACACACACACACACACACGCGCGCACACACACACAGACTTGCAGCAAAGCTCACCATGTGAGTTACCAAATTAGGAAATAATATGCAACGTCGCACAAACATCATGTTCAACTCAGTTAGGAAAAATTTACACAGATATAGACACACACACACACACACACACACACACACACACACACACACACACAGGAGGCTGGGGCTTCCAAGGTATTAGAAGCATTTAGCATAAAACTAACAACAGATAAACAGCTAGCAGGAAATCCATGATATGATATTGTATAACTTCAAGCGGTGTAATATACAGGATTTTGAATCTTGAAAGAGATCTATGTTTCAAAGGGGCATTTATGGTACTTACAGCAAGAGTTTAAGGTCTTTGTAGACTGCAGTTCATGATATAGGTGAACAGATACATAGTTTCCTTGCTATTTCAAGAGCTTCACCGACAGCACAACTATGAGTCTGGGTGGCCGACAGTTACCTTTAGCCTCATTCTTTGCGTAAGGACTGGTCTATTAACAGAAAC